>NC_064641.1:196504877-197129877 GCF_023864345.2 Schistocerca serialis cubense
CAGAAGTCATCATTCAAAACAAGAGTTAATTAATGGTATAGCATTTATAGAGTATAACAAAAATATTATTTACAGAAGTTATTGGCATAGCATTTATTCATTATTACAAAACATCATTCAGTATTACTCAGAATTCATCATTCAAGTGACATAGGACACATTTAAAATGTAATACACTGTAACTATTACTCAAGGTCTGTGGTCCAATAATACATTGATATAATGGATTCAATACATCTGAGAAATTTGCATTGTATTTAGAACTAGAAATATCTCTTAAACTGGTAGCATTATTTGGTTGTATACTGGTAATAGCTGGGACTGGTAATATTTTTTTTTTTAGTTGGTAGCAATGCGTTGCGTTGGGATCGATAATTAATTGCTGGGGCATGAAAATATGTGCTTTTGACTTATTGCTGGATATAAGTTTTAGTAACGTCATTCATCATGAGTCAGCTGTAGCAAGGTTATGAAACAAGTAGAGTATATGTGATCACATTCATGAATGACACACACAAATGGGTAAAAAAATGCAAGTACTAGAACAGGTTTAATGACTAACTACTTATAGCACATTAATTTCATGAATAGCTTCTCCTAGAAAAAATACAAAATCGATTATTGAGCTGAAAGAAGAAATGCATATTATGCTGAAAAGTAGTGAACTTCGAATTAACAGGTAATGAAACGTGTACTCAATATGTATGTACTCTGGCTGTCCTTTGCAAAACATTCAGTCATTATACCATGCAACATAAGACATACTGTCAAAACGAACTGCACCAAATACTTAAATAACTACACAGCATTTCTTAACTAACAGTAAATATATAAACTTCATCATTATCCTCATCTGCAAAGAAAAACTTCATTATTCATATTACCATAACTTCTTTACTATCATCACCTGCAAAGAAAAACTTCATTATTCATATTAGCATATTCTTCAGATAATTATTCATCATCATTTATTATCATCTGCAAAAAAGACACTTCATTATTCATTATTCATATTACCATTTACTTCATACAACTATTCATAGTATAGAGTTTCTTATTTCTAGCATATTTCATCACTAAAACTAAGATTGGTAGTTGTGTCTGACAGCCTGCATCAATCGCCTCGTATTCTGAACGAAAAATAATTAGTTAAGACTGCTATCATACGATGTGTATAGTATATTCTTGTTAATGCTTCTTAATTCTGATCCATTTACTCTTCATGACGAGGTATTGCATTTTATTTCGTTCATTCCGAAGGTGAAATTCCCATTTCATAGTAATCCACTGTGGTTTGTTTAATTTATTTCTTTTAAGCGTTATTGCTTTCTGAAAATGATGAATAAAGATTAATATCTTGCATTTAAATCATATACTCATTAAATAAAAACCTGTTTCTAGTGATATAATTAAGCATACAGCATAGCGTGACAGAAAACGTATTGTCAGAAACATAGACAGTTTTCAAGTGCAAAAAAAAAAAGTACATAGAGTATCATAATGTAGTAGCAAAAAAAAAAATGTAAAAATAGTCACGATGTTGAGATATCATAAGACAAAACGTCAAGGTCAACTGGTGTTTGTTATATCCTAAAGATTACATAGTGCATACAGACAAAAATTCTACTTTCGATAGGAAAACAATCATACATACACAAAAAATGGAAAAATGTGCACGGTCTGATGTGTAACGACAAGAAAAGCGACCTGCTAACCTTACCTTGCCGGGCACTTGCCAAGAAGAAATATGATAATCATCAGTAAGTAGTCACATAGATAGAATTTCATAATTGGTCATGAAATATGTAAGTTTATCTGGAAAAATGTGCACGGTCTGATGTGTAACGACAAGAAAAGCGACCAGCTAACCTTACCTTGCCGGGCACTTCCCAAGAAAAAATATGATAATCATCAGTAAGTGTTCATATAAATATAATTGCATAAGTGGTCATATAAAAATCAGGAAATGGCATTACAGGTCATAAATCATAAAGTATGTTCATTCAATAAAGGGTTTAATATTGGAGACATGGTGATTGCCCTTGCTTTTTCTGGTTCTCAAAGTTTCGACGTGTACTACATTGGGGTGAGGAATGCTGCAAATTCGATATGGACCTGCGTATAGAAGCTCAAATTTACTACATCTACTCTTTCCTCTGTTGGATAAATAATGTGTGCGTACTAATATCTTCTGTCCAATGTGAAAGTCACAGCGTGTACAAACCTGTTTTTGCTGTTTTCTTCGGCGCTCTGTGGCACGTTTGATGTTGTTGAGTGCAATGTCAATTATTTCATGGTGTCGTAGTCGACGAGAGGTAGGAAAGGATACTAATTCTTTAATTTTGTTAGGTGGTTCAACATTTTTCAGTATAACAGTCGGAGATAACATAGTAGATTCATTTGGTATGGAGTTAATTACATCCTGGAAAGAGAGTATGTGAGTGTCCCAATCAATATGTTTTTATGGCAGTATATTCTACATAGTTTACCAATTTCTTTCATTCACAAGGGTTCGAATAAGCGTGGTACCTGGATATATAGATCGGAGAAATGTTTCTTGCTCGTAACATACGTGTCCATATAGCAGATCGAAACTGTGGTCCATTGTCGGAAATTACGAGGTGCATTCAAGTTCTAAGGCCTCGGATTTTTTTTTCTAACTAACTACTCGCCCGAAATCAATGAAACTGGCGTTACTTCTCGACGTAATCGCCCTGCAGACGTACACATTTTTCACAACGCTGACGCCATGATTCCATGGCAGCGGCGAAGGCTTCTTTAGGAGTCTGTTTTGACCACTGGAAAATCGCTGAGGCAATAGCAGCACGGCTGGTGAATGTGCGGCCATGGAGAGTGTCTTTCATTGTTGGAAAAAGCCAAAAGTCACTAGGAGCCAGGAGAGGTAAGTAGGGAGCATGAGGAATCACTTCAAAGTTGTTATCACGAAGAAACTGTTGCGTAACGTTAGCTCGATGTGCGGGTGCGTTGTCTTGGTGAAACAGCACACGCGCAGCCCTTCCCGGACGTTTTTGTTGCAGTGCAGGAAGGAATTTGTTCTTCAAAACATTTTCGTAGGATGCACCTGTTACCGTAGTGCCCTTTGGAACGCAATGGGTAAGGATTACGCCCTCGCTGTCCCAGAACATGGACACCATCATTTATTCAGCACTGACGGTTACCCGATTTTTTTTTGGTGGCGGTGAATCTGTGTGCTTCCATTGAGCTGACTGGCGCTTTGTTTCTGGATTGAAAAATGGCATCCATGTCTCATCCATTATCACAACTGACGAAAAGAAAGTCCCATTCATGCTGTCGTTGCGCGTCAACATTGCTTGGCAACATGGCACACGGGCAGCCATGTGGTCGTCCGTCAGCATTCGTGGCACCCACGTGGATGACACTTTTCGCATTTTCAGGTCGTCATTCACAGAACCCACAGAAATGCCAACTCTGGAGGCGATCTGTTGAACCGTCATTCGGCGATCCCCCAAAACAATTCTCTCGACTTTCTCGATCATGTCGTCAGACCGGCTTGTGCGAGCCTGAGGTTGTTTCGGTTTGTTGTCACACGATTTTCTGCCTTCATTAAACTGTCGCACCCACGAATGCACTTTCGACACATCCATAACTCCATCACCACATGTCTCCTTCAACTGTCGATGAATTTGAATTGGTTTCACACCACGCAAATCCAGAAAACGAATGACTGAACGCTGTTCCAGTAAGGAAAACGTTGCCATTTTAAGTATTTAAAACAGTTCTCATTCTCGCCGCTGGCGGTGAAATTCCATCTGCCGTACGGTGCTGCCATCTCTGGGACGTATTGACAATGAACGCGGCCTCATTTTAAAACAATGCGCATGTTTATATCTCTTTCCAGTCGGGAGAAAAAAAAATTGAGGCCTTAGAACTTGAATGCACCTCGTACTTTCAATACATGTCCTAAATGGAATAAAAAATGTTTTACAAATGCATTCGAAACAGATTTAGCAGTAGCTTTGCGTAACGGAGTGAAGGTAACAAATGTCGAAGTGAGTTCAACAGCGACAAAGATGTAACGAAAACCTCTATTAGATGTGGGAATCGGACCAAAAATGTCTACAGCGGCAATGTGTCTCAATTTAACAGGTACAATGGGATGTAACGGAGGAATATGTGAAGTCGTGTCTGATTTAGCTTTCTGGCAGATTTTACATGACGCTAAAACTCGTCGAATACGTTTCTCCATGTTGGCAAAATAACAGTTCTGTCTCAGTATAAGAAAACATTTTCTGGCTCCGTAATGTGCGTAACTTAAATGAGTATACCAAATTAATTTGTTAACAAGTTCGTCAGGAATGCATAGTAACCAGTTGTTGCTGTCAGGGTGAGAGCGGCGAAACAGAATGTTATTGTGTACAATGTAATGGTTTCTGATGGTAACATTATTCCTATCTTGCCAAAGCTGTTTAATTTATTTCCATACGTTGTATTTACTCTGCTCTTGTGCTATATCTCGTAATGATGCCGAAATAAAATTTTCGAATGCAACTTGTTGAATATACATGACGCTAAAATTTGCTTTGCAGAAGTTGGTTGCGATGTCTTACTGATTGTTGCTGAGAGAACGGGATAGTGCGTCTGCTACAATAATTTGCGTACCGGTAACATGAACAATTGTAAAATTAAATTCCTGTAAATAAAGTTTCCATCTGCTTAATCTGTCGTGTGTAAATTTAGCGGAATGTAAAAACTGGATAGCTCTATGATCTGTGTAAACGGTCGTATGTCTTCCATAAAGAAAATGCCGAAATCTTGTAAATGCCTATACAACACATAATGTTTCAAGTTCTGTAACAGAATAATTGCGCTCAGCAGGTGACAGAATGCGACTCGCAAAGGCGATGTTTTTAATTACTGTTGTACCGTCTTCTTCAATTTACTGTAAAATGTGTACGCCTAAAGCGGTGTTAGAACTGTCGGTGGCAATGGAAAAGTTTCTAGTAAGATAAAAGAGTTGCATTCAACAAAGCTTGTTTCAGATTAACAAATTCAGACTGTGTTTGGCTATCCCACGACCAAATAGTGTTTTTATCTGTCAATTGACATAATCTAGGGGTGTCTAAAGCAGATTAATGAATAAATTTACGGAAAAAGTTAATTAATCCCAGAAAGCTGCGTAATTGTTTCTTCGTCGTAGGAACAGTAATGTCACGTAAAGCTTGAAGTTTTTCCGGGTCAGGCGCAATGCCATCTGCTGAAATTACATGTCCAAGAAATTTTATGGAAGTTTTGCCAAAGTGCGATTTGCTAAGATTAACTCTGAGTCCTTGTGCACGAAAGGTTTGCAACAGTTGTTCAAGAATCAGATTGTGTTCAGACCAGTTAGCTTCTGGAATAAGAATGTCGTCTACATACGTTGTGATTCTGTCTTTTAGTTCTGTCGGAAGTATGGTATTCAAACCGCGAATAAATTCTGCTGAAGAAATAGTTAAAACGATCGGTAATTTGCAAAATTGATAACAGTCACCAAAACAGAGAAAAGCTGTGTACTTTCTGCAGTTCGGATGGAGCTGAATTTGCCAAAATCCCGATTTCAAATCTAACGTGGAATAAATAGCAGTACCATGAAATTTCTGTAGAAGTTCTTCTAGTGTTTGAGGGCGATCTGTTTCATTAATAATAATGTCATGGATGTGACGCGAATCAAGTACAAGGCGAAGTGAACCATCCTTTTTCTTAACAATATGGAGCATGTTTATGTACGGACTAACTGCCGGTTCAGTAATTCCTTGGTCACGCATAGCTTGCAATTCTTTGTTCACTTGTTCTCTGTGAATATACGGAATGGAATAATGTTTGGCTTTAAATGTATCGTGCTGCTTGAAATTCATACATAAAACCGGACATAGTACCAGGGATGTTGTCAAAAACTGGAGCTTGCTGTAAAAGAATTTTGCGTAGTTGCGTGCGTTCGTCGTCTGTATTTGCACTGCTCTCTTTAACTTTATCAGAAATCATTTGCATAACGTCATAGTCGGCTTCGTCTGGAGTATTATAGTTGTGTACGTACGTATCTGTGAACAGTGTGGAATGACAGTCTATGTTACGTGATGCAGAAATGACCTCTGAACGATTAATTATTTGTTCTTCTGCAGATAAAGAGTGCTGAAATCCTAATTCCAGTTGTACATTTTCATCCTTTTACATTAAATAGGAATTTTGAAAGTCAATAATTGCGTCGTGTTGTACCAGAAAATTCGTACCTAAAATAACGTCTGTTGTCAATAAGGGAACAATCCAAAAATTTGAGCGAAACGTATGACCTGCAATACAAAATGATAAGTGTGTCTGTAACTTTACATCTACTCCTTTACGAGATACTGCTCCTTTTACTTTAGTTTTTCCTAATGGTAACGTAAGATAAATATTCTCTTTGTTGCATTCGTTGAAAGTTTCTTCATTTATGACTGACATAGGTGATCCAGAATCGATTACTGCTGAAAATTTGGATGATCCAATCTTTACTTCAATGACAGGGTGGGAAATGGTTTTTTGAATAACTGGTTTTTCATGCAAAAGTGTGTCTCGGATGTCGTCAAAAGTAATAACATTTTCGTGAACAAGATTCTCTGTGTCAAAAGTATTGCTTGCATTGCTGGAAGATGCAACCTGTACTGTATCTAGTCAAATTCTTTCTGACGTGCTGTTATTTGCGGGAGGATGCTATGGCATTTCGACTATTTGAACTGCTCTGTTATTTCGTCCTGACGTATTACGTTCGGGATGATATCTACTGTTTGGTTCATTCATGATAATCTGTTGTTGCGGATGATTCTGTTGCTGGTGAGACCGACTGTTATTAAACGTACGCTGAAAATTTTGCTCATTACTTTTACGTCTGTCATGATAGTCTTTTCTATACGATGCATTGCGATATGAGTTAAAATGGTGTGTTTTCTGTACGTACTGATTTCCTTGTTGCTGTGCGTTACTATTTGGTGGAGCCGACGCTATACGTGTAGGCGGCGAAACGTTAAAGCATGGTTGACCTTGCAGACTATATTGTTGGCTAGGTATGCTAACCGGCTGGTTTTGTTGTTGTTGTGGGGAAAAGCCTCTATTGTTGCCAAAATCTGTTTGCGACTGCTGAAAATTTTGATGATACTGTTGATTAAACTTTTGTCTGGTATTAAAATTACGCTGGTAGTTCTTGTCATTTCGGGAGTGTCTAATGAAAACTGTCACTTTTGGTAAAACTTGTCGTATCAGGTTTTCTTTACACATTCTTAATCCTAGATAGATCGATAGTTGAAGAGCTGCTTTGATAGATATAAAGGATAGTAAAAGAGGAGGCAGCAGTGCAGAAAACTAAAGGTGAAATAGCACTACTATGGCTCGGGGCCCTGTGCATGCTACGGCACATATTCATCGAAGTGTAATGAATCCTCTGAGGTCTATTACGCGCTGCAAATAAATTTTAGTTTCTGCATTACAGGCAATACCGGTGAAAATTCAAAAGCAGATTGTAATATCCAGGCCAATTCTAGTTTCTGCATTACAGGCCAAGCTGATGAAAATACAAAAGCAAATTGTCGTATCCAGTCCAAAGGATGTATTTGTGTTCTGTCACTTTTAAATACCTTAAATTTTTTCACGGATAAAAATTGCTTATAATCAACGTTATCGTCTCTGAATGTGTGAACAGGTTCAGGATTGCATGAGAATCTATTTATCTGTATCTGTTCGGATTCTAAGTCACGTAGTCTCTGTAAATTACCTAAATTATACTGGCTGTGTGAGTCTGACAAATGTTCGGAGAGTGGCGTATGCTGTGCTGTGTTAAAGGCTCAAATATTTTTCACCTCCGTCACTTCTTGCTGTAAAGATGACAATTTTCTACGTAATGTATTACTGGACGAACCTATCTCACTGATCGTCTGCCGTAAATTTTGGAATTCGGGTGTTTGATTAAACGAAACAGGTGACGTATCACCTGATTTGGTGTCATTATTACTTTCGATAACGTCAATACGACTGGCTAATTCGTCATATTTTTCAGTCAGTGCTTTTACGTGATCGTCGTTTTTAGTGTCACAAGCATTAATTTGTTTTTGTATTTTACGTGTGCTTTTGTTCAATTTCTTGACATCTGCTTTGATGGCATCGGGATCCTGTATTAGTTCCAACTTCTCAAGTCTGTTGGTCATTGTCTGAAAGTCTAATGTGTGAGTGTCAGTTTTTGTTTTAAGATCGGAGATTTCATCATGCAATTCGGTGTTCAACTGTTTGATTTCGATACTGTAGCAATATTGTTGTCTACGTATGTTTTTGCTTTCGTAAACAATTTACGCATATCTTCCTGTCTTTGTGCAGTAATTGTTTCCGTGACTTGTTGCTTTACTTTATTCTGTTCCTGTATAAATTTACTGTAACGCGTTTCACTGTTTTGTAGGTGGTGATTAAAACGTTCGTCAATTTGTCTGTTCTGTTGGTCAAATTTCGCATCTACTTTGGCATCCAGCGTGCGTGAAAGTTCTGCTGACATTAATTTAAACTCGTCGCGTAACTGTGTTGCGTTTTCAGAACATTGTTTAGCAACTGCACTACTTTCATCTGTAAGTAATTTCGTTGTGGCTACATGTGTATTCCTTAATTCTTGTGCAACAGATCTAATTTATTCACTACTGTTCCTAGCACAAGTCTTACTATCCTCACGTAATTGTTCCTTAGTATCATGACATTGCACGGTAACGGCTGTAATCTGTTCACTAAGTTGTTTGTTCTGTTCGTTAAGGTTGTCGTGTTTTTCATTAAACTGTTTGGAATTGTTGTCTAGTTTTTCATTAAGTTGTTTTTCATTACGTTGTTTGTACGATTCATTAAGTCGTTTGAGATTTTCATTAAGTTGTTTGTGCTGATTGTCTAGTTTTTCATTGTGTTCATTAATTTGTTGTTTAAGATTTTCATTAAGTTGTAGCATTAATGCTATAACTGGATCCGAGCCAAAATTAGCGGCTCTATTCTCTGTACTGTGTGATGGTGTATCTGCATTTGTCACGTTTTGTCTAACCATTTGGTTATTGTCTGATTCACAAAAAGGTTTGCCAATCGGATGTACACTATTGGTTACTACATCGGAATTAAACAAATCTGACATATTTTGAGTACATTGTTCACCTTCATTAGAAACAACTATCTGTTCACAATTCAAATTTTGCAAACCGGGCGTGTCAAACTGAGCAGCGTTCATTGTAATGGAACGTGCTGCGTCATCAATTGTTACATTTACTGTGGACATAATTGAATTTGTTTGCTCATCATTAGAATTAAAATCATTACTAGTGGTCGGAACACACTGATTATCAGTAATTACAGGATTATCGCTATTACACTGAGTGTTGCAAGTATTATCGGTCAAATTATTCGAGTCGGCTATTTCATTCATTGCACATCGCGATGTACTGTTAACAGTTTTTTGCGGCATTTTTCACAAATCAAAATTAAGCACAAAATGAAACAAAGACGAGCAAAAATGGAACAAACACAATTACAACAAAGAGCAATAAATTGCCGATGATCTGTGAAAGAAAGAGTGACAAATTAGTAAATGCGTTGTGCCAGATGCAAACTACATTTAAGTAAATAAGATCAGATATATGACTGCTTCTCAGAAATTCACAAAGAAATACAATCCTGGCAGGGTCGCCAAGTGTAACCTCCCCACAAAATATTTTACCGCAACCTCTCAACAGAAAATATTAACATAAATAATATTCACGTTTAGTGTAACCTCAAAACAGAAAAATTCCTAAACCTCTCAACAGTAAAAAATTATAATTATGTCATTCACATTCAGTGTAACGTCCCAACAAAAAAAATAAATTCAGTAACCTGGTGATAATACAATGTAACTAACCTCTCAATTAAGTTGTCACTCACTTATAATTTTTCAATAATTGACTGTGAATTTAACCTGGTAAATTTTGGATGTCAGCAGTGCTGCATCATAGCCCTGAAAGATCATTCTTAATAAAAAATGAGAAAAATTGTTACCTTAATGAAGTCGCCAGATAACACATATATATCTGCTCTTAAAATAATGTTTTCTGGCACAGCTCTGTGCAATGCTGGCCAATAGATTTGTCATTTATGAAAGGAAATAACAGATTTTTCTTTTGCAACAATCGGGACGATCATGGATGGGGGAAATTAGTAAATTCTTTAAATTGAAATGAATGGTTGTTAAAAGTTACTTTTTATGAGAAAGATTATTATTACGAGATTTTTTAAAACATTATTATTATTACGAGATTTTTTAAAACATTTACATGGGACTTGAGATGACATTACTACATATACACGAGACTGCTTTTTACCTTATACAATAATACTCAGACTCTGGCATTGCTGCACCGCGACCGTCACAGCCAACACGATACGCCAGACCAGACCAGAGCAGACTGCAGACTAGCAACAACTTACTGCTACAGCTACACTGTTAGTATTGCAATCAACACTGCTCTCTGGTCAGAGATTCTTTTATACCTTGTGTATCACAGGCAGCGCATGAGCAATACATCGAAATTACATCTGCTCGGACCTCTTACACAATATGTGCAAGAACCAAGAGGAAACAACAAGAGTAGAAGACCAAGAACGAGGTGCACGGATTAAAAAGGTGTAAGACAGGGATGTAGTCTTTCGACCCTACTGTTTAGTCTGTACATCGAAGAAGCAATGATGGAAATAAAAGAAAGCTTCATCTACACGTCCAAGACATTCAAGGAGGAACGATACCAATGTTAAAATTCGCTAACGACATTGCTATCATCTGTGAAAGTGGAGAACTATTTCAGGATCTGTTAAATGGAATGAAGATTGTAATGAGTACAGAATATGGATTGAGAGCAACTCGAAGAAAGACGAAAGTAATGAAGAGTAGCAGAAACGAAAACAGCTAGAAAGTTATGGAATTTTGCTGTATAGGCAGCAGAATAACCTTTGACGGAAGGAGCAAAGAGGACTTAAGAAGACATAAAGAGCAGATTGTCACCGGCAAGATAGGCGTTCTTGTCGAAGACAAGTCCTAATATCAAACATTGGTCTTAATTTGAAGAAGAAATTTCTGAGAATTTTTATTTGGAGCACAGCGCTGTATGATAGTAAATATGAACTGTGGGAAACCGGAACAGAAGAAAATCGAGCATTTCAGAAGTGGTGCTACAGAAGAATGTTGAAAATTAGGTGGACTGGTAAGTAATGAGGAGGATCTCCATCGACTCGGTGAGGAAAGACTACATGGAAAACGCTGACAAGAAGAAGGGACAGGATGATAGGACGTTGTTCAGACAACGGGGAATAACTTCCATGGGACTATATGACCTGTAAACGACGAAAACGGCAGAAGAAGACAGAGACTCCGATACATCCAACAAATAATTGAGGATGTATTTTGCAACTGCTTCTCTGAGATGAATTCGTGGCTGGTGGCAGTTGCTGGTTGATGACTGCAGACACAACATCGCTGTTACAGTAGTCTACAGAAGCCAGTTCATAGATATTGGCCGCTAATGAGATCGTGTGTACGATTGGGGCTTATCCCCTCGGCGTCACTTAAGGCCTGAAGATGCTGTACTGAGTCACCGAAACTGGTTGCTGTATAATAAACAACTGTGAAAGCCTGCAGGTGTTACATTTCATTACAGAAGTGAAAGGCCGAAGTCCCAAAGACTTTCATTCAGAAAGAAGGACAAACAAAAACTTGTACCACATGGTACCTGTAGTCTCACAATGAGATCGAGAGGCAACTTCGTTCTTTGAGGCCTACCAGACTCCCTGACAGACGAGTGTTTTCCGTGCCACACAGTTTGAAATAAGAAAAGGGGAAGGGCTACTTCTTATTCTGTGAGTGATATCGATACATGACAAGTAACATGTTGTATCACAATGTCGTGTATGCAAACATGTATAGCAAGACAAGCTGCTGGTGCAGCAATTAAATTCTTTTCTGTTACACGGACACGTTGGTCTGTCATGCGGAAAAAACTGAAACAGTGATCTGACACTCGAAATTCATTCGATAACTGCGTACTCCTTTATACCAGCTGTATTATGTATAGATTTACTACCGAATAGTGACATACGAAAATTTGTGACCGACCGGAACTCGAACCCATATTTTGTCAACAGTGCCTGTTATTTCAGGAATGTAGGTACGTATTACAAGCCTAGGCGGGTACACGAGGATAACAATATTGTTCTCGATTCCTCGTTGTCTCATTCTTCCTGTTGCGGGAATCCAAGTAATGCTGTGAGCATTACGTAATGAATCTAGCTGATTATGATATAAGGGTGTAGACAGAGCGACATGTGGAAGTGAGATTGATCCGTGGAGCGTGCACGGATAGCCAAAGTTGTACCGCGGCCACTCGTGAAAAGCGAGAAATCTCGACGCGACTCCCAGTCCGGTACAAATTTCATGGGTCTCTAATGGGTAGCACATCTGTACATAACACAACTGATGTAAAGGAGTATACAGTTAGCGAATTAATTTCCGATAACTGTGCATCACGAACAGTGTCTGTTCTTCAGATGTGTGTATAAGTTATTTGACAGTTTGTTCTGTTCTCCTTTAGGGCAAAGTCATCAAATTTTTTCTGCTTGCTGAGAAATAACTGCTAAGAAGTTGGTAGCTAGCGCTGCGTATCCACTTCGAACCTCACTCTATATCAAGCAGCAAATGGTTGTGATGCTGTTAATGAGGGTGTTGTATATTATGATGCATTTTGTGCGTGAGACATTTCCATACTGCAAGTTCAGCACTCTCTATCTCTACTGCAGTTCGAGCATACTTTTTGTACTTGCGTATAATGCAGTTAGCTGTATGGATAATTTAGCTGTTATTTTTTTCTTCCTTTGGCCTTCTGCGCTACCATACCTTTTAGCGCATCCCGTATTATGCATTCTCATCCAGTGATCACTTAATTCCTATTCCTCCTTTCCGTTGTTGCCTCTGTTTGTCTTTACACTGTGTAGCACACACTCATTCGTTGGTTTAGACGTCCATTTCGCACCTTCCATTCTTATAGAAATTCGGATCTCAAAATCTTCTATTTCTACTCTCTCTGTCGTATCCCCCTCAAAGAGAATTCACTAAATCTTTGTCTTAACGATAGGAGAGTTAAGAAGCATGGTGCACGAATCTCGTAAAAAACTTGCTAGGAAACGATACGTGCAATAATGCCTCCTTCAAGTCGCAGGTGTGGTTGGGCGAATACGTAATCTCACGAGTAGGTACAGGTGATTGGCTACTGATGATAGCTGTTATCAAGCTCCGTAACGAAAGCCGTCAGTGGGCCGAGCCTTCACGTCAGGCTACTATAAGCGGCCGACTGTTAACCCATGACGTCAACGGTAACCGGGAAAACCCCTTGGAGCACCTACGTTCGTGGAGCGAACAGAAAAAGCTGGAGATAAATAACGAAACGGTCGTGTGGTCATTATGCAAATACATTGAACAATATACGACTGTGATGTAGCTCCACAGAAAATCTGGGACAAACATGTACAGAATATCTTTATAGCAACCGCCATTGCGTTCCAAATTAGACGATGGGTGTAATGAAAGTTGTTTAAGGTAAAATCAAATTATTTAATAAATAAATTTCTTAATTACTCTGCAGATGAGTGTTCGATACCAGTAAACGCAGATATAATAGCTCTCCTTAACGGTCATTTTTGCACATTGTATCCTTTGAGAAATGATCAAATGTCATAATTAGTCATCCCTGAAGGCGCCTTTGTAATATAGTTTAACAGTATCTCTGGCGGTGGTAATTGTCCAGACTTTGGGAAGAAGAGAGCTACACATTTTGTCAGGAACGCTGTACCCACTTGCAGTCATGAATCGTTGATTGGATACTGTAAAAAGAAGGAAGTGCTCGGACTAAAATGGATGTAAGACAGGAATGCATTCTTTCGCCTCTGCCGTTCAATCTATACATACGGAAACAGAAGAAAGTTTCAAGTTTGTAGTTATAACGCAGCGTCAAAGGATATTAAAGCCAAGGTTCGCTGATGATGTTGCTACCCTCAGTAAAAATGAAGAAGAATCACAATATCTGTTGGATGGAACGAACAGTCTAATGAGTACAGAATAGGGATTGAGAGTAAACCGTAAAGGACAAACATAATGAGATGTAGCAGAAATGAGAACAGCGAGGACCATCAGAAATGGTCATCACTAAGTAGACGAAGGTAATGAATTCTGCGACCTTGGAAGCAAAGTTACCCATGTCTGAAGAAGTAAGGAGGGCATAAAAACGAGACTAGCACAGGCAATGAGTAATTCCTGGCCAGACACATATCTTAATCTGGGGAAGAAATATATGAGAATTTACATTTGGATCACAGCACTGTCATCACTAAGTAGACGAAGGTAATGAATTCTGCGACCTTGGAAGCAAAGTTACCCATGTCTGAAGAAGTAAGGAGGGCATAAAAACGAGACTAGCACAGGCAATGAGTAATTCCTGGCCAGACACATATCTTAATCTGGGGAAGAAATATATGAGAATTTACATTTGGACCACAGCACTGTATAGATGTGTGTCAAGGAGTGGAAAAACTGAAACAGAGGAGAATCGAAGCGTTTTAGGTCTGGTGGACAGATACGACAAAGAATGATGAGGTCCCCCATAGAATAGGCGAAGGAAGGAGCATATGGAAAACATTGAAAAGAAGAAGGGACACGATAATAGGACATGTGTTACGACATCAAGACATGGCCTCAGTAGCACCAGAGTGAGTTGTAGAAGGTAAAATCTGTATGGCAGAGATTTGTATACATCCAACAAATAATTAAGGACGTAGGGCGTAATTGCTACTCTGACATGAAGAGGTCATCGCAGGAGAGGAATTCGTGGTGGACCGCATCAGACTAATCAGAAGACTGACGTCTCAGGAAAAGAAGAGCTACCAAATTGTGGAGGTTCTCACTACCCTGTTTCATTAAATTTTCCAGATAGCTCCAGACTTTTAGCGGGTGACTGAATGTTCATGAAGTCCCGAACAAAAGCGTATAGCACTGTGAACGCATGTATTGTCATCTTGGAAGACGGGATCATTTACGGCATACTCGTCATGAATATGTAGAAGAAATGGCAACACCTGGTACCGAGAATGTTGAAATAATAGTCTTTGCACATGTGGGCTCGAATCATGGTAGGGAAACAGCCGAAACATCACAGAACTACCTCCGGCGTGAACTGTGCCCTCCTTTGGGTTAAACGCCTCAAGAGGCCGTAGTTGCATTCGACGCGTTGAATCACACGTAAGGCGGCAAAATCACTGTTTGTGTGTTCCTGTACGAGAAGTGATCTTCTCAAAGCTTTTTTTTAATCATTCCTCTGACTGGTTTTATGCGCCCTGGCACGAATTCCTCTCCTCCTGCGTCAAAGTTTCATCTCAGAGTAGCTTTTGCGACCTTCATCCTCAACTATTTGTTGACAGCATTCCAATCTCTGTCTTCCTCTACAGTTTTTACGTCTACAGTTCCCTCTTCAACCATGGGAATTATTCCCTGATGTCTTAACAGATGTCCTGTCATCCTGTCCCTCCTTATCGTCAATGTTTTCCGTATATTCCTTTCCTCGGCGATTAGGAGGAGCATATGTTCATTCCTCATCTTTTCACTCCACCTAATTTTCAATAGTCTTCTGTAATACCACATCTCAAAAGTATAGGTTCTCTTTTTACAATTTGTCTTCAAAGGCGGAAAACTGTAGTTCCATAGAAATAATTTTATGTCACAGTTACAAATAATAACGCAGCAGGATGTAATAGATACAGTTCACACGCTTAACGTGACGTAATAACTTCCTGTACATGTATTAAAATAGTTCTTGATAATTAATAAAGTAATGTTTGTCAGTTATTCCTGATCGGTAAATTTTATTGTAATTTTGCGCATATCGCGGAAAAGTAAGTGATAGGCTTTTCGAAACTACACACAACACTTATTGTGAATGTTACACTGTACTACTGGTTGCCGGCCGAAGTGGCCGCGCGGTTCTGGCGCTGCAGTCTGGAACCGCGAGACCGCTACGGTCGCAGGTTCGAATCCTGCCTCGGGCATGGATGTGTGTGATGTCCTTAGCTTAGTTGGGTTTAACTAGTTCTAAGTTCTAGGGGACTAATGACCTCAGCAGTTGAGTCCTATAGTGCTCAGAGCCATTTGAACCATTTTTTTTTTGTACTACTGGTTGATAAACCCGGCAATGCCAATTTTCTGTTACAAATGAAGAAAAAAGAGCTGTGTTTGCAGTGTAATATTGCGAACAGTTTCTGGGCACATCTCCTTCACGTGACTACAACGTGAGTGTGTGTAAGTCTCTGTGTTAACGTCTCTTCATAGCTCTATAGACGGGTATCGTTTCCGCGTACAGCCGTTGGCGCTTCGCAGTTGAAAACTGACAAAAGCGCTGCCAGGTGTCAGGAATTTCCGTACGATGACTCGGCTGTATGTCTCGTTGGCAAAGAATTAATGTATTAAATCTTCATGCATGTTGCGGCATTTCTTCATGTCTCTCTGTTTTTATGACGTCATACCTCTTGAACTGTGTATTGTAAAATAATATATCGACATAGGTACATTCAGTGACATATGTGGAAACTGTCTGCGAAATATTTTGCAAGAAAGTATAAATTTAATAGTCACGCCCAACTCTGCAGTTTTCCACGCATCTCAGTGTTTATGACGTCCTGTTGCCTGATCTATAATAGGTAACTGGCTCTTATCCGCACAGTGGTTCCCTGCTGACAGTCGTTGATATGACTACCAATGTTGGTTCAAATCGGTTCAGTGGTTTATGAGAAGAAGTACACACACACACACACACACACACACACACACACACACACACACACACACACACACTTCTCCTAACCTCCCCCCCCCCTCCCCACCGCACGCACACATATCACATATACATACATGCGTACGCGCACATACATCCATTTTTATAATATGTGTGGATGTCACACATAATGCATCATATCGATCGGCATCTAAGAGAGTGCGTTACTGTGTATTAACAGTTTATTTAACTACGTTATTTTGTCTGTCGTGAATTACCTATATCTACATGACTACTGTGCAATTCACATTAAGTAGGTGGCAGAGGGTTCATCAATTTCTCTACAGTTCTCAAACAGCGCATGGGAAAAACGAACACTTAAATTTTCCGTGTGAGCTGTTTCCTCTTATTTTACGAGGGATGCTCAAAAGAAAAGGTACACTGTGGGTATAATAGAAGTCTTCATTCAGAAATAATCATCAGAGGCTTGAGAATAACTATCGCATTATTTCACGATTCGAAAGATTCCCTGTTCCTAGAGTTGCTGTGGTTGTGAGAGTATCCAGTCCTCCACTGTGTCATAGCGGAGCAACACATAGAAGTCGCAGGGCAACACTTCCAGGCTGTAGGGCACATGTTCAAACTGCTTCCACTTGAACTCGGCTGTTCCCTGCTGAGGGTATAGCTTTGAGACTTTTGGCGGAGGTGATAACGTATGCTTACATTGCATGTTGTTTCGCTTTGTCTGTGGCTCGAAGTGATGTCTCAGTACGTTACCTCTAAGTAGCACAATCAAATTTCAACCACATCTTGGGTTGTCGGGTGTTCTTCCGGATATCAGCGTCGTACTTGCACGATATTTCGGTCACGTAGCTCGTAACCTTCATCAGGTGCGACCTGAGACTGCTCCTCGAGTGGACCTGGTCCAGTTTTTATGCCTATGGCCTTCCCCCTCCACCAACGGCTGCAGGCGCTTCCTCTGTGGTCCGCGCCCATTCCCTGTGACCTGCTGGGGCGTTGCTGCTCTGTTTTCCGTCCGTTGCGGTTCTAGGTGTTCCCTCTGCGGTCCGCGCCCACCAAACCCGCTCCTGGGGATTTCATCTACGGTCTGAGGTACCAAGCGTTCCCCCTGCGGTCCGCGCCCGCTCACCACGACCTGTTGGAGCGTTGCCGCACCGTTTTTCGTCCGCTGCGGCTCTGGATGTTCCCTCTGCGGTCGCGCCCACCAGTCCCACTTCTGGGTGTTCCATCTTCGGTCTGGTGCGCCTGCCAGTCCGTCAGGGGCATGGATGTGTGTGATGTCCTTAGGTTAGTTAGGTTTAAGTAGTTCTAAGTTCTAGGGGACTGATGACCACAGATGTTAAGTCCCATAGTGCTCAGAGCCATTTGAACCAATCTTCTACAAGTCTTTTAATGTCTGCATGACAACTGCAAGCCAGATCTTCTTGAACCTTTGGACAGTAGGCAAGCCTTGGTCTCCCGCTACTATTTTGATTCTCCAACCCTCTCCCCACACGCGCACTCACGATTATTCTGTTACCAAAAAATTAAATAAGCACTATTGGACTTAACATCTGAGGTCATCAGTCCCCTAGACTTAGAACTACTTAAACCTAACTAACCTAAGGACATCGCACACATCTATTCCCGAGGCAGCATTCGAACCTGTGACCGCAGCAACAGCGTGGTTCTGGACTAAAGCGCCTAGAACCGCTCGGCTACAGTGCCGGCTTAAATATTCTCTGATGACTCAGGAAATGTCCTATCGGCTCATCCTTCTCTAGTTTGGCACATATTTCTTTTCTGCCCTATTCAGCCCTGTACGTCTCCATTACCTATACGATCTACCCATGTAATATTCAACATTCTTCAGAAGCAACATATTTTTAAACTTTCTTTTGTCTTCTTGGCTGTATTGCTACTCGTCTACGTTTTACTTCCGTGTAACACTGGATTCCGTATACACTATTGTTTGTAAAAAAATGACTCAGAAACAATGGTATGCAACACGCCACAATAAGAGAACGTGTAGAACAACGGAACCATAATAAGAGATTTAAATGACAGAGAGGTGGCGTGCACGTAGCCCCAAAAGCCCCTCCTTTCGCGTGACCGAACAGGTCAATATTACGCAACGCTCAGTCGATGCAGAGCCGTTGTGCGAAGTGGGAACGTGTAATCAAGTGCCACTGAGTCACGCCGACATCACAAAGTAGAACAAAGGTAAGTGAGTTCGTCACAACGGGGCAGAATGATTTGGATCTAGGAGGCAGGCCTGCCGTTCCGTGACATTGTCGCTCGTACAGAGCACAAAAAAGTGGCTCTGAGCACTATAGGACTTAACATCAGAGGTCATCAGTCCCCTAGAACGTAGAACTACTTAAACCTAACTAACCTAAGGACATCACACACATCTACACCCGAGGCAGGATTCGAACCTGTGACCGTAGCAGTCGCGCGGTTCTGGGCTGAAGCGCCTAGAGCCGCTCGGCCAGCGTGGCCGGCTTACAGAGCACACTGCTTCGACAGTGAGGCCTTTGCGAAACCAGAGGAGAGCACCGACAGGATACTGGACGAGACAGTGCTTGGTCGTAACGGACAGAACAGCTTCGTCCACAATGTGGGCGCTACGTCAGAGGACTACAACGGGTGTGGACATGCCTCTGTTGACAGGCAATGGGCATGTGAACGCCTCGACGCTGCTGTGCTAGGTAGCAAAATGCAGTGTTGTTCATGAGACCCAGAAAATATTAGATACAGGCTCCCAGGTAGATGCCGTTTTCCTTGACTTCCGGAAGGCGTTCGGTACAGTTCCGCACTGTCGCCTGATAAACAAAGTAAGAGCCTACGGAATATCAGACCAGCTGTGTGATTGGATTGAAGAGTTTTTAACAAACAGAACACAGCATGTTGTTCTCAATGGAGAGAGGTCTACAGACGTTAAAGTGACCTCTGGCGTGCCACAGGGGAGTGTTATGGGACCATTGCTTTTCACAATGTATATAAATGACCTAGTAGATGGTGTAGGAAGTTACATGCGGCTTTGCGCGGATGATGCTGTAGTATACAGAGAACTTGCAGCATTAGAAAATTGCAGCGAAATGCAGGAAGATCTGCAGCGGATAGGCAATTGGTGCAGGGAGTGGCAACTGACCCTTAACAAAGACAAACGTAATGTATTGCAAAACATAGAAATAAGGATCGTTTATTGTATTATTATATGATAGCGGAACAAACACTGGTAGCAGTTACTTCTGTAAAATATCTGGGAGTGTGCGTACGGAACGATTTGAAGTGGAATGATCATATAAAATTAATTGTTGGTAAGGCGGGCACTAGGTTGAGATTCATTGGGAGAGTCCTTAGAAAATGTAGTCCATCAACAAAGGAGGTGACTTACAAAACACTCGTTCGACCTATACTTGAGTATTGCTCATCAGTGTGGGATCCGTACCAGGTCGGGTTGACAGAGGAGATAGAGAAGATCGAAAGAAGAGCGGCGCGTTTTGTCACAGGGCTATTTGGTAAGCGTGATAGCGTTACGCAGATGTTTAGCAAACTCAGGTGGCAGACTCTGCAAGAGAGGCGCTCTGCATCGCGGTGTAGCTTGCTGTCCAAGTTTCGAGAGGGTGTGTTTCTGGATGAGGTGTCGAATATATTGCTTCCGCCTACTTATATCTCCCGAGGAGAACACGAATCTAAAATTAGAGAAATTCGAGCGCGCACGGTGGCTTTCCGGCAGTCGTTCTTCCCGCGAACCATACGCGACTGGAACAGGAAAGGGAGATAATGACAGTGGCCTCCGCCACACACCGTAGGGTGGCTTGCGGAGTATAAATGTAGATGTAGATGTAGATTTCGGACGACGAGTCCCGCTTCATCTTGTCCTACAGTGACGAACGCATAAGGTCGACCCCGCATGGATGAACGAAATCGGACTGTACTGTTGAGCGGTTGTGGCGCTACTCCATAGCGAGTTTCCACAACCAGAGCGCATTTACAGGTCTGCAAAAAAATGGCTCTGAGCACTATGGGACTTAACATCAGTGGTCATCAGTCCCCTAGAACTTAGAACTACATAAACCTAACCAACCTAAGGACGTCACACACATCCATGCCCGAGGCAGGATTCGAACCTGTGACCGTAGCAGTCGCGCAGTTCCGGACTGAGCGCCTAGTACAGGTCTGCAAATGAAATCGTTTGTGTCTTGTCACGTCCCTAATACGTGGATTAAATTTCATTGTGATCACATCTCCCGGTTATGATGTTTCAGTTTTCCCAAACAGTAGTGTACTTTCAGAAACTACTTGATAGCACACAGATTTATATTAGGTGTTAATACGTTTCTCTTTTTCAGAAATAATTCCTTTTTATAGAAGGAATTTCACGGTTAAGGGCACGCGTGGTAGTACGGTTATGTATTCTTACTGACACTGTTTTACCTTCTACATTTGTACTCGTACATATCAGACCCCAGTGCTACCACAGCGGTGGACTTATGAGGACGGAAAACTTCCTTCCAAGATTTCATAAACGAAAACAGAGGGGCTCTACAACAGGAATTAGATTAAAAGGCTGAACAGAGAGTAAGAAGTTTTAACAGCACCTGTTTCCCCATACCGCCGTCCCGAGCCGGGCCGGCAACCGCCTCGGGCGAGCAGGCGCGGTGAACTGCTGAAAAGAAATCCCCGCGGATAACGACCAAACTTCGCCGGCGTTCGCGCGACTCTCGCCTCCCTCGAAGCCTGCTGCCCTTGGGCGCCGCTCCTAAACCGCTAGTGTCGATCCGTGGGCGAAAGGGGAAGCAGGACAAGCGATTTAGTCCATCCAGCCCTTACTGCTCTGTACAAAAGTTCGCAGTTACACCTCCCAGTCACTTACCATGCTCTGGCCGTACTCTGCTCTGTCATTTGTAACACTAAACTGTTAGATAACAACAACGAGATAAAACAACTATCGATGTTTTTTATTTTCTTACCTTACAGAGGTCGCAGGTTAGACGTAAAATGTAGGAGAGACGAAACCCTACAGTAGACCCGAGTCCAACGGAACGTTTAGACATTGTACGCAAGGGAATCTTCGTCCTAGCCAACGGAAAAAAGTTGCAACCCCAAAATGTAATTAATGTAGTGTAATGAAATTCCCGGAATACGTTTTTCTTTGTAACATATTTAAGTGATTAACATTGCAAGATAACACGTTACAGTAAGCGTGAGATAGACCGTTGCCAATGTATAATGCTGGTACGTTAGTAACATGTTAACAGCAAGAAATGCACTCGTGGAGGAGCGGAAAGAAGTTCAGGGCACTCCCTTGTCCTAGGGGTAGGAAATTGCCCACAAAGGCGAAAGAATCCATAACGATCAACTGCTCGCGTGCGGTTGAAGCGGTCTTGAATAGCATATTTCATGACAGGTGGATAGGTCGTCGAAGCACCATACCATGGCCCGCACGTTCACCATATCTGACGTCCCTGGATTTCTTTCTGTGGGGAAAGTTGAAGGATATTTGCTATCGTGACCCACCGACAACGCCAGACAACATGCGTCAGCGCATTGTCAATGCATGTACGAACATTATGGAAGGCGAACTACTCGCTGTTGAGAGGAATGTCGTTACACGTATTGCCAAATGCATTGAGGTTGACAGACATCATTTTGAGCATTTATTGCATTAATGTTATATTTACAGGTAATCACGCTGTAACAGCATGCGTTCTCAGAAATGATAAGTTCAGAAAGGTACATGTAACACGTTGGAACAACCGAAATAAAACGTTCAAACGTACCTACGTTCTGTATTTTAATTTTAAAAACCTGCCTGTTACCAACAGTTCGTCTAAAATTGTGAGCCATATGTTTGTGACTATACAGCGCCATCTACCACAAAGCGAAAAAGTGGTCCAACTAGAACATTCATATTTCTTTACGTACTACACGAATATGTAATAAAAAATGGGGGTTCCTATTTAAAAAACCGCAGTTGATATCCGTTTGACCTATGGCAGCGTCATCTAGCGGGCCAACTATACCGCCATCTGGTTTCTGCCTTCAAGCTAGACGAGATTCGATCTTTGTAGTTTTTTCGTTTGATGCTTATTTCGTGAGACATTTGGCACGGTCACTATCAATGGACCACCCTGTAGAGTGTTTGCAAATGGAAAGTATCACATTTTTATGCCATGCATAAATATTTACATGCACCTAAAATGGGAAATGTAACCTTTTTTGATATCGTCATATTTGACAACAGATGAAAAATAATGCTGAATTTACATTGTAACCTCACATTTACGTAACCGAAACCTATTTTAACAAAGGGGAAAAGGACAATGAGTTTCATCGTTTAAAACTAAGCTTACATTCTGCATAATATTTTTATGTTGATTATTAAGACAGAGTTGTGCCAGTTTACTGGCGTATGAGAAAAGCAGGAGACTAGGAGTGAGAGACTCTTTGTGGATCAGCTTTAAACAGAAAAACCACCTACTGCGAAGGTTATGGAGGTTTATACATTTTTAAGTAAATTAAAAATATGATCCTACCGGAAATATTTGAACTCAATAAAAATATGGGAAAATGCCAAGTTAGCTACAATGGCCAACTCAACTTTCTTTTTCCCTTTGTTGAAGTAAGTTTCAGTTGGACATAAGATTACAGTTTTCAATAAAAGCTGTTTTTCTGCTGTTGTTAAATGTATCTACATCAATTTGAAAAGCTGTATTTTTCATCTTTAGTTACATGTAAATATTTCTGTGTAAAATTTAATTGTGGGATAGTGCAAAAGTTCGTATCGTTTTTGCTTAAGTTTAACAAACACATCAGATGCACGTAACAGATAATTTAGTCATCAGTAATATATTCTGCTTCACTATTTACAACGGTCTGCCAACGCTAAGTAGCTTTCAGATTCCGCAGCTGTAAAAATCACGTGGTCTTGAGGCGCAGAACTGTCGAATCGTGTTCAGAGTGAATTTTTATCCGGAAAGGAAGTTTCTTAAAGGTTGCTACATAAAGTGTGGGAGAGGTGAAAATCTGAGGGCGCTGCATCAGGTGAATAGAGTGGGTGCGGAATGACTTCCCCACTCAACTGCTGTATAGTGTTTTTGGTCATTCTAGCTGAATGCGCGCAGTCATTACCGCGGGGTAGCATCACTTCACACATCTTCCTGGCCGTTCTTCTTGGATTGCGTCTGCAAGACGTCTCAGTTATTCACAGTAAGTACAGTAGTGACAGTTACATATAGGGGAATCAAGTTGTGGTACACCACACCGTAACTGTTCCAACATACGTCTTATCTTTATTCGATCCGTCCAGGTCCTTTGTTTGGGCTCAGTCATTACTTTCTTTTCCTTACGTTAACATAAATACACCATATCTTGTCACCAGTAATGATACTGGATAAGAATGGTCAGTGTTGTTCACCAACTGACTGATGACGAGCAAGCAGAGATTTGTATGATTTGTATGATTTTCGCTCAGAACCTGCAGCGTCCATACACTCGACTTTTCAACCTTCTCCATTTCATCTAAATGTTGCGCGGTGGTTAAGAGATCAATCACATCTGTCAGTTCTGGAGTACACTGACATGGATCATTGTGGATTAACGCATTTAAAAGATCTTGCTGGACGTGGAGAGTTACTAATGTCAAAACCATCCTCTTTAATACGAGAAAACCATTCTCTTGCCGTGCTCTGTCCGGTGGAATTATCCCCATACAAGGCGAAAACGTTTTATGGCTGCCTCCCCTCCTGTCAACCCCCTGCTGAACTCAAAAAGATGAGTATGCTGGAAATTTGCCGATTTCTTCACTTGGCACTCCGTTTCCTAACATCAACGGCTCCACTCTCTACCTCCAAATGACAAAATCACAAAATGGCAATATGTTAACTCAAATAGAACAGTGAACTACAAATTAAAAACGAGGATCGATAAATAAAACCATAGCAACCGGAATACCAACAAGCGAAACAATAACTCTACGAATTTACGCACCAAACTAATTCTTTCCTTTGTAAATGATCGTTATGTCATCATTTCTTATGTACTGTATTTCATAACCTGTGCGTAAGTAATAGCTGTGTAAGTTGTACGTCATTTTATCTACCTGTTCGGAGAGCGCTGTTATGGCGCTACTGTATATTCAGTTAATGAATAGCTTCTCCGGCTGTTGATGTTTACTCCATACTCTGTCCAGTCACGTTAATTTGACCACCTGTAAAGAGCCTGTATAACCGCTTTCTGCAGCGCGGACCGCCGTGAGAAGAGCTGGCTGGCTGACTGGCTGATTTGGGGGAAGGGACCAAACAGCGAGGTCATCAGTCCCAAGAGAAGAGCAGGAAGAGAGTCAGTAAGGTACTGGAAGATACCGACTGGGATGTGGAGCCATACCTACTCCAATTCCGTGTCCAGCTGTGGTAGAATTCTCGGTCGAGGATTCATGATGCGATCAGTCCGTTCGAGGAGGTCCCACAGACTCTCGACTGGGTGCAGATCCTGGGAGTTTGGTGGCCAGAGGATTACCGTAAACTCATCCTGTTGCTCTTTGAACCACGCACGTACACTGAGAGCTGTGCGACACGTTGTATTGTCCTGCTGGTAGACGCCATCCCGCTGAGGTAAGGCAAACAACTCTTAGGGGTGGACATGGTCCACAAGGATAGAGGAACATCTCTTTCGATCTATTATGATTTCGAGAATGACGAGATCACCCAGCGAATGCCACGAAAACAATTCCGGACCATAAAGCTGCCTCCTGCAGCCTGGACGCTTTGCTTTCAGACGTGTCGTACTGTACACGCCAACGGCCGTCAGTCCGTGGCAACATAAAACAAGATTCATCTGAAAAGGCCACCCGTCGTCACTAAATTGAAGTGCAGTTGCATTATTGGCTTGCAAATTCCAGCCTTCGTCTCCGATGAACAGCAGTCACCGTGCGTGCGTGTACCAGGCGCCTGCTGAAGAGCTTCATACACACCAGCGTCTGCTGAACTGTCATTGAGGAGACGCCGTTGGTGGTCGCTTGGCTCATGCGGGCAGTCGGTTGGTCAACAGCTGCACATCTATTCGCCCGCACACATCTCCACAGCCGTCATTTACTCTTGTAATCTATGGCCCCAGATGCATCATAAATGCCTCGGCGGCCGGTTTCGGATAGCACCATGTTGCCATGCACGGCATAACATAACCACGATGGCAGGCAAACAGTTTACAGACTGTCGATTCGGAAACTCCTCCACCCTAGGCCAGAAAGCCTATGATCATGCCCTTTTGGAAGACAGATTAATCGCGGTGTTTCCACATTATGACAACGGCGTCCCTTCGATGTGCTGTATGTATTTCACTGCTGGTGGTACCACCTGCTGTCTGTAAGTGGTTATTGGACGTTGACGTCGAACAGAGACGGTGGCCGCATTAATATGGCTGGACCGTATTTAAGACCCTTAATACAACGCAATCTTGACATTCATATTCCCATGCAATGAACAGATTAAACAGTATACTTCTACATTCAACATTCTATGAGAGCTGAACAGAAAGCTCTTCTGGGAGGTAGTATCATTTCTGCCGTGCAAGAAAACCTAGAATGACCATGGATTTCTTGGAATCATCAGTAACCTTTGGTTCCTCCAACGAACAACGGTTCAGGGATGGTGAAATAAAAGCAAGCCCTTTTGCATTATGTTAAATCGTATTGCTATACCGTCAGGTCCAGTACACTTCCCTCTATTCAGCGATTTCAGTTGATTTTCTATCTCACTGTCACTTATTTCGATACTACTTTGATGTTTGTGAGATGATTTAAGCGGGAACATCAGTGCGATCTTTCTCAGTGACACAGCTTTCGAAAACAACGTATATACTTCCGGCCTTCTCTGTGTGATCCCCCGTTACAATTCCAAAATGGTCACGGAATGCCTGAAATGATGCCTTCGATCCGTTTACTGATTAAGTCCAAAACATCTTCTGTGAAGGCGGTAGGTAGAATTTTACTTTCAAATGCGTTACTCTAATGTTGACTTCGTTATGCTTTTGTTTGCTGCGATTCTTTGGATAGATTAAAAGTGGCAGTGAAACTCTCTTTGCTTTTGTAGCAGCTTTCTAAAAAACAGCTGCTGTCCAAACTTCCGATATGTGAACCAGAGGTGGTTCACACAACGGCACCTCATCTAATCAGCCTGGAAGTTGGAAGCTGGGCCCTTATGATCACGAGGTCCGCATTCTGGCAATGTTCATTTTCCCCTACCTTGCACGCCCGCCGGCCGTGGTGGTCTAGCGGTTCTAGGCGCTCAGTCCGGAACCGCGGGACTGCTACGGTCGCAGGTTTGAATCCTGCCTCGGGCATGGATGTGTGTGTTGTCCTTAGGTTAGTTAGGTTTAATTAGTTCTAAGTTCTAGGGGACTGATGACCTCAGAAGTTAAGTCGCATAGTGCTCAGAGCCATTTTGCACGCCCGGACACGCAGAACAGAAACTCCTTTGAAAAGACGATGTGGTGCCGCTCCTGTGTCGGTGCACTACTGTGGCCGTGTGTCTCTGCAAACTCTTGAACGGGAAGTGCAACAATTGAAGAGGGGACGCGATCAACAGTCTAAGTGCCAAATCTCACATTTGTCAGGAGAATCAAAACACCATGTATTGAAAGGCATCTGCTCTAATGAGCGATCTTTCATATTCTCCATTTATTTACATGACGATTACAGCAAGCACTTCTGCTTTTGATCGATTTCCGCGTTTTCTCTCCTACATCGGCTACACACAGGTCTTTGCCTGCGGTCTTTCCGCCAAATTTGGATGAGCCAGTGAATAGTGTAGATGTGGTTGCCTAACTTGGACAGGCTAGTTTTCGAAAGGAGGAAGGGGCAGTTGGATTGCAGCAGTGACTGTTTGTTGTTGTTGTTGTTGTTGTGGTTGTGCGGAGGCACACAGTGCTGACCACGAAGTGGTCGTCACTAGATGTTGTGTGCGATAGTGAGACTGTTGTTTGACGTATTCCGTTTTGGTACTGCTTTGGACAGAAAGCGTGACAGTGGTATCGAGTGGTAAGGAGTGTCGCTACAATAAGATGCACTGAAAGGAAGAGAGAGAGAGAGAGAGAGAGAGAGAGAGAGAGAGAGAGAGAGAGATATGCATTAGTGGAGTAATAAGTTCTTATCGAGGTCATGAAACAACAAGCGTACACTGTGCCTCTGTATTTGACCTCTCTTTAACACAAGGCAATGTGCACTTTTTCTTTACGACTCGAAGTGCTGCATTGGAGCAGTGTGGTTTCTTCTTGTCGAATGTGTAGCAGACTGGCAATAAGAGTTACTATCAGTGTGTGGCGCATCGGGCTCTGTTTATGAACTAACTCGTGATCGGGTGTGGTAAGTCGGTACTTCATCCACGAAACTGATCCTGTATTTACCTTAACGTTTTAACGTTTTCAGGGGTATTAAGAAATCGATCTTTGTACAACTATGCTGAGAGCAGCAGGTGTTCGTACATTAATCAGTTGAACTGCGTAAGACTTTCGCAAACTTTGAAGTACAATAATAATTATAAGGATAGCGCAATCTCATATATTTATTTCAAATTCCCCCTTTCGTAAATTTAACTAACTGGAGTATGAGATTCATGAGACAGTAGAAGAGAGCAAGTGTACGACGTAGCGCAATGCGTACGTGGAAGTACTTAAACTAAATACTCTTGTACTTTATCCAAAAATTTTTTTTTATTAAAACACAGTTTCTGCTCGTAATAGGTCCTCGCAAAGAAGAAGTTTGTGGATTAGTAAATTATTTTCAGGTCGATATGGTAATTCATTTCGAGAGCTTCGAAACGTCGACTATTAGACATTTCATTCACTTGTTTGTGGTGCTATGTCTTGCAAGATCATTTCGACGAAGTGCGTAGGTTTGAGTTTCTGTCTTACTAATCTAAAGATATTGAGTGAAAGAAAATATTTCGTTGCGCTCTGTAAGTAGGGTGTCTGTAGAAGCAAAGTTGAAAATAATAAGGTTGCATGTTGTTAATTTGGGCCTCATTCATTTTGAAGCATGTTTAATATGTACGAGTTGTCACAGAAACGTTGCGACAATCACGGGTAGAGTCCGCGCTGAGGGACAAATCGAGGATAGTATCCCATGTCCAGAAACGTAATCCAACGACGCTATAGAATGTCGAAATTATAGGCGGCAGCGCGTGCCACTAGGTCACCCCGCCGGTCGGAGTGGCCGAGCGGTTATAGGCGCTACAGTCTGGAACCGCGCTGCTGCTACGGTCGCAGGTTCGAATCCTGCCTCGGGCATGGATGTGTGTGATGTCCTTAGGTTAGTCAGGTTTAAGTAGTTCTAAGTTCTAGGGGACTCATGACCTCAGCAGTTAGGTCCCATAGTGCTCACAGTCATTTGAACAATTTTTTTAGGTCACCCCTTCAGCAGCAAACGTGACTCGTACGCTGAAGGACTGCAGGGGGAACGTCTCGGAATGTCGTTGCTATTTAATGACGGCGACTGACTGCCATGATTGCCAATGGAGAAGATGCAGCTAGCTGCTGCATAGACAGGTCTTGTCTCCAATAAATTTGAAGCTCTCTTGTCTTGGAGAGTGATAGCTTAGGAGACAAGTTTCCAGATGCCTCTAAGCACTATGGTACTTAACATCTGAGCTCATCAGTCCTCTAGACTCAGAACTATTTAGACCTAACTAAGGACACCCACATATCCATGCCCGAGGCAGGATTCGAACCTGCGACCGTAGCAGCAGCGCGGTTCCGGACTGAACCGCCTAGAACCGCTCGGCCACAGCGACAGGTGAGACAAGTATCCATCTGCAGTTTATTTTTCTCCTGTATATCGAAAAAAATTGGAGACTTCAGAGGGTTCCAGGAGAAAAATGGCCGGCTGGAGTGGCCGAGCGTATCTAGGAGCTTCAGCTCGGAACCGCGATGCTGCTTCGGTAGCAGGTTCGAATCCTGCCTCGAGCATGGATGTCCTTAGGTTACTTAGGTTCAAGTAGTTCTGAGTTCTAGGGGACTGATGACCTCAGATGTTAAGTCCCATAGTGCTGAGAGCCATTTTTGAGAAAAATGGAAACCTTTTTCTGAAAGCGTCGCCCAACGAGGCAACAGAGTATCGCATCCATTGGAGGCAAGACCTTTCTACCCAGTAGCTAGTTCCATCTTCTCCAGTGGCCATCGTGGCAATCAGTCGTGATAGCTGAATAAGAAAGAAAATTGCGAGACGTTCCGCCTGCGGTCCGTCCGCGTATAAAGTCACTTTTGCTACCAAACGGGGTGTCTAGTGGCAGACGCCAGAGCCTACAACTTTGACTCTCTGAAGCGTCATTAGATGACGTTTTTGTTCTTCAAGACACCCTCTACAATCCTTAGAAGTTTATCGCAACATTTCTATGACACATATATGACACCAACAAACATTCGGACATTAGGGAAATGTTGCTTACACCAAAACAAGAAAAAAATATCTGCTAAGCAAGGGCTCTGAAGTGTCTACCATAAGAGATACTATGAAAAACATCTCTTCTACTGCAAGCTCTTTGCTTTCCCTATTTTTGGAGGACAGAAAACAAGAAGAAATTATCTAGTAAATGTGGGATCTAGAATGCATACATTAAGAGTGAGGAGCACTTGCTCAGTAGAAAAGATGTTTTTCACACTTACGAAGATGAACAAGTGCTCATAGCTCTCTAAAGTATGAATTTTAGACACCATCCTTATTAGCCATTTTTTCTTGTTTTGGTCAATACTCTTCCCAAAATATGGAAATCAAATACCTTGTAGTAGAAGAGATTTGTTTCACAGTGTTGAAAAAGAACAAGTGCTCATACCTCTTAAGTTAAGCATTTTAGAGCCCACGTTTACTAGACATTTTTACTTATTTCTGTATGAGGAACCTGTCCCCAAAGTTTGGCGATGTTCATTTGGGATGCCCCTTATATATCCACACAGTTTAACAGTATGCATTTTTGTGCGTAACTTCCTTGTATCAAAATAACTGAGAAGGTACTGCTTTACTGCAGAATTATCCTACCCACTTCGTCATTCAAAAAAATAATGCGACAAAACTACAAAATAAATAATTTAATAAGAACGTACTAAGTGTCATACCAGAAAACTAACCGGTTCTGAGGGCCAAAATAAAGTGCCATTAATATGGAGGGTCTAAGTTTTATATGTGTAATACCAGTACTGAAATAGAGAAGAAATATTTTAACCAGGAGATTTGTGCTAATCAAAAACGAGTTCTCATTTCTTTTGTTTTATTTTACAAGAGAAGAACAAAATTAAATAACTATTAACATCCGTTTCTTCTATAGCCCCGTTGCTGCGATCAGATATTGCAAAGAGTACTGTAAAACTACGTGTGCTGTCGAGAAAGAAATGGCAATAGCGTCAACAGATATTTCTGTTACGCAACTGATAAACAGGGCTGGTCTTTCAAATGAAGTATGGTATAACACACTTCTGCATTAGTATTTCGTATTTTGAACACATTATTTTTGTATTCATGTGTTTCAAAAAAATAGTTTGAAACATTTACTCCAATTTTCGATACTTGGATCAAGTATAAGGATATGCCACACAACTGCACTAAAACGCCTTTTTTCTTAATAAAGTGGCATTTGGAACGTTTTTCATTACCACTCTTCGACTGTTGCCGTGCCCACAGTCCATGGTGCTCAAGACGTCTTACACTGTACACATGAATACTTGTCTTGCTGCACGCAAGGTACGCGACATGGCTGTAAGATCCAACACAGGATAGCGAACAATAAAGGTCACGTATTCCAACTGGAGGTACCGGTGGTCGAAACTAGAAGAAAGATCACATAATTACATGTTCAGAAACGAATAGCCTTTGAGATATGGCCGTTTTATTTCCAACGAGTAATGTGTAGCATTCGGATTTGTAGTCAGGAATTACAACAGATGGCACAGTGAATAGTCACAATTTGCATGTGTGGGTAGTTGCAAATCCTGGAGCAATCATGGGAGTGAGTGATCCATACAGTTTCAGTATCAATGTGTGGGCAGAAATGACGGTGACAGACTTCTAGGACTACACAATTTACAAAACAAATTAACAGCTTCTGTGTATCACCGATTTCTGCACAATGAATTACCGGTGCTACTGGAGAACGTTACCCTTGCAGAAAGAAAACGACTGTGGAATAAAATTTTTACTCTGCAGCCGAGTGTTCGCTGATATGAAACTTCGTGGCAGATTAAAACTGTGTGCTGGACCGAGCCTCGAACTCGGGACCTTTGCTTTTCGCAGCAAATGCTCTCCATCTGAGCTACCCAAGCACGACTCATGCCCCGTCCTCACAGCTTTACTTCTGCCAGTATCTCTTCTCGTACCATCCAACTTTACAGAAGCTCTCCTGCGAACCTTGCAGAACTAGCACTCATGAAAGAAAGGATATTTCGGAGACATGGCTTAGCCACAGCCTGGGGGATGTTTCATATGAGCGTACACTCCGCTGCAGAGTGAAAATCTCATTCTGGAAACATCCCCTACGCTGTGGCTCCGCCATGACTTCGCAATACCCTTTCTTTCAGGAGTGCTAGTTCTGCAAGGTTCGCAGGAGAGCTTCTGTAAAGTTTAGAAGGTAGGAGACGAGGTACTGGCAGAAGTAAAGCTGTGACAACGGGGCGTGAGTCGTCCTTGGGTAGCTCAGATGGTAGAGCACTTTCCCGCGAAATGCAAAGGTCCCGAGTTCGAGTCTCGGTCCGACACACAGTTTTAATCTGCCAGGAAGTTTCATGTCGATGACATGCCTTGCTCAGGGCGCCCAAGGGCTACTAATGCTATGGATGACCCCTACCTACGGTTTATGGCTCGGAGGAACCCTGACAGCAACGCCAACATGTTGATAAACGCTTTTAGTGCAGCCACAGGACGTCGTGTTACGACTCAAATTGTGCACTATAGGCTGCATGATGCGCAACTGCACTCCCGACGTCCATAGCGAGGTCCATCTTTGCAATCAAGACACCATGCAGTGCGGTGCAGATGGGCCCACCAACATGCCGATCGGACTGCTCATGATTGGCATCACGTTTTCACGGACGAGTGTAGCATATGCCTTCAACCAGACAATCGTCGGAGACGTGTTTGGAGGCAACCCGGTCAGGGTGAACGCCATAGACACACTGTCCAGCGATTGCAGTTATGTGGAGGTTCCCTGATGTTTTGAGTTGGCATTATGTGGGGCTGACGAACGCCGCTAGTGGTCATGGAAGGCGCCGTAACGGCTGTACGATACGTGAATGCCATCCTCCGACAGATAGTGCAACCGACAGTGCATTCCTCTTCATGGACGACAATTCGCGCCACCATCGTGCACATCCTGTGAATAACTCCTGCAGGATAACGACATCGCTTGACTAGAGTGTCCAGCATATTCTCCAGACATAAATCTATCGGAAATTCCTGGGATGGACTGAAAAGGGCTGTTTATGGACGACGTGACCTATCAACCACTCTGAGGGAACTACGCCGAATCGCCGTTGAGGAGTGGGACAATCTGGAGCAACAGTGCCTTGATGTACTTGTGGATAGTATGCCACGACGAATACAGGCATGCATCAATGCAAGATGACGTGCTACTGGGTATTAGAGGTACCTGTGTGTGTGCAGCAATCTGGACCACCACCTCTGAAGGTCTCGCTGTATGGTGGTACAGCATGCAATGTGTGATATTCACGAGCAATAAAAATGGCGGAAATGATATTTATGTTGATCTCTATTCCTCAGAATGTGAAAATATTTTTTGGACACCGACCTATATAGGGAGAAACATTCACCACAGTAGAATAAGGGAAATCAGAGCTCGTACGGAAAGATATAGGTGTACGTTAGTTCCGCGCGCTATACGAGATTGGAAGAATAGAGAATTGCGAAGGTGGTTCGACGAACCCTCTGCCAGGCACTTAAATGTGATTTGGAGAGTATCCATTTAGATGTAGATGTTGATGTAGATGCATTCCAATTTTCTCTACAGGTTCCGGAACTCTCGGAACCGAGGTGATGAAAAACTTTTTTTTAATGCGTATATATCACATTCCCTCAATCATCACCTAAAGCTTGCAGCTTTACTTAGTATTCCCGCAACAGTGAGGACGATTCTGTTAGGAATTGGAACCCATGAAATCGCCTGGTACCCGCCTCGGCTTGTAATATTTATCTCTGGATGGAAAGACATGAATGCATGAATGTGGATTGACAGCCGTCTGAAATTAATTCGAAATAAATACGATGAATGCGAATATCTAGCAATCAGCTACGTTAGCCATGGATGTTCTGCGTATTAGCGCTCAGAATGTCGAAGTGATTAAATGACTACTCGCGATAAGGGAAACGTAGTTTCGAGGCCTAATCCGACACAAATTTTCATATATCACTAACAGGTAGTACATTGATGCATAAGACAGTTGATGCCTAGATATTCACATTCAGCGGAATTCTTTCGGATTAATATCGGACGACTCTCACTCGTCATTAATGCCTTTTCATCCAGACATACAAGTAAATTTTGACTAAGGCTGCCTCATGTAGGAACATGCGACATTTTTAACCACCTTTCGGGTGTTTGTTGCACGTGAAAGCTCAGATTCTATATGGAATTGAGCATGACCTTCCTGAACACATCCATTTCACATACGTGTCACAGTCGTGTTATCCCGCCCATCGCGAGGAGCATTATCGGTGAACGATAAACCGCAACCTGAATAGGTCACAATCCTACAGCTGATGAATTACGACTCTTACGATAATGGTGGAAGTTCCCCCTCCCCTCCTCCTAGTTTACTTGATACATGGCAGGATCTATTCACAAACAACCAAATGTGAAACATTTTCGAATGAAGACCTCTTTGCGTAATCTTTCCTTTATATGTAGAATGTAGATGCCGTTACTTCCAGCAACGTCTTGTACTTGCGTTGTAATACTAACCGTTTGCATTTTCAGGTATGGCAGTTTGTTCATAGCATATCGATTCACGTTGTTCCACTTTCTATGCCAAGCTGTCTACTTATTTATTAAGTGATACAAGAGTGAACACGAAACATAGTTCTCAGTGCCAAAAGTACGACTAGCAAATCAACTGCTGACCTGGCGCTCTTCTTCCACGGAATGTCGTTCCTGATTAGATAAAGATTTTATCGAGTTCCTCTAGCAGTCAAGCGTCTGTGAATGACACAGCGTGGCAGATAACACCTCCCGTTTCGACACCGGGGATGTACAGAAGTTACTCCTGGAATCTTAGTGGCATTGCCAATCAGAGAATATACTCTGACAAACCAAAACCCTATGGCGACATGGTTAATACCGTAATAGTTCATCTTCGAGAAGCAGTAAAAAAGCGATTCTGCGTGTCGGAGTTCGACTTGTACTTGATAGTTTTTCGAATGTATGAGTCACCAGATGTCTATGCACAGGAAACGCTATTCCCGTAATATATGACCGAGCAAGGCGACGCAGTGGTTAGCACACTGGACTCGCATTCGGGGGGACGACGTTTCAATCCCGCGTCCAGCATCTCGATTTATGTTTTCCGTGATTTTCCTAAATCGCTCCAGGCAAATGTCGGGATGGTTCCTTTGAAAGGGCACGGCCGACTTCCTTCCCCGACCTTCCCTCATCTGATGAGATCGATGACCACGCTGTCTGGTCTCCTCCCCCCAAACAACACACCGTAATATATGGGATGGTAATTTGTGTGCGCGGAGCTGGCGTCCTATAGCGTCCCAAGTGTGATTCATCGGGTTGAGACCATGTGAATGTAGTGGCCAAGACATCAAACCATTGTAGCCGGATCTGTGCTTGTGACATAGACAGTTGTTCTGCTGGAAGATGCCGTCACCTTTGGTGAAGTCACCAAGCCTGAAGGAATGCAGGTGGTCCTCAATAATGTTCACGTAGTCCACAACTGTTATGGCGCCTTCGGTTACTACTACAAGTCCCACGGTAGCGTAATACGCTAATATGTGTCCGTGGTGAGGTGTGTATTTAGAGCAGCCTTTTGTATCGATGACGTCGCATCCTGAGACGACTATCGACCTGTTGTAGCAAGAAAAGTGATTCATCCGATCAGGTGATCAGCTGATACGTTTGCACTGACCCAGGGTCCTATCTCGATGATCCCGTGTCCACTTCAACCGTAAGTGATGCAACCGTAAGTGACGATGTCGTTGGCTACACATGAGAACACATAGGGGTCGTCTGCTATGAAGCCATATGTTCAGCAGTGTACGCTGAAACAGTTGTGCTCCAGCATCAACTCTGTCGTCAGAAACTCCACGATCGCCTCCTATCATGCTTTACAGAGCAGGCAAGCGTCTGACCTTCACGTTCTATGATAAGGCGCGGACGGTTTTTCGGCCACTTCCCATAAAATATAGTTCCATCCTAGATTCAGGAGCGTCGGACAGCGGCTGATCGATAAAACGTAGTGATACCATACCAGCAACCGTTGGAGCGATATTATTTCACCAGACAACCAGTTTCGAGGTTCCAGTCACGTCATCTTCAGGCCTATACAATAGAGTTGCAGTCCGCAGCTCGTGGTCGTGCGGTAGCGTTTTCGCTTCCCGCTCCCGAGTTCCCGGGTTCGATTCCCGGCGGGGTCAGGGATTTTCTCTGCCTCGTGATGACTGGGTGTTGTGTGAAGTCCTTAGGTTAGTTAGGTTTAAGTAGTTATAAGTTCTAGGGGACTGATGACCATAGATGTTAAGTCCCATAGTGCTCAGAGCCATTTGAACCAATTTTTTTGAATAAAGTTACAAGAAACCCATAATAATGTAACACTATCAACCTTTTTAGATTCGAGAGACTTCGGACTAACGTAGCAAAGAATGAGATTTGTGCAGTATGCAGTGTATGAGAGGGTCTGCAGAAGACAACATTCTTTGACTGTGTGAAGTTTAATGTTTATATCTAAATAACAAATGTTTGTAATGTTATGTAAGCAACAATACGTATCTTCTATTTAACTTTGTATAATTGCAAAGTGAAGATAACACCAGCTCAGGGCTAAAGGTAAAATCAGTAGGAAGTTACCGACGTTCTGGAAGGTCTGAAAAGTTGGAGATTTTTTGCTATTAACGGAAGCAGGTAGGAGAGGGGAGAAGTGAAGCGGGTCAGTCAGGCGCAAGACACTGTTGGGGCATGTGACGAAAGCTGATAAGCGCTGTACTGCGCAGTATTGTTTAAACAAAGCTAAGGTTTAACTGCTTAATAGATGTGAGTGAAGGGGAAGTGCTAAGGTACAATTCTGCGACGCTTTAGAGGAGATATAAAATTACGTCTGCAACGGGTGTTGGTTCCTGGATGCGAAATGGCCTAAGGCATCCATTACTTAGACTGACGCAGCTCCAAAGGAAAGCCAAACTCATATTTGCGATGGTATAAGTCGCATAATTCGACGCCACGAAGACAAGTACTAATCTCCGTTGCAGCAAAACGGTACGTGCCTTCAAAGCAACTAAATCTCCAGCAACTGTGCTCACAATGACACTACTGAAATTAACCGTACATAATTCTGTATACGAGCTGTGGGGACAAGATTTTGCGTGTTTTGTTCAATAATCATTTAACTGTTTTTTTTTTACGCAAAACTACTCATTTAACCTAAAGTGTTCCAAGTAGGTTTCCTTTCCTATACTAAAGAGAATGAAACCGAGAATCCATTGGTGTGAAACATTATTGTGCAACTGAGTCTTTTCTTGCAAAGTAAATTTAAATTATCACTCAAGTGCAACAATTAAAGTAAATGTAGTAGACTGCCTTGAAAGTAAGTAAAGTAAATAACAATTCTACCTAGTGAGTGAACTTGGTTATTGGGACTTTCTGTCCAAGAAATTACGTAAAGTATCTATTTCAATAAAGCTGAGAAAAACCAGGTATAAAAAACCTTTTTCGATCATTTCGATACTAACAAAAGTATCGTAAAATATTGCTTGTGTTCAATACATGTTTTCAGAGGCAGTGTTGCTGATCTTACCTTCAGAAACGTAAGTAAGCATTATTGTCGTTCAGGCTTTGTTTACATGGACCAAAACTTTCTAAGAGTGTACGTATGACCAGTGCTGAAAGCAGTCATTATTCAGCTATCTACGTGCATTGGCCTGTTCCTTCAGTGATAGAAATTATTAAAAGAGAAAAAGTTTTAATAAGAACCAAAATATAGTAAAGACCAAATTTGGTGAGTGTTTGAATAACGTCAATCGACTCGTCATATTGGCTGGCGACCGGGTTTTTCAGTATTATTGACGCTCGCAAGAAGTAGTTTGACGAAAAAGAAAAGCTGCAAACAAGACTATACGATAACTTCACGTTTGACGGAGCTTTATCCATTACGCGGCATCTGAGGTCACTAGCGGCTGTTAAGGAGGTAGTTGTGTTTAAGTGCTTCAATTACCGAAGCTAGAATAACATCTGAAGTACTAAATGTAATTGCAAGAGTAAAAACCGTGAGTGTTTAGAGAGGATTAGCACATTTACTATGTCTACATACCGCCGTTATAAATGTCTTACGGTAACAGAATAGCACTTACATCGCCATGCTACCGTTATAAGAGGATGTCACATATAGTACACACAAAAGAAACAAATGATACATATTAACATACGTAAGTAAAATTAACCCGTAATGAAGTAAAATATCCAGGTTATAATGAAAGATATACTTTAAACTTACAGTTCGATATGCATATCAGTCACCTAACAGAAGAGAGTAGTGTCAGTGTAAGGCAAACATCAGTCGTATACAGTCATTGACTAGAAATATGTTATGGTATAAGCGACAAATATCTACTTTTTATATCTTAAATAAACATGAAAAATAGCGCCAGATAACTACGTAAAATTTTAAGAAACGATAAACTCACTAGAGATAAAGTGGAAAATTAATAACCATATTGGAAAAGTGCCATGGGAGAAGAGACAGAGTAAGACCGCGACAGAGATGGGTACAATAACAGGCAATTCCTGCTTAATACCAGAAGAGAAGATGAAGATGGAAGAGTAACCATTATGGTTAATAACCGACAAAGGTCGTATTGCAAAGCTGTCATTACCATGTAATATGAATAAGTCAGTCCAACAGGCATTAGCGCCATAAGCCATCAGAATAGAATCAGAGCAAGAAAGTGTAACAATACGTACCAACTACAAGTAAAAAAAGTATATTAGGTATAATGTATGTAGCTATCTCGTAACCTGCCGGTCAATCAGCAGATAGGATGTGACTCATGCATTCAATGCAACACACGGCCTAAAGGTAATGCTGGCAATCTGAAGCTGCGTCACCAAGACATCCATATTCATTCGTTAACGGGCTAACGACATCAAAAAGGTCAGTCGACAGATGACAACAATTTCAATAGAATCTGTATATGGACAAAGTATACCACACAATAAGGCTAAAAATCTAATGCTGTGGGCTACAAACTCATAGATCCTTGTCACTTATCCCATCACACACTATTAGTCAATGAACGTATAGTACTGACGTTTGCGGTACATTGACACTACAGCTTTAGTGTTCTTCTGTCGGTTGACTGATGTACTTGTTTTAAAGATGCATATCGAATTGTACGTTCATAGTATATCTTCATTATAACCGGAATATTTTTACTTCTTTATTGGTTTCTTTTACTTATATTCGTTAATATGTATCAACTGTTTCGTTTATGTTGTACTATGTTTGACATCCTACTGTGTACTCGTATTTATTTGCTGCCTTGTAACTTTATTGTATAGGCCTGAAGATGCGATTGGAACGTCGAAACTGGTTCCCAAATAAAATAATATTACTATAACTGTTAGTATGCTATTATTACCTTTCCGTACGTGCTCACGACAACAAGACACCAACAGCCGACGAGTTTCACCTTTTCCGAGATGCTCGTTCCTAGGCACGGGCCACAATAATCTCCACTTTGTCACAGTCGCTTATGTTACGGCGCACGTCGTAATTAGAATGATTGCCCATTCGTCTTCGCTCTGCTTTTATTCTTTCCTTAGCTCGTCACCTTCCCTTTATGCTACCAGGCTACATTCAATCTCGAGGTGGACAGTGGTCATAATACGTTTGCTCATTGATGTACGGGGTATTAGTGTAAATAGTAAAAAAAATGCAGTAGTGCTGCACAAAAAGCTAACGCTGTGTTGCTTAACGGTCAGGTGAAAGTCTTCCAGTTGGACGCGATTTCAGCAACATGAGTGCCCTCATCTTCTCCACTTGCTTTTATCTGTAGTTTAAATGGAGTCGCGCCAGGTCCCGTTTCTGGGGTATCTTCATATCACTGTAGTGTGAAGACTAGTTTAAAGGCAGTCACATTCAGTTGCCCGGCCGGGATTCGAGCCCTCAACCTTTGGGTTCCTAGGCACGCGCAGGCCCAACTTCTGTGTAATGAGAAATACTTTTTCATTTATTTGACATTAGCTCTAAGTTTGTTCAACACTCGACAGCATGTTATCGGTTGCATATATTTTACGGCCCAGATGGCATCTGTTGCTTCGAAAATGACATATTGGTGTTAGGCTTATTGACAGACAATAAATATGACTACCGTTCCGAAGGGTTCTATAAAATAAGCGAGTTCTTTTCGAAAAACTAATGAAGCGATCAACGTAAATCTTTGTGCACATCATTTATTGATTTTGGACAACTTCTTCTGATTATTTTTTATTTGAAAAATAATGAAATGGCGGAATCTTGAAGCAAAGATGTAATTTTGTTGTGTGTTTTTGATCACATGTTTTGCAATAACTGACGAATAAATTAAAGTAAAAGAACACGCGTAAATTACTCCCTGCGAACATGCCCGAGGATTAATTCAACCAAATTTCAGAAATAAAACTTTATTAATGTGCTCGGAAGCCGTTCAATCTGCCTTAAATACACTGTACCTCAAGCTGACCAAATGGATTGCGATCATACTAATAAAGATTTCTTCCCGAAAATTTGCTGAATTACTCCTCAGGCATCTTTGCATAGAGTAAATGGCAGATTCTCTTATTTGGATTTATTCATTAGTTACCGCAAAAGCTGTGCCCAAAAACAAACGACGAAACTACATATTTGCTCAAAACGTCCGCCATTTCATTATTTTTTTCGAATTTCAGAAACCTGTGCTATGACTCCGTCACAGGATAATATAGAATAAAAAATTTGTTCGTTTTCTGATTTCAGTTAAGATCTGCAGACTGCAGGACTTCCGTCACGGAGACAACTTGTTTCGGTCAGAGCAATTTTAACTCCTCGGATGAGAAGATTGATGATGACTGAATTTCTTCAAAAAAAATCAGAAATTTTGGTCCAAGAATCAATAAATACTGCACAGAAAGATTTATGTTGATCGCTTCATTAGCGTTTGCAAAAAAATCGCAAAAACTACCTATTTAATAGTCCGACCGAGGAGACTCGACCCTTAAATTGTTTCTGCGAGCTCACTTCGGATTATAAATAAGTAGAAATTTTTCTTCTTCTCCTTCTTGTAGCATGTTCATACTCATTGTATTCTCACGAGGTATCAGCAGAAAACTATACGATTGGTTTCCTTCTGTTTGTTGTTTTGTTGCCAACGGTAGCAATGGGAATAACTAAGTTCCTCTCAACTGGCTGGAGTTAACTGGAAATAAATGAAGACTGAGTCCTCATTCGCTACCGTATAAGACAGCTCATTATTCAAGAATTCAAAGGAAATCTTCTACGATGGTGGCGTGGCTTGATGCTGGGAGCAGATTCCAATGAAGTAAGAACCCACTGATGTTACAAATGTGCTACAACATGATTGAGCAAGAAAAATAACAGCAGTTTTGTAGTTTACATAAAGAGGCGAAACTCAAGTCTTTTTAGAGTACCAAAAGACTAACAATAAGGTTGTGGTGTCGGATAAGTTTTATGCTAGTGCAGGCTAAGATGTTTCTAACGTATAATATCCTACTAACTCTTTCGAATTTAGTAAAAAACTTCTCATCTTTTCACTTGGAACTATTGTTGCTGTCTCTCAAGACATTCATCTGTATACCACTGTCTTTTTCTCGCGTGATATACGGACTGAAGCGCCTAGAACCGCTCGGCTACAACGGCCGGCGCTTGATGATTTCTTTAAGTAATAAAACCTAGTACGTTGTTCTCGACTGCGAGCGTTCAACAGCGACAAGGGTATCATCACACCACAATACGTAACATTGCACTATGTACTTACGAATGTTTAAAATTGTTGTTTCGTCTTTGCTCATGGAAATTCCTTTTTGTGACAAGCATGCTATTCCAAAAGTGAACTATGTCTTCCCTACCAAGTTATATCACAATGGTTCGCAGAAAAATCGAGGGGCACTTGAACACACGCATAAACTTATAACATTCATCCTCTTATTTAGGAAACTGTAGTGAGCTACATTCATGTTCTAAACATTGGTACCGTCCTTTGTTAGTGGGATTATTAATGTAAAGCACCCGGCGACATCTATTTGTGAACATTAATATGGTGTGTGTGCACTCTTAGTTTTTATGGTGACATGATCTCTGCTGAAGACACTTTCGATGTGGTCTCTTCCTCAAGTGCCGAAAGCAGATAAGGTAGTTACGTTGAATGCTGGGGTCCGAAGCTAAGCCTGCGCTCCAACTCATGCTAACTCATTCCACTGGGTTCAGGTCGGGACTCAGGATAGGCGAGTCCATTTCAGGAATGTAATTGTCTACGAACCATTGGCTCGCAAATTCTGCTTTACGACAGTGTGCATTATGATGCTGACACAGTCCTTGTCTCTGAATTTTTTCTCTATTGTACGCAGTACGCAATGCTGTGAAACGTGCTCATACACTTCCAAATTTAGTGCTTTTTTTTAAAAAATTCATTAGTGGTATCATAAACTCCACGAAAAAACCCCACATGTAACACAAATTCCTCCACACTTCACTGCTGGCACTACACATGATGACAGGTCACGTTTTCCAGGCATTCGCCAAATCCAAACTCACCCATAGGATTGCCACATCGTATAGCGTGAATCAGCACTCGAAATCACTCGTTTCCAGTCACTCATTGTCCATTGGCATTATTATTTACACCACCTCAAGCGTCGCTTAGAAGAGACTACAAAAATTAGTGACTTATGGGCAGTGGCTCGACCATTGCACCCCGTTCTTTATAATTTAATACGCACAGTCCTTGTGCTAGCTGGGCTGTTGGTATCACTGTGGTACTGACGAGTGACTCCTTCCACTGACTTCATGCGACTTTTAGCTCCCACTCTCCGAAAACCTCGACGTTCTCTGTACGTCACTACATGAGGTCCGCTTCGGCTTGGTTTGGTTGTGGTTGTTCCTTCGCGTTTTCACTCCACAGTTATGTCATTAACAGTCAACTTGGGCAACTTTTGGCGGGTTAGAACGTAGGTTATGGATTCGTTACTCAGGTACACGCTGTAATTATTCGGTATTGGAAGTCACTGAGGTTCAAAAAATGGTTCAAATGGCTCTGAGCACTATGCGACTTAACTTCTGAGGTCATCAGTAGCCTAGAACTTAGAACTAATTAAACCTAACTAACCTAAGGACATCACACACATCCATGCCTGAGGCAGGATTCGAACCTGCGACCGTAGCGGTCGCTCGGCTCCAGACAGTAGCGCCTAGAACCGCACGGCCACTCCGGCCGGCAAACTGCAGTATCCTCTAAGACTAGAAGCATTAGATTGTTGACTGACCCACTCGGCTATTACTGCTTCTCTGCTGACATAACATTTTTTTCAAAAGCATGGGGCCCCTTCACGCCCACGCCAACGTGGTGACCAGACCAAAAGTTCTACTGTCACCTTCGAATCGTGAGTCAACAGGATGCGGGCTGTGATGTTATCCATGCGTCTGGGTAGGATTACTCATTGACATGGTCCATCAGGGGACAAAAAGTGGACGAAAGCGATCGAAGAGTAGTGGTTTGTAAGGGCAAAGGGAAAAAAGTGCCAAGGCAAGCGCCAAGAGAAAAAAACCTCTGCGACAGTAGGACGGGTAGTAAGGGCACTAGCGGCTTGCTAGCTGCGACAGTGCATGCAAGATGGCGACGTTAGTGCAAGGTATCGTGCATCGTTACCTTTGTCGTTGCGGAAGCTCGTTGTAGGGCTTGCTGCAGCTGCTGCGTCCCTGTAACAGTTCAAGGTCGTCACACGTTAGTGGGCGATAGGTCATAGATCAGCTCACAGTGTAGGGAGTGTGTGTGGGTGGTTTGTGTGCTGTGTACAGTACGGTTTCCCTCCGATTGCCTGTTTTCCGGCGGGTCGAGCATCTGGGGTTACCAGTAGTAGCTGTGTTGCAGGGGCTCGCCAGTACTGTCGAGTTAGCGTGCTATGGACATTAGATGTTTAGTTTCCTGCTAATAGTGTCTTTGGTCTATTATGTTTCCATCTATGGTTGTGGTCGTAGTTACCCAGAGAAATGATAAACGGGTTACGCGAGTGTCTCGTGTTGATGTACAGTCGTGTGAAGAGTTTTTGGAATACCTGCAAGATGGTATCTAGCCGATATTCCCGGTGAAAATCCGCGGTGCGTGTGTAGCGCGGAGCGTTGCTTATGATTCTGAGTGCTTTGTTCTGTATGATCTGCAGACAGCGCAGGCGTGTGGGCGCATCGTATCCCCGGACAGGGGCTGCGTACGTCATCAGGGGTCGAACAAGTGTTACGTACATGGACCTAGACACCCTCCTATTCAGTGTGCTACACCTGTTAAGCATAGGGTAGAGTTGTTTGAGCTTCGCGTTTGCTTTGTTGGTCACGTGTTGAATGTGGTCCCCCCAGAGTAGTTTCCGGTCCATCCAGACACCGAGGTATTTGACCTTCTCGCGGAAACGTACTGGGCGTGCATGTAGTGTTATTGGATGGCAGTGCTGATGTTTGCGCAGTAGTTTCGGCCTTCTAGTGAACCGAACGGCTTCGCACTTGTCGACGTTTACTCTAACACGCCATTTCACCAGCCAAGGCCCTTCCGGTCTGAGTGCAGTCTGTAGTCGTGAGTTAATGTTAAACGGCTTCCAATCTTGCGCAAAGATGACAGTGTCATCCGCGTAGATTGCCACCGTCGTGTTGTGTGTAACTGTGAGGTCGTTAATGTAGAGGTTAAACAGTAAGGGCCCTAGGATGCTTCCTTGGGGTTCTCCTGCCTCGTTACCGTGTCGTGTCGATATTTTGCCCTGCACGTTGGTGTTGAAACTCCTGTCCGGGAGATATGAGTGTACGAGACGTACGAGCCCGTCGGGGAACCCTGCGTCGCTGAGTTTGCGTATGAGGCCGTTGTACCATAGACGATCGAAAGCCTTTTCGATGTCCAGGAACACCGCCCCAGTTGCTTTGTTTGTGTTGTATCCGTGTGTTATGTATTCAACGACGCGGAGGAGTTGTGTTGTCAAGTGGTGATAGACACAATATTCCATGCGTCCTTTTATACTGGCGGCTTGGCCTCTCGAGACATATAGTGGTCAATCGGCACTGCTTCGTCGTGTCTGGATACTTTTGATCAAATAGTACACTGTGTGATAAAAAGGTGCATTGCGCTGCCACCTACTGGAGGTACTCCATATCAGCGACCTCAGTACTCATTAGACATCGTGAGAGAACAGAATGGGGCGCTCCGCGGAACTCACGGATTTCGAACGTCGTCAGGTGATTGCCTGTCACTTGGGTCATACGTCTGTACGCGAGATTTCCTCACTCCTAAATATCCCTAGGTCCACTGTTTCCGACGTGATCGTGAAGTGGAAACGTGAAGAGGCACGTACAGGCCGACCTCGTCTGCTGATTGACAAGGCCGCCGACAGTTGAAGAGGCTCGTAATGTGAAATAGGCAGACATCTGTCCAGAGCATCACACAGGAATTCCAAACTCCATCAGGATCAACTGCAAGTACTATGACAGTTAGGCGGTAGGTTCGAAAACGTGGATTTCATGGTCTAGCGGCTGCACAAAAGACACAAATCAAAAGCCACACATCACGCTGGTAAATGACAAACAACGCCTCCCTCGGCGTAACGAGCCTAAACATTGGACGATTCAACAATGGAAAAACGTTGTGTGGAGTGGCGAATCACGGTACACAATGTGGCCATCCGATGGCAGGGTGTGAGTATTTCGAATGCACAGTGAACGTCATCTGCCAGTGTATTTAGTGCCAATAGGAAAATTCGGTGGCGGAGGTGTTATGGTGCGGTCGTGTTTTTCATGGAGGGGGCTTGCACCCCGTGTTGTTTTGCGTGGCACTATCAGAGCACAGGCTTACACTGATGTTTTTAGCACTTTCTTGCTTCCCATTCTCTAAAAGCGATTCGGGGATGGAGATTGCATCTTTCAACACGATCGAGTACCTGTTCATAATGCACTGTCTGTGCCGAAGTGGTTACACGATAATAACATCCTTGTAATGGACTGGCCTGCACAGAGCCCTGACCTGAATCTTATAGAACATCTTTAGGATGTTTCGGAATGCCGACTTTGCGCCATGCCTCACCGACCGACATCGGTACCTCTCCTCAGTGCAGCACTCCGTGAAGAATGGGCTGTCATACCCCAAGAAACGTTCCATCACCTGATTGAACGTATGCCTGCGAGAGTGGAAGCTGTCATCAAGGCTAAGGGTGGGTCAACACCATATTGAACTCCAGCGTTACCGATGGAGGGCGCCATGAACTTGTAAGTAATTTTCAACAAGCTGTCCGTATACTTTCCATCACCGGGTGTATGTCTTCAACGTTCTCGGTGTTTCTTGAAGTGTATGAAATTGCATGTTGCTTCCGTCATAACACTAAAAAAGATACTGCATGATAGTATAACAGCATATTTAATTATATCGTTCATCATCGTAAAAGTCAACGCTTATATCGGCATATGGAATTCGCCAGTCAGAACAAGTAACGCTGGTACCTGTAACAACAGTTCGCCCAGAACGTTTTTCAAGGAACTCAGTCAGTTTGCACGAGAGCCAATATCGGAAGAAACTGACGTCTCTTTACTAATTCCAAGTTCATTACAGCTGGGACAAGGACCAAGTATGCAAGTGCAGATATCAGAAATTACCTAGAGGATACGGATGTCATGTAAGGGAAAACGTCGTGTAATGATCGAATTACAAGGAACGGAAAAACAGCGATTTGAGAGGCTATAATTCAAAATACGTAAGATCTTTGGTTCTACGTGACGTTTTTTCCTGGTTAGCTGTCAGCATCTGTAGTTCATGACTCAACGTTTTTTTCCTTTTTATGTCCATGTTCCACATATTCCATGCGTTCAGTGTCGACAGCTGAAAGAGGGAAATTCCCCTTATGTCCCACCTGTTCTTAAGCTTCATGTTTTGTGTTTTATATGCTGCATGTATGGAAAGATAACAATGGCTTTTAGTATTATTGATCTGTGTTTTACTCTGATAGAAGCTTCAACACCTGGATGAACTGACCTAAATGAATCCGAACTCATCAGGTCAGTGCCAGCAATATGCGACGATGGCGAGGGTAGGATGACAGTGGGGGAGGAGAGAACGTGAGGAACCTGAGCGACAGTAATCTGCCGACGGGCTATTGTCAGTGGGATGAAAATATATGTGTATTTTATGTTCTTCACTACTGCACATTGTCGACTTCAATATTCAGAAATATTTGTTACGTCAGCGATATTAAAAAAGGAAAAAAAAAAATCTTAGCGTCTGTTCTTTAATCCGATCACCACCACTATGTATTAATACTGCATGACAGACGTACGTTTGGACTGTAATTCACATGTATTCGTTTTGTGGGTTATACTACTCACTTTAAAACGCCTAGACACCCGAAACTATGCAGTAGTGCATGTAAACAGAAGTAAATTTCAATCCAAGCAATTACGAAATTGTAGTATATTGTAGATATTTAGAGATTTCTTTGTCTGTGACCCAGTTTCAATTGAAATATTCTGAATAATGTAAATAATGAAGCTTTTACGGCCGCAGCACCATGCTTCAGACGCCTTTACTTGTTTTCTAGACTGCAAATAGTTATTATTTTATTCATGAGCTACGACAGTCACATATTTGTTCAGAGGCATTTTACATGTTTTCAACTAGATTGTTCTCTGTAAGTATTCTGTTTATTATATCTTGCATGATTGACCAATTAAGACCTTAGAGATTATTCTGAAGTGCAGTAACTGTCGATGTAATGTAAAATTATCTGATCATAAAGCGGTGGACATAATTTTACAGTGCGTTTCCACTTGCTGTACTTGCAAATGGCCTGTAAGGCTGAAATACGACAATCCTTCAAAATGTAATAAAATGAATATTTGTCGACAACAGCTGAGTTGGAAACGTTAAAAATGTCTTTTAAAAATATCTGCAGCGTGTTTATCAAATATTATACAAAAATAACCTTTAATTGCGAAAAGGTAAATAACTTACAGAAATGTTAGCTACAGCACTGAATTGCAATATATCTTTAGGTTTTATTTACAAATGTTCAACCTTTTGTGACACGGCAAATGTCTTATTTGTAATTAGTTGCCGGCCAGTGTGGCCGAGCGGTTCTAGGCGCTACAGTTTGGAACCGCGCGATCGCTACGGTCGCAGGTTCGGGCATGGATGTGTGTGATGTCTTTAGGTTAGTAACGTGTATCCACAGGACATGTGGCCTGTAATTGAAGAAGTGTCATGATGATCTCTCCATTGGCAAAAGATTCCGGAATAGTCCCCCATTCGGATCTCCGGGAGGGGACTGCCAAGGGGGAGGTTACCATGAGAAAAAGATTGAATAATCAACGAAAGGATAACGTTCTACGAGTCGGGGCGTGGAATGTGAGAAGCTTGAACGTGGTAGGGAAACTAGACAATCTGAAAAGGGAAATGCAAAGGCTCAATCTAGATGTAGTAGGGGTCAGTGAAGTGAAGTGGAAGGAAGGCAAGGATTTCTGGTCAGATGAGTATCGGGTAATATCAACAGCAGCAGAAAATGGTATAACAGGTGTAGGATTCGTTATGAATAGGAAGGTAGGGCAGAGGGTGTGTTACTGTGAACAGTTCAGTGACCGGGTTGTTCTAATCAGAATCGACAGCAGACCAACACCGACAACGATAGTTCAGGTATACATGCCGACGTCGCAAGCTGAAGATGAACAGATAGAGAAAGTGTATGAGGATATCGAAGGGGTAATGCAGTATGTAAAGGGGGACGAAAATCTAATAGTCATGGGCGACTGGAATGCAGTTGTATGGGAAGGAGTAGAAGAAAAGGTTACAGGAGAACATGGACTTGGGACAAGGAATGAAAGAGGAGGAAGACTAATTGAGTTCCGTGACAAGTTTCTGCTAGTAATAGCGAATACCCTGTTCAGGAATCACAAGAGGAGGAGGTATACTTGGAAAAGGCCGGGAGATACGGGAAGATTTCAATTAGATTACCTCGTGGTCAGACAGAGATTCCGAAATCAGATACTGGATTGTAAGGCGTACCCAGGAGCAGATATAGACTCAGATCACAATATAGTAGTGATGAAGAGTAGGCTGAAGTTGAAGACATTAGTCAGGAAGAATCAATACGCAAAGAAGTGGGATACGGAAGTACTGAGGAATGACGAGATACGTTTGAAGTTCTCTAACGCTATAGATACAGCAATAAGGATTAGCGTAGTAGGCAGTACAGTTGAAGAGGAATGGACATCTCTAAAAAGGGCCATCACGGAAGTTGGGAAGGAAAACATAGGTACAAAGAAGGTAGCTGCGAAGAAACCATGGGTAACAGAAGAAATACTTCAGTAGATTGATGAAAGGAGGAAGTACAAACTTGTTCCGGGAAAATCAGGAATACAGAAATACCAGTCGCTGAGGAATGAAATAAATAGGAAGTGCAGGGAAGCTAAGACGAAATGGCTGCAGGAAAAATGTGAATACATCGAAAAAGATATGATTGTCGGAAGGACAGACTCAGCATACAGGAAAGTCAAAACAACCTTTGGTGACATTAAAAGCAACGGTGGTAACATTAAGAGTGCAACGGGAATTCCACAGTTAAATGCAAAGGAGAGAGCAGATAGGTGGCAAGAATACATTGAAAGCCTCTATGAGGGTGAAGATTTGTCTGATGTGATATAAGAAGATACGGGAGTAGATTTAGAAGAGATAGGGGATGCAGTACTAGAATCGGAATTTAAAAGAGCTTTGGAGGACTTACGGTCAAATAAGGCAGAAGGGATGGATAACATTCCATCAGAATTTCTAAAATCATTGGGGGAAGTGGCAACAAAACGACTATTCACGTCGGTGTGTAGAATATATGAGTCTGGCGATATACCATCTGACTTTCGGAAAAGCATCATCCACACAATTCCGAAGACGGCAAGAGCTGACAAGTGCGAGAATTATCGCACAATCAGCTTAACAGCTCATGCATCGAAGCTGCTTACAAGAATAATGTACAGAAGAATGGAAAAGAAAATTGAGAATGCGCTAGGTGACGATCAGTTTGGCTTTAGGAAAAGCAAAGGGACGAGAGAGGCAATTCTGACGTTACGGCCAATAATGGAAGCAAGGCTAAAGAAAAATCAAGACACTTTCATAGGATTTGTCGACCTGGAAAAAGCGTTCGACAATATAAAATGGTGCAAGCTGTTCGAGACTCTGAAAAAAGTTGGGGTAAGCTATAGGGAGAGACGGGTCATATACAATATGTACAACAACCAAGAGGGAATAATAAGAGTGGACGATCAAGAACGAAGTGCTCGTATTAAGAAGGGTGTAAGACAAGGCTGTAGCCTTTCGCCCCTACTCTCCAATCTGTACATCGAGGAAGCAATGATGGAAATAAAAGAAAGGTTCAGGAGTTGAATTAAAATACAAGGTGAAAGGATATCAATGATACGATTCGCTGATGACATTGCTATCCTGAGTGAAAGTGAAGAAGAATTAAATGATCTGCTGAACGGAATGAACAGTCTAATGAGTACACAGTATGGTCTGAGAGTAAATCGGAGAAAGACGAAGGTAATGAGAACAGCGAGAAACTTAAGATCAGGATTGATGGTCACGAAGTCAATGAAGTTAAGGAATTCTGCTACCTAGGCAGTAAAATAACCAATGACGGACGGAGCAAGGAGGACATCAAAAGCAGACTCGCTATAGCAAAAAAGGCATTTCTGGCCAAGACAAGTCTACTAATATCAAATACCGGCCTTAATTTGAGGAAGAAATTTCTGAGGATGTACGTCTGGAGTACAGCATTGTATGGTAGTGAAACATGGACTGTGGGAAAACCGGAACAGAAGAGAATCGAAGCATTTGAGATGTGGTGCTATAGACGAATGTTGAAAATTAGGTGAATTGATAAGGTAAGGAATGAGGAGGTTCTACGCAGAATCGGAGAGGAAAGGAATATGTGGAAAACACTGATAAGGAGAAGGTTCAGCATGATAGGACATCTGCTAAGACATGAGGGAATGACTTCCATGGTAATAGAGGGAGCTGTAGAGGACAAAAGCTGTAGAGGAAGACAGCGATTGGAATACGTCAAGCAAATAATTGAGGACGTAGGTTGCAAGTGCTACTCTGAGATGAAGAGGTTAGCACAGGAAAACAGGAAAGGAATTCGTGGCGGGCCGCATCAAATCAGTCAGCAGACTGATGACCAAAAAAAAAAAAAAAGATTTAAGTAGTTCTAAGTCTAGGGGACTGATGTCCTCAGATGTTAAGTCCCGTAGTGCTTATAGCCATTTAAACCATTTTCTTTTGTAATCAGTTTCCTACCAAATCCTATGAAGCAAGTAGTGGTGTATGGTGGTAACTGCTTCTGTTATCCGTTGATGTTGCTCGCCGACTTTTCCCGGAAACAGAGGAAAAAACACTCTGTCTTTATTGTAACCGCATACATAGAAATCCGTTGGGATCAGATTAGGCAGTCGTGGTGGCCAGGACATTGGTCCACTACGTCCAATTCAAGTCGACAATTCCCACGGAGATACGCGACAACATCTCGATCGTAATTTGGTGGGGCCCCAGCTTGCTGGAAAATAAGTTTTGTGCCCATATCCTGTTGTAATTGAGGCATCAGAAAATGTTCAGGTATGCCGAGGTTCGATACCACAGTTATTGCCAACTCGGCAAAAAAGAAAAGATCATAAATCTTGTTACAACTTACAGCGCAAAAAACGTATACCTTGGCAGAGCCCCATAAACGTTCCATTACGAGACGTGTTTCCACTCACACCATTTTCGAGCATTATGCTGATTTACTTTAACGCAGATATGGAAGGTGGCTTTGTCACTGAGAACAAATTTTATTAAGAAAATCATCTTCAGTGTGCATTATGTTAAATCATTTCTACACTAAACTCACGTCGTTTTTCTTTGTCACTTTCTTCTAAAGCTTGCAACAAATCCAGCTTGTAGGGTGTTAATGACAGGCATTTCCGTAATACCTTTCACACTGTAACACTAAGTATACTCAACACTAAGCTGCCACGTGTCGCTGATTTAGCCGGACTACGATGTAACATTGTCGAACTTGTTCAATTGCTGCCTTGTCCGCCCCCGGTAACTGTATGATCAGAGTGACGGACTGTCAATCCTCTGGGACCGGGTTCGATTCCCGGCTGCGTCGGGGAATTTTTTCCGCCGAGGGACTGGGTGTTGTACTGTCCACATCATCATCCTATCATCCTCATCGACTGCAGGTCGCCGAAGTGGCGTCAAATTGAATGACCGGCACCTGGCGAACGGTCTACCCGTCGGGGCGCCCAGCCATACGATTAAATAAAATAAATTGCCGGTTTAGATACTGCTGGTCGACCCTGACCCGGGGACCTGTGTCATAAACAGCTAGTTTCTGTGAAACGATTGTTCTAATTAATAACATTTTATCTTTGAGGTGGTAGCTGGCGATATTTAATCCTGAACTGTAGTAGCAGATGTGGCTTCATGACACTATAAATAACACCTCGCATCACTGCACCACCGGCGCAGTGGTTAGCCACTGGATTCTCATTTGGGAGGATGACGGTTCAAACCAACGTCCAGCCATCCTGATTTGGTTTTTCTGTGATTTCCCAAATCTCTCTAGGCAAGTGCCGGGATAGTCCCTTTGAAAGGGCACGGCCAACTTCCTTTCCTGTCTCTCCATAATATTATGAGACTCATGTCATCGCTGTTTGGATCTCTCCTGCAAATCAGGCATCAACTCCACCGCACCATTGTACGACTCCATGATGACTGTTGGTGCAGCACATTCGCGCATGCCACCTAGCGGGAACATTGGAAACTAACAATGTTGGGTGCAAATAAAACTTGAAGACATATTGCGTTCAATGCTGTATCAAATATTTCTAGAAGTTAGTTGTCCTTTTCAGAATGAAAGATTACTTTTGTATAACTAATTTATAAGCACCATGTATCATGTATACTGCTTTGAGGGAATTAGGTTAGGATATGAGACACTAAAAGTAGTAGATCGTGACGCCTTATAAAGTGAGACTTCACCATGAAGACATGGGTAAATAAAAGTAACTGGGGATCACTCAACAGAGAACAGATAAACCGTTCATAACAATGATTACTACAAAGCGTGTGTGGTACTTGGTGTTGTCATGGAACCATAGCGGCTCCGAGAACTCCAAGGCTATTTGAAGACAATTAACGGTTATGGATCGGCATCTTCAAAGCTTCACTTTCCTGTCAGAGGTAACATTAACGGTTTCCAGCGATAGCTATGAAAGGTGACAAGCCAGCCTCTCACTTTAACTACCCAATCGGTCGGATTAATGTTCATATTTTAGGTCATGATCTCTGCGCACACCAATACTACATTTGGTATGTGTAGCTTATGATTTTTTTAAATGCGGAAATTGTGAGGAGAATGTTCTTATAACTGCATGTGTAGCGTGTGGAGAATTTGTACCCAAGGGGACATAGCGGAGACGACAGAGATCAGGAAGAAAGATGGATTGTGGACCACAAAAGTTGTGTCGAGCGACCTTATTGTGCGAGTGGTTTGGGGAAGTAGTGCTTTGTGAATTGTACCTGCAGAGGGCTGTGGTACTCCATTCTTCCCAATCAGGCTCCGAGCAGGAGGCCATCGGCTCGCAAAACATTTTACATGGGTCAGCCAACCGTCCGTCGTGAAGGCAGCCAGTTGGCGGAAAGTGGGTGGAGGAACCCAGTTAAGAGTGATTCTGCAATCTGACTTTCGTGCAAACAGCAGGACGGTCATAAAAATATAAGCATTCTCATGTTAGAAGCTGGGACGATACAATCAGAGCGGCTGGTGCATGTCTTTGGAGGAGGCAAGATTGTAACTTCCCTGGTGTCAGGAAGTTCTTTTAGCGAGGGGAAAAAACATGTATTTCACAGGCACGTCTGTCTGGGAAGCTTAACAGCCCTCTTTCAGAAATTGGAAATCGTCGGCCTGAAAAGATTAGATCTCTTCGTAAATGAGGGACTGTGGTTCCGTCAGTGTAGCAGATTTTTGCCAGAAAATGGCCATGCTTACTGTGAGAATTTCTTTTTTTTAGACAAGAGAGAGTTTGACTCGCTGATTGGCTCTCCTGACGATATGGAAAGCAGAGACTTCTTCCCCACCGTGGGTACTCCAGTGCTGCGTCTGGATTGGCTACCAGGCCAGCAGAACAGTCAGGAGGGGAGATTCAATGAGTAGAGGATAGTTCGATTGGTTTGCACAACAAGGAGGCGATTATTTTCTACTAATTCGGCTCCTGTACGAGTCTTAGTGGAAAGTGATTGCTATTATTTGCCTTCTTCGTCATCTGGTCCTTGTCTGGTGGAGAACTTTAGGTTTTTCCCTAGTGTGTGAGACTTGTGGTATGCAGCTTGTGGTGGACTAAGAGCCAGTGGCAGTTTCCAACTGTACCGCCAGTGGAACTGCATATCATCTTGGACACATCGTGCATCACGAGGATGAATTTAGTTATCCTGAGTCGGCGGTCTGACATTTGACAATTCCAGCATGCGCCGTCGTGCCTATGAGTCAAACTGGTTGGCCAGGCCAGTAAAAGGGTGCACCTCACACTGAAATCCGCAGGAATTTCAGGGATCTGATAGTTATGTTTTCTGAATTCTAATAATCGCAAGGCCAGTGCGCATATTTTCCAAGTTTTCCTCGACGCGTCAAAACATTTCAGCTGCCGCCGCGCTCCATCCCTTGCCATTCTCTGCTGCTGCCTGAATTAATGAAAAAGGGTGAAGTATTGCTGCACAGGTTTAGGTTTGTTAAATGATATTCACAGCTCCCTATTCTCCATGAACCATAGTTTGTGTGTGCCTGGACGTAGCTGATACCATATGAATAGAATTTGGCCTCACAGTGGATTCATGTAAGCGAAGTGTGAATGCGTTGTAAAATGGATTAATTAAGGGGAGAACCTGCATAGTTTCCACCATAATGAATACTTTTCCCGTCAAGCACGATTTATTTCTTGATTTACGTTTGTCCCGATTGTAGTTATAAAACGATTAATAAAGTCATTATTTTTCTAAACTTAAATCGCCACTGATCTCATTCGTACTACCCCTTCCATTTACTGTTTTAATTTTATTGTGGTGATACAAGGGTACACCAGCAATTCAGAATGCCATCACACTAAATTAGTTAATTTGATGAAACTTCCTGGCAGATTAAAACTGTGTGCCCGACCGAGACTCGAACTCGGGACCTTTGCCTTTCGCGGGCAAGTGCTCTACCATCTGAGCTACCGAAGCACGACTCACGCCCGGTACTCACAGCTTTACTTCTGCCAGTATCTCGTCTCCTACCTTCCAAACTTTACAGAAGCTCTCCTGCAAACCTTGCAGAACTAGCACTCCTGAAAGAAAGGATATAGCGGAGACATGGCTTAGCCACAGCCTGGGGGATGTTTCCAGAATGAGATTTTCACTCTGCAGCGGAGTGTGCGCTGATATGAAACTTCCTGGCAGATTAAAACTGTGTGCCCGACCGAGACTCGAACTCGGGACCTTTGCCTTTCGCGGGCAAGTGCTCTACCATCTGAGCTACCGAAGCACGACTCACGCCCGGTACTCACAGCTTTACTTCTGCCAGTATCTCGTCTCCTACCTTCCAAACTTTACAGAAGCTCTCCTGCACCTTGCAGAACTAGCACTCCTGAAAGAAAGGATATAGCGGAGACATGGCTTAGCCACAGCCTGGGGGATGTTTCCAGAATGAGAGGAGAGCTTCTGTAAAGTTTGGAAGGTAGGAGACGAGATACTGGCAGAAGTAAAGCTGTGAGTACCGGGCGTGAGTCGTGCTTCGGTAGCTCAGATGGTAGAGCACTTGCCCGCGAAAGGCAAAGGTCCCGAGTTCGAGTCTCGGTCGGGCACACAGTTTTAATCTGCCAGGAAGTTTCATATCAGCGCACACTCCGCTGCAGAGTGAAAATCTCATTCTGGAAGTTAATTTGATGATTAAATTGGTTTCTGAAAGTGACTGCAGACAAAGGTAACAAAGGAGGCATGAGTAAATTGACTAATGTCATATACACACATAAAAAAAGTTTTCCATCACCTCGGTTCCGAGAGTTCCGGAACCTGTACAGAAAATTGGAATAGAGAGCAACACAAACTTCATTTTCGCCATTTTTATTGCTCATGAAAATCACACATTGCATGTTGTACTACCATACATCGAGACCTTCAGAGGTGGTGCTCTAGGTTGCTGTACACACTAGTACCTGTGAAACCCAGTAGCACATCCTCTTGCATTGATGCATGCCAGTTCTCGTCGTGGCATACTATCCACAAGGCACTGTTGCTCCAGATTGTCCCACTCCTCAACGGCGATTCGGCGTAGTCCCCTCAGAGTGGTTGGTAGGTCACGTCGTCCATAAGCAGCCCTTTTCAATCTATCCCACGCATGTTCGATAGGGTTCATGTCTGGAAAACATGCTGGCCACTCTATTCGAGCGATGTCGTTATCCTGAAGGAAGTCATTCACAGGATGTGCACGATGGGGGCGCGAACTGTCGTCCATGAACACTAATGCACTATCGGTCGGAGGATGGCATTCACGAATCGTACAGCCGTTACAGCGCCTTCCTTGACCACTATAAGCGTACGTGGGCCCCACATAATGCCAACCCAAAACAGCAGGGAACTTCCAACTTGCTGCACTCGATGGACAGTGTGTCTAAGGCGTTCAGCCTGACCAGGATACCTCCAAATACGTCTCCGACAATTGTCTGGTTGAAAGTATATGCGACACTCATCAGTGAAAACGTGATGCCAATCCTGAGCGGCCCATTCGGCATGTCGTTGGCTCCATCTGTACCGTGCTACATTGTGTCGTGGTTGCAAAGATGGACCTCGCCATGGACGTCGGGAGTGAAGTTACGCATCACGCAGCTTATTGCGCACAGTTTGAGTCGTAACACGGCGTCCTGTGGCTGCACGAAAAGCGTTAATAACGTGGTGGCGTCGCTGTCTGGGTTCCTCCGAGCCATGAGGCGTAGGTAGCGGTCATTCACTGCCGTAGTACCCCCTGGGCGGCCTGAACGAGGGATGTCATCGAAAGTTTCTGTCTCTCTGTACCTTCTCCATGTCCGAAGAACATCGCTTTGGTTCACTCTGAGACGCTTGGACACTTCCCTTGTTGGGAACCCATTCTGGCACAAATTAACAATGCGGACGCGATGGAACGGCGGTATTGACCGTCTAGGCGTGGTTGAACTACGGTCATTCCTGTTGGAATGGTTGGGACTGATTGGCTGTCGGACGCCATCCATCTAATAGGCGCTGCTCATGCTTGGTTGTTTACAGCTTTGGGCGGTTTTAGTGACATCTCTGAACAGTCAAATGGACTGTGTCTGTGGTACAAAATCCACAGTCAACGTCTACCTTCACGATTTCTGGAAACAGGGGTGATGCAAAACATTTTGATGTGTATAAAAATGAAGGGTGTAGCTCACGATATGAAGATTTTTGAGAAGATAGTACTTTTCTATACGTATAGATAACAACATTTAGCATCACTTGGACGTATACTTATGATAAATCAAGCAACCTCTTAAGCTATACAGGGAAATTCACGTGAGCCCCCAAGACGACGGGGACCAGGATGTTCTGAAGAGACATCCCATATATAGAGTGGAGAGGGGAAGAATGTGTATTGGGGAATAGGAACTGGAAGGGAGCGGGATCAGTCGATGTCAGGCTGGTATTGGGCACCCAAGGATCGACTGGCGTGTGAGAATGGAATGCGACGTGAGATATTTAGGCAGTAGTAGGCGTACTGCACATTGGAGGAAGCTGTGAGGTTACCTGGAGTGGCGTAAAAGCGAATAGACGCCGTCTGCGTAACTCAGGGTTCAGTGCTGATGGCAACTTGATCTAGCTGGTTTACTGGTGGGACTATAGGACTAGGAAAAGAAATGGAGAATCCGTTATGTTCTTTTACTGTGACTAGTTTCCACGAAAACCTATAACTTAAAAGTGTTACTGAAACTTCGCAAAGTTGTAGCAACTACATGAGTTAAGATACGAAGTCAGGAATTAGTGGGCTTTAATCTGACAGTGTAGCTTTGAATTTCAATCTGATAAAAGAGCTTCACTCTTAATTTACACTGATGTCTACTTGTTAGTTGTTAGGTTTTCCTTTCTTTAACGTGTATTCAGGAATTTTACGTTGTCGCTTCGTTCTGGTGTGTTCAAAAAATGGTTCAAATGGCTCTGAGCACTACGGGACTTAGCATCTGAGGCCATCAGTCCCCTAGAGTTAGAACTACTTAAACCTGACTAACCTAAGGACATCACACACAGCCATGCCCGACGCAGAATTCGAACCTGCGACCGATGCAGCAGCGCGGTTCCGGACTGTAGCGCCTAGAACCGCTCTGCCACAGCGGCCGGCGGTGTGTTCCTTAACCTGTTTGTCGCATATGTAAGTGAACGGAGTTACCGTTCATTTAATTCGATTTATTGTTGTGAAATTTTCCCCCCTGATACCCGTATAGTTGACCGACAACTGAGAGGATGTTGGGTCTTCGGGAAGAAGGGCCTATTGAGCCACTGTAACTGAATTACATTTTTCTCATGGAATCAACATTTCATAGTGAGGCTAGCGATCCAGTTATGTATAGTTATCAGTGTTGGGATGTTTAGTATTACAGGCAGCCGAAAGGAGACGAGGTACTGGAAGAAGTGAAGCTGTGAGGACGGGGCGTTATTCGTGCTTGGGTAGCTCAGTTGGTAGAGCACTTGGCCGCGAAAGGCAAAATGCTCCGAGTTCGAGTCTCGGTCGGGCACACAGTTTTGATCTGCCAGGAAGTTTCTTTATTTAGGAGCCGAGGAGCGTCGCGTGAAATCATCGATGACGGGGACACCGACGAGGACCAGTGCACTGGCGACGGTGCGCTGAACCTGGCAGCTCGGAAGTGCCCTTGACCTAGGGGCGAGGTCGGTGGGCGAGCTGCAGAAGTCCCCCCCCCCCCCCCCCATGCCAGAGGAGCCGGTCCGGGGCAAGAGACGGGCTCCTTTTTATCACTCGTCAATCATGGCTGACAACGAAACGAGTGATACGTGTGCGCCTCAACGAGCTTCCATTGCGCCTGATCCCTCTCCACAGGACGAGCAGGGACAGGCAAAGAATGAAACTGTTATGGAAAGATATACTAGGATAGCGTCGCTCATGGAGCAACAAATCAAAAACGGCAAGATAAGCCAAGCTGGTCTTGCCATTATTAAAAATGAGTTGGCAGCATGGGCTATTGCCCACGCCAAACTAGAAGGTAGGGCAGAAGAACTCGAAAAAGAGAATGAAAGATTAAGAAAACAACCAGCCAAGACGTGGGCAGCTGTGGCCGCGCAAGCGCCCACAAAGCGCCCACAAAACTCGACCAAAGACACAATTGACAGAATCACAAAGAGAACTGACACGGCTGTCTTCCTCAGGACACTTCCTGGGCAAGACACCAGTGTCAAAAAGATCCAAGAACTGTTCACAAAAAACATAGATCCTGTTAAAGACAAGATACGAATCAAAAGAATAAAACCAAGTAGAAACTCTGTCATAGTTGAAGTTGCTTCTGAGAATGACAAAGAAAAACTGTTGACTAATCAGAAACTGAACTCGGTGGTTAAATGCGAACCACCGAGGAAACGAAATCCTTTAGTCATATTATATGACGTACCATCAATAATGACCAATGAAGAATTAATAGATACAATCAGGCTGCAAAATTTTGAGGAGATAAATGAAGAGGAATTCAAAAACTGTTTTAAATTAAAATTTAAGACTGGGCCACGGGGTCGTGATGTCGTTCATCACGTCGCCGAGGTGTCAGCACAAATGTGGCGGAACATCACAACAATGGGCAAAATATATATTGGCTTTCACGCCGTTAATGCTAGAGACTATGTCGTGGTACCTCGTTGCCACAACTGTGGTGACCTGGATCACGTCTTGAGGCTGTGCACCAGGGAGCCGGCATGCACTAAATGTGGGGAACATGGTCATAGCCGCAAAGATTGTAAGGCGGCGGCGGTCTGCATACCGTGTAAGAATAGAGGCAAGAAGTCTTGCGGAGCCACAGGCAGGAATTGCCCTACATATAGGATGCTGGAGCAAAGACTCATCTCCAGAACAGACTATGGCTGAGCCAGGTACACCAAATAGGATGCCAAAACGGAAGTCCCCGAGCAAAAGGAGGAGGGATGCCGTGAGGGCAAACAGATTTAAGGAGTTTCTGAGGTCGCTCTCCGGCGCCTTTAGAACTGAAACACGAGATAAAGAAACCCAGACTGACTTTCCAACAATGGACATTGGTATACAAACCAATCTCCCCCTCACGACTGAAACTCTCTCCTCTGGAAGCCGGGGAAAAAAGCCGATAATACACCCACAACGGCAAGGGCATCCTGTAACTGTGGTAACGCCGAAAGACAATCACATCGTAACGTCAAAAGACAATCAAATCAATCATATAAATCAACTACCGGTTCAAGAAAATACAGTGACAAGCTCAAGCGCGAGCCCCACTGTACAGAGCTCATCAGTTGTCAGAGTCCCACCGGTTGATCCGGTGAGGGTATACCCAAATTTGGAGTATACTATGCAATTTTCCAGATTGGAGCAGCCGGCAACCCTGACCACTGCCTTACGACATGTGGTCCGGGTAGGACATGAAGACGGTAGAAAGGTAACCTTCTCGGTTATGGAGGCTGTTGACAGAATCCAGCTAAAATCAGTGAATCTCCCCACCGACTTCGGAGCCTTGCGTGATCTGCTCAAGAAAGTTTTCGACAGACGAGGTGAGAAATTTGACCTTAACGAAATTTACCAGCAATCAGTAATAGCACACGGACGGATTGCTTTCGACTGGAGCAAGACTTGGCCACATGACCGAATACACACATATTACCCTTAATGACTAAAATTACCATTGGACAACTTAACAGTCATAATAGCAGACTCGTCATGCAGGAGCTCCGGAGGGAGGTGGAAGAGAGGAGACTAGATGTACTCTGTCTACAGGAGCCATACTCCCTGGCTGGAAAGATAGCTTTTGCCGCTGCAGGCTGGCAAATAGTCAGCACGGGAGATAACCCGAAGGCGGTGATTATAATCACAAATAAGCTCCTCAGAGTTACCACATTATCACAATTTGCAACTAGCCACTGCAACGTCGTGGAGCTTCAAACCCCCATGGGAACAATAATCCTCATAAACATGTATTTTCAATATGGGGATAATATAGAACTCTACATTGACCACCTGGCTAGAGTCACCACGGCGTTGCAGGGAAGAAAAGTAGTAGTAACAGCCGACATTAATGCAAAATCCCCCCTGTGGTACAGTGGCACAAGGGATGCTAACGGTGAAAAAGTTGAGGAACTTATAATGGCATCACAACTTGTGGTGGCTAACAGGCCTGGAAATCCTCCTACATATGCTGCAGGGGGAGGACAGGGCACAAATATTGATGTGACCCTCATAACACCAAATTTGGTTAACTTTATTCAAAATTGGAGAGTCCTAGAGAATGCCACCACAAGCGATCACAACTTGATATCCTTTACCTTGGGCGAAAGAGAGTGCCGCTGGGCCACGGGGTGGGAGGTGCAACTAAATTATAGAAGAGCTGACTGGGAGCGCCTAGCAAGGGAGTGTGACATTCCTCCATTACCTGAAGGTGACATGTATCTAGACATAGACGTTGACCAAAGAACAGAGGAACTGGTGAATGCAGTGACAAGAGCGGTGAAGGCAGCCGTACCTACAAGGAGGAGGGCCATGGCGGCCTCTCCGTCACCATGGACTGCAGAACTAGGTGAACTGCGTCGATCTGTCAGAAGGTTAAGAAGGCACTACCAGCGCAGTGTCGTCTGGCAAGAACGCCAAAGGTGGCAGATATTATACAGGGAGGAAAAGCAGAAGTTCCAAAAGGAACTACGCGAAGTTAGGATGCGAAGTTGGGAGAATTTCGTGCTTAACCAGCTGGTCACGGACCCATGGGGGCTCCCATACAAGCTGGTAAGGGAAAAAATCCGCTCTCCTCTGGAGTTATCAACAGTCAGGTACGGAGACAGGATGACGGAGTCCTGGCAGGAAACTGCGGGGGTCCTCCTCCAGTCCCTGTTGCCTGACGACAATGCGGAAGGGGAAACAGAAGGGCAGAAACAACTTAGAAACGAAGACCAGGAGGAATACGGTAATGAGACGGCTGTCTACCCTTTTTCAGAGGAGGAGGTGGCAGCTCATATAAGATCATTGAAAAAAGGTAAAGCTCCTGGGCCGGACGGCATTGTGGCGGAGGTAGTGCAGTTTCTGGCGCCACAATTAACTGCGCCATTAACGCATCTTTACAACGAATGTCTCCGACAGAGGAAATTTCCGAAGAGATGGAAAACAGCAAACGTAATCATTATAAAGAAAGGAATAGACAAGGACCCAGCAAATGTGAAATCTTACAGGCCGATTTGCCTGTTGGACATATTTGGTAAAATATTAGAGAAACTGCTGGCTGACAGATTGACGGCACACCGAGTGTTGTGCGGGGTGAGTGACAGGCAGTTCGGTTTTAGGCCGGGGCGATCAGCATCTGATGCTATTGCTCTGGCGGCTGAGGTCTGCAGCTCGACCCCGCATAAATACGTGGTTGGCATCATGGTGGATATCAGTGGCGCCTTTGACAACCTTTGGTGGCCTTCGCTCTTCTCCTGCTTGCGGGAGAAAGAGTGTCCAGGGCCGCTATATGGTTGCCTGAGGAGCTATTGTAAGGATCGGGAGGTCTGGTTATCATCGTCTAGCGAAAGAGTTGGAAAGGTAATCACCAAAGGATGTCCCCAAGGCTCTGTCTTAGGACCCCTTTTTTGGGATATCCATATGGAGCCATTACTAGATAAATTGCAACAAAGTAATGAGGTGCTAGAGGTGATAGCCTACGCGGATGACCTCCTCCTGTTGGTTGGCGGCCGTAGCCGCGAAGACATAGAACCAAAAATAGAGACAGCACTAGACAAACTTCAGAAGTGGTGCCAATCGACAAAAATGACGATATCACCTAGTAAATCGACCTACTTACTACTAAAAGGAAACCTTATTAGAAACCCGACTGTCAGAATAGATGGTTCACCAGTTCTCCGACGACGAGAGACACGTTACCTGGGAGTTATCATTGATGAGAGGTGGAATTTTGGGAAACATATTGAAACAGTCACCCAGAGAGCCCTTCAGATATTAAAAACTTAATCTCCATAGGCCACAAAAGATTTCATCTTCCTCCACACCTAATTAGACTTTACCATAGTAGTATTCTAACCTCAGTAGTGGGCTACGGCTCGGGAGTCTGGGCGCACAGGCTCACGAGGGTGGTGCCCGCCATGGCAGTGAGAAGGGTTCAGAGAAGCATGATATTAAGATCCGTAGGGGCCTATAGAACATCTCCAGGGGGAGCCCTATTAATAATAATGGGGCTCTGTCCCCTGGATATAAAGATTAGAGAACAGGCGGCTTGGTATTGGGCCAAGAAGGGAAATAATGAGAAAATTGCTGAGATCATGGGTATCAGATTAAGGGACAAAAGAGAGATAAGGACAAAAGGGGAAGAGCTCTGGCAGGAGTTTTGGGAAGCAGAAGAGACTGGACGAAGAACTTTCCAGTTCCTACCCGAGGTGAGGGAACGACTTGGCCTGAAGTACTTTGAGCCCACGCGAGGGTTGATCCACTTTCTCACTGGCCATGGACCCTACCCGACATATTTATGTCGATTTGGGAAAAGGGCGACACCAGCGTGTGACTGTGGCGATCCGGAGGGCACGCCTGAGCACGTGGTCTATGAGTGTCCCCTCTTCAATGATATCGCCAACGGACTACGAGACAGACTACCCAACCGAGACACATACCAATTACTTAGGCGAGAAGAAACGTTTCAGACCCTGAACACCCTGGCAAACGAGATATCACGCAAAGTATTAATCGACTACTTAGGAGAAATACATTAAAAAATGAGCGACAATAACCACCAACTGAGTGCAAGAGCCCTGTTCCCATACCGCCTGTGCGTGGACTGGCCGACTACCTCTAAGTTGGGAACCGCCACGTGCAGGACTAGGGGGAGTAGGGAACAACAACCGATTGCGACACACACATACCGGACATGACGTAGGATAGAGTAGTTTGTAGGAATTAGATATAGGAAATTAAGATAGGGACTGCAGCGAATAAACATCGAGGCCCGCCCAGTGCCAGGGGCATGCTGTTCGGGGTTAGCTCGAAGAGCAGGGCAGTAAAAGTAGGTTTATATCTTCACTGGCACGCATGTAACGCTGCAGTAAATATATATAAATTAGATTAATAATAATAGGAATTAGTATAAGCAACACAAGTAGATTAGATGCCCATTGTTATTAATGTTAACTGTAGCTCCCACTAATAAGTACACTAAGCTGCAAAAATGTAATAAAAAATGTATCACTAATAGGACCCACTAATGTAGTAAGGTAGTGGGTCAAACTTGTATCATTATAATGATTTAGATAATAAAGAATTTTTTTTAAAAAAAAAAAAAAAAGGGATGGTACGTAACAAGATGATATTTGCTATCTGGGCAGCAAAATAGCTAATGATGGCCACAATAGAGAGAATACAATAGTTATACCGATAAAAACAAGAAAATCGTGCCCGTAAAAGAGAAATTTGTTGAGGTCTAATATAAATTAAAGTTTAGGGAATCTGTTCTGAAGGTAATTGTGTGAGCTTCAGTGAATAAGTAATGAAAGGTATTGAATCCGATCGCGGAAAAAAACATTTATGGCACAATTTGTCAAGTACTTTGGCGACCAAGCACCAGTATAACTAAGGTGTTGGCATAAACCGGACCACAACGCTGTGTTCAAAAGACAGTTTTCTAGTATACACTGAGGTAACAAAAGTCGTGGGAACGCGATATGCACACATACAGATGGCGGTAGTTTCTCGTACGCAAGGTGCTGGCGGAGTTGTCATTTGATTCGTATGAAAATGTTTCCGGTATGATTGCGCCCGCACGACGGCAATCAACAAACTCTGAACGCGCAATCGTAGTTGGAGCTAGGCGCTTGGGACGCACCATTTCTGACATCGTTAGAAAAATCAATATTCCGAGATCCATAACGTCAAGAGTGGGCTGAGAATACCAAATTTCAGGTACTGCCTCGCACCACAGACAAAGCAGTCACTTAAGGACTGAGAACAGCAGCGTTTGCGTAGAATTGTCAGTGCTAAAAGACAAGCAACACTGCATGAAACAACCACAGAAATCAATGTGGGATGTGCAACGAACGTATCAGTTAGGTCAGCGTGGCGTAGTTTGGCGTGAACACCCTATGGCAGCAGAACACTGATGCGAGTATCTTTGCTAACAGCATTACATCGACTGCACCGTCTCTCCTGCGCTCGTGACCATATTTTTTGGACTCTGCATGACTGGAAAAACCGTGGGCTGGTCAAATGAGCCCCGAGTTCAGTTAGTAAGAGCTGAAGGTAGGGTTCGAGTGCGTTGGGGACCACACGAAGCTATGAACTCAAGTTGTCAACAAGGAACTGCTCAAACTGATGGCGGGTACACAGTGACATGGGCTCCATTTACATGGAACGCACTGGGTCCTTCTGGTCCAAGTGAACCGATCACTGGCAGCAAATGGTTATGGACTGCTACTTTGAGAGCGTTTGCATCCATTCATGTTCTTCACGTTCCCAAACAACTACGGAATTTTTGTGAATGACATTGCTCCATGTCACCAGGCCACAATTTTTCTCCATTGGTTTGAAGAACATTCTGGATATTTCGAGCGAATGAATGGTCTGGCCACCCAGATTGCAGACATGAATCCCACTGAACATTTATGGGACATAATCGAGATGTCAGTTCGTGCAAAAAATCCTGCTCCGACAACACTTTCGCAATTATGTACGGCTATAGAGGCAGAGTGGCTCAATAATTTCTGCCGGTGATTTCCAACGACTTGATGAGTCCAGGCTACGTCAAGTCATTACATGATACCGGGCGAATTGAGGACCGACCGGCGTTATTAAGTCCACACTAGAGGTTAGATCGAGCTGGGATATTCTCGTAGAGCGAGACACCTTGAAACACGTATGTAACGCAGCAGCGATGGCGAGGCATTGTAGCATCTGTGACCAGAGAGTATGCGCTTGACCGCGCGAGTGTTGCGAGCGGTTCTCAGTCAGTAGTAGTCTTTGCGAGTTAGTTGTCGCTATGCAGAGTAGCAGTCAGTCTGTCGTTGCGAGTCTGTCAGTTCAGTCGTTGCGAGTCTGTAGCTCTGTCTAGTTGAGAGCAGTACTCAGTCTGTAGTCGTCATGCAGAGCGGTCGGTCAGTAGTAGCAGCCCAGTGCGGTTGTGTGATGTAGGCGGTCGGCAACAATGGTCAAGATGAGGAATAAGGTATACTGTTAATTAATATAATCATTAGATAATGAAAAATTTTATTTATTGTAATTATTCTCCAACAAGTCTCCCAATAATAATTTTTTATTTCAAAAGCATTTTCTCAAAACTTTAATTTTTTTTGAACTAAAGATCTCGTTGCACTTCCCATTTCATTCCACTTCTTTTTGAAGAAAAATTTCACTAGAATTACAAAAAAAAAAAGGAGAATATTATTATTTGCAATGTAGTTCCTCCAAGTGGTGCGCAACAACAAGAGCAGATATGTGACATCCATTTATTCTGAGGTAAGACTTTAATTCTGATTGTTTTACACAGGGCCAAAGACCGATATTTCGGTTTAATTGAAATTTCTTGTCACTGAATGGACTTTAATTTTGAAGGATTTATATTTGAGTCAGATTGCGAATTTCACGTTTTTGTTGCCATTGTCAGTACATTTCATTGTGGGCAGGTTACGCCTAGAGCAATGTCCATTAGCATTTTTAATTAGTATCATTAATTTCTTTTAAAATTTTTGTGGGGAGGTTACACTTGGCTCCCATTTCTATCAAGTATTGCTATATTTTCCTTAAAAAAATTGCGGTGGGGAGGTTACACTTGGCGACACCCAGTCCAGGATCGTATTTCGTTGAGAGTCTTTTGAGCGACAGTCAGATATCTGCTCTTGTTTGCTTAGATATAATTAGGATTTAGCGCAACGCTGTTAATAATATTGTGACTTTCTCTCTACAGGTCAACGGCAGTTTGTTGCTTTGTTGTATTTGTGTGTTGCTTTTGCACTGTGTTGATTTGTTTTGTGAAAAATTTTGACTATTGTAAAAATGCCGCGAAAGACTGTGAATAGTGTATCGCGAAGTATTGTGAATGAAATTACCGACTTAAACAACGTGACCGATAGTAATTGTGATACGCAACGTAATGATGACAATCCTGCGTTCACTAACAATCAGTGCATTCCAACCACTAATGATGACTTTCACCTTAATGATGAACAAACGAACTCAATTGCCTCGTCTGTTAACTTGACGACAATTGATGACGCGGAGCGGTCTATAGTAATGAGCGCTGCCGAGCTTAACACACCCGATTTAGAAAATCCAAGTAATGTACAGACAAATTTGTCTAATGAAAATGAACAGGATACTGAAAGTACGTCGGATTTATTTAATTCCGAAATAATGTCTGACAGTGTATGTCTAACTGGCAAACCTTTTTCTAAAATACAGAATAACCAAATGGTTACAGTAAGCGAGAGAGTTCCAGATCCACCACTAAACAGCACAGAGAGTATAAACGCTAACTTTGGTTTTGAACAAATTATGGCAAGATTGCTCAAACAACAATTTTGTGAACAGGATAAAAAATTTAATAAAATTAATGAAAAACTTGACAATAATGACGAAAATTTCAAACAACTTAGGGAACAGAACAGGCAGCTTAGTGAACAAATTAGAGACGTTGCCGCGCAGTGCCATGACACTAAGGAACAGTTGCGCGTGGAAATTGAGGCGTGTTCACAAAAAAACAGCGAAGAAATTAAATCTGTTGCGCAAGAATTAAGAGAAATGCAAACAGTCGCAACAGAAACACTCAGAGACGAAATTAGCGGAGTCGCTAAACAATGCTCTGAAAAAGCTACACAATTACGGGACGAGTTCAAAGCTATGACGGTAGAACTTTCGCGCACAGTGGACGCGAAGATAGACGCGAAATTCGAACAGCAGAACACTCAGATTAACGAGCGCTTTAATCAGCACATACAGAACAGTGATACGCGTTTCCGCAGATTTATTCAAGATCAAAATAAAGTAAAACGACAAGTCATGGAAACAATCACTGCACAAAGACAAGAGGACAAACGTAAAATGTTTGCGAAAGCGAAGACGTATGTAGATAATAATATTACTACAGTGTCCGGCAAAATTAATACCTTAGAACAGTTGAACGCGGAATTAAGGGATGAAATTTCTGATCTTAAATCAAAAACAGATACACACACAGTAAATATTCAAACAGTGACAGATAGATTCGAACAACTAGATCTAACACAGGATTGCGATGTCATCAAAGCTGATGTTAAAAAACTGAGCGAAACTACGCGCAAGTTGCAAAAACAGATTAATGCGTCTGATTCTAAAACCGATGATCAGGTTAAAATACTGACTGAAAAATGTGATGAATTGGCCAGTCGTATTGATGTTATCGAAAATACTGATGACAATAAATCAGACGATACTGCACCGGTTTCTTTTATCCAAACACCTGAATTTCAAAATTTACAGCAGACAATTAATGAAATCGATTCATCTAACAACACGTTACGTCGGAAGTTATCAAATTTACAACAAGAAGTAACAGAGATGAAAAACATGTCAGTTAATAACATACCACAACAGACGCCACCTTATGAACATGTGTCAGACTCACGCAGCGCGTATAATTTGGGTAATCTACAGAGAGTACGGGACTTAGATTCCGATCAACCGCAGTTCAATAGATTCTCTTACGATCCTGAACCTGTTTCATTACACAGAGATGATAATTTCGACTATAAACATTTTCTGTCAGTAAGAAAGTTCAAAATATTTAAAAACGATAGAACGCAGATTCACCCACTGGATTGGATTCAACAGTTTAGCTTTGCTCTTCCACCGACTTGGCCTGTAACACATAAACTTGAATTTATTTGCAGTTTTTTGGAAGGCGAACCGGCAACTCGTATGAGACCGATCGCGAGACAGTGTTACTCGGTAGAGGAATTTCAGAATGCTTTTCTGTCAGCGTACTGGTCGAAGACGACACAGCGCGGAATTAAAGATCAACTAATTAGTTTGCCAAACTATGAAAACTCAAATTTTCCCAGTGTAACGCAATTTTTTGAGCACATGGTACAACAAAACCAGTACCTAAGTGAACCGTACAGTGAATCCGCACTTATACAACTATGCATCTCTAAATTACCACGGTCATTACGAGTGTCACTTCTAACAGGCCAGCAAAAGGAAAACATTTCAGCATTCAGAGATCTTTTACAGCTCTTGGAAGTACAGCAATCCGATTATTCTTTTGTAAACAAAAACTTTTCGAGTAACAACCAAGGTCAACAACAGTACTGCAATTATGATCAGGGACGTAATTTCAATCGGAAAGATAACAGACGCTTTAGGAACGATAACTACCAGAAATTTAATAACAGGCAAAATTCTAATTATCAATACCGTCAAAATTTTCAGCAACAGGAACAACACTTTAGTAACAATAGAGGTGTTTCACAACAACAACATCAAAACCAGCCGATTAGGATACCTAACCAACAATGGAATACACAAGGTCAACCAGGCTTTAATGTTTCGCCGCGTGGACGCATAGTCCCTGGTCCAACAAATAGTAACGTACGTCAGCAAGGAAACAACTACGTACAAAGAAGACAGTATTTCAATTCCTATCGTAATGCACCGTATAGGAATGACTATTACGACAGACGTAAAAATAATGAAGACAATTTTCAGCGAACGTCTAACAACAGTCGGTCATACCAACAGCAAAATCATACGCAAGAACATATTCTCATGAATGAACCCGACAGTAGGTACCATCCAGAGCGTAACACGCCTGGAAGAAGTAATAGGACAGTTCAAATAGTCGAAATGCCACAGAATCCTCCTAATAATAATAACACGTCAGATAGAATCTGACTAGATAATGTACAGGACGCATCTTGCAATAATACAAGCACTACCTTAGACACGCAAAATGTTGTTCACGAAAATGTAATTACTTTTGACGACATCAGAGACACTCTTTTACAGGAAAGACCAGTTATTCAGAAAACCATTTCACATCCTGTTATCGAAATTAAAATTGGTTCATCGAAATTTTCAGCAGTAATTGATTCCGGATCACCAATATCAGTAATAAATGAGGAGACTTTTAATGAGTGCAACAAAGAGAATACTTATCCGACGTTACCTTTAGGCAAAACAAAAGTGAAAGGAGCAGTATCGAGTAAAGGTGTAGACGTTAAATTACAGACGCATTTATCATTTTGTATTGGAGGTCATACTTTTCACTCTAATTTTTGGATTGTGCCTTTATTGACAACAGACGTTATTTTAGGTACGAATTTTCTGGTACAACACGACGCAGTTATTGATTTTCAGAATTCTTATTTAATGTTAAAGGATGAAAGTGTACAACTTGCTTTAGAATTTCAGCACTCTTTATCTACGGAAGAACAAACAATTAACCGCACAGAGGTCATTTCCGCAACACGTAACATAGACTGTAATCCCACATTGTTCACGGATACGTACGTACACAAATATAATACTCCAGATGAAGTTGACTACGACGTAATGCAAATGATTTCCGATAAGGTTAAAGAGAGCAGTGCAAGTACAGACGACGAACGAACGCAATTACACAAAATTCTTTTACAGCAAGCTCCAGTTTTCGACAACATTCCTGGTACTATGTCCGGCTTTATGTATGAATTTCAAGTCAAACCGCACGACACATTTAAAGCAAAGCATTATCCTATTCCATACATTCACAGAGAACAGGTTAAACAAGAATTGCAGGATATGCTTGATCAGGGAATTATTGAACCAGCAGTTAGTCCGTACATAAACCCGCTACATATTGTTAAGAAAAAAGATGGCTCACTTCGCCTTATACTTGATTCACGTCACATTAATGACATTATTATTAACGAAACAGATCGACCACAGACACTAGAGGAACTTTTACAGAAATTTCATGGTACAGCTATTTATTCTACACTAGATTTGAAATCGGGATTTTGGCAAATTCAACTTCATCCGAACTGCAGAAAATATACAGCTTTTCTCTGTTTCGGCGACTGTTATCAATTTTGCAAACTACCGTTCGGCTTAACTATTTCTTCTGCAGCTTTTATTCGCGGTTTGAACACTATACTTCCGACAAAACTTAAAGACAGAATCACGACGTATGTAGACGACATTCTTATAGCAGAAGCTAATTGGTCTGAACACAATCTGGTTCTTGAACAACTGTTACAAACTTTCCATGCACAAGGACTTACAGTTAACCTCAGTAAATCGCATTTTGGCAAAACTTCTATAAAATTTCTTGGACACGTAATTTCAGCAGAAGGCATTGCACCTGATCCGGAAAAACTTCAAGCTCTACGTGACATCAGTGTTCCTACGACGAAGAAGCAATTACGCAGTTTTTTGGGCTTAATTAACTTTTTTCGTAAATTTATTCACCATTCTGCTTTAGACACGCCTAGACTATGCCAATTAACGGGTAAAAACACTATTTGGTCTTGGGATAAGCAAGCACATTTTGAATTCATGAACCTGAAACATGCTCTGTTGAATGCTCCACTGTTATCGCACCCAGATCTTACTAGAAATTTTTCCATTGCCACCGACAGTTCTAACACCGCTTTAGGCGTACATATTTTCCAGGAAATTGAAGAAGATGGTTCAATAGTAATCAAAAACATCGCATTTGCAAGTCGCATTTTGTCACCTGCTGAACGAAATTACTCCGTTACAGAACTTGAAACATTATGTGTTGTATGGGCTTTTATGAGATTTAGGCACTTTCTTTATGGCAGACATACCACAGTTTACACAGATCACAGAGCGATACAATTTTTACTTTCGGCCAAATTCACTCACGATAGATTAAGCAGATGGAAACTGTATTTACAGGAATTTAATTTTACGATTGTTCACATTCCCGGCACACAAAATGTTATAGCAGACGCACTATCGCGTTCTCTCAGCAACAATCAGCAAGACGTAGCAACCCACTTCTGCAAAGCAAATTTCAGTGTCATGTACATTCAGCAAGTTGCATTTGAAAATTTTATTTCATCGTCATTACAGGACATAGCACAAGAACAAAACAAAGACAATGTGTGGAAAGAAATTAAACAGCTTTGGCAAGATAAGAATAATGTTACGATTAGAAACCACTACACTGTACGCAATGACATTCTGTTTCGCCGCTCTCATCCTGACAGCAACAATTGGTTATTATGCATTCCTGACGAACTGATTAACAAACTAATTTGGTACACTCATTTAAGTTACGCACATTACGGAGCACGAAAATGTTTTCTTATACTGAGACAGAACTGTTATTTTACCAACATGGAAAAACGTATACGACGAGTTTTAGCGTCTTGTAAAATTTGCCAGAAAGCTAAATCAGACACCACTTCACATATTCCTCCTTTATATCCCATTATACCTGTGAAATTAAGACACATGGCCGCAGTAGATATTTTTGGTCCGATTCCGAGAACTAACAGAGGTTTTTGCTACATTTTTGTCGCTGTTGAGCTCACTTCAAAATTTGTTACTTTCACTCCGTTACGCAAAGCTACTGCTAAAACTGTTTCGAAAGCATTTGTAAAACATTTTCTATTTCATGTAGGGCATGTAATGAAAGTAATTTCTGATAATGGATCTCAATTTCGTAGTAGTGTATGGACACGCATGTTACGAGCTAGAAACATTTCTCCGATCTATATATCCAAGTACCACGCTTCTTCGAACCCTTGTGAAAGATTAATGAAGGAAATTGGTAAGCTGTGCAGAATATACTGCCACAAAAGACATATTGATTGGGATACACACATACTCTCATTCCAAGATGTAATTAATTCCATTCCAAATGAATCCACTATGCTATCTCCGACTGTTATACTGAAAAACGTTGAACCACCGAACAAAATTAAAGAATTAATAGAATTCCCCAAAAATCGTCGCCTACGACACCACGAAATAATTGACATTGCGCTGAACAACATCAAACGTGCCGCAGAGCGCCGGAGAAGACAGCAAAAACAGGTTTGTACACGCCGCGACTTTCACGTTGGACAGAAGATACTAGTACGTACACACTATTTATCCAGCAAATTAAAAGGTAAGTGCAGTAAATTTGAACTTCTATACGCAGGTCCGTATCGGATTCGCAGCATCCCTCACCCCAATGTTGTACACGTCGAAACTTTGAGAACCAGAAAATCGAAAGGCAATCACCATATCTCAAACATTAAACCGTTTATTGAGTGAAACCACTGTATGATTCAACACACTATGATGCCATTTACTAATGCAATTAATTCACCTGACTAATTATTGATGATTATCGTATTTTTTTTTTCTTGGCAAGTGCCCGGCAAGGTAAGGTTAGCAGGTCGCTCTTCTTGTCGTTACACATCAGACCGTGCATATTTTTCCAGATGAATTTACACATTTACGACTATTTCTGCAATTATATTTATGTGACTACTTATTGATGATTATCGTATTTTTTTTTCTTGGCAAGTGCCCGGCAAGGTAAGGTTAGCAGGTCGCTTTTCTTGTCGTTACACATCAGACCGTGCACATTTTCCATTTTTTTGTGTATATGACTGTACTCCAGTTTTGTTTGTATGCACTATGAAATAGTTAAGATATAACACACACTAGTCGACTTTGACATTTTTTTTTTGCCTTATGACATCTCAACATCGTGACTGTTTCACATTTTTTTTTGCTACTGCATTGTATTATTCTGTGTACATTTTTTCGCATCCGAACACTGTCCATGTCTTGGACATATTACGTTTTCTGTCATGTTATGCTGTATGGTTAATTGTGTCACCATAAACCAGTCATTATTTAGTGGGTATAGGATTTAAATGCAAGACATTAATCTTTGTTCATCAATTTCAGAAAGGAATGATGATTCTAAGAAATAAATTTAACATAAATGGGAATTTCACCTACGGAATAAACGAAAGAAGATGCAATAACTTTATGAGGAAGAGTAAATGGATCAGGATTGGCAGGCATTAACAAGAATATACTATACTCATCGTAGAATAGCAGTCTTAACTAATTTTTTCTTTCAGAATACAAGGTGATTGATGCAGGCTGTCAGACTGAACTACACATCTTAGTTTTAGTGATGAAATATGCTAGAGATAAGGAATAGTTATGTAATGAGTAATGAAGTGATTTTTTGCAGATGATAATGAATACTGATGAATAATGATGAAGGATATGATGTTATGAATAATGAAGTTTTTCTTTACAGGTGATGATAATAGTGAAGTTATGATAATATGGATAATGAATAATGAAGTTTTTTCTTTACAGATGAGGATAATGTTGAAGTTATGTATTTATGCTACGTAGTTATTTAAGTATTTGTTGCAGTTTGCTTTGACAGCAGGTGTTACATTGCATAGTAGGATGACGGAAAGTTTTGGAAAGGACAGCTATGGAACACATTTTATACACATTTCACTACTTGTTAATTCGAAGTTCACTACTTTTCAGCATAGTGTGCGTTTCTTCTTTCAGGTCAATAATCCGTTTTTGTATTTTTTTTCCAGGAGAAGTTTTTCATGACACTTACTAAACCTGTTACTTATTATACCTGTTCTAGTACTTGCATTTTTATATTTTTTACCCATTTGTGTTTATCATTTATAAATGTGATCACATGTACTGCCTTGTTACATAATCTTGCTACAGCTGACTCATGACGAATGACGTTACCTATCCTCATTTGCAGCAATAGGTCAAAAGCAAAAAGTATTATGCCTCAGCAATTAATTATCGATCCCAACGCAATGCATTGCTACCAAAAAAAATGTATTACCAGTCCCACATAATGTCACTAGTTTATGATAATTCTGAATAATACTGATCAACTCTGAATAGCATGTCACTCGAGTAATGACCTCTTAATGAGACTATATTCAAAATAATGCTTTGTCACTAGTTAATAACTGCCACTGTTTATTGTAATGCCTGTGATTACTAATGATTTGACTGTAATTAACTGATTTTTAATAATGACTTTGTAATGATCTGAATAATACTGAATGATGAACTATGTTTTATTCTATTCAATACTTGATGGCCACTGAGTGCCAATAATTAATGTCAATCAACGAAATTGTTATTAATTATGCCATTAATTAACTCTTGTTTTCAATGTTCATACTTTGTAATTGGAAATAAATGTGACTGTTTCATAATGCTTTGTAATTAGGAAAAGACTAATGATTCTTAATAGATTGGAATGACACATAATTAATTAACTATGGTACTGTTTAATAATGCTTTGTAATTAATTAAGGCTACAAATGATTAATTAATTAACTGTAATTAGACAAATGATTAATTAACGACAAATGATTAATTAACTGTAATTATACAAATGATTAATTAACTGTAATTAGACAAATGATTAATTAATGACAAATGATTAATTAACTGTAATTAGGAAAAGGTTAATGATTCTTAATTATACTCTGTAACTGAAAAGAATGCGATTATTTCATAATATTTTGTAACCAGGAAAAGAAGGCTACTGATTCTATGTAAAACAATTAATGAACATTTTTCTGTAATACTACATACTTGGTACAGAAATGTTCAATAACTGGGCTATGAATGCCACGAACTATCAATGAAGACTGTAATTGTCAATATTATGTGACTTGATGTCCTTCACCTCATAAGCTGACTACCCTGAATTACTGCAATGTCCATTTGTCCTGTTTATCCCAGTGATCATGGAGCACTATATTTGGTTTTGCACTAATTCTACGTTGGTGTGCCTTGTAAGAGTGTGGTGTTGACACGACATGCTGTCCACCACCATGAGCGATGAAGACATTATTATGGTCCCACTGTTTGGTGTACCTAATGTACTGCCAAAATGAAAACATGGAACATTACTACGACAGTTCAGTGTCTTGACTACACTGATAAATTCTGATGGGAAAAGAACTTCAAGTTGTGTCACTTGGTGTTGTACTACTGTGGAAAGATATGGACTTTCAGAGCAGCTGTGTGCAATCTAAAGTGCTACAACCATGATGCAATCCTTCCCTTTCCTATCCTGATTCTTGTCACATAAAGAAAAAATTTTTTTTTGGTAACATCATTTATGTTCATAGGTTATACATTTTTCGATTCGCTAAACTCCAGTGTGAGTACACTTATGTCACTGGTCGACATGATGTTTGCCATTATGTTTATTTGTTGTGAAAATACTAAAGACATTTTTCAGTGCATGTGCACTTTGGACATGAATTTTTTTTTGCCATTATGTTTATTTGTTGTGAAAATGCTAAAGACATTTTTCAGTGCATGTACACTTGTCAACATAATATTTTTTGCCAGTCTGTTTATTTGTTCTGAATATGCTAAAGAATTTTTTCAGTGCCTGTGCACTTTGTTATCTGTCAAATAATTTGTATATACTTTTCTGATTTGCTACTATGTTTTGTACTCACATTTTGTCTTTGTCTGATATATTTTGTACTTAGTGCGTGTGCACAACATTTACTTTATGTACTACATCTAATTATTCTTGCCAGTCTGTTTATTTGTTCTGCATATGCTAAAGAATTTTTTCAGTGCCTGTGCACTTTATCTGTCAAAAAGTTTGTATATACTTTTTTCTGATTTGCTACTATGTTTAGTATTCACATTTTGTTCTTGTCTGATATATTTTGTACTTAGTGCGTGTGCACAACATTTAAATATTCTGTAAGTTGTAGGATTTTGTTAATTAAAGAAAAATTTTGCCGCGCTTGGCAAGTCCAAATGACTCACCATCGCTGCCAAATTTTTGCCCCCCGAGTGGAGGGTTATGAAACACGTATGTAACGCAGCAGCGATGGCGAGGCATTGTAGCATCTGTGACCAGAGAGTATGCGCTTGACCGCGCGAGTGTTGCGAGCGGTTCTCAGTCAGTAGTAGTCTTTGCGAGTTAGTTGTCGCTATGCAGAGTAGCAGTCAGTCTGTCGTTGCGAGTCTGTCAGTTCAGTCGTTGCGAGTCTGTAGCTCTGTCTAGTTGAGAGCAGTACTCAGTCTGTAGTCGTCATGCAGAGCGGTCGGTCAGTAGTAGCAGCCCAGTGCGGTTGTGTGATGTAGGCGGTCGGCAACAATGGTCAAGATGAGGAATAAGGTATACTGTTAATTAATATAATCATTAGATAATGAAAAATTTTATTTATTGTAATTATTCTCCAACAAGTCTCCCAATAATAATTTTTTATTTCAAAAGCATTTTCTCAAAACTTTAATTTTTTTTGAACTAAAGATCTCGTTGCACTTCCCATTTCATTCCACTTCTTTTTGAAGAAAAATTTCACTAGAATTACAAAAAAAAAAGGAGAATATTATTATTTGCAATGTAGTTCCTCCAAGTGGTGCGCAACAACAAGAGCAGATATGTGACATCCATTTATTCTGAGGTAAGACTTTAATTCTGATTGTTTTACACAGGGCCAAAGACCGATATTTCGGTTTAATTGAAATTTCTTGTCACTGAATGGACTTTAATTTTGAAGGATTTATATTTGAGTCAGATTGCGAATTTCACGTTTTTGTTGCCATTGTCAGTACATTTCATTGTGGGCAGGTTACGCCTAGAGCAATGTCCATTAGCATTTTTAATTAGTATCATTAATTTCTTTTAAAATTTTTGTGGGGAGGTTACACTTGGCTCCCATTTCTATCAAGTATTGCTATATTTTCCTTAAAAAAATTGCGGTGGGGAGGTTACAACCTATCGCTCGAAAACTGGACCATTTCGTATGAGAACGATAAAAGAACGTCCCGCTGCCTGCCCCTTGGCAAATGTTGCCTTCTGTTGGCAATTTCTATAATTATTTCGAATGAAACCGTAGCGAACGTTACGGTTGGTGTGGCGAATGGCTGAGCCAATATGTGATCGCGTTAAAGTAATTTAGTGCGTGTACTCGTAAAGTTTCACAATTGGCTATAACTCTGTTAGAAGTACGTTACGTTTTTTGAGCGAGGAAGAAATTTTGGAAGCTCAAGTAGAAGAATTCGCTCAATAACATGCCATTCACTTCTTTTTAGGAAGCATAATTATACTTTCTGTAATCATTATTTTAAGTTTTATAGTCCGCCAAAGAAGTAATAGCACAAATCTCGACGCTTGATCTTTTTTTTCAGTACGTATTACTCTTGAAGATGTATCCATTAAATATGGGCCAGTAACGACTGAAGTAGCGGCATAGATGGCCGGTTTTCTGGGCTCAGACATTCTTCTAAGAGACCAGTCTTCGAAGAGCTGGATGAAGGAATCAGTTTTTAGGATACACGCTGAATGATCATGGAATCGTCAACTGGGTAACGAAAGAAATGATTGGGTGTGTGTGTGTGGGGGGGGGGGGGGTTCCAAGTGGGCGTAGGATGCAGTAGCTATTGAGAGATAATGTACAGGAATCTACGAACATCGCGCCCAGTGAGATTCGCGCCCAACTAGAAATGTGCGAGATTCGCGCCCAATACCTGCTCCCTTTGTGTCGGGCTTACCCGCGCCCGGGCCGTCCTGATCACACTAAACTACCTGCTCCTCGGACACAGGGACCTTACCCCCCCCCCTTCCCCTCGGTACTAGGCACAGCCGCCGACTGTCTGATACACAGACACAGCCTTAGTGCCGCTCTGGCTGTCGAAGAGTTCACATCACGCGATTCGTGTATTTTTGACACAGTAGTTCTGATATGGAATTTTCAACCTCCAATCACGGTAAGCCATGTTGTCTCTACGAAGGTTATTCTTGCACAGTGAAGAGAACTAAAGAAGATGGAACAGTAACGCGGCGCTGTTCAAGACAGAGCAAACCACTGCCGAGGAATGCTGAAAACGAAGGATTCGACAGTGCTTTTTTCATTCGAGCATCAATGTGGACCTCCGAATGTCGCTCGGTTGGAAGTAAGGAAGACTTTGAACCACGCAAAGAAGAGGGCAAGAGACGAAGAGACGTCTATTTCAAAAATATATTCAGAGGAGCTGGGTTGCCTGCATAATCGAGGCTATGATTTTGTCACTGAAATGCCAGAGCAGCAAACAACGAAGAGAGCTTTGTACTACCAGCGGGCAAAATCACAGGGAAATGAGAGAGATCCACCGACAAGAGAAGAAATTGACCTAAAAGCAGATATACTAGCTATGAACGATGGCAGCAGTTTTCTGTTAAGCGACGACAAACTAGGAGAGAGGATAATAATTTTTAGCGGAAGGGCAGGATGAGAGGCTCTAAGGAGTAAACAAGACTTTTTTGTGGATGGTACGTTCAAGTGCTGCAGCAAACAGTTTTCGTAAATATACGCCGTTCACGCTGACTTTGGGAGTACAAATAATGAGACAAACATCTATCCAGTTGCCTTTGCACTACTGCCAAACAAAACAAAAGAGACGTCTTTTCCGAAATCTGATGGAAAAAATTCCAGAATGGAAACCTGCAAACGTGACCGTGGACTTCGAATCAGCTGCGATTTCAGCAATTAAAGTTGTCTTTCCGACAGCTGAAGTGCATGGATGTTATTTCCATATGAGAAAGCGTCTCTGGAGAAAAGAAAACGAAGAAGTGAGACAACATGTTCGCATGTATGCTGCGCTGGCGTTTCTACGGCCTGAAGATACGTGTGATGGTTGGCTGGAGATACATTCACATGCGCCGGATATCCCCAAACTTTCTGAATTTTTTGACTCTTCGTAGATAGATGGCTGGAAAATGAAGAAACCCCTAGCAACCTTTGGAGTTGCTACAAACGGCGCCACCGAACGACCAACGCTGTAGAAGGCTGGCACCACAAAATTAATCACATGCTTGCTAAACCAAATCCGAAAATTAATGACGTTATTAGGTGTTAGAAAAGAGAAGCAGAAAATTCGGCGTGCGCCTTAATGAGGGCAGAACTGAGTATGGAAGGTAAACGGAAAAAACAGTCTACATGAAACGTGATGAAAGGTTGGGAAAAATAGTAAAAAAATACGAAGAGGATGGTGAGATCAAGGATTGCTTGAAAGCCATATCCTACCTACAGAAACTAGACTGAATTTATCAGAAGATGTATATAGATACAATGCGTTCAAATGTAAATAGAAACTTTTATAAAAAATAATAAAAATTAAAAAAAATATTGACGATGCTTATAAGCTGATTTTAAACGCGCCCAAAATGAATTTTGCTCTTTAGCCAGTCCAAAGCCTGGATAAAGTGTGATGGATTTCAGATTATTTTTAAAATACAGTATATGTGTTTTAGAATACAGCAAAACAAAAGCGAACCGTTTTTAGAGTCAACCCTTACAATTATACTTCTCATTCAAGAGTCACCACCCCAATTCCTCGCTGTTGTTGTTGTGATCTTCAGTCCTGAGACTGGTTTGGTGCAGCTCTTCATGCTACTCTATCCTGTGCAAGCTTCTTCATCTCCCAGTACCTACTGCAGCCTACATCCATCTGAATCTGCTTAGTGTATTCATCTGTTGGTTTCCCTCTACGATTTTTACCCTCCACGCTGCCCTCCAATACTAAATTGGTAATCCCTCGATGTCTCAGAACATATCCTACCAACCGATCCAATCTTCTAGTCAACTGGTGCCACAAGCTCCTCTTCTCCCTAATTCTGTTTTATACCTCCTCTACCTCCTCATTAGTTGTGTGATCCACCCATCTAATCTTCAGCATTCTTCTGTAGCACCACATTTCGAAAGCTTCTATTCTCTTCTAGTCCAAACTATTTATCGTGCATGTTTCACTTCCATACATGGTTACACTCCATACAAATACTTTCAGAAACGACTTCCTGACATTTAAATCTATACTCGATGTTAACAAATTTTTCTTCTTCAGAAACGCTTTCCTTTCCATTGCCAGTCTACATTTTATATCCTCTCTACTTCGACCACCATCAGTTATTTTGCTCCCCAAATATCAAAACTCCTTTACTACTTTAAGTGTCTCATATCCTAATCTAATTCCCTCAGCATCACCTGACTTAATTCGACTACATTCCATTATCCTCGTTTTGCTTTTGTTGATGTTCATCTTATACCCTCCTTTCAAGACACTGTCCATTCCGTTCAACTGCTCTTCCAAGTCCTTTGCTCTCTCTGACAGAATTACAATGTCATCGGCGAACCTCAAAGTTTTTATTTCTTCTCCATGGATTTTAATACCTACTCCGAACTTTCCTTTGTTTCCTTTATTGCTTGCTCAATATACAGATTGAATAACATCGGGGAGAGGCTACAACCCTGTCTCACTCCTTTCCCAACCACTGCTTCCCTTTCATACCCCTCGACTCTTATAACTGCCATCTGATTTCTGTACAAATTGTAAATAGCCTTTCGCTCCCTGTATTTTACCCCCGCCACCTTCAGAATTTGAAAGAGAGTATTCCTGTCAACATTGTCAAAAGCTTTCTCTAAGTCTGCAAATGCTAGAAACGTAGGTTTGCCTTTTCTTAATCTTTCTTCTAAGATAAGTCGTAGGGTCAGTATTGTCTCACGTGTTCCCACATTTCCACGGAGTTTTTATAAATTAGGAGTTAAAATTAAGTGACATTACTAATCGCCAAGTATAGAGTCACTTGGTATTTCTGAGTATTCAAGAACTGTAGATGTTATAATGAAAATGATGTTGATAATGACTGCTGAATGGTACTGCAAGTGAAGCAGAAGAATGTAATATCTTGTATTTACTGCAGTTTGAAGTGGTGTGTAGTAGAAACTTAATTCTCTCTCTCTCTCTGTCTGACGGCTGAAAACTCCAGCTAGGAAACCTCCAGGTAGCGTCGCTCAACTCTTTTGTCTGCCGGGCAACGGGATTAGTGGACCCGTCCTCGACCCTTTCTGGGCGCGAATCTCACTGGGCGCGTTTTTCACTGGGCGCGGTTTTCCGTACACCCTTGTACAGGACTGACCAGCGTGAAGAATTGCGAGAAACGAATTTTCGGACCGCAGACGTGAACATCATCAATGTACTGCCCATGTGCTAATATCCACATTTATTGTAAGAAGCAGGGGCAAAGCGGAAACAAAGTGGGAGAACGAAGTTAGTGGTGACGGCAACACAATCAATTTCGGTTTTCACTGCGCCACCGCTCGCCGAGTTCTAGACTGAGAGGGAGAGAGAGAACATGGCAGTGAGGCTGGCGCCTGGCCGAAGATCGCAGCCGCTAATTAAAAGCGCTTAGCCAGCCGTTGGGTGCGCGGGCGGCGGCCGGACTTCCGGCGCGGGGTGTGCCCGCGCTGACCGGAAGGAAGGGCCGCAGCGCCGCTCCGAGCACACAGCAGAGGGCTGCGACGCGGTACGGCCGGGCCGGCTAATGCGTGCTGATGGATGCCCCAGCCCTGCGCGGCCGAAACGCCCTCGCGCTCCGCCTGTCACGCTGATTAAAGTCTCACCACCTGCTGCTGCGAGCGTGGCGGCGGCTGCAAAATGTAATATTCACGCATAGTGAGTGGCCAAAATAATGGCAGGCGGCACAGCACTGTATAAAGTTTTTTTTATTCATACATTGATCACTCGGACAGGTATTGACATTAGTTGCTTCCGTTCTCCTACAACAGTATTCCCCAACATTTCTGTGCATTACCCTCACGCGAGATTACGTATACTAACGAGGAGCCGGCCGCGGTGGCCGAGCGGTTCTAAGCGCTTCAGTCCGGAGCCGCTTGACTGCTACGGTCGCAGGTTCGAATCCTGCCTCGGGCATGGATGTGTGTGATGTCCTTAGGTTGGTTGGGTTTAAGTACTTCTAAGCTCTAGGGGACTGATGACCTCCGATGTTAAGTCCCATAGTGCTCAGAGCAATTTGAACCAACTAACGAGGAAAAAATTATGACCGGCAACTTCGTAGCGTTTCAGGGAGGCTTCAGGAAGCGACGACCATTTCCAGAACAAATTCTGAATCTGAAGCTGCTAATTGCGTACCAAAAACAGATTTCAATCAAGCTTGTGGTTAAGTAGATAGAGGAACACTGTTCCAAATTTCAGAGGAGATGAGTTTGAATAGTAAATCCAGTGAACTGATGAAACAGACCTGAAGCAACACAGCACCCAAGGTCAAGTTCAGAGGAAAGCTTTCAGAGTCTTTCCACAGTAAAATCGGAGTGAGACAGGGAGACGAACTCACCTCTTTGTTCTTTAACTGTGTACTTGATAATGTGACAAGGGAGTTGCGACGAGAAATGAAAGGAGTGGATGGAATACGATTGGGCGTACAAACAATAATGTGAAACTGTCGGATTCCTTGGAAAAGCCATTTGACCAAACCATGCAATAACAGTGACAAGCGACGAAGGCAAACCTATAGATGTCTATCGAGAAGACGCTGTATATGACAAACATCAAGGCAGCTCCTAGATGGATGACAGTAGAAGGAGAGAAAGTTCAGAAGCTGGAGATAATGGATAGAAGCTGGGCTGACAGCGAAGGAAGAACGAATAAAGAAAACCAATCTAGCGTAGTAACTATCATCATCATCATCATTAGTTTTCTGCTATATTAGCAGGTCCATTTTCTGCGATCCATTGTTTCCTTCTTAACGCTGCTGTATGTTGTACCGTCCGTCATGTCATCCAGTATCTATAATCTCTTCCTTCCTCGATTCCTTTTCTCTTCTGCATAACCTTCTAAAACTGTTTTTATCAGTCCGTCATTCTTTCTTAATATATCCCAATCCAATTTTCTTTTTCTTCTCTTTATTACATCTAGTAACTGTCTTTTCTCTCCCACTCTTCTCAGTACCTCTTCATTTTTTACTCTGTCCATCCAACTTATTCTTTCCACCCTCCGCCATGTCCAGATCTCAAAAGCCTCCAGCCTTTCTCTGTCTTTCTTCCTCATAGTCCATGTTTCAGCGCCATATAGAAGAACACTCCATACAAGACATTTTATGAGTCTCTTCTTGAGTTCTCTGTCCAGACCGCAGCAGAAAATTCTCCTTTTCTTTTAAAACGCCTCTTTTGCCATTGCTATGCTTGTTTTAATTTCTGTGGTGCGCTTCCAGCGGGTGTCTATCCTGCTTCCAAGATACTTAAAATTTGGCACCTGTTCTAGTATTTCTCCATTCAGAACAATTTTTATTTCCTTATTTCCTCCTAGTGCCAATAATTTTGTTTTATTTGTGATAATTTTCATTCCATCTACAATAGGAAGAGTAGTTACATCAATGATAAACTGAGACATTATCATACAGTGATCCACCGCTGAAGCCTTATACTTAGCAGAAACTCTTAACCTAGTAAGAACAGCAGAAGTTAAGACACTAGAAACGGTAGAACGAAAGATTATCCGGAAGATATGGGGACCTAGAAGAACAGAACATGCTGAATTTCGAAGACTAGCGAACCAAGAACTGTGTACCAAGATAAAGAGAATCTCGAACATCATCAGGAGAAGAAAGAGCGTGTGCTGCAGAAACGCCCTCAGAATGGACCAGGGCAGTTTAACACAGTAAATAATACAGTTTCTAGTCAAAAAGAGATTCGAAGTACGTTCTATTGAAGAGGTACCAAGGGATCTAGAAGAAAAGGGAATATAGGAAGCAGAGATACACGTCAGAATGAATTTTTAATAAAAAATGCAGGCATTCACTGATATCGAGGACGAAGTAGACCCAGAATAAAATCATAAAATCATCATGGACAGAAGACTGAAGAAGTTTGCATAGTATCAAATTGAAAGAGTACTGGACAAGAAGAAAGACTAGAAGAAACAAAGCTGACGCGAATTAACATTATTCGTCGATGGCAAAATGAAAACAAGAAGATAAATTTATCAACAAATGATAAGAATTATACACATCATAAATCTTAAATAATTTTAATAAGAAAATATTACAATAAAAACGTTCTTGATAGTAAAAATAATTTGTTTACAAATTTAAATGCCGTCTTCTAAGTTATTCCCTGTCTTCAGTCAGCACTACAATGGATTACCCTAGTCCGGTTTTGTTAAATGTTACTTCTACTATTTTTTACTTTTTTTGTCAATAGTCTTCTGATTGGTTTGAAGCGGCCCGCCACGAATTCATTTCCGTGCCAGTCCCTTCATCTCGGAATAGCACTTGCAACCTACGGCCTCAATTATTTGCTAGATGTATTCAAATATCTCTCTTCCTCTACAGGTTTTACCTCTACAGATTCCTCTAGTATCCTGGAAGTTACTCCCTGATATCTCAGCAGATATTCTATCTTCCTGTCCTTCTTCTTGTCAGCGTTTCTCAAACATTCCTTTCCTCCCCTATTTTTCGCAGAACCTTCTCATTCCTCACCTTATCAGTTCACGGAATTTTCAAGATTCTTCCGTAGCATCGCAACTCAAATGTTCCTCTTATTTTTCAGCTTTCCAAAATTCCATATTTTCTACTATATAATGCTGTATTCCAAACGTTCTCAGAAATTCCTCCCTCAAATTAAGACCTATGTTTAATACTTGTAGACATTTCTTACCTGGGAAGCCCATTTTCCAGTGGTAGTCTGCTTTTGATGTCCTCCTCGCTTCGTCCGCCACAAGTAATTTTCCTGCCTAGGTAGCAGAATTTCTTAGCTTCACCTGCGTCCTGACTATCAATCCTGATGTTAGGTTTCTCGCTGTTCTCATTTCTGTTAGTTCTCGTTACATTCGTCTTTCTTCGATTTACTCTCAATCCATATTCTGTGCTCATTAGATTGTTTATTCCTTGCACCAGATCCTGTAACTCTTGTTCTCTTTGACTAATCATTGTAATGTCATCAGCTAATCTTATTATTGAAATCGTTTCATACTGAATTTTAATTCCACTCCTGAACCTTTCTTTTATTTCTGCTATTGCTTCTTCGATGTATAGACTGAACAGTAAGGGCGAAAGTCTACACCCCTATCTTACACCCTTTTTAATCGGAGCACTTCGTTCTTGGTCTATTACTCTTATTATTCCATCGTGGGTCTAGTACATATTGTATATTACCAGTCTATCTCACAGCTTGTCCCTATTTTCCTCAGAATTTCGTATATCTTGCGCCAATTTACATTGTCAAACGCTTTTTCCAGATCGACAAATCCTATGGACATGTCTTGATTTTTCTTTAGTCTTACTTCCATTGTCAACCGCACCGTCGTAACTGCCTCTCTGGTGCCTTTATCTTTCGTAAAGCCAAAATATTCGTCATCTAACGTATCCTCAATTTTCTTTTCCTTTCTTCGATAGATTATTCTTGTTAACAATTTGGATACATGAGCTGTTAAGCCCTTTGAGCGATGATTCTTACCCTTGTCGGCTCAGGCAGTCTTCGGAATTGTGTGAATCATGCTTTTCCGAAAATCGGGTGGTACATTGCCAGTCTCATACATTCTACACATCGACGTGAATAATCGTTATGTTGCCACTTCCATAAATTATTTTAGATATTCTGATGGAATGTTATCTGTGCTTTCTGCCTTATTTTGTCTTAAACCTTCCAAAGTTCCTTTAAATTCTAATACTGGATCCATTATCTCTCCTATATCGATTCCTGTTTCTTCGTCTCTCACATCAGACAAATCTTTCCCCTTAAAGGGGCCTTCATGGTGCTCTATCCACTTATCCGCTCTCTCCTGTGCAATTAACAGTGGAATTCCCATTGCACTCTTAATGTCACCAACCGTACTTTTAAATGCACCGAAGGTTGTTTGGACATTTCTATACGCTGAGTCAGTCCTTCCGACAGACATTTCTTTTTCGATTTCTTCTCATGTTTCATGCAGCCATGTCGTCTTAGCTTCCCTGCACTTCTTACTTATTTCATTCCTTAGCGACTTGTATTTCTGTATAACTGAATTTCCCTGAACACTTTTGTACTTCCTTTCGTCGATTAAGTGAAGTATTTCTTCTGTCAATCATGGTTTCTTTGTAGTTACCTTCAAATATTTCGTCTGTTACTCACGGCTTCTTCGCAGTTACCTTGTTTGTACCTACGTTTTTCGTTGCAACTTCTGTGATTGCCCTTGTAAGAGGTGTCCATTCCTCTTCAACTGATGTGCCCCTAAGCTATTCCTTATTGCAGAATCTATAGCCGTAGAGAACATCAAGCGTATTTCTTCATTCCTTAGTATTTCCGTATCCCACTTGAGCCATGGTAAAAATTGCTGTTTCGAAGAGCGCGCTGCAGCGCTTAGTGTGAAGCAGTCGCCCTCCGTTTCTGGCGGTGGCGCCGCTGTGGCAATCGCAGCTTTGATGTCTCCCTCTGGTGGGAAAGGGGGAAGGTTGCCTGTTCACGTGCATTTAAGGGGCGCTATGAGCTCGCCAGTCAGTCAGCCTGGGTCACAGTCTGGGTCAGTCTCTAGTCCGCATTTGTTAGGCAGTTAGTGTCTGTCTGTCGTTCGGAGTGCTGGTATGTCTGTCATTCGGATTAACCTTTAAAGCCGGCAAAATGAGAGTCCCTTCTTTCCGCCAGTAAGAGAACTCAGCGAGTGGTCGCCCGGTCGGGGTTTAGTTCCTGCATCAGAGTCTGCGCGTTAGGCCACCAGTCTGCTCGAGTTTGCTCAGGCAATGGTCATTGGTGGTTGGATCGATCGGTTGGTCGGTCGCGCACTGAGACACAAGATGACTTGTCCGTCTTGAGCGTCGGCGCATGTGAAGGTCCAGTGGGCCGCGGCGTATAGCGAGGGGTAGTGACTTCGCGGTCGACAAGAGGGCAACAGGAGTCAGCCCACGACATCAGTCTGGCCGGTGCGAGCTGCGACGCCGTGAGACGGGAGATCGGCGCGCCTTCCTGCGTCCGTTGAAGCGGCTGGTAGCGGACGGTTCGGGAGAGCGATTTGGAGGTGCTGCGCCAGGTCTTCTCGAGAAATCGCAGTTTATTATAAGTTAAGTGATTGGTGATACGTTGTTTGATTTACTTGTTAAATTCTACTTGTTTTCTTGCTGAGGTCACCATCCGTTTTGCTTTGGGGTCGTCCCACCATTCTTCTCCGTTTGCCCACCCGCGGGAAGGAGGTTGTTTATAAATTGGGTGGTCCGTTTTTCCCTTGTGGAGTAGGGGCGGGTTAGAGCAACCTGCGTTTCGGGTTGTTCGGTAATCTCCCTATCAATCTACCGTACGTTAGTAGCTGCCTCTGTCATGTTTGTCGGATTTGGTGTGTTAACGAATTTATTGCTTGGAGTGTAACGGCCTAGTACCTGAAATACGTTTTGATCTTTGTAAAGTTTGATATTATTACCTATGATCTTGAGAGGCGGTATCTGTGTACTGTAGAGCATCTTAACTATTGTTTGGCCAACCTTGTAGAATTTTATATAACATTGCATTTCATGGGCTTTTATTTAAATGATCATTTTAGTATATAAAGTTGCCATCCTTTCATTGTAAGACTTTTCTTTCAAGAAAAAATCAACTTGCACCTTCGGTGGCAAGGTTAATATTTTAATTGTTAGTGTTTTGTACCATTTCCATCCCTCCTACAAGGGGGGGGGGGGGGTGTGCCTAGTTTGTGTGCTTGTGTAAATTGTTAAAACTCTTAGTTTAAAGTAATCCGGTATGTTGCAGATTTGCACCAATGTAGCTGCACCAATGTAGCCTTTCAGAGGCTGTTGTCGGCGGACGTAACTACGGCCGTGTCAAAAGGGAGCGGCAAGGTTCTCTGCCCGAAAGCTCATACAGTCCGAACTTGTTTCTTTCTGCCTCTGAATAAATTGTAACTTTGATATTCAGAGGGTGCTCTCTGATCATAATTTTAAATCTGTTTCGCTTAAAAAATACATTTAGGCACTATTAAAGTGCATAAAATTCCCATTTGTTAAAAGGAATTTGCTTATGATTTCATCTGTTACTCCCTGGCAACTCCTTCCATGCTTACATAGTGTGATTAAATGTGTTAACATTCTTGACGAATCGCTAGTAAATAAAATAAGTTGTTAAGAATATTCTTTGAAAATAAATCACGGTTCACCACTTTTTTGCGTTCTGATACTTCATGACTAATTCTACATCTACATCCATACTCCGCAAGCCACCTGACGGTGTGTGGCGGAGGGTACCCTGAGTACCTCTATCGGTTGTCCCTTCTATTCCAGTCTCGTATTGTTCGTGGAAAGAAGGATTGTCGGTATGCTTCTGTGTGGGCTCTAATCTCTCTGATTTTATCCTCATGGTCTCTTCGCGAGATATTCGTAGGAGGGAGCAATATACTGCTTGACTCTTCGGTGAAGATATGTTCTCGAAACTTTAACAAAAGCCCGTACCGAGCTACTGAGCGTCTCTCCTGCAGAGTCTTCCACTGGAGTTTATCTGTCATCTCCGTAACGCTTTCGCGATTACTAAATGATCCTGTATCGAAGCGCGCTGCTCTCCGTTGGATCTTCTCTATCTCTTCTATCAACCCTATCTGGTACGGATCCTACACTGCTGAGCAGTATTCAAGCAGTGGACGAACAAGCGTACTGTAACCTACTTCCTTTGTTTTCGGATTGCATTTCCTTAGGATTCTTCCAATGAATCTCAGTCTGGCATCTGCTTTACCGACGATCAACTTTATATGATCATTCTATTTTAAATCACTCCTAATGCGTACTCCCAGATAATTTAAGGAATTAACTGCTTCCAGTTGCTGACCTGCTACTTTGTAGCTAAATTATAAGGGAACTATCTTTCTATGTATTCGCAGCACATTACACTTGTCTACATTGAGTTTCAATTGCCATTCCCTGCGCCATGCGTCAATTCGCTGCAGATCCTCCTGCATTTCAGTGCAATTTTCCATTGTTACAACCTCTCGATACACCACGGCATCATCTACAAAAAACCTCAGTGAACTTCCAATGTCATCCACAAGGTCATTTATGTATATTGTGAATAGCAACGGTCCTATGACACTCCCCTGCGGCACACCTGAAATCACTCTTACTTCGGAAGACTTCTCTCCATTGAGAATGACATGCTGCGTTCTGTTATCTAGGAACTCTTCAATCCAATCACACAATTGGTCTGGTAGTCCATATGCTCTTACTTTGTTCATTAAACGACTGTGGGGAACTGTATCAAACGCCTTGCGGAAGTCAAGAAACACGGCATCTACCTGTGAACCCGTGTGTATGGCCCTCTGAGTCTCGTGGACGAATAGCGCGAGCTGGGTTTGACACGACCGTCTTTTTCGAAACCCGTGCTGATTCCTACAGAGTAGATTTCTAGTCTCCAGAAAAGTCATTATACTCGAACGTAATACGTGTTCCAAAATTCTACAACTGATCGACGTTAGAGATATAGGTCTATACTTCTGCACATCTGTTCGACGTCCCTTCTTGAAAACGGGGATGACCTGTGACCTCTTCCAATCCTTTGGAACACTACGCTCTTCTAGAGACGTACGGTACACCGCTGCAAGAAGGGGGGCAAGTTCCTTCGCGTACTCTGTGTAAAATCGAACTGATATCCCATCAGGTCCAGCAGCCTTTCCTCTTTTGAGCGATTTTAATTGTTTCTCTATCCCTCTGTCGTCTATTTCGATATCTACCATTTTTTCATCTGTGCGACAGTCTAGAGAAGGAACTACAGTGCAGCCTTCCTCTGTGAAACAGCTTTGGAAAAAGACATTTAGTATTTCGGCCTTTAGTCTGTCATCCTCTGTTTCAGTACCATTTTGGTCACAGAGTGTCTGGACATTTTTATTTGATCCACCTACCGTTTTGACATAAGACCAAAGTTTCATAGCCTTTTCTGCCAAGTCAGTACATAGAACTTTACTTTCGAATCCATTGAACGCCTCTCGCACAGCCCTCCTACATTACATTTCGCTTCGCGTAATTTTTGTTTGTCTGCAAGGCTTTGGCTATGTTTATGTTTACTGTGAAGTCCCCTTTGCTTCCGCAGCAGTTTCCTAACTCGGTTGTTGTACCACGGTGGCTCTTTTCCATCTCTTACGATCTTGCTTGGCACATACTCATCTAATGCATATTGTACGATGGTTTTGAACTTCGTCCACTGATCCTCAACTCTCTGTACTTGAGACAAAACTTTTGTGTTGAGCCGTCAGGTACTCTGTAATCTGCTTTTTGTCACTTTTGCTAAACAGAAAAATCTTCCTACCTTCTTAAACTTCAACCAATTCTTCATCAGCACTAAATTGCGATATGAGTACAAGTCAGCTCCTGGGTATACCTTACATGCCTGATTTCGGGCTCTCTGTCTGACCATGATGTAATCTAAGTGAAACCTTCCCGCATTCCATTCCCACATGACTATTAAGGTGGGGCAGTGGTTAGCACACTCCTCGCTTTCTGGAGGACGATGGTTCAAACCCGCGCCCGGCCATTCTGGTTTAGGTTTTCCGTGATTTCCCTAAATCGCTTCAGACAAATACCGGGATGGTTCCTTTGACAGGTCACGGCCGAGTTCCTTCCGTATCCTCCCATAATCCGATGGGACAGATGACCTCGCTGTTTGGTCCCCTGCCTCAAATCTAGCCAACCAACCCTGACAATTAGATGTTCATCTGCCTTTACGCACTGAATTACCCTTTCAATATCCTCATATACTTTCTCTATCTCGTCATCATCAGCTTTCGAACTATCGTTGTCGGTGTTGGTTTGCTGTCGATTCTGACGATATCAACCCTGTGACTGAACTGTTCACAGTAACACACTCTCTGCCCCACCTTCCTATTCATAACGAATCTTACTCTCTATATACAATTTTCTGCTGCTGTTGATACTACGCTACAGTCATCTGACCAGAGATCCTTTCTTCTTTCCATTTCACTTCACTGACCCCGCTATATCTAGATTGAGCCTTTGCATTTCACTTTTCAGATTTTATAGCTTCCCTACGATTTTCAGGCGTCTGACATTCCACGCCCCGACTCGTAGAAGTTATCCTTTCGTTGGGTATTCAGTCTTTTTCAAATGGTCAACTTCCTCTTGGCGGAACTCTCCCGGATATCGGAATGAGGGACTATTCCATGACCTCTTGCCAGTGGAGAGATAATCATGACACTTTTCGATTACAGGCCACATGTCCTGTGGATACACACAATGTATATTTAATGCAGTGGTTTCCGTTGCCCTTCTGCATCCCCATGCCTTAGCACTGCTGATTCTTCCGGCTTCAGGGGCAGTTTTCCACCTCAGTGACAAGACAGTGTCCTGAACCTCTTTTTGACAAGGCCGTTGGCAGAATGAGGGTGACTTTCTATGCCGGAAGTCTTCGGCCGCCAATGCTGGTAAATTTAACCCTGACCATGGAAGTTTTGATTGCCAGTCAAAGACGCTAATCAAAGACCACGGGTAGTTCCATCTTGTTAGTAAATAATCTTTTGTTTCCCTAGTACACCACTATCATGCATGTAATGAGGTTGTGGAAGTTTTGATCCCGTCTAATATTAAATATGTTATGGACATAATGTCCCAGTACGCAGATTAGAGTGTTATTTATTGTGGTACAACACCTTCTGCCGAAGGTCGCAAAGTAATATGTCGGTCGTGTCGTTGGTTTCGGAGCTGCTTGTCAGAGGGGCAAAAGTATATTTCTCTTCAGTCTCCAGTTATTTGAATGTCCTACCAAGTAAAAAGGTGAAGAATGCTACCAGCTACTCCACAACACGGACATTTAAGCTTGTCAATAAGTCCTAGTTAGTGGTGTTTTTCGTTCATTGCAATGGTATCATGAACAACCCTATTCCATGTGGATGTAACGTCAGACGTATGTATCTTGAGCATTATGTATGTCCACACAATTTCCCAATCGGCGACCGATTGCTTGTGTTCAATACTATTAGAGGTTTCCGCTCTTTTCCATTAATCTTGGAACTCTCCTGTTGTTTCTAGATGGTCCCCTTCAGGTGACTAGAGTCTATTCAACTGACATAGAGGTAGGATTCCCTAAAATGTTTTAATTCATAGTTAATTCTCCGCATGTCGAACGATGAATGCGGACTTGCTGGATGCACGGCATTGAAATGTTTTGTTGTGATGCTCCGTGGATTTCGTTTAAGAATGTTATTATTCTCTCGAGGAGTAACGCCATTGCTTTTCTGCTGGTATCAGCGAGCTAAACCCCATCAGATTCCTTCTGTGTGGCTAGCGTATCGTATGGTAGCTTGAATATACTTCCCTTTCACTTTCTTTATGTCATCATTCTTCTGACTGGTTTGATGCGGCCCGGCACGAATTCCTCCCCTGTGCTAACCTCTTCATCTCAGAATAGCACTAGCAACCTACTTTCTCAATTATTTGCCGGATGTATTCCAGTCTCTGTATTTCTCTACAGCTTTTGCTCCCTCTAGTACCATGGAAGACATTCCCTCATGTCTTAACAGATGTCCTAACATCCTGTCCCTTCTCATTATCGGTGTTTTCCACATTTTCATTTCCTCTCCGATTTCTTTCCTCTCCCTTTCATATGTACCTGCTATATGGTTGCATTACGCTATTGCCTTGGATTTTTGGAAATGAATAGATCAGATCGACGTAGTATGCTTTGGAGAATATGTGATTGTTTATGATTATAGTTTCTTCTATTAGATTCATGGCAAGCCAGTTATTTTCTACAATAGAGAGCGGTCTCCCCTGTGGCACACCCCATTTGATGTTAAAAGACTTTGTTGCCATTCATTAACTTGTGATAATAATCAGAATGACTCATTTTATTCCTTCTTCCAGACCCACTTTCTCCGTTATGCTCTTTACGTATTGATGGCCGAGCAGATCAAAGGTTTTGTGGAACTCGATGAAAAAAATGTGCGTTTGTTGTTAGTCACATCAGCCACTGAAATGATATCATTAATTTCAGGAACAGTTGATCCCTTCATCTCAGAGTAGCACTACCAACCTACGTCTTCAATTATTTGCTGGATGTATTCCAATCTCAACCTTCCACTGCAGATTTTATCCTTTGCTGCTCCCTCTAGTACCGTGGTGGTTTTTCCCTGGTGCCTTAACACATATCCTATAATTCTGTCCCTTAGCTGGCCGGAGTGGCCGTGCGGTTCTAGGCGCTACAGTCTGGAACCGCGAGACCGCTACGGTCGCAGGTTCGAATCCTGCCTCGGGTATGGATGTGTGTGATGTCCTTAGGTTAGTTAGGTTTGAGTAGTTCTAAGTTCTAGGGGACTGATGACCACAGATGTTAAGTCCCATAGTGCTCAGAGCCATTTGAACCATTTTTTTTTCTTCGATTTATTCTCAGTCCGTATTCTGTACTCATTAGACTGTTCATTCCATTCAACGCATCCTGTAATTCTTCTTCACTTTCACTGAGGATACCAATGTCACCAGCGAACCTTAATCATTCATATCCTTTCACTGTGAATTTTAATTCTGCTCTTGAATCTTTCCTTTATTTCCGCCGCAACTTCCTCGATGTATAGAGGCGAAAAACTTTGTCTTATCGCCTTATCGTTTTTGATCTTCTGTTTTTATTGTCCCCTCTTGGTTCTCGTAATTATTCTATATTATGTGCCTTTCCATATATCTTAATCTTATTTTTCTCAGAATAGCCTTTCACCATGAAATTCAGTCCCATTTTTGAATTTCTTTTATTTCCGTCACAGCGTTTCTGGTTTGATTGGCTCATGATGTGCTTCTCTGTGTCCAGCTGTGTTTTAGTTTCTAGTGTGTCTGTGATATCTCAACGTCCGAACCAGTCTCCTTTAGTTGACCCCAACTAGACTTGTGCAGATATGTTTGTGTGTGTGTGTGTGTGTGGTGTGTGTGTGTGTGTGTGTGTGTGTGTGTGTGTGTGTGTGTGTGAATTCCCAAGAGACCAAACTGTTGAGGTCATCAGTCCCTAGACTTATACACTAATTAAACTAAATTATGCTAAGAACGACACACACACCCATGCCCGAGGGAGGACTCGAACCTTCAGCGGGAGGGGCCGCGCAATCCGTCACATGGCGCCTCAAACCGAGCGGCAACTGATACAGGTGCTATAAGCTGCATTTTTATGGTACTTGCTGTGAATATATGCATTAGTCTGACTCGAGTCCAAGCAGCAAGTACATATAATTACACTTCTCACACCACCTGCATAAGTTTGACTGGATTACCTGCACCGCGTACACATAATACCACTGCTTGGCAAATTTGCATCAGTCTGGTTGAAGTTCAGGTTCTGAGAACACAATCTTGTGGGGTTTCATGGAGCGTGTAAAACGTAATGACACGGGTCTCAACACTTGCATCGTCTGGCTGGAGTCCAGGCAGGGAGTACGATAATAATACGGCTTGCAGCATATGTATCATTCTGGTTTGAGCAGCGAGTAACACAATAATGCAGCCCACAGCACCTACGTCACACTGGCTGGGCTGCACGCAGTGTGTATTCTTAATAACATACGTTGCAACACCTGCATCTGTCTGGTTTGAGCCCAGGCAGCAAGTACACTTAACAATACAGTTCGCAGCACCTGCATCAGTCTGACTGAAATCCACGCAGCGAGTAAACTTAATAAGAATGCTTGCAACAAATACATCAGTCTGGTTGGAGTCCGGCAGTGAGAAATATAATAATACAGCTTGTAGTATGTGTATGAGCCTGTTTGGACTCCAAGCAGTGAGTACCATTATAATGAGACTCGCAGCACCTACATTGGGTTGGGTTACATGCAGCACGTGCACGTAATAAGACAGCTTACGACACCTGCATCAGTCTGGTTGTAACCCAGGCAGCGAGTACACATAGTAATGAACCTCACAGCACCTGCGCCACTGTGACTGGAATCTGGCTGCGAGTGCAAAGACCAATACTGCTCTCATCAACTGAAGAAGAAAACTGGGTCCTTACATGTTTCTTTCAGGCGTTTTCACCTGCGTTACGCATTTCAGTCTTTTCGTTTTTTTTTCCTTACTAAGAGTGTCTTTCCGTTTCTGTGTTGCATTATTCATTTTTCTGTGGTTTGCTGGATTTGTAGTTGGCAGCTAGCTCTCCACAGGCGGTCTGCTCACAAGCGCATCCAGTGAATAAGCCCTAGCGCAAGTAACTGAACAGTACCCTGAGTTCAAAACAATTTGTATTTCTAAGACTGGGGACCTTACTTCGAGAAAATAGTAACAGAATTCACCACTGAAGAGATATACTGTTTGAATAACAACATGCGATTTAGTTCACCCTTGTTTGTCTATTCTGGGAACGTTGAAAGTCTTGTACTTCAGACTGAGACTGCAAAAGAAAGGAATATTATAAGATCTGTAGTGATAAAAACCGAGAACTTGCAGTATTTTTGTGCTTGTGACCGTAATTCCTTGCTAGAAAAGTTAAGGGTATTTATATATCCGAAGAATACCAGAAAAGTGCTATTGAAAAGAGGTGTTACATGCGTCTTCTTTGTACTCTCCTTAACAGATGTACTGCACTCACCCCGATTCCTCACAACAAAGCTGACTTTGTTTGTAGACACTTCACGGATTAATTCAAGTTGTGCAATACAGATATATTAGCGACACAATCGTACTGTATCGTAGCAAATTTCGTACAAGTGACTGTAATTCAACACATTCTTGGAAGCAGCCAGACATACAGTAAAAATTTAATTTGTCTTTTGGCCAACAAGTAGTGTATATTCAACAAATGCTAATTTTCTTAGTTAGAGCTGTAGAATAGTTCTAGGTATTTATGTGCCATGACAAACTCCGTCTTGGATCTTTATGTTCATTACCTTGATAATTTATTGACTTTTAAGAGAGCCGTCGTGCTGCCATCCGAATTTCTCAGTTTTTTTCTGAGAATGAAGAAGCATGAAGGTCCCCACTTAGAAATACAATTTATTTTGAACTCAGGGTACTGTTCAGTTACTTGCGCTAGGGCTTGTTCACTGGATGCGCTTGTGAGCAGACCGCCTGTGGAGAGCTAGCTGCCAACTACAAATCCAGCAAACCACAGAAAAATGAATAATGCAACACAGAAACGGAAAGACACTCTTAGTAAGGAGAAAATAACGAAAAGACTGAAATACATAACGCAGGTGAAAACGCCTGAAAGAAACAACATTCATCTCATTTTCATTCTCGTTTAGCATTAGTTTATAGACGTGTTTCCAAAATTATAGCTTCACGTGAAATACTAACGATTCTTTAACGATTCTTAAATCAACGGCATGATACATGTACTTCTCAAATTTTCGAACGAATCGTTTTCAAATGATATATTTCCCTAAATCACAAATTCCTGATAGCTACGCTAAAACGACGTAATATTAACGATTGTAAATAAGTAACTGTTATATTTTCTTATTTTTAAACAATTTATTATTATGTTAAAGCAGTTTATACTTTACATTATTATTTAACATCTGAAACATCTGTGGAGAGCTAAAAGTGTGTGATGAGGGCAATTTATATTTTTTTTTGGGGGGGGGGGGGAGAGGGGAGAGCGGATACTATAATAAACTAGGAACCGCCCCCCCCCCCCTCTCTTTCCAATCCCGATGAATAGAAAATTACATCCGCGCTTGCTTTCGAAGACGTGTGTCATCCATGTGTTTATGGATCCCAAAGAAATTCTTCACTGAAAAGTCCACACAATTTATAGGCCTTGACACAGGTGGATCGTGACCAGTTGACGCTGTTATTGAGGAAGAACAAACGTACTTTGCCCGTATCTTCAAAGTTTGTTTGCTTTAACTGTGTTATTAACCGAACATTTTAGATGCTCCGTCAAAATAAGGAAACACCAAAACCAAAACATGAATTAATTCACATGTAAATAGAGCTTGTGGTTAACGTTATATTTCTGTCCAAGGCTGACACATTCATACCAATGGGCTATATTTCGTTAGCGTTCAAAAGAGTCCAATTCTGTGACCACATCTGCTCTTTTTATATACGAATCGTGTGACAAAAGCAATGAGACCAATTTTTAATGAAATAAAGATTTTACGTTTACATCGGCGGAGTCGTTGTTCCCAGTCCTGGTAGCAGCGCTGAAAGGCTTCAACTAGTAGGGCCTTTAACATGTCGGTCACATCATTTGAATGTTCTCCAGACATCCAAAACGATGAATTTTTGAGACATTTTTCAATTTAGCGAAAAAAAGTCGAGAAGCCCCAGATTCCGTGATCAGAGCGGCTGTGCAACAACAGTAATACATTCTGAGCTCAAACATTCCGTGAAGAAAAATGATTCAAATGGCTCTAAGCACTATGTGACTTAACATCTGAGGCCATCAGTCCCCTATACTTATAGCTACTTAAACCTAACTAACCTAAGGACATCACACACATTCATGCCCGAGGCAGGATTAGAACCTGCGACCACAGCAGCAGCGCGGCTCCGGGCTGAAGCGCCTAGAAACGCTCGGCGACAACGGCCGGCATTCCGTGAACTAAATACTCGTGTGACACGGGCATTCTCAGGATGAAGCATCGACATGTCTGCAGTGACCAGTCTCACTCGATTCACTTTTTCCGTGAGCCTTCCAAGGACATCTTTGTAAAAATATACACATAACAAAAATTTTGAATCACCTCGGTTCCGAAAGTTCCGGAACCTGTACAGAAAATTGAAACAGAGATCAGCATAAACATCATATCTGCCCTTTTTATTGCTCATGAAAATCACACATTGCATGTTGTACCACCATACAGCGAGACCGTCAGAGGTGGTTGTCCAGATTGCTGTACAGACCGGTACCTCGGTACCACTAATACCCAGTAGCACATTCTCTTGCATTGATGCCTGCCTGTATTCGTCGTGGCGTACTATTCACAAGTTCATCAAGGTACTGTTGGTCCACATTGTCCCGCTCGTTATCTGCGATTCGACGTAGATCCCTCACAGTGCCTGGTGGGTCACGTCATCCATAAACAGCCCTTTTGAATCTATCCCAGGCATGTACGATCGGGTTCATGTCTGGAAAACATGCTGGCCACTCTAGTCGAGCGATGTCGTTATCCTGAAGGAAGTCATTCACAAGATGTGTACGATGGGGGTGCGAATTGTCGTCCATGAAGATGAATGCCTCGCCAATATGCTGCCGATATGGTTGCACCATCAGTCAGAGGAAGACATTCACGTCTCGCACATTCATTACGGCGCCTCCTATGACCATTAGCGGCGTATGTCGGCCCCACTTAATGCCAACCCAAAACAGCAGGGAACCTCTACCTTGCTGCACTCTCTGGACAGTGTGTCTATGGGGTTCATCCTGACCGGGATGCCTCCAAACACGTCTCCTGGTTGAAGGCATATGCCACACACATCGGTGAAGAGAACGCGATGGCAATCCTGAGCGGTCAATTCGGCATGTTGTTGGGCCCATCTGTACTGCGCTGCAAGGTGTCGTGGTTGCAAAGATGGAGCTCGTCGTGGTAGTCGGGATGGTAGTCGGGATGAAGTTACGCATCATGCAGCCTATTGCGCGCTGTTTGAGTCGTAACACGACATCCTGTGGCTGCACGAAAAGCATTATTCAACATGGTGAAGCTGCGTTCAGGGTTCCTCCGAGCCATAATTCGTAGGTAGTGGTCATCCACTGCAGTAGTAGTCCTTGGGTGGCCCGAACGAGGCATGTCATCGACAGTTCCTGTCTCCCTGTATCTCCTCCATGTCCGAACAACATCACTTTGGTTCACTCCGAGACGCCTGGGCACTTCCCTTGTTTAGAGCCGTTCCTGGCACAAAGTAACAATGCGGAAGCGATCGAACCGCGATATTGGCCGTCTAGGCATGGTTGAACTACAGACAACACGAGCTGTGTACCTCCTTCCTGGTGGAATAACTGGAACGGATCGGCTGTCGGACCCACTCCATCTAAAAGGCGCTGCTTATGCATCGTTGTTTACTCTTTGGGTGAGTTTAGTGACATCTCTGAACAGTCAAAGGGACTGTGTCTGTGATACAGTATTCACAGTCAACGTCTACCTTCAGGAGTTATAGGAACTGCGGTGATGCAAAACTTTTTTGATGTGTATACTTGGTTGACAGTTTGTCCGAAACGAACAAATTCTGTATGCGCGATACCCCCACTGTCAAAAAAGCAACTCTGCGTAGTTATAATCTTTGATTTGCCATTTGAACTTTTCGGTCGAGGAGTTTTCTCAGTGTGCCACTCTCACTTTGCCGCTATGTTTCAGGAACGTACTCAAAAGTCCGGGATTCATCACCCATGGTCACACGACTGAAACTTTCGTGGTCATCGGCTGTCCTCTCACGATGATCAACGTACTCGTTGCTTCGACTGTCCTTTTGCTCAGACCTTGTCCGTACAAACATTTCGCACATGCAAAACTAAGGTCAGTGATGTTTGGTGAAAGTATCTAACAGGTCACCATCATCCTTATTGTTGAACGTTGGTCTGATCTCACAAGTGTTCGCACGTGTTCGACGTTTCCGCAGTTTTTTTCTGTTTTAAGGTCTCCTTAAGCGAGTTTCATCTTCAACGTGTTCTCGGCCTTCCAAAAATGATTTGTGCTTGCGAAAAGCTTGTGCTGTTGATAGACCTGTTTCAACTTTTCGAAGGTCACACCCTCGAAAACCTCAAGTTTAACCCAAAATGTGATGGAATAACGTTACCGCTGTTCCATTTTTTAAAATAACGAAAAAACAACTTCCCTGATGAAGGTCTCAAGAATCACGTGGTGGCTGTTTTTTTTTTCATCAGTCTACCGACTTCTTTGATGCGGCCTGCCACGAATTCTTTCCTGTGCTAACCTCTTCACCTCAGAGTAGCATGTCCTCAATTATTTGCGTGACGTATTCCAATCTCTGTCTTCCTCTACAGTTTTTGTCCTCTACAGCTCCCTCTAATACCATGGAAGTCATTCCCTCATGTCTTAGCAGATGTCCTATCATCCCGTCCCTTCTCCTTATCAGTGTTTTCCACATATTCCTTTCTTCTCCGATTCTGCGTAGAGCCTCCTCATTCCTTACCTTATCAGTCCACCTAATTTTCAACATTCGTCCATAGCACCACATCTCAAATGCTTCGTTACTCTTCTGTTCCGGTTTTCCCACAGTCCATGTTTCACTACCATACAATGCTGTACTCCAGACGTACATCCTCAGAAATTTCTTCCTCAAATTAAGGCCGGTGTTTGATATTAGCAGACTTCTCTTGGCCAGAAATGCCTTTTTTGCCATAGCGAGTCTGCTTTTGATGTCCTCCTTGCTCCGTCCGTCATTGGTTATTTTACTGCCTAGGTAGTAGAATTCCTTAACTTCATTGACTTCGTGACCATCAATCCTGATGTTAAGTTTCTCGCTGTTTTCATTTCTACTACTTCTCATTACCTTCGTCTTTCTCCGATATACTCTCAAACCATACTGTGTACTCATTAGACTGTTCATTCCGTTCAGCAGATCATTTAATTCTTCTTCACTTTCACTCAGGATAGCAATGTCATCAGCGAATCGTATCATTGATATCCTTTCACCTTGTATTGTAATTCCACTCCTGAACCTTTCTTTTATTTCCATCATTGCTTCCTCGATGTACAGATTGAAGAGTAGGGGCGAAACGCTACAGCCTTGTCTTACACCCTTCTTAATACGAGCACTTCGTTCTTGATCGTCCACTCTTATTATTCCCTCTTGGTTGTTGTACATATTGTATATGACCCGTCTCTCCCTATATCTTACCCCTACATTTTTCAGAATCTCGAACAGCTTGTACCATTTTATATTGTCGAACGCTTTTTCCAGGTCGAAAATCCTATGAAAGTGTTTTGATTTTTCTTTAGCCTTGCTTCCTTTATTAGCCGTAACGTCAGAATTGCCTCTCTCGTCCCTTTACTTTTCCTAAAGCCAAACTGATCGTCACCTAGCGCATTCTCAATATTTCTTTTCAATTCTTCTGTATATTATTCTTGCAAGCAGCTTCAATGCATGAGCTGTTAAGCTGATTGTGCGATAATTCTCGCACTTGTCAGCTCTTGCCGTCTTCGGAATTGTGTGGATGATGCTTTTCCGAAAGTCGGATGGTATATCGCCAGACTCATATATTCTACACACCAACGTGAATATTCGTTTTGTTGCCACATCCCCCAATGATTTTAGAAATTCTGATGGAATGTTATCCATCCCTTCTGCCTTATTTGACCGTAAGTCCTCCAAAGCTCTTTTAAATTCCGATTCTAATACTGGATCCCCTATCTCTTCTAAATCAACTCCCGTTTCTTATAACACATCAGACAAATCTTCACCCTCATAGAGGCTTTCAATGTATTCTTTCCACCTATCTGCCCTCTCCTCTGCATTTAACAGTGAAATTCCCGTTGCACTCTTAATGTTACCGCCGTTGCTTTTAATGTCACCAAAGGTTGTTTTGACTTTCCTGTATGCTGAGTCTGTCCTTCCGACAATCATATCTCTTTCGATGTCTTCACATTTTTCCTGCACCCATTTCGTCTTAGCTTCCCTGCACTTCCTATTTATTTCATTCCTCAGCGACTTGTATTTCTGTATTCCTGATTTTCCCAGAACATGTTTGTACTTCCTGCTTTCATCAATCAACTGAAGTATTTCTTCTGTTACCCATGGTTTCTTTGCAGCTACCTTCTTTGTACCTATGTTTTCCTTCCCAACTTTTGTGATGGCCCTTTTTAGAGATGTCCATTCCTCTTCAACTGTACTGCCTACTGCGCTATTTCTTATTGCTGTATCTATAGCGTTAGAGAACTTCAAACGTATCTCGTCATTCCTTAGTACTTCCGTATCCCACTTCTTTGCGTATTGATTCTTCCTGACTAATGCCTTCAACTTCAGCCTACTCTTCATCACTACTATATTGTGATCTGAGTCTATATCTGCTCCTGGGTACGCCTTACAATCCAGTATCTGATTTCGGAATCTCTGTCTGACCATGATGTAATCTAATTGAAATCTTCCCGTATCTCCCGGCCTTACCCAAGTATACCTCCGCCTCTTGTGATTCTTGAACAGGGTATTCGCTATTACTAGCTGAAACTTGTTACAGAACTCAATTAGTCTTTCTCCTCTTTCATTCCATGTCCCAAGCCCATGTTCTCCTGTAACCTTTTCTTCTACTCCTTCCCCTACAACTGCATTCCAGTCGCCCATGACTATTAGATTTTCGTCCCCCTTTACATACTGCATTACCCTTTCAATATCGTCATACACTTTCTCTATCTGTTCATCTTCAGCTTGCGAAGTCGGCATGTATACCGGAACTATTGTTGTCGGTGTTGGTCTGTTGTCGATACTGATTAGAACAACCCGGTCACTGTTCACAGTAACACACCCTCTGCCCTACCTTCCTATTCATAACGAATCCTACACCTGTTATACCATTTTCTGCTGCTGTTCATATAACCCGATACTCATCTGACCAGAAATCCTTGTCTTCCTTCCACTTTACTTTACTGACCCCTTGAGCCTTCACATTTCCCTTTTCAGTTTTTATGGTTTCCTTACCACGTTCAAGCTTCTGACATTCCACGCCCCGACTCGTAGAACGTTATCCTTTCGTTGATTATTCAATCTTTTTCTCATGGTAATCTCCTCCTTGGCAGTCCCCTCCCGGAGATCCGAATGGGGGACTATTCCGAAGATGAAACTCGAACTGAGCGTCTGGAAGGAATGAGCACACCGATATACACAAATGGAAACCGCCCGGGTAGCCGCCCGGTCTATTGCGCTGCTTCCCGTGCGCCAAGTCGTGCCGGTCCCCCGCACGAATCCGCCTGCGGCGATTGGTGCGCAAACACTGTCTCACGTACGCGTACATCACAATCACATTACCACTCAAACAATTGGGTTTACTCTCGTCTGGTATGAGACGTTCCCGCGGGCGGGGGGGGGAGGGGGGGGGGGGATGTCCGAACCGCACAATAACCCTGGGTTCGGTGTGGAGCGCAGTGAGGTGAGTGGACTGCTGTGGCCGGCCTGTTGTGACCTACTGAGGGCTACGGCGGGACGAAGCCTATCCATTGTTTCTAGGTCTCCAGTTCAACACACAGTACACACCCAAGTAGAACAATAATTCGTTGCCAGATTCCTCGTAGTGTTCTCAGTCTCACTACTTTTCTCACACACCTCCTATAAATAACATACCAAATTACACCAGTAAAACAGAAATATCGTTCTTTGCTCATGATGCAAAAATAATATTTAGGCTCAATAGAGCTGCAACAACAGAACGAGTAAAAAAAAAAAAAACGAAATATTGAAAAGTATTATTATGTGGTTGTCAGCAAAGGGGCTACAGTACACATACATAAAACAAAGCTCAGTCAGTTTCGTACAAGCCAAGATTATCATTTTCTGTATAAATAAAAATGTGAATATTCGTTTGTTCTAAATCGTGGGTCTCCGAAATTCATGACCGATTGCTCCGAAATTTTGACACAACGTTATATTCTAATACGGGCGTGGTTTTAGATACTTGTTTCTTTTATTAAATTTATAAATACAAAATATTACATGTATAAAACAGGTTTACAAAAACACACTCTTATTCCAATGCAATGCTGCGCCAAAATTTCAAAGCATTCGGTCAAAAATTTACCGAGATGTTTGTTTCTTCAAAACTTTAAATCTCCGAGATTTCTTCACAGATTGCTTTCAATTTTTGATACAACACTTTTTCCAAATATTCACGTGTTTTTATATACCTACTTGAACGCTATGTGGTATATAAACATACATTATAAAAATGTTATAAAATGTTTATGTTGGTTTGCTCAAAATCGTTAATCTTCGAAAGTTCTTCACCGATTGATTTGAAATTTTGACACAACTTTGAAATCTAAAACTGGTGTGCTTTTAGACACCTAATTATGTAATATATGTATATTTTAGTAGTACAATATATAGATGTTCATACGTTAAAAATATAAGGGGAAAATATTGTTACCAAAAATCTCAAAATGTACCACTTCGATTGAGTTCAAATTTTTTCATATTACTGTGGTAAACGCTTGGGCACATATTTAGCTTGTATTTATGGCTTGTTGGTTTATGATTAGAATACTACTACAGAATCTGAATTTGCAATAACAATAAATAAAATAGACAAACCGCAAGGTCAGAGAGAGAGGAAAGAAGAGATGTACAGAGGATTGGGAGAAAACAGACACGGAAAAATGGAAGGAGGAGGTGGACAGAGAGATGGGGCAGGAGGAGATGGAGAGAAACGGGGAGGAGAGGATGGACAGAGGATGGGGGAGTAGGTGGTGGACTGAGAGAGGGGGAAGGAATAGAAGATGGACATGAAAGGGGGAGTGGGAGATGTACAGAGAAAGCTGGAAGGAAGATGGGCATGAAAGGAGGAGAGGGTGATGGACATAGTAGGTGGAAGAAGGGGATTGGAACGTATAATCCAATTCTCTAATATATTACAGAAGTGTGCTTTCTCTTCAGTTTCTTTCCCATTGAAGCAGACTGAGTCACAGAAAGGCGTGACTCGGTAGAGCTAGTCATCAATAAGAATAGATCACGGGGAAAGGACATACTAAAAACTAAATGTTCAAAATTCCATGTAGCGCATTGTGATCAGAATTTGTATAGGAAATATGTTATGTACTTTCTCAAACGGTTTAGTTCAGCAATATTTGTTCTACATATAATTAATGAGTTTGGTAATAAAATTTAAGAAAACTAGCTTACTTTTCATATTTCCATTCTTTGATGAGCAACGTTTGTTCTACCTGCTGTAGTAGCAGCTTAACATTATCTTACTTTTCACATTTTCACTCTCTGATTTCATATGGAATACATTTCTGATGAAGTTGCACATGTAGACATCAAGCATTCAGTGGACATGCTGTAAGGATTGTATATGGCAACCATCCTCATACTTATGTATACTAACAGCAGCCTCAGATTACATTTACTATGTTATGGTGTCTGTTGTGAAGAAACAGGTTTTATTTGAAAATTATAGTAGTGTTCTTAAATGTAACTTTAGGAACAACAGCCGCTTCCACTACCGATAACTTAACATTATCCTTGCACAGAAGAGACCAAAATATGCAAGCGTTGCAATATTTGAGCGTCTCCCTGTGAGTTAATGGTGTTACCAGCTACATAAAGTTTTAAAAATGAATGGAAATAGTTTCTACCTGACACCTCCTTCGCCAATGTTTAATTTCTGAGTAGGAAGTATGTGCTTGCTTGGATTACTTCTATCAAATTTTGTTGAAGATTAAAAAAAAACTAGCTTTATAAATGGCCAGTACATAGCCATGTTTTCACAAAGAAAAAGTAGCTTAGTTGTGAACTTCCTCACACGTTTCACACCACACCAAGTTGCCACGAATGTGATCCAAGGAACACACGAAAATCTAAATGGACTTCATCTCCACGCCGCAGTTATTTACTGGTCTAATACTCCTATAAAGCCTCTGGTAGATTGCAGGTTCATCGATTTTGGTAATGGTTTCTGATTATACTAATTCCTCACAACCATGTTCACAGCATCTATGGATCTTCTGAAGATCAAAAAAGTTTTGTCCGTCACAAACGTTTTAATTTATTGTACCTAGCCTTCTTTGGCACGGAGGTATTTCAATATGCAAATGTTCATGGAAAACGTGTGTCTCACTATTTTTCAAACCATTTCGAACTACGTGGAACAGGAATTTATTCCCACAGCAAACAAAATTTCCCTTTACATAAATTTTCCTCATAGTAATATGAATGAGAAAAAAAATTAAAAGGATATCCATAGAGTATATTTCACACTGTATATTGCTATGACTAAGTTACAGAATAATCAACACAATCACATAGATTCCTACTGTTGAGTATTCACTTAAAGTTTTGACATTATTGCAGGCATACAAACGTTTGTTTGTACTGAAACTGAAGAGTGTACGAAGAAGATCCTATATCGCAAAAAATGTTTTATTGTAAAGTATATGAAACCTCCGACATCAACGATGTAACATCTGTTTCTCTGAAGATAATCCATATGAATTCCTTTAATCGCTTGCCAATGACATGCCTCCACAATTTTTTTTTAAAAAAGAAGAAAACGAAATAACTTCTCAAGAACTCGAAGTGCTACGAACTGTCATAACTATTGCTATTCGGTAATTTTTGAAGTCATAGCTTTCAGCATGTTTCTATGGCGTTAAAGGAATTCTGTCGGAAGAGAATGACACACTCTCACTTGGTGGTACAGTGGTCCATATACAATGGTTCCCGAAGCTTTGCAGTATTGATCATGTCACGTCAGTTGCCTTTAATTTCATAACTGCCCTTAGTTGTCTACGTGCTCTCGTAAAGGAAAAAGTACGTTATCGAGAATACAGTAAAATAAGATCTTCGACCTAGTTACTAGGTTCTTCATATTTATCGATTTAATTCATACGTAATGAACAGTTACTCACCTGGACAACGTTTTAAGCAGAGGATGCCTGAATTCCGTTAGACTATTCTTCGCGATAGTCACTACACTCAGGTCGAAACTTCGCACGTGAGTACGTCACTGCTGCTTGATAAGCACTGAGGATCTCAGTCGATTCACAATCTTATCAAAACTGATAGGTGTTTATTGTTGATTGATATCTGAGTTTAACATTGAGACCGCCAGTCACTGTATGATGCTGATATGTACTGATATGGAGTAGTAGATATCATTTAACGTGACTTGCGATTAGTACGAGGGTTGAATCAAAAGTAATGCCTCCACCTTCATTAATGTTGTTTGGATGGGAATATTTTAATAAATCAAACACAGAAATAATCCTTAGAATGAGATCTTTAATTACCAATATTCACTTTCCCACATAATCACCAGCCAATCGGATACATTTCCACCTACAATGAACAAGTTTTCTGAGGCAGTCACGGAAGAAGTCGACACTGTGTTTACGCAACCACAGTCCCACAGTGCTCTCAGCGTCTTCATCAGAAGCATAATGATGTACCCGCAGATCGCCTTTCATTATCAGGAACCGATGGAAGTCGGACGGTGCTAAATCTGTACTGTACGGAGCATCGCCGTACGGTGGTGAGATTCAGTCTTTGAAGTTCTGCTGTGGTGACACGTGAAGTGTGTGATTTGGCATCGTCATGCTGCAGGAAAACATTTTCCTTTTCCCTTTCGGACCCTTGTTAGCCGTCGTTTCAGAGTTCACAGCGTTGTGATGTAGCGCTCTGAATTTATTGTTGATCCACGATCAAGGAAGTCAACATGGATAACACTATATGCGTCCCAGAACACTGTAGCTGAGGGATGCGTCTTTGTGTCGATATCCCATTGACTGACGTTTCGTATCTGGGCCGTAATTGTGTGCCCACGTTTCGTCCCCTGTCACAATTGAATGGAAAAGGCGTCACCTTCATTCTCGTAACGCGAGAGGAGTTCCTGGCAAATTTCAAGTCTGTGTGCTTTCACTTCAGAAGTCAGCATCCGGGATAACCATCATGCACAAATCTTCCGATAGCCAAGCAAAGCAATAATGTGACCCACACGTTCTTGTGAAGTGCCGATTGTGCTTGCAATTTCTCTTTGAGTGTTACGACGATCGTCCTGAATGCCGATTGTGCTTGCAATTTCTCTGCGAGTGATAGGACGATGGTCCTGAATTAGTCTGTCAACATTTTGCTTGTGAAACTGGATGGTTGCTGTCACAGGACGTCCAACTCTTTGTTTGTTACGCAGGTCACATGTTCCCGCCCCTACATTTTCAAACGTGTTCCATTAGGTTTCGGGTGTGCAGCCGCAAGAATTCTCCTGATTATTCTAATATTTCGGCCGTATAACGTTCAGCCATCTTCAGAGTGAGCCACAAGACAGCCGCTCCAGTGATCGCTGCGTCCCTTTATACTCGTGTACTTCGCAACTGTCCATGCGTCCACAGATGCAAATGCGCCAGAGACGTTGGTCGGCGGCAGAGACGTGCACAATGCGCGAGTACATCTATGACTCCGCAGTCGATCTGTGTTGGCATGTCGATATATCATTGTGAGCTGCACTGTGGCGGCGTCTTTGTGAGTTTATTACAGCAAGTGCAGGCTTCCATGATTTATCAAGGTTGAAGCCATTATCTCTATTAATTAAATTCGATGTCAAGCGAATTTCAGTTGCCTCCTTGACTATCGAGTCCCAAAAAGATGATGTAGTTGCCAAAATTTCGAAGTTTCCATACAACATACTGTGACCTGTGTCAATACAGTGTTCTACCACTGCCAACTTGTTAGTTTGTAAAAGTCGCGTATACTTCCGGTGTTCTGTACATCTTTCTTGGACAGTACGAGTTGTTTGTCCAATGTAAGAAAGGCCACATTCACATGGATTTTGTAAACTCCAGATTTTCGGAGCAGCAAATCATCTTTGACGGAGCCCACGAGTGCAGCTGCCTTGGGTGGAGGACGGAAAATCACTTTTACTTTGTGTCTGTTGAGAATCCGTCCTATATTTGATGAGAGGCTACCCACATATGGCAGGAAGGCCATCGATTTAAAGGTTTCTTCGTCTTCTTCTGCTTTCTTTGTGGTATCTTTCGGTTTCATTTTCAGTGCCTTCTGCATTTGCCGTGGGGAGTACCCATTGTCTTCAAACAATCTTTGTAAGTGGGAAAGTTCATCTTGCACACTGCTTTCGTCAGAAATAATATGCACTCTGTGGGTAAAAGTTCGGAGAAATCGTTAAGGGTAAATGTCGGAATGGTCTCTTTGAAAAGGAATCTAGCGACCCGGTTCCGCGTTATTCTGTGGCTCGAGTTTGTCGTCCGACCCTAACGACAGCGTCGTAGACGGGAAGTTTAATTCTTATCCTCATCCATTATCAATGCACTATTTGATAGTTTCAACACATATCCTAGTATGTTAGTTCCCTATTGTTCGGGCTTCTGTCACAGTTCGTTCAAGAATCTTGAATGAACTGTGACAAAAGCCCGAAAAACAGGGGACTGGCGTACTACGACATTGATTGAAACCATGAAATAGTGCATTGATAATGGCTAGGCACTAGCCGAAATCTAGATTTGCTTTAATAAAACCTGAAAGGAAAGACAGGCTCATTGCTGAGCTCTATCTTGTTGAAAGTCATATCACAGTCGTTGTGTGCATTTCACATTCCTAATGGAAGGTAATTTCATGTGTACGTATGTTCCATATCTCCTCCTAAACTATTAGCTATATTACAGCTCTGTAATTAAAAAATTACGAAACTAATGAAGGAGAGATAAAGCTGTCATCAATCTGAAGGTTAGTTTGATAAAAACAGTGCTTTATTTGACACATGGCCTTATAGTCGAGTGGGCGGGATGTCTTGCCTCGCTATGATCTTTGAACTGATGTACCCAAACAGTTACAGGGGGACCTGCAGGCTAACATAGACCTCACACCAGACGCAACTTAGCATTTTTCATGTTAATAAACATCGCATAAGGAATTATAAGTAACATATAAAAAACCTTGGAGTGACCGTGTATCTAAGTCCAGACATTTGGATCCATAATCGGGCGTTTAACCAGTAACGGCACTTTGAAAAACCATTGTCATGCCCGAAGTTGAATACTCTTCGATTTTTTTCAAGCTTGAAATTATCTCGAGACCACAGAAGCCAGTTCCCACATGTGTGTGTGTGTGTGTGTGTGTGTGTGTGTGTGTGTGTGTCTGTGTGTGTGTGTGTGAGTATGTGTGGATATGTATGTTCCGCATATCTTCCTAAATTTCTGGACCGATTTCAACCAAACTTGGTACAATTACCCCATACTGTTAGGAAACAGTTGCTATCGGGTAAGAACCGCTTACCTATCAAAGTTCGGGAGATATGACGTCATAAACAATGAGTTGCGTGAAAAACTACCGCATCGTTCATGAAGTCTAAATTGGTTATTTCCTTTTTACCAACTATATTCGCAACACATTTGTCAGAGTCTATCCACATATGCCGCTGAATGTACCTACAAAATTATAGCACAGCATGACACATGGTTAAAGAGATATGAAATCATAAATACTGATATGGTGAGAAACTGTCGATACATCAAGTTTTAATACGGCGAAATAAATCTCGGGTGAACAGCCTGGTATGAGTGTATGAGTGTGAATAGGACACAATATTTCGGCAATCGACCACGTTGCCATCATCAGGTGCGCTGATGTACTGACCAGCGGTGGGCCGGCGCCAGGTATATATAGGACAATCCCCCTCCTGCTCCTCCCTCAGGCGCTTCCTATGAGTTGCTGCGGTCCGCGCCCCGCGCGGGCCAGGTACAGCGTCCGTTCTCCCGCCGTCTGGGCGCTGCGTCCTAGGTCTTATCGTCCAAGGGGGTCTGCCGGCACCGCTCTCGTTATTCTTCCCTCCTCCCCCGAAGTCGGTACACTCTGGGAAATATCCTTTTTCTTCTTAATCTGGGTGATCGCTGGTTCCCACGCCTTGCTAAGGATGTAGCCGTTGTCACGATTTAGTTGAGGCCCCCTTACTCTAATATCTATGGCTTCTTTGATGTCACAGTCCCAGTATTTGGAAGTCTGTGTCAGGACTTTGGTTTGGTCATAATCCACGCTGCGGAGTTCCGACAGGCAATGCTCAGCGATTACCGACTTACTGGGCTGTTGCAGTCTAGTGTGTCTTTGATGTTCTCGGCATCGGTCCTCAGTGGTACGAATGGTCTGGCCTAAGTATACATTCCCGAATTGGCAAGGTATCTGATAAACCCCTGATTTACGTAGACCAAGGTTGTCGATGATTGCAACGTGGTCCACTGCCGAAATATTGTGTCCTATGTACACTCATACCAGGTTGTTCACCCGAGATTTATTTCGTCATAAAATACCCCTTGAGAAATTGAAGAATCACAAGTTTTAATACATTTATTCTTCCCTACTAAGATAGTTCCTCAGTGGACCATACTTAAGGAAATCCCTGACACCTAGCTGCGCCTTTAGCAGCTTTCAACTGCGAAGTGCAAATGGCTGTAGGCGAAAACTATAGCCGTCTATAAACCTATGAAAACGCTTTGCCATAGAAATGTTTATAAAATCGCGTTGTAGACGTGCAATGCAACTACGCCCAGAGTATGGAAACTGTCCGGGACCATGTTCTCAAATTTGGATGCTATATAAAAACATTTTTACATTATGAATATTTGTTTGTACGACTGCTTTATAATTTCAAATCTGTTTTCACGAATGCATGGAAACGAAGTGTTTTCGATATTTCGCTAGAAAAACAGTCTATTTTTTTCATTTCTTGCAGAAAATTTTCAGAATGAATACTCGGAGTATGCCGAGTTTGTCAGCTAGTATGGAATATAAAAGAGAAACTGAAAGGGTAAACTACAGGTAATAAACAGCTCTTAAACTCCTACCTGGAATAGTATCTTCTCAGCTGTCTTTTAAACGATTATCGATGGTAAAGTTTATTATAGATCGCGATGATGCAAGCGGATGAATTTGCGTTTCTTAAACGTTAGCCTCATCGGCGGGAAGGGAATGTGATTTGGGAACTTTATAATGAAATGAACTTATTATGCCACTATAAAAGAGAAGCACTAATCTATGTGTGTGATGGCCGTACAGCAGCAAAATAATGAAATATCTTAAACTTGCATACTAACTAATAATACGTCATTTGTAATGGATACAAAAAAACTTAGAAATACTCACAGCATTTGCAACAAATATGAAGTCTTAATATTTTAGTAGCCAAAACTATAATTATATTGATGTGACTTTTCACACTTTCGGTTGCAAATATTCTTCTCGGATTGCCGTCGGATCGTATTGCTCAAATCCCACAATGTATATCCTGTGTCAGGATAACTGAGAAGAAAATGAAAATGAGAAATCCTGCTCCGACACAGCTTTATTCATTTAAATTTTTGAAAATAACCTGCCTGAAAGAAAATTAAGTAAAAAAAATGAAATTACATGTGTATTAATTACTTAGACGTTTAATACCAGTATCGCGTGAATTAGATCGGTTTACATGTTTGTTCCGAAAATGGATAGAGTTTACGTTGTAACAGAGTTGATTTATGACCTGCTCGTTAATAACCTGCTGGGCTTATTAATCGGTACAAGGCTGTTTAATAAAGTAAAGCTAGCTATTAAAGTCAATAACTTAGCCCGGTTACTCATTAATGATACCGTATCCAAGTGAATTAGGGGACACGATTAATTTAACAACATGCAGGACGAAACTTGATATTAAAAGAATTACATTTTTTGATAGATACATACAGAGCGAACAATGAGCGAGAAATGAAGTGTGAAGCGAAACGTTGCACTCAGAGTTTCTGTGCCGACAAAACAGCACTCATTAATTAATTAATGTAGCTTTGGTCTTAGTAATTATTAAGTCGTTCCGGCGCTATGGAAAGTAAAGTTTAATAACTTCTTTTCTGGAACAGTACGTGGGTTTCTGAAGATTTTGAGTTTCGGCAAATTGCAGAAACGTTTTTGCACCCCTGAAATAAAACGAGCAAAAGTTTTTCATCGGAAATATCTGAGAAGGAAATGCTCAACAACAAAGACAGCTTGTGTGTTCTTTGTGTGCTCAATCTGTTAATGCTTCCATTTATGGCTGAAATTTCATCTTTCGCAATAATGTCGGAAACAAAATAAAGAATTCAACATAATTCAAAGCTTCAGGCACGTGATTGCTGGTGAATGCCCCAGGCTTCACCGAGGTTCAAAGAAAGACGGACAAAGCCTTGAAACTGTGAAAACGTTACGTTATAACTATAACAGAAGGTATTTCTAACGTATAGGGGAAATAAATCCTCATGCAGAAGCTGTGTGGCGGGAGTAAAGGCATGTACGAAATCGACAGAAATCTGAAGCAGTAAACGGAGGAAATCTCCCTGTAGTTTTAACACGATTTGAGAACGCGTTTAAAAGACCGTCAGACAACATTCTCATCACTGCGATTTGGTGGACAGCTCTCATCCTAGGCGATCAACGACAACTTTCCTTGGGTGTTCCTCGTGCAGACATAAGGAAATTTGTATTACTAAGAAGAATTATTCCTCTTCCTGTGCGAATTGTCTAATACGTTGTACAAGTATATCGTCGCTCCATAGAATGTTCGCTAGAAAAGAGAGTAGCATCTGGGGTAGTCCAAGGAAGCGTAATACCACCAGTAATATTCTCAACAGTATGCATGAAAAACGTTTCGCACAAGTTTTGTAGTACTACCAGATCGTCCAGTGCTAACAGTGTTACCTATAAGGAAGTGCAGTCGTCCGACGATAGTAGGGAAATGCAGGAGGGCTTGAACGTGAAATACTATAGCAGGCGACGAGTTAAGGGCGGTAAGATTACAGAAGAGACAAATTTGTTAATAATGTATTACTCCAGATCGTTCTTATGTATTTCTTTAACACATAAAGCCTGAATAACTCAAATGAGTGCAAGTAAAAGAAAAACAGAATTAGAATTAGAAATTGAACAATTTAACTAGAAATATCAAATCACAACATTGCCTGGAATTCATCTCACTCTGGTGGTTCTGTTTCAAGGCAAGTTAAGTAAAGCACAGTTTGAACTCAGATATTACTACAACAGAGAGAAAAAAATTCATTTATCAAATTCTCAATAATAATACAATGGCGTGCTGAAAATTAATACCATCGAACTTTTTGTGTGAATACTCTCAAAGATCTTAAGACAAATGCCATTAACATTCTTCATGACTACGTATTTATTTCCCACCATAGTGACCCTGATGACGATTTCATTTCTCTCAATGAATGTCTGATTTCGTTAACGGTGCCACAACTTCATCTCTGCTTGCACCGCCTCGTCACTATCAAAATGAAATCATCGTTGGTATTCTATAAGTTTTGGAAACAGGTGAAAATCAGATGGGGCCAAGTCACGACTGCATGGGGGATGATCGACGGTGAACCCACGGCGTCGGATTGTTGAAGATACCGCAGCGCTCATACATGGTCTGGTATTGTTACGCTGAAGGGAAGGTTGCCCCATGTGTGAACGAAGTCTTCGAATTCGAAGCTGTTGCCAACACGCTGTTTCTCACGCGTCTACATAGCTACGTCGGATTTCTGAAGATACCGCAGCGCTCATACACTGTCTGGCATTGTTACGCTGAAGTGAAGGTTGCCCCATGTGCGAACGAAGTCTTCGAATTCGAAGCTATTGCAACACGCCGTTTCTCACGCGTCTACGTAGCTACGTCGGATTGCTGAAGATATTGCAGCGTTCATACACTGTCTGGCATTGTTACGCTAAAGTGAAGGTTGCCACATGTGCGAACGATGTCTTCGAATTCGAAGCTATTGCTAACACGCCGTTTCTCACGCGTCTACATAGCTACGTCGGATTGCTGAAGATATTGCAGCGTTCATACACTGTCTGGCATTGTTACGCTGAAGTGAAGATTGCCACATGTGCGAACGAAGTCTTCGAATTCGAAGCTATTGCAACACGCCGTTTCTCACGCGTCTACATAGCTACGTCGGATTGCTGAAGATATTGCAGCGTTCATACACTGTCTGGCATTGTTACGCTGAAGTGAAGGTTGCCACATGTGTGAACGAAGTCTTCGAATTCGAAGCTGTTGCCAACACGCTGTTTCTCACGCGTCTACATAGCTACGTCGGATTTCTGAAGATACCGCAGCGCTCATACACTGTCTGGCATTGTTACGCTGAAGTGAAGGTTGCCCCATGTGCGAACGAAGTCTTCGAATTCGAAGCTATTGCAACACGCCGTTTCTCACGCGTCTACATAGCTACGTCGGATTGCTGAAGATATTGCAGCGTTCATACACTGTCTGGCATTGTTACGCTGAAGTGAAGGTTGCCCCATGTGCGAACGAAGTCTTCGAATTCGAAGCTATTGCTAACACGCCGTTTCTCACGCGTCTACATAGCTACGTCGGATTGCTGAAGATATTGCAGCGTTCATACACTGTCTGGAATTGTTACGCTGAAGTGAAGGTTGCCACATGTGCGAACGAAGTTTTCGAATTCGAAGCTATTGCAACCCGCTGTTTCTCACGCGTGTACATAACTACATCGGATTGCTGAAGATACCGCAGCGCTCATACACTGTCTGGCATTGTTACGCTGAAGTGAAGGTTGCCCCATGTGCGAACGAAGTCTTCGAATTCGAAGCTATTGTAACACGCTGTTTCTCATGCGTCTACGTAGCTACGTCGGTTTGCTGAAGATACCGCAGCGCTCATACACTGTCAGGCATTGTTACGCTGAAGTGAAGATTGCCCCATGTGCGAACGAAGTCTTCGAATTCGAAGCTATTGCAACACGCTGTTTCTCACGCACTAATATTTAAAGGACAACTTCCACCTTGCTTCAACAGTAAACAGTAAAGCTAGCCCAGAGTGCCAAAACAAATGACACAGAGTCAGCACAGATAATTCTCATAAATTACCAATTGAGGTCATACCCGACAGACAGGAATAACTGTACCATTGAGAGAAAAACATGTAGGAGTTCAAGCAGCTTTATTTCAAATTGAAATTACTGAGCCTAGTTCCAGAAAAGAATTCATGAATTTAATTGGACGAGAAAGCCAACATTGCTTGGAATGAAATGGGAGACATTAAAACTGAACTTGATTTTATGTTGAGTACACTATATACAAAGGATGTATCTTAAATGATATTCCTAAGTTACAAACAGGGGCCAAAGCCGACACTGAGAGATGGCTGTGACATGAAGAACTTTACCACTGTAAGCTGGACCAACAAGTAAACCCTTGAGATAAAGCTGGCATTAACTCAAGCCTAAAGCGCCCTATGAAGAACCCTATGACACAGTGGGCAGCCCCAAATAGCAGATCATACAGTCTACACACTAAGGTGCTCACCAAACAACTGCTTCGCATGCTCAGCAATGTCACTTTGCCCATGATACTTTTACGTACCAAACAGCAGAGGATTAACACGATAGCTTTCCACCAAATCCAGACGACGTGCTTCTTGGGCAAGTCACACATCTGTTGAAGGCGATACTGAACCATGGCAAATACTCATGACAACCATGTCTCACATGATTCGCAACACTTATTCTTGGATGGCCTTTTTCCAGTTACCGGTGGTAAATGACTGAGGTCGAGCTCATGTGGACTGCCATTAAGTCAGCTCGGGAGAGAGAGAGCACCTGTCCCCTGGCGGCCAGTGTAGAGATTAAGAAAATAGAAAATATGACAAGACATGATTTTGCCTTAAACAGGATACTGGTCTGTGTCTTTCTCTCTCTCTCTCACTCTCTCTCTTCTTTCTCAAGACTGCTTTGTTTTGAAACAGCTCTCAAACATGATTTCATCCAAGTATATAGCGTAAAAAATGTGAACAAGGTAAGCAGCACAAAGGTGTGTCGCATCCAATGAAAATCATCTGGGGATTTTTCTCGAGACCATAGTCTCTGGCGCTTTATAATTACTGCCAATGAAGAGATGTCTGTTAAGTATTGATATGTAAACTGAACCTTCCTTCTGCTCACGAACGGTTTGCAGATTTCGAAAGTAAGTATGGAATCTGTGCAAGTAACAAATGATCGCACGTTACACTGTTGACTGTAGGGTAACGTGCTGTGACCTCGTTTGATTGATTTATTTACAATGTGCATTCAGTGGAAAATTCAGCAAATACCATCAAATTCTACATACTTCGTTGGAATTTCCGAGGTGAAATCGTGAAGTCTACTGTAAGAAAATTACTGAGTAGCGAAAGATTAGAAAATGAAAAGGATTTTAGGACGTAATGCTTTAAAAAGTTAAACTTAATAATTAATTATATATACACGGAATGTATTTTTCATTCTGTGTGCTCTAATATGAAACTTTCTGGCAGATTCAAATTATGTGCCGGACGCAAATTCTGGAACTTTGCACTTCGCGGACAAGTACCGAGTTCGAGTCTCGGTACGACACACAGTTTTAACCTGGCAGGGAGTTTCAGTGTCGAATATAATTCAATTTTCTGTGCAGGGTACCTAACGTAATACTTAACATAGTAGTTTCTGAATAAAGCTGAAACTCATTAGTCGTCTATTTACTTCTAAACCGATAGTCGGAAAACGTGTGCAAATTGTTTTCTTAACATTATTATCAAATTTGTAGTTTACCTGTTTAGTGAATCTGCTAAAAAGTTTATGCGTTACCCTTATGGCGAGTTGAATCCAGTGTCAGTCGATAGCTGATTCCACTCTTAAGCGTTGCTTGTAGCTAAATATGCTATAAACTCATGTAGCTTACAAAATAAGTACGAAAATAATTTGTATCGAGTCGTCTCATTTCAGAAGGAGGTACAGGTTCTCCCACTCTACTTTTTGTCCTCAAATTATTCATTGCTGCTGTTAGGAAAAATTGGATCACATGAGTTGTTTTGCAGTGTTATCTGCAGCAAATATTACTTTGTCCATGTACATAAGACCTTGACAAAAGGTATCATCCAGAAGTAGTTATGATTTTCATTGAGAATTACATAACAAGACCCCAAATAAAAAAAATGATGCTGTATCAATCAAATGTAATCTCCAATACATTACCTACATAAATCGCCAATATAAAAAAGATAACTTTTTAAAACGTGTTGAAAACAACACATATTTTTAAGGGTTTTAAGCACTGAAGAATACGTAAATTATTAATATTGAAATAGGTCTTTCATATTCTTGAAGACCGTGTATAATGTGTTTCCATTGTCTTTCACAACTAGTATTTTGTTGCCTTTGATTCTCTGTTTTCGTTGTTCCATGGCAATCAGTTAACGGCACGTTGTCAAAAATAGCCTAGCGATAAACAAGATTTTCGCATGGTGATGACGAATTAGTTGTCCAAATGGGTTATTAATTTAATGTATAAACGTAACATATTTCAGGAAGACATGGCTCCATTATCAGGTTCTGTGAAGGAGGAAAACACGATGAATTATTTCGCGTTATTTCATAACCAACACACTTGTGACGGACATCTATGTCGCCCATGCAAGATTACATACCTTAAAAGAATACACACTGAAAAATATGCCACAAGCAAAAGTGCACCCTCAAACATATAACACTTTTCATTACACATGTCATGGGATAATGGTCGCAAATACTGGTGGCAATTAACACTTAAAAAGAATTGTGTTTTCTGACTAATGAAAGTCGACTGCCTTTTACAGGGTGTTTCAAAGATGACCGGTATATTTGAAACGGCAATAAAAACTAAACGAGCAGCGATAGAAATACGCCATTTGTTGCAATATGCTTGGGACAACAGTACATTTTCAGGCAGACAAACTTTCGAAATTACAGTAGTTACAATTTTCAACAACAGATGGCGCTGCGGTCGGGGAAACTCTAAAGTACGATATTTCCCACATATCCACCATGCGTAGCAATAATATGGCGTAGTCTCTGAATGAAATTACCCGAAACCTTTGACAACGTGTCTGGCGGAATGGCTTCACATGCAGATGAGATGTACTGCTTCAGCTGTTCAATTGTTTCTGGATTCTGGCGGTACACCTGGTCTTTCAAGTGTCCCCACAGAAAGAAGTCACAGGGGTTCATGTCTGGCGAATAGGGAGGCCAATCCACGCCGCCTCCTGTATGTTTCGGATAGCCCAAAGCAATCACACGATCATCGAAATATTCATTCAGGAAATTAAAGACGTCGGCCGTGCGATGTGGCCGGGCACAATCTTGCATAAACCACGAGGTGTTCGCAGTGTGTCTAAGGCAGTTTGTAGCGCCAAAAATTCACGAAGAATGTCCAGATAGCGTGATGCAGTAATCGTTTCGGATCTGAAAAATGGGCCAATGATTCCTTTGGAAGAAATGGCGGCCCAGACCAGTACTTTTTGAGGATGCAGGGACGATGGGACTGCAACATGGGGCTTTTCGGTTCCCCATATGCGCCAGTTCTGTTTATTGACGAAGCCGTCCAGGTAAAAATAAGCTTCGTCAGTAAACCAAATGCTGCCCACATGCATATCGCCGTCATCAATCCTGTGCACTATATCGTTAGCGAATGTCTCCCGTGCAGCAATGGTAACGGCGCTGACGGGTTGCCGCATTTGAATTTTGTATGGATAGAGGTGTAAACTCTGGCGCATCAGAAGATACGTCGACGTTTGCGTCATTTGGACCGCAGCTGCAACACGGCGAACAGAAACCCGAGGCCGCTGTTGGATCACCTGCTGCACTAGCTGCGCGTTGGCCTCTGTGGTTGCCGTACGCGGTCGCCCTACCTTTCCAGCACGTTCATCCGTCACGTTCCCAGTCCGTTGAAATTTTTCAAACAGATCCTTTATTGTATCGCTTTTCGGTCCTTTGGTTACATTAAACCTCCGTTGAGAACTTCGTCTTGTTGCAACAACACTGTGCTCTAGGCGGTGGAATTCCAACACCAGAAAAATCCTCTGTTCTAAGGAATAAACCATGTTGTCTACAGCACACTTGCACGTTGTGAACAGCACTCGCGTACACCAGAAAGACGACGTACAGAATGGCGCACCCTCAGACTGCGTTGTCTTCTATATCTTTCACATCACTTGCAGCGCCATCTGTTGTTGAAAATTGTAACTACTGTAATTTCGAAAGTTTGTCCGCCTGAAAATGTACTGTTGTCCCAAGCATATTGCAACAAACGGTGTATTTCTATCGCTGCTCGTTTAATTTTTATTGCCGTTTCAAATATACCGGTCATTTTTGAAACACCCTGTACCTACGAAAGATTCCAATGCATTTTTACGGATACATCAGTGCCAACCAACCTACTTTGTTCCCATCAACAACGATAAAGCTGTCGACTCAATGACTTTCAACATCTACATGTCCATGTCATAGCAAATCCTACAAACATTCGTGCAAAAAACTTCTAGTGTTTGCAGCTACAGAGATTTAACAAAACATTATAATATTCAGTGATACAACATCCCACATAAGAAGCCATTGGCGTACAAACGAATTCTCATGACTGACACTTGATGCACTTTCCAAAATGTGCTTATTACGTGTGCTATAATTTACAAACTTGCAACATAAAGACCTTATTACAACAAAAGAACATTATGTATGGTGGCTCATTTTCTCATTAACATCGCTGAAATGGGTACAGAAATGCCAATTCGCTATTTTTATCCTTTGATTTAAAGCGCTGACTTCATCTCTGAAAGTGAAAAATACTTATATTTCCTTTAAATTCGACAGCATCCAAACATTTTCTTATAAATTTCAGTATTCTCATTTTGCAACCATGGCTTATTAAATTGATAGTTCGGTAATAATCACACCTGTCAGCATCTGGTAACTTCGTAATTGGAATTGCTGCATTCTTCTTGAGGTCTCTGTGAATCTCAGACACCAAATGGCAGAGGTTTGTCATGGCTGGCTTTCCCAAGGCTATATGTAGGTCTGATGATGTTTGGTTTGTGGGGCGCTCAACTAAATTCAATACGTCCTGTGTTATCCAAGAATTTCTACTAGGCCTTGTTTTCTCCTATCTGATCTTCAGCTGCCTTCACTATTTCGTCTCTTAACTTAGCCATTCGCCTTCTATTGTATTCCTTTCGCCTGTTCTAGTCAGTCGGTGCCCAACGCTCCCACTGCAACTCTCAACAATCTCTGGTTCTTTAAACTTTTCCAGGCCCCATCTCTTTAATTTCCTCCATTTTTTTGAATTTCTTTAGTTTTACTGCACAGTTTATACACAATAAATTACGGCCACAGTTCACATCTGCCCCTGAAAACGTCTTATAGTTTAAAATCTGGTTCTGAAATCTCTGAGTTGCCATTAAATAACCAATCTGAAACCTTTCGGTGTCTCCTGGTCCCTTCGATGTACGCAGCCTTCTTTCATGATTCGTAAACCACATGTTAGCTGTTAGTTAATTAATGCTTTGTGCAAAGTTCTTCCAGGGGGCATCCTCTTTCGTTCCTGTTCCCCTTCCTGCCCCCCCCCCCCCCAGTCCTTATTCACCTAAAATTTCTCGTACATTTTCGTCTCCCTTAATTATCTGAATATTTTCTTTCATGTAATCATACATTCCTTCAATTTCTTCATCACCGGCAAAGCCAGAGAGTGTGATCTCCATGTCTATCTCGGCTATGTCAATGCGTTCACTGTGCTGTTCATAGTAGCTTACCCGCTACTTCTGCATTACCCCTTTTCGATTTTGTATTTATAATCTCTAATTCAGATGACCAGAAATCCTCTTCCTGCTGCCGCCGAAAGTCACTAATTCCTATTATATCTAACTTTAACCCATCCATTTGCTTTTTAACCTTTTAACGCCGCTCACCACGCAATGTCTCCTGTTCCAGTCTGTTAGTCATAGAATAGAACTTGCTTACTACGTCCTCAATAGATTGCTGGACGTGTTCCAGTCTCTGTCTTTCTTTAGAGATTTTGCCCTCTACAGTTTCCTCTAGTTCCGTGGAAGTCATTCCCTCATGTCTTAACAGATGTCTTGTCATGCTGCCCCTTCCCCTTGTCAATGTTTTCCATATAATCATTTCGTTTCCAAATTTGCGCAGAGCTTCCTCTTTCCTTACCGTATCAGTCCACCTAATTTTCAACGTTCGTCTGTAGCACCACATATAAAATACTTCCATTCTCTTCTGTTCCGGTTTCCCACAGTCCATGTTTCACTACCATACAATGTTGTGCTCCAAACTACATTCTCAGAAATATCTTCTTCATATTAAGGCCTATGTTTTCACACTAGTAGATTTCTCTTGGCTACGAATGTCCTTTCTGCTAGTGATAGTCTGCTTTTGATGTCGTCCTAGCTTTGTCCGTCATCTGTGATTTTGCTGCCTAGGTGGTAGAATTCCTTAACTTCATCTACTTCGTGACTATCAATCCTGGTGTTCAGTTTCTCGTCTCTTCTCATTTCTGCTTCTTTTCATTACTTTCATCTTTCTTCAATTTACTCAATCCATATTCTGCAGGTCATGTAGTTCTTCTTCACTTTCACTCAGGATAGCAATCTCATCAGGGAATCGTATCACCCTTGATTTTCATTCCATTCCTGAAACTTCCTTTTATTTCCATCATTGCTTCTTCGATGTACAGTCTGAACAGGAAGGGCGAAAGACTACATACTTTCAATTTTATTTTCCATTGTTCTACATAATATTCTTGTCACCAACTTGCATGAGCTGTTAAGCTGATTGTGCGATAATTCTCACACTTGATAACCTTTGCAGTCTTCATAATTGTGTGGGTGATATTTTTCCGAAGGTCTGATGGTCTGTCACTAGACTCATGCATTCTACACACTAATGTGAATAGCCGTTCCATCAATGATTAGAAATTCTGATGGAGTGTTATGTATCCCTTCTGCCTTATCGGATCTTAAGTCCTCCAAATCTCTGTCACATTCTGGTTATAATCCTAGATCCTCTGTCTCCTCTAAAACCTATCACATCAGACAAATCATCCCCCTCACTGAGGGCTTCAACGTACTCTTTCGACCTATCCGCTTTCTCCACTGCTTTTAACAGTGGAATTCCCGTTGCACTCGTATTGTTAGTACCCTTGCTTTTAATTTCAATGAAGGTTGTTTTGAGTTTTCTATATTCTGAGTCAGTCCTTCCCACAATCATTTCTTTTTCCATTTCTTCACATTTTTCATGCAGCCATGTCGTCTTAGCACTTCTTATTTACATCGCTCCTCAGCGACTTGTATATTTGTACTACTGAATTCCTCTGAACGTATTTGTGCTTCCTTATTTCATCGATCAACTGAAGTATTTCTTCTTTTAGCTATGGTTTCTTCGCAGTTACCTTCTTTGTACCTATGTTTTTTTCCCAACTTCTGTGAGTGCTCTTTTTAGAAATGTCGACTGCTCTTCGACTGTACTGTCTAGTGAGCTATTCCTTATTGCCGTATCTGTAGCATATCTTGTCATTCCTTAGTACTTCCTTACCCCACTTATTTGCGAATTCTTTTAACTTACCTGTCCTATTAAGGACTCTAACATTCCGAGCTCCGATCTAAAGAACGTCACTATTTGTTTTCCCAGATGATGACATCCCCGGAGAAGGCCCCGCCTGGATATCCGAATAGGGAATTATTTTACCTCCGGAATATTTTACCCTAGAGGATGCCATCATCATTAAACCATATCGTAGAGCTGCATGCCTTCGGGTAAAGTTACGGCTTTAGTTTGCCCATGTTTTCAGCTGTTCGCAGTACCAGCACAGCATGGTCATATTCGTCGATGTTACAAGGCCAGGCCAATCAGTCATCCAGACTTCTGCCGCTGCAGCTACTGAAAAGGCTACTGTCCTCCTTCAGGAACCATATACGTTTGTCTGGTCTCTCAACGGATACCCCTCCGGTGTGGCTGCCGCCTGTATCGCTGAGTCAAGCAAGTCACCGCAACAACTGCAAGGTCCAAGGTTTGGAAAGGGTGGGTGGGTGGGGTGGGGTGGGGTGGGGGGTGGGGGGAATGGTTTGCTGCTTGTACATTTTTTTTTCGTCGGAATCTCTAAAATGGTTGGGGGAAATGGCAACTGAACGACTATTCACGTCGGTGTTTAGAATTCTGAGATGGCGACATACCATAAGACTTCTGGAGAAACATCATCCAAGCAATTCTGAGGATAGCAAAGGACGACGACTGCGAGAATTATCGCACAATCAACTTAACAGCTCATGAATCCAAGATGCTGACAATAATAATATATACAATAACGAAAATGAAACTGAGTATCCGTTACATGACGATCAGTTTGGCTTTACGGAAGGTAAATGTACCAGACAGGCAGTTCTGACGTTGCAGTTGACAATGGAAGCAAGAGTGAAGAAAAATCAAGGCACATTCATAGTATTTATAGACTTGGAAAAGCGTTCGACAATGTAATATGGTACAAGATGTTCGAAACTCTGAGAAAAATGAGAGTAAGCTATAAGGAAAGACGGGTGACATACAATGTGCACAAGATCCTGGAGGGAACAATAAGATTGGAAGACCAAGAACGAAGTGCTCTGGTTAAAAAGGGTGTAAGACAAATATCTATTCTTTCGTCCCCATTGTTTAGTCTGTACATCAGAGGAGCAATGGCGGAAATAAAAGAAAATTTTTAGAGTGAAATTAAAATTCAGGGTGAATAGATATCAATGGTCAGATTCGCTGAAGATATTTCTATCCTCACTGAAAGTGAAGAATTACAGGATCTTTTGAACTGGACTGACCAATCCCTAGACAATGTGAATTTAGTGTAAATCGAAAAGAGATGAAAAAATGAGAAGTAGCAGAAGTGAGTACAGCGAGGAACTTGGTATCAGAATTGGTGGTCACAATGTGGATGAAGTTAAGGAATTCTGCTACAGAGGCAGCCAAGTAACCCATGGCGTACGGTGCATGAAGATCGTGAAGGCAGCATAACACTGGAAGAAAGGGCATTACTGGCTAAGAAAAGTCAGCTAGACCTTAATTTGAACCAGACATTAATTTGAGGAAGAAATTTCTGAGAACCATACCTTAATTTAGGAAGGAAATTTCTGAGAATGTACGTTTCGAGCATAGAATTGTGTGGTAGTAAAACATGGACTATGGAAAAACAGGAACAGAAGAAATCAAAGCATCGAGATTTGCTACAGAACAGTGCTGAGTATCAGGTGGACTGGTAAGGCAAGGAATGAGAAGGATCTCTGCGGAGTAGGCGAGGAAAGGAATGTAAGGGAAAAAAACTGACAGGAAGACGGAACAGGATGATAGGACATCTATTACGACATCTGGAAAAGACGTCCGTGGTACTAGAGGGAGCTGTCGAGGGTAAAAGCTGTAGACGCAGGCAGAGATTGGACCACATCCAGCAAATAACTCAGCACGTAGATTGCAAGTGCTACTCTGAGGCGAAGAGAGCGGCGCAGGAGGACTTCGTGGTGGGCCGCATCAAACCAGTTAGAAGACTCATGACTCAAACGAATGGCATAATATTTTTAAGGACAACATAGGCAGAGTACACATAGACTCGTTTTTGAAATAATACAAAAGATTTATTCGTGGTTGCCTTGTCTGTAGAACTAATGGTGTCATGTCCTCCCTGAAAATATGTTTTTAAATTAAATAAATGACAAATTTGAACCGCTGGTGCGTCACAGTCTTCGTATCCACATCGTGCATTTGTGTTATGGCTTCCCTATAGGTAAATAATATTTTGTTTTTGATGTTAAGTTAGTGGCCAGGCTGTATCGTCTTCTTCTGAAAGTTAATTTTTCTATATTATCACAGGAAACGCTCAGAGGTAAAGTATATGCTATTTTTACATACATTTAGAATCCATTTTTTTTTTACTGTTAACCCGTATTGGTATTACGAAAGATGCAGTGAAAGTAATTGAATATCGTTTTTGCCCGAATAAAGAAGGACAGTTGCAACAGTTAATAAATACTGCAAATTTTAATAGCTGTCATTGACCCACATTGGACTTGGTTATATCTCATAATGAGCTGTCTGGCGTGGTACGGGTCGAACTCTGTGGAGGTCATTTCAGTTGAGCTGGCAATGTGACTGAATCATGCCGTCTTTAGTAGCCTCGAAATCGTTCATCAAGGAACTTTTGTACCCGAATAGCAAAGTGTCGTTGAGATCCGTATTGCTGTAGCCACATGTGATTCATGGCGCCCTTTCTTATTTAGGATTAGCTATAATCCAGTTTGCAAAATGTTCACACACGAAATTCAGTTTACATATCACTCAGTTCAGGTTTTTTGATGGCATACACAGCACATATCTTCGCAATATTTACATATAATGGGGATTTTTTTTCAGCCAGCAAACTACGTTCCTGCTATGCGAAATACGATATAGTGCTCATTCATCAGAAATAATGTTGTTGACTGAGAGGCGGAATTTGGAAATTGTAGCAAATTGTGAACCGTATTGTAGTTATACATTTCATTCACGAACGTAAATGCTTTCATTTTCAATTTTCTCCCCGGTTTCAGTCTCAATAACGACAGATACTATTAGACTTTGCAACTTCTCAGCTTTTAAATTATTCTTGATATTTGTGCCAGTACAATGTAGTGTACCGCTAATTTTCATATTTTAGCTTTCCTATCTGTGTAACCTTTCAAAGGAAATTTCTCTACTTTTGCTTGTCAGTGAAACCTTTGGACTTTAACCAAATGTGTACATGACGTGACTTTATGCCCACTAGTTGTTGTATATAACCATTAATTGCAATACATATCAAGCTTCTGTTTTAAGGTACCTAGGTGTACATAAGTACGTACATTATTCGGAGTTCTTAGGAACACTACGCACCTGACCTACTGCATGTGAATATTCTGCTACAGTGTAAGCTTTATTAGTAATCTCAGCACGTGGATCTAACGCAAAACACACAAGAACTGAACTAAATAATATGCAAATGTATGTAAAACCTGTTAATCCTTCACTGGATGTAATCTAACTCGACTATAGCTGTTCCCTAAGCGCATAAATGAATGTATAATTCTGGGCCCATTGCCATGTAATTGTATTTCTTTCTTTTTCTGTTTTACAATGATTACTTCAGTCGTAAACAAAATGTGGGGATTGAGGGTTCAAATGATTTCGTTCTTTCCTGAGTTAACGTATACCTGCCTTATTTTTACAAATAGTACCAAATAGTCAAACAATACGAATTTCGTAAATTTACAAACCAAAACGGAAAATGTTCTCTAAATGCGAAATCATACTTTCCGTAGTGCTAGCGCACTCCGCACATAGCATTATTTAATATATATCAAGATGCAGCTATTGTGTTACGAAATCAGACCTCTACACTAGCACACACACCTACCGCAATCAACGCTCGTGGCTGAAGTGCTTCTCCAAGGAGACTGACTGCTTGACAACAACACAGACTTTGGAATCCATAGACTCACCTTTATTCACGCCAGGAAAAGTGTTTACTGTGGCAAATATCACAAGTAAAACTGGTACTTATCGTAATATAACAACTTTTCAACTTCTTTTAGCGAAGAAAGTCTTATTTGTCTAAGCTAGTCCGTTTTCCTCCTGACTTCTCCCGTTACGCGTTATTTTGCTTTCAGTGTAGCAGAATTTTTTCATTTCCTCACCCATGTGGTACCTAATTTTGAAATCGTTTCTGCTTCATTACTTTTTCTTTAATTTTTACAATCAGTCTATATTCTGTAGTCAGTAGACTATACATTCCATTCAATACGTTGTGTAATTCTGCTCACTCTTACTGATGATACCATGATCTTCAGTTTAAATTTTTTCTTACAAAAGATAATGCCGTTTGTGTTATTTACATTACCAACGCTAGTAATAAAATCGTCCAGGTTCTCCAGTAATATCGTGACATCACTTCCAGTTATGCTTTCGTAAGTCTGCTGGGTGGTTCTCCGTGAGAGCCCTAGCTTCCTGCTGGTTCAAATGATGCTCTGAGCACTATGGGACTTAACTTCTGAGGTCATCAGTCCTCTAGAACTTAGAACTATTTACACTTATTTTATTTATTTACCTCAGCATAAAAGCATATAGCATGACGTCAGCATAGATATCGCTTCTTAGCTGAAAAACTAAACCTGTAAATATATTGAATTGCAGCCATTGATGATTAGCCTGTGAAATAGAACCTAAGGACATCACACACATCCATGCCGGAGGCAGAATTCGAACCTGGGACCGTAGCGATCGTGCGGCTCCAGACTGTAGCGCCTAGAACCGCTCGGCCACTCCGGCTGGTATATGTTCGGGGTAACACAAAGCGGTATCAAAATTATGTAACGTTTTGCCTTCCAGATTATCCGATGTGGATCAAGGGCTCGCACCGGACGAGTAGCACCCAAGCCTTCTAAATTTAGGAGGCATAACCACAAGTGATATGGTACAATGATCGGCATAAATTATGCTGCATTCAGAAGAACAAGCTGGAATGCGATCATTACTGGCACGCAGGTACATGGTACCACGCATATAAAATGATTACACTTTCAGTTTTGAAGAACCAACATACACTGCGCTATTCAGCCACAATACGTACATGTTATTATGTGTTCAAGCCTCCATGGTTGTGAATACAAGCATCCAGACTTCACGGTATGGGGTTGTACAAATTCCAGATGTACTACTGTTATTTCCCATTCCATGGTGGTTACACCTGGATGCGCATTTCCTACAGATTGGTGGATGGTGGAGAACTCCTGATAACACGCTTCATGGCACCCCACATATTCTCGCTTGCAGGGAGATCGACTGATGTGCCGGCGATGGAAGAGCATACACTCCTGTAAGACCCACTAGAGAGTTGATAGTGGTAAGAGGAGGAGCGCTGGCTTGTTGAAATAAGGTATGGGCAAGAGAGTTAATGAATGGAATAGCCGCCAGTTGTAAGAATTCTTCCACGTCCCATGTGGCTGTTATGGAGATCATTAGGAACACTAAAGTGAAAGGGCATCATAGGAGATCGCTCCCCACACCATCACACCAGGCTGGAGGGATATGTGATGGGAGCCTACTAACTGCTCTTCACTGGTCTCCCTGTGGTGCCTTAAGGCACTTACACAGTGGTCGTCAGCTCCAAGGTCTGAAGTGGGACGTCTATAGATGACCGTCCACCAATTTTTAGGGCTTCATACCCATCGCTGAGGAGACCAGCTGTCGGGCAAATAATTGGAGGGGAATGTGTGATATGCTTCATAACAGTTGGAGTGGGATGACCCCTGTGATGTGTAATGACACGGAAATAGTGAGAGGTCATTGCAGAGCACATGGTTGCGGGAGGAGGAGGACCAGACCTATTGAATGATACAACAGAACAGTACCCTTTTACTGTATTTATTTACCTCAACATAATAGCCTAATAGCATCAGCATAGATATCGCTTCTTAGCTGAAAAACGAAACCTGTAAATACATGGAATTGCAGCCACTGCCGATTAGCGTGTGAAATATAACACACAAAATAATTAAAAGCATAAATTATTAAGGAAAATAGAATGTTTACGTATGAATGATTCAGTATAAAACAAAATCACTCCTAGGTACAACTAGTGAAACTATGTCTTAACTATGTCTAAACTTAAACTTCAGATTCCATAAAAATGATAATTATCACAAGGATACAACAAATCCCTTGTAAAGGGGACTTAAAGCAAGACACAGTTTTAAAGAATTTAAAGAAACCCACTTTAGAGAAAAATAGAAACAAAATCCATCGAACAGCCATTTCAGTTTGTCTATTCTGCATCCTGATAGGCACAGCTCAATCAGTACCCTCTATTTCTCTTGCCTAAAATAGTATGACTTACAACTAAAGCACAATTTTAAAATAAAGTTCTTTCTCATAAATATTGTGTTGTCACACTACGGCACTCTTGAGAGAGCGCAGGTCCCACTGACTGTCCTCGAAGGCGCCAGCGCTTAAGGCTCCCTCGGAGACTACACAGACAAACAAGTTGTACTCTACGGCATATGAAAAAACCAATAAATTTATACCCAAGCGTTGTGGCTCTTGCGAAGTCGCTAGCCTTTCATGCACCACTAATTTAAGATATCTAATACTGAATTAACCGATTAGAGGAACCGGTTATTTCGGTAAATACCACACAGCTTGTATAGTGGCTCATACAGTGCAACTTTCAGACAAGGAGGTGAAAATTCATTATGACTAGTCGGATTCTACCTTTTGTTTGTAGGTTACCACAGGGCCAACTGACAGCATGTTAGTATTTAGTTACACAACACAAGTTATAGAAGTACTGGGCGATTAAGAGGCTTAACTAACCTAAGTAACTAAATACCAATTCAGCAGAAAGACTTTTTATAATGACACCTCCTTACTGAATGTAGTAAGAGAATCACTAGCAGAACTATAGGTGCTTAGCAATATTCACTGGCTTCCAGTAAAATATTTTAAATGGTATGTGCCTGGTACAACCATAGAAACTCCTTTTTAAGGCAAATCTGTTAACACGGGTCACATGAACATCTATGACAGACTGATTTAAAATGAATAGGAGTGTAGAAGGGACAGAATTTGGACATTGCTGAGCCAGAAAGTAATGTAGTACAATCACAGCACGGTACGGTTTCCAACAGAAAAAGAACCGCCAACAGTTTGGTATTTCGGAGCACAGAACTTTAAACAGCTCACCCACTGCATAGGACGCTCTCGTTAACAGCAGCACAAGCGCTGGAGATACTTCGTGGTGCCAGAGGACAGGCCACGGCCACACACAGGTCCGAATCGCCCACGGACAGCAACGGCTTCCACAGCGTACACTGCTAACAGCTGTTCCACTGCGCCAACTTGGCCTCTCTGCGTCGACCCTCTCAGGTTTGTGGCTGCTCTCCGTCACGCCAAACCAACAGCGGCCCTGCAATTTTTCAGGCCTTACTGCTCGCTGGGACCGCCGTAGCAGTACCACTATTGGTACAGGACGAGCTCGTACCTCCAACCTCGCTAGAAACCGACCTGTCAGCCAGCCTTAGCTCGCTCCTACGTGGCCAGTCACGCCTCGGCAAATGAACCTCTGGCGAAGAGCGGACACAAAGCTGGCGCCAGAGATAGAGGTAGCCACGGCTGACTAGTACTAGCACTACTTTTATTACTTATTTGCAGCATGGTAAATTACAATATTTATAATACTACACAGTTTCAATCTGCCAGGAAGTTTCATATTAGCGCATACTCCGCTGCAGAGTCAAAATCTCATTCCACATGTATGTATTGTGTGTGTGTGTGTGTGTGTGTGTGTGTGTGTGTGCGCTGTAATGTTTGTGTTGTACGATGATGATGATGGTGATGATGATGATAATGAGAGAAGGAAGAGGGTGGAACCCAGTGCCGGAACACAGCGTATTCCTCGCGGGTAGCATCAAGGGGGCCGCCAAGCTTAATGTCCCCATCTGATGGATCAGCGTCACGTGCCCTCACTTCATGAGACACTGCAGAACGTGGTGATAAGTTCCTATGGGACCAAACTGCTCAGGTCATCGGTCTCTCGGCTTGCACACTACTTAATTTAACTTAAACTGACTTACGCTAGGGACAACACACACACCCATGCCAGAGGGAGGACTCGAATATCCGACGGGGGGGGGGGGGGGGGGGGAGGGGGAGCCGTGTGAACCTTGGCAAGGTGCCACAGACCCTGCGGCTACCCCGCGCGGCACACTGCAGAACGGTTTGGTATTTAAATGAGGACATAGGCATGAAGTCTAGTGATGAGGAACCTTACGCCACCACCTCTGCTCCCCTTTCCGGCCAAATACTGGTAGTGAAATTTTTTTTCCGCTTCCAGAATTGGGACTAGCTTAGCCCTGCGTCGAGCGCCATCTCTCAAGTGTGCATTACCGGCCTTGGATATAGGGGCGGGCTGGTACTAGCACTTACGGGATGTTGTATAGAATTCAGAGCAATGGATTGAATCGTCCTATCTGTAACGCCACCGCTAAATTTTGGGCGTTACTGAACTGAAGCAGCACCATAGTAGCCGCGTCTAACGCAAGCAGGCGGGCAGAGGCACTGGTATGTAATTTCACTAGCGAGCCTATTTACACACCAGAGGCGACAGGGCTAAGCAGCGCAGTCATGGTGACATCACAAAAAGGCCTTGCAATGTCAGTCCGTCCTGTGGTGTATACCCACACCGTTAGGACATCAAGATGTAGACGGGTACGTGCGTAGAAGAATTGTAAAGGCACTTCCTGAAGGAAGTCATTCACAATATGTGCACGACGGGGACGCGAATTGTCGTCGATGTAATCGAATGCCTCATGGATATGCTGCAGATATGGTTGCACTATCGGTCGAAGGATGCCATTCACGTATCGTACAGCGCCTTCCATGACCATCAGCGGCGTACGTCGGCCCCACGTAATGCCACCCCAAAACAGCAGTGAACCTTCACCTTGCTGCACTCGCTGGACAGTGTGTCTAAAGCGTTCAGCCTGACCGGGTTGCCTCCAAACACATCTCCGACGATTCTGTGATGGAAGGCGTATGCGACATTCATCGGTGAATCGGTGAAGAGATGCCAATCCTGAGCGGTCTATTTGGCATGTTGTTGGGCCCATCTGTACCGCGCTGCATGGTGTCGTGGTTGCAAACATGGACCTCGCCGCCGGCCGGGGTGGCCGAGCGGTTCTAGGCGCTATGTCTGGAACCGCGCGACCGCTACGGTCGCAGGTTCGAATCTTGCCTCGGGCATGGATGTGTGTGATGTCCTTAGCTTAGTTAGGCTTAAGTAGTTCTAAGTTCTAGGGGACTGATGGCCTAAGATGTTAAGTCCCATAGTGCTCAGAGCCATTTGAACCATTTTTTTGAACCTCGCCATGGACGTCGGTAGTGAAGTTGCGCATCATGCAGCCTGTTGCGCACAGTTTGAGTCGTAACACGACGTCCTATGGCTGCACGAAAAACATTATTCAACATGGTGGCGTTGCTGTCAGGGCTTCTCCGAGCCATAATCCGTAGGTAGTGGTCATCCACAGCTGTAGTAGCTCTTGGGCGGCCTGAGTGAGGCATATCATCGAGTTGTTGTCTCTCTGTATCTCCTCCATGTCCGAACGACATGCTTTGTTTCACTCCGAGACGCCTGGACACTTCCCTTATTGAGAACGCTTCGTGGCACAATGTAACAATTCGGACGCGATCGAACCGCGGTATTGACCGTCTAGGCATGGTTGAACTACAGACAACACGAGGCGTGTACCTCCTTCCTGGTGGAATAACTGGAACTGATCGGCTGTCGGACCCCCTCCATCTAATAGTCACTGCTCATGCATGTTTGTTTACATCTTTGGGCGAGTTTAATGACCTCTCTGAACAGTCAAAAGGACTGTGTTTGTGATATAATGTTCACAGTGAACGTCTGTCTTCAGACGTTCTGGGAACCGGGGTGAAGCAAAACTTTTTTGATGTGTGTATGTAAGCCGAAACTGGTCAATAAGGAAATATGATTGCGATTTCGACTGTTTATTTTAACCAGGGTCTAACATCAGGTCGCTGCTCTCCGTAGACCATGTCGTCAAAATTCGTTAAAGAACTGATTGCACTACTAAATAAAGCCCGCACAAGAAGGGGGAGAAGCTCATATTATGAGCCACGGAAGAGTATTCTTCGATTAGAGCGAAGAAGGATCTAAATGTTTTGTATATACCCGACATCCATGAAACTCTTTCAACTGAATGCAAGCAAGCAGACATTAATTAGTACAGAGCTACGTAAACTAGTGGATGAAGTGCACGGGGACGTGATCTGATTCCAGGAACCCTATACTAGGAACGGCTAAGTACTAGGTTTTGACAACGAACAACGTCCAGTGCGAAGGCTGCGATCGTTGACACTAATCGAAACTTTACAGTTATACAGATAGCTCATCTAGGAACCGAGCACCTCGCAGTAGTGGAAATAGTGCGCAAAGGCAAACAGTGGATTATTGCGTCGTTATAAGCGCAGTATTCGCACGACATTGAAACATGTCTCAGTTACATCAGAGACGTTGTCGAATACGCCAATAACAGAAACTTAATAATAGCTGCAGACATAAATACTAGGTCGGCTATATGGTACTTTGACACAACGGACGACCGGGAGGCACCAAGTTCATGAGGTGCTAACACAGACTATACATCGTCAACGGTCCGAGTCAACCATCCACCTGCATAGCGCCATCGGGAGCCAGCAGCAGGCCTGACATAAAACTGCAAATGGAAATGCACTTCCACTTATGGCGGTATCGGAGGTCATGGTTGGCGCTAGTCACAGCAACCACAACGCTAGCATCATGAACATAAACACACAAGTATACACGCCTACACAGGAAAGACATCAGCGATTGTTATTTCATAAGGCAGCCTGGGCAAAACTGAGATGATTGAGACCATTTGCCTACATGCAGTTGAGAGGTCAGTGGATTATAAATCACATATTTTGACTGATTACTACAAAAGCTCAAAGGGCTGCAATTCCGACCGATGACACGGGACGAAAGCTAAACATACCAAAGATTAGAAGACTAACAAGGTTCCGCGAAGAAGCTAGAAACAGACGGAAATGGTATGAAAGGGCGACAACGGCAGGGGACAGAGATGTCAGACTCATACAGTTGAGGGAAGCAATGCAACGCTACGAAAAAGATTACAAAAAACACGAGAAGAGCAATGGAACACACACGTGCAGATACAGTTTCAAACCAACATTTGGCAGGAACCCATCAAAATACAAACGGAGCGTCTGAGGACGCCACTAGTCTTAGTTACGCTGAGATAAAATGACGGTACCATGACAGAGGGATGGAGAAGTTCTGCAGAAATCCTGCTAAACAAGCTCCTCCTCGATGTCGAGCAACAGCCGGATGAACAGATTCATACTCGACAACGAACCTTAATGAACTCCTGCTTTGAAAATGGTACCGCCATTACTTCTTCTGCTTGTGAGGAGGTCGTACTTGCGATTGCCAAACTAAAGAAAAAAAAACTCCTGGACCAGATAGTATCCATTCCGAGACACTGAACATTGTCCTTCCACATATTGTTCCATACCTGACGGATCTACTTAACGAAGAGTTGCGGCTGGGACCGGTACCTGCGGTCTGTAAAACAGCAAATGCCGTCATAATTAAAAAATCATAGGACAGGGATCCTTCAGATCCAAAAAAGTATACATTTATACGCTTAATTAACACCTGGGACAAGGTCTAGGAACGATTTTTGTGCAATCGCTTGCAAACGCACAGGGTCTTCCTTAGCCTTAGTCAGTTCGGTTTCAGAGCGGGAAAATGTATAACTGATGCACTAAATAAGGTACTAATCGCTGTTAACAACACAGAAAACAAATACGGAATTGCTTTTCTTATACACATTTCGGGCGTCTATGATAATCTCTGGTGGCCCGCAATGTTTGCAAGACTCAGAAAGATGCAGGTACCTAAGGCCTTCTACAATAGTCTCTCGGACTCCTCTAGAAACATAGTGCACCAGAAATCAGAAAGTGATTAAAAGAATCACCAAAGGTTGCCCGCAAGGATCAATCTGTGGCCCTCCTCTTTCCCTCCTACATCAACGGGATGGGGATAACTATGCGAGTGGGGCGTGGTGTACGCATATGACCTTCTGGTGGTCGTCTCGCGACTCAAGAGCGCAACTCTAACACCGGTCAACGCGGCCACTCACAAGCATCAGGTAGTGGCGCAAACATAGTAAACTCTACACAACATATACTACTGAACGGAACGCTACAAAGTAACTCAAAATAAAACTACATGATGTTAACGTAACCAGACAACGGAGAACACGATTTGTTGGTCTGCAACTCGACGAACGACTGTCCTTTGATGAGCACATTAGAACAACGACTGACAGGGCACCAAGATCGTGTACAAGCTGGCCAGACTCAACACAGCACACTTCAAGGTACCAATACACACAGTGAGAACTTATCATTGTGTGCGATTTGAGTCTATGGTCTATTTTGCAGCCAGTGCCTGGCCCCAAGTCTGGTGACGAATCGGAACATCGTGTGGCGAGGGCAGACAAGTGCCCTGGGAAGGCTGTCAGGAGCTTTCAGCGCAACGTCAGTGGAATCAATCTGCGTGGTACTTGTAACCTTTCGTATCTACATAACCATTCGTCTTCTGGCTACAATATGCGGGCTGAGGAGGGGGAGACAGGAGAGGGTAATCGAGATTACTTGACAGGAAATTAGCGAGAAGCGCCAGCTCGTTAAGTGGCGGGTGGATACCTGGAAGAGGGAATGGGAGTTAAGCGATAAGGGATTTAAATATTTGCATGACAAATTATCTTTACAAGTGTAGCTGCATCATAAATTAAATCAATTTCACGAGAAAATATACAGAATTACATACACTCAAGAGTTACATGAAGCATCCTATTGTTCCCTCTGAGGAATCAGTTTACATTTACAAAGTCACACGGATGAAACACAGCAAAACACACAAGCACAAATTGTCTCTGCACTGGCTGGAGCATGATGAGCTGTGAGTTTGCGCCAGAGTGAGGGTTACCCTTCACTCAGTGTCTGATGTATGAGCAGCAGCGGAAGGCTCTGGTCCCTCATCTTGTCCTTGGCAGCATCAGGATGGCAGCTGGGCTATTGGCATCATTTCAGTCTGGCAGTAATTGGCTGTCTGGTTCACTGTCAGATGTGATGGACATGACATCTACTAGGAGGAAATGAGACACCAGTGTTGAGGCCAATGCCCAACATTTCTATCTCAGGAAGTGACGTCTCTATCTTGTTTCTTGACTAGGTAGCTAAAGGAGTGCAGTTTTCCCTTAGATTACTTGGCGAGACAGCGTTGCATTTGGTGCCTTCTAGTGATGAGCTCTTATCTCTTAAATCTCTTAATGTGCCAGTGAGCAGCATGTAATGTTTCTTCAATCGCCAGCTCTCATGTGCGTCGTAGTGCATGACTGCAGGAGCAACTCATCTGGATTGTGACCATCACACTCTGCATCCCATCTGTAGCGGGATGTGTCCACAGGGGCTTGTTGTGGTACCTGCTTATCTTCAGGTCCCTCGAGGGTGTGGTGTGACATCAGGCAGGAGCATCTTGCCCGACGGGTCTCATTCATACGAGTTGGCGGGTGGTTGCTGTCAGTTACTAGGCGCCAGGCTGTCTGCAAGGCTCTCGAGGTTGCGGTTGAATATCAATGGCGGGCCGTTCTTGTGCTGTGGGCCGCCACCACTCCTAGCCACCCGGGGTAAGTTGGTTCACGGCAGCCACGGCGTGTGGCGCTGCTGCCCCCTCCGCTTTCACTCTCGTTTGGCTGTGAACGAGGCTCGCTGGCCCCCAGCATGCCATCAGCGCTACCGGTTGGCCATCCACTCAGTGGAATTCTAGGCCGCACTCGCCGCCGGCCGCAGGATGTTGCCTTGTGATGCCCCACAGGACACATCGATACTGCTGCATCCACTCATCACTCGAACATGCTCACTCCACACAGCAGTTAGCGTTAACTTATTTTCTTTAAACGTGTCAACTTTACCTCTAAACCCCCTACTCTTCGTTTCTGACTACGCTACATTTGCTGCTCGTGTTCTCAGTACTTCCAGTGGCGTTGTCATTCAATCCTGAAGTGCTCTGAAAATTTGCTCTCATTTGTCTGCATAAGTGCTCTGTCTCGTGACAACCGCTCCTGGATTTGCAAATCCGAATCTTATAAATGTCATTAGTTCCCACGTACATGTTGCCTGACATGTTACAAAAATGCCTCTTCTGTTCCTATTGTTGGATTATTATTTTAATAATTAATTACAAAATGTAAGTTAGTTCTCTGATGTAGGGTGATCTTCATCCTCACCAATGGTCCTCTTCTTGCTACTGCCTTCCTTTTCCTGAGCCTGAGGTACATCACACCACCGTGACTCACATTATTTGTTGTGGTTGGCAGGAGAGCCAACACCGTGTTACTAGAGGAGGCCGAAAGGGACGCGTTTTAGCTCACGCAGGCTGGCGTGAGGTCTGGAACACGACAAGGAAATTAGAATTTAGAAAAACGGACGTAGCTGGTGGAATACTTTAATCCATTAATGATGAACGTCGGTCTTGACGGTACAAGATTCACAATATCAATAGTAACTGATAATGGCGCCTTGCTAGGTCGTAGCAAATGACGTAGCTGAAGGCTATGCTAAACTATCGTTTCCGCAAATGAGAAAGTAAGTAGGCAGTGAACCATCGCCAGCAAAGTCGGCTGTACAACTGGGGCGAGTGCTAGGAAGTCTCTCTAGACCTGCCGTGTGGCGGCGCTCGGTCTGCAATCACTGATAGTGGCGACACGCGGGTCCGACGTATACTAACGGACCGCGGCCGATTTAAAGGCAACCACCTAGCAAGTCTGGCGGTGACACCACACTATTCGTGCTCATGCCTTATAATATACATTTCGCCCATGGAGCTCTCATGGCGCCGGCAAAATATAAAGATCTGCGGAAAGGCTTCATCGTATGACTGGTGATGGCCCAGAATCCGCGCACCTAATGCATGTAAAGCTAATACCACATAACATACCCGAAAATCGAGAGAAATATGCGCAGTGGCACGACCGCAATATCGTCACTGCGAAAAAGCGGAAAGCACCGTACACTCACGGAAACGTACAGAAATAATCTTACAGGCCATAGTGATATTACAGAATGCACTGCTACGAGAATTATATAGCAGAATCAGATATTTAGAGTGCGATCCTTTCTTGACCAATATTCATGCTCTCCTTGGAGCGTAATTATGGACAACGACAGTGCGGTCCAAAGACATAATGGCCATTTGTAACATAGCTAAACTGTGGTTGAGCAAAGAACTTAGTTCATCAACGTACTTGGGCTGTTATGCCACACCATAGCGTCGGTTTATAAGAGGAGCTGTCACTTATGACGAATTTCCACTCAATCCTGACACTGATTTTTAAGCAGGCAGTGAAAGCGTTGATACGATGATCTAACAACTCTGCAGTTCATTTGATCACGTTCCACAACGAGTCATACTGCAAGCTAATAAAAGACAGTTACAAATACATCAAATACAGAATTTCAATAATCAAATAATGTAGACTACACTACTCAATATCACCTAGAATTTGAACAAATTGGTTCTATACTCTGACATAAGTGAACTATTATATACACCTATTCTACAAATGATTTCACTTGACAGATATGGTAAATACCAAGAGATCATGGATTTCAAGATCTCGTGTTCCAGTGTGCTCATTTGAGCGATCCTGCAGACTCGGATGGGTCCGGTATACATAAGAAAGAATTTCTGGCAAAGCTGTTTCTGTTTGTCAGACAGACGGAAACTTTTGACCAACGCCTTTTGAGCCATGTGGAATTCTCTTACGGGTGCCTTTCTATCCCAGATCTCTTTCCGTTTCACTACCGCCTCGCGCAATCTCCTGAGTGCCAGATCAACAAATTGCTTGTGTTGCACTTAGGTTCATGGGAGAGTGTCTACGACTTCACGTATTAAATCTCTGGGTTGCCTGTTCTTGAGAACATTCACTGCTGTTATCTTATTGTCTCCGTCTGGCAACTAGTTCATCAGGTCCTGGTGGCGAGACGTTTCACTTAGTATACACGATGAAGGTTTCCCACGTTTTTCCTTATCCTCTTTGCCGGGGGAGATTGGGGATGCTGTATGGATGCACATATTGGTTTAACGCTGCCTTCTTAACAATGCTTTCCATCTCTCTGACCGGAACTGGGGTCCATTGTCAGAGATATACCTATATACACAACGTACGTACGTCAGAAAATCTTTGCACTAAGTCTCTGCACACTGTCTGTGCCGTTTCTATTTCGGGGGGTAAGGTAACATGTTTAGATGTCAGGTCCACTACTACCCGGATCTTCTACGTGTGTGCACAAGAGGACCCTTTAAATCAGTTGCAGCGAGGTGTTTTAGTTTGGATGGAATTATGGGATGCAGAGGTGCCTGCATTGTCACTGTAACATGTTTTGATTTCTGAGAGGGTTTACACACCACCAAAACTTTCCAAATAATTTTGTACATATCTTTAATGCCGCAAACTGTGCGTAATTTTAGGTAGCCTTTCCCGGCTCCAAAATGTGCATAGCTAAGGTGAGCTTGAAAGATGACCTAGTTCAGGAGTTCATCTGGAATTCAAACACAGTAGAACACTCCTTCCCCTTCATCGTGTAAGAACAAGATTAACTTTTGTAATAGCTAGAATTGCCTGAACTTAGTTTCCGTCCTGTCCTTTAACCTCTTCTTTAGAGAAAGTAGTGCTCGGTCCTTGTCTTGTTCCCAGCCGATGTCCTTTAGGCACATGATGACATTATTCTCAAACGACACCTTTTGGTATAATACAGTCTGGAGCGCTCTTCTCCTACTGGGTCTGAGCTACTTGTTTTCAATCCCGCAGGCGAATGTCACAGTGCTTCTGCTATGACGTTCTCCTCCCCTGGTATGTGCATAGTTGTAAAATCATACACCTGTAGCATGAATGCCCGTCTTGTCAGTCCCTTATGGCGGGGCTTCGCCATGAACAAGGAATCCAAAGCTTTGTGATAGGTGAAGACTCTTGTTTTTCTTTCACACAGCAAAATCGAAATTTTTCGAAGCTAAACATGACCGTCAAAAGTTCCTTCTTAGTTGCAGAGTAGTTTCTCTCGTATTCGCTGAGAACACAGCTTGCAAAAGCAATGTTCTTATGCAGCATGCTTCCATGTTGCTTATATCTCTGAAAGATCACTAAGCCAAGCCCAGAGTATGAGCTGCAAAATTCCTCCGCCAGGTTGGAGTGCGACAAAATCGGTGCATTAACCAGTGCAGTTTTGAGGTTTTGGAATTCATCTTCCGCCATATCGTCCCGGTCCCACGGCGTCTTCTTCCCAGTGAGCTGGCATAGTCGCAATATAGCTCGTTTCTTCTCATGAATGAATCTCTTGAAGAAATTGGCGACGCTGAGAAAGCCCCGGACTTGTTTCTTCTTTGACATCAGTGAAAATTTGGTGGTTTTGTCGATCTCGTTTGGGTCTGGTGAGATTCCTTCCGCGGTGGTGATATGGCTGAGGAAATGTACTCGTGAGATCCAATGTATGACTTCATAATGTTGGCAGTTACGTCGCATTCTTTGGAGGCTTGTAATATTTCCCTTAATATCATGTTGTGTCTTCTCCCCGTCCGTCCAGCGATCAAGAGATCGTCTGCGTTAAGTGGAGATGCTTTGTTTTATGGAATCCTTTAAGACACTATCGAGTCCCCTGCAGCAGGTAGCTAACTACACGTTTGACCCAAGTGGTAGCCATTTGAATAGGTAACATCTACCGAAGGCGGGGAATGCAGTGTATTTCTTGCAGTCTGGGTAGAGTGTAATTTGCCAGAAACTGGATTGCAAGTCGAGGGACCATAATAATGTTATGCCATGGGAGTCTTGGAGGAGTTCCTTCAGCTTCTCGGGACGATCTGTTTCTGGTTCTATGATGGTATTACTGAGGCGTGAATCTAGCATGAAATGGATTGAGCCATTACATTTTTCTACTACAGTTAGTTTGTTGTTGTACATGGACGTTGCAGATTCAATGATGTCATCGGCTACGGTAGGCTTGTGGAACTGGTAAGCTGGTACGAAGAATTTTGTATTCTCGCGCACTCAGCATGCGTACTGGAAAATTCGGAATGCTCCTGTTTTCGGCAGAAATATATCCGCGTTTTCTAGTAATATTTCCTCCGGATCATCCTTGTCATGAATGTTTTGTAAGTTCCCTAATATGTTACGGACAGCATAGTGAAATTCCCGTCGAATTTGTTCATCTTCTTGCACGTTGTCATTACGCTCACGATGCCACTATTGATTTCTATCTTCCTCTAGTTTTTTAGTGTAGTTTAGGTTGAGGCATTTGGCAGGAATTTGCGCCGATATAGCGGGATCAGAAAATGTAATTTTTTTGACGCCATCTTTTTGTAATATGGGCATGCCTCGTCCACGTCCAGTTGATTCAGGAAATCAGCTCCGAGTATTACTTCAATTGCCAGCGGAAGAATGACCAGAAAGTTCGTTTCAAGGTATGCCCTTGGCAGCTGAACATTAACTGGATTTCTAACTGCATCTCCGTGTGCTTTCCTCTCAGTGCGCCAGTGATTTTCGTTTTCTTCAGCGTCGGTGCTGGCCATGGATGATTCGCAATACATCTCTTGTATGCAGATTCAAATGTAGCCATAACGTGGCTTCCACTGTCCACAATCCTGATCAGACTGACTTTGCCTTCGATTTCGTGAAAAATCAGATGTAGTCCGATAATGTGGTAACTGCTTTTCCACATGGAGAAGCTCTCTTGTGTCTTCAGATTCTAACATGTCGATCTTGCTCATTCCGATAGCTTCTGAAGCCATGTTTAGAACTGTGTCCACTGCAGCCACACGTCAGTTTCTCTTTAGACTTCTGCTACGTTTCCTTCTGCTGTGAGTTAGGTGGTCGAATTGAGATATTTTATCTTGTTGGTCATTTCGCTGACGTCGACTGTTGCTCTCCCAGTTGTTTCTTCTTTACTGCTGTGGTTCTCCAGTACACTGCTGGAACTGGTTTGGATTTTATTGTTCTCTCCAGTTTTCGTTTCGCCGTTCGTTGTAATTATTATTGCAATTTACTCGTCTGTGTCTGTTCTCCCACAATGGCTGGTTATTCCCTCTATAGCTCCACCTGTTGCTTCCCAGTGATCGATATTTTCCCCCATTTCGTTTGTCGTCGTGTTTGCTGCAGAGCCTTGCCAACTGCGGTCGTGTTTTTGCCCCTGAGCAATGCGCGACTCGCGGTCATGCCGTTTAATGCTCGTCATCTTGTTTTTGTGGTTCTGTCACCTCGTTTTTCTTTCAATTCGAATTACTGTCGTCAGTAGGTTGCTGGTTTGCTTGCCCGTGAGTGGCAGCAGCATCGCTTATCGATAAGTGCGCTGTCTTACTATGTCTGGAGCGACCGCTAGTATTTTCGGGTCGTCGTGTGTCTGGAGGCAGTCGGGATTGAGCACCTGTGAGTTCCGGACGGCGAGTACTCACCCGACCGTTTTCTGACCCCTTCAGTTGGTCATCTTTTGGGACGCGGGGTCGGTTCCTTGCTTGTGCGGAGATGTCGCGTGGCTAATATAGGATTGATTCACGTGATGCAAATGGATTTGCACATTGTATCCTACAACAGCTAATAAAAGCGAATGAGCTCGTATGGTAGCTAACATCCTACTTCTTCGTCGATGGAAACACGTGACTTGAAGCTCCTCTGTATCGCCAACTTACCTTGCTACCTGAAAATAAGGAAGTTTCATCTGTGATGAAGACAGTTTAATTTCTTCCCTCATTTTTAAATATAAAGAAACCGAACGTAATTCTCTCTTGAACGAAGCTCTTAAGTGAGCACAAGTGAGGGTTTCAAAAAAGAGCAGAGAAATGAAAATTAAGTAATCTTATATTCATATTAACGTCCATAATAGTATTTAATAAACAACTTGCACACGCTGCTGACTTAGTAGAAAATGTATATTAATTGCCACATGTTCCGAACGCGTTTCGAACCCAAACAAAGAACTAGCATTGCTCACATGAAATACAATTGCAAAGTAACTCACATGAATAAAACCGAAATACCGAATAATTACGCAAAGGCAGCGCAAGCCAGCGACGGTCCTGGATGATAGTTGTTGTTACATGTGTGAAGAGCACACATTTCTCGTGAAGTCTTCTACGCAAACCAGGTGCAAGCATTGGTTCCCTGTCATATATGTGTACGACTGGATGCTTCTATTTGTTCACGCTACAGGACCTGAAGACGTCTACTGAGGAGTCGAAACTGGTAGTCCAAATCGAAAGCTATGAAAATAACGATTGCTGGAACATTACTTTTTGCAATCCATCCTACATTAAGCCGCTTAAGTGTACCCATTTCAACAAGACAAATCGTCTGTAATAAAAAAAAAACCAAATATAGTGTCTTTGAGAGATGGAAGTGATTATCGATCTGCGTGTGTATACGTAGAGTGAAAGGTGTCCATACCAGACGGCTTTCGGTATTTTCATATACACAGGAATAAAATTCAGCTTACTCATTTTTCGTTTGTCTGGGCGAGTATTGCGCTTCAGTGAGCGAGTATATGTTCGGTATGAAGAGAGCCCGTATCAGAGCGTGGTTACATTGACTGGTCGGCGTTTGACGTCAGTTATGGGTATGGCGAACTTTAATCGAAGCGAATAAATTACAGGGAACTTGAAGTACGGTGTCTTCGTATGAATTATTTCCCTTTTGACTTTGAAATGGTTTTATGTTTTGTGATTTGTATTTGGGGAAGATTATCAGTGGGTTTTGCTAACAACCAGCTGTTGTCTTGTAGGAGCTGTCTGCTTCGTACGTCTGCCAATATCGTGGTTGGATCTAAGTGTCTCGTAGTAGGTGGATTGCTCTGTTAGTGGAACAGTAGTAATCATAATTTTAATCCTATCTTAAGGCCCTATTTAAAGTGTCTCAGTGCAGAGGATTAATCCTCATCCTCCAATAAACGTTTCCCAGTAAATGCGCGGAACAATGCATCGCATATTTGTGTCGTGTGGGGCTAATAGATAAGAATGAGTGTAGTCTGGACACGGCCGAGAACGTGACTACGAGTAACTCCGCGGAAGCTACGAGGACAAGAGAAAGAGTTTCAGCTGCTACTGGATGTGCATTATGGTGACGATACTGGTTTCCTGTGCGTCACATACCAAACTGTGTGCATACTGACACAATTAGACAAAATGAGGTGGTTCTACACTGTTAAATTAGGGGAACACATGTGTCAGTGTGTTTCAGTCTCCGGTATGTTTGTTTTGATACAGGTAGTACCTGTGATCTTATTGCAGGACTGGAGACCTCCGCTTTCAGTATGGGCAAGAACTGAAATCATTGGCCATCTGTTGGATGTGTTATGCTTTGCCATGTCAGGAGACCCCTAAGAAGGAAATGAGTACCGGTGCTCTACTGGTTTTTAGTAGGGTACACAGATGGCAATTGTCATTTGCGGACGTTGTATTCATCCAAGCATATGCAAATGGTTCAAATGGCTCTCAGCACTATGCGACTTAACTTCTGAGGTCATCAGTCGCCTAGAACTTAGAACTAATTAAACCTAACTAACCTAAGGACATCACACACATCCATGCCCGAGGCAGGATTCGAATCTGCGACCGTAGCGGTCACGCGGTTCCAGACTGAAGCGCCTTTAACCGCACGGCTACACCGGCCGGCCCAAGCATATGCAATGCGACATCTTAATGGAGTGAAAGTTACAAGAGCGGGGGGGGGGGGGGGGAATCTGTTTTATCAAAAAAGAATGAGTTTTCGGTCGTGTTGCTGCAGGCATCAGTGCCTCTCCTTGTGTCATTCATAGGTTGTTGACACGTTACAGAGAGATAGGTCAGTGCACAAGGTGAGTTGGACAAAGTCCCACGCGAAGACCAATCTGCGTTGCAGCTTCGTACGGATACTACCATTGCACTGTAAGACGGTCTTAGAATGGAGCTGCTGAGTCCAAAATGACAGTAATGAACAGGTTGCGAGAAACGACTTGATGGGAAAAAAATTTAGTGTAGTTACATGAGTTGCGCTAAAAGTAATAATGCATTCATTAATGTTAGCACTAATCACGTTAACTGCAAACTGATAAAGCAATTGTTCGAATGATCTATGGAACAGATTGAGGCGTAGCGCCGTATACCGATCCTGCCTTGGAGGCGGTTAAGTGGGAGATGTGTCTCAGAGCTGGATAGTGACAGATGGTGACACGACACTGGACGCGCACGTAGTTTATGTATCAGCTGATAGAGGACAATATTGGATAGGGGGACTGTGATTTTAGTTTCGATTGTGCCCACTAGAGTGCACTAAGGTAATAGAATGTTTTTCATAAACTATTCTAGTATTTTCATAAAGTATTGTTATGTCTTTTTTGTGTATGTAAAATGTTATAAATGTGTTTTAGCAGTATGAATGACGCGTGAGTGTGGTTTAAGGTTAATATGAAGATAATTGTTTAACGAGTTATGTAGTAGGATTTAGTGTGGGGACATTTCGAAGAAGTATGGATATGGACAAAGGGGATTTTTGTAGAATAGATTTGTAAAGCAAGTTTATGGTAAAGGGAAAGTTAATTCAGATATAAATAACAATAGTAAATAACTTTATGCATAAACAAAACTTCAGCATATTAGATGATTATGTCGGTAAAAAATGCAGTCGTGAGGTTTACTATTTTGCGATTGGTTATTGATGAAAAGCGCGGACTAACGAGTGAGAGTGTTGTTTTGCTATTGGCTGTTGAGTAAACTGCCCAATGGTAAAGCAATATTCTTCGCGCGCCTTTCTCTGCTGGTAAAGAAGACTTAGAGTATTCTAGAGAAGAGTGGGAGCCTAGCCATGAAACAGTTCGGACGTGTGTAGTAGTAGTTCCGATGGAAACGATAAGTTGCCGGATCTAGCAGTGACGGCATAATTATTCCTATGGGCGTGTTGAAAATTCGGAATTTTTAAGTGAATTTTGTGTCGAGAAAAATATATTCCGCGTGGCGTATTGAGCAGGTCGGTGGCTAAAAACTGTGATTGCATTTGGTACCGACAGACTTAATACTTGGCGAGCATTCTCAATCAAAAACAATCAGTGTTTTTGTAGCTATTACGTTTTCGGGAACTGCAACACCTTAAACTTGCTAACGTGAGTGAAAGGGATCGTGAGTGACTGTGTTAAGACTAGCACTGGCTTGGCAGTGATACTTGTTCACCTAACTTTCAGAATATATTAATTGGGGACAAAATTTCAACCTTTCATTTCGTGTGAAAACTTTCTCCCGAAACGTAGATTAGTGACTTTAATTGCAGCCTGGTTCGCCCGCATCTCGTGGTCGTGCGGTAGCGTTCTCGCTTCCCACGCCCGGGTTCCCGGGTTCGATTCCCGGCGGGGTCAGGGATTTTCTCTGCCTCGTGATGGCTGGGTGTTGTGTGCTGTCCTTAGGTTAGTTAGGTTTAAGTAGTTCTAAGTTCTAGGGGACTGATGACCATAGATGTTAAGTCCCATAGTGCTCAGAGCCATTTTGCAGCCTGGTTCACGTCGAAGTACAGTAGGTTTCGCTCGGCTTCCCTACTGATGGTATGCTGAGACAATGTTCACAGGTAGGTGCAGGTTCGTCGGACAGAAGGAACCGCTCCGCCGCAAGGTATGTAACTAACTATCCAACGCAGACATCCTGTTCGAGTACTCCGATTGACGCGACAATACTTCCCGCAGTTCCCACGTCAGCTGGCAGCTGCGTCACTGGCGAAAAGTGTTATTCACAGACAAGTTCTGATTTCCTCTGACGCAAGGTGACGGCCGTATTTGCGTATGGTGACCCGTGATGAGCGCTGCCTGTCAAATTTTGTCCAGGAAATCGACAAATTTTCAAGGTTCTAAGCTGTAGTGGGGAGGCTTCAGTGTTGACAGTCATACGGATCTTGTCGTCGTTCATGGTCGCCTTACCGCTAGGCAGTACATCGAAAAGATCCTGCTGGACCACGTGGTGGCTGCTGCACACGGCGGTGGCCCTTACTTCCTTCTAATGCCAGGGCCTTTGTGCCGGGCGTCAGCAGGGATGTCTTCCAGAACCTAGACGTCGAACTAATCCAATGACTGGTGGTGAGTCCCGACCTACGCACCATCGTCCATATAAGGGACATCATTGACAGACGTGTTCGTGGTCGTCCCGTTCCACCACAGACTCTGTGAGTACTGTCATTCGCTGTCGCTGAATAATGGGTATGGATATCACAGGGTGACCTCTGTAAACTTATTCGGAGCGTGCCACGTAGTTCTCAGGCAGTGAAAACACTCCATGAGGTCATACAAGTTATTGAAGCTCTCAAAGTCGAATGAAAAGCACCCAGGATGACGGATGAATATTTCCACGTCGAATATTTAATTTATTTTTATGAGGACAATCGAGGATGTAATATATTTTTTTTGTTTTGTTTTGAACGTAACTTGTGAAAGATAACGCCATAATATGGTACCACACTCAGTTCTCAATTATTGCTAAATGGAGTATAACAGACCCCCGAATTCATGTTCCCCTAATTCTTTTGAGCAACGTATAATCTCAGATTATTACGCCCGACTTGCTGCAATAAAATCGATTGGACCAGCCTTGATTTGTAAGAGGTTACGTCCTGCGAGAAGGACGCTTCTTTACGAGCAAAGATTGTCGTGGACAATACTTCTAGCTGTGCAGCAGCGAATATACTCGATCGCTAATACAAAGACTTAATAGCGTGAAAACATATTGTGGGTGACATTCTCAGTTCTCTCATCAGCGTTGTCCTCTTAGAGTAAAACGAAATAATGTTACTACTTCTGTGAACTCTTACGACAAGTGGGACACGATTTTTGGGTGTATTATAGGTTGTCAAAAACTGGACAAATGCTTCTGAAGTGATGTCATCGGTTTCAATAGGAAATTCTAAATTAAGGATAAAACATGAGTCTAACATTTTAGATTTCGGAACGGACGTCTTCAAACATACAACCCCCCCTTCCCCCCCTCCTCAGTCATAAAAATCACAAACTTCGTTTTGTGAAAGCTTGCGATAAAGCTTGTAATGAGAATTCGTCCATCCAGAAAATACCGTTTTGAAATTCAGGCTTTTAAAATATAATTTCTTATAATCAGAACAACAAAACCACAAAATTTAATATAAACAACAGGTGCTGCCGTCTGTTCCGTCGGCACTCTTCGTGACTATGACCTCATGTTTCCAACTGCTGGAAGTAGCAAATCTTCAAACAATTGCACTGTAGCTGCTCGGTGAACGTGTGTCCGTTATCAATTAATAAAGCTTTTAGTGATGAACGACGATGAAGATATTCCTGGCACATCGGAGTCCGACTCTCCGAACAGTGAGAAAAACCAAACAGGGTGTGACATGAGGTATATGAATTGAATGTTACAGCTGGATTGATTTAAGTTCATAATCATTACTACAAACAGGCATCGCATCTGAACACGAACGTCTCTATAATTCGTCTTCAAGAAACGTTACCTCCGTGTGCTATTTGTACGATAGCAGCAGATAGGCAGTCGTAAACAAAAGATAGTCGACACGAAGGTATAGGTATATTCGGACAATAACTTCGGAACTAAGCTCAAATTACGTTTGGTATGCGCGCGCGCGGTGCACACACACACACACACACACACACACACACACACACACAGTACCTCGCCCCCATGTCCCTGCCCATAGCATCACTTTGGTCATCCACTGTCACGTTCACTGGTGCCGGTGCAGCAGCAAATTATTGTTACGTTGCAATTCAGTACAACGGACCTGAGTTACGAACTAGAGAAGTAGGTGACTGATTTAATTTAAAAAATCGTGCTCTGATCAATATAATGTACAGAGGAAGAGCAACGTTGATTGCCTTGTATTCGTAAAAGAAACGTAAGTACATTGTGCTTTCACCAACATAAAGTCCAAAAGAACGTTGACTGTACTCTGTGCTAGTGTTTTGTGTTAGTGGTGAAATATAAAAACACGACAAAATCTTTACTGAATTTCTTAGAATGAAATTCTCCTCCACACAGAAGAAGGGAATGATATGAGTTGTAAAGATAAAGATTTACCACGGCTTTAGTAACTGCATTTCTGTCATTACTACACATACGTTATTCACAATCACCAGTACATCACCATGTTGTATGTGGATAGGGTTCGGACGTTAATGGTATTTTTGTCTTTTTCCGTCAGTTGAAGTCGGAGCGTTAATATTTTTACGCTACGTATTCTTCGATATCGAAGGTCAAACACTGAAATTCGGTATATGGTGTCGTGTAAAGTAGGTAATGACATACCCAAATGAAGGCTTCGGGAATGATTATTAGGAACGAGAAGCAGTAAAGAAAAATTTCAACTGAGATTATTTGGAAAGACAGTAACGACGACGTTATAACTTCCTGTTCATCGTCGGTTCAAATTTCTTCACTTAAGAGCGTATATGAAGAAAATTTTTTACGTTATTTCTAAATCGTGAGCAAATCCAGATTGCTGCCCTTCACTGAAAAGAGTGTCCCCACCTTTCTAGTTCGTGTAGCTGTCAGAAGAAGCAAGGTTAGATCATTGGACAAAAACGTTCGATGACCTTGATGGCAACCTCTTCAGGGAAAGCCTGTTTCACTGGGGCTGTAATTCCACCTAAAGGTTAAGGTCTTCGTGTACGAACTGGAAAGAGTCGTATGCGATGGTCAGCCTCGCCCAAAGTGGCAATGCAGATAAACGATTCTGACGACATTGAGTGAGCTGAACAAAATGGCCGTCCTGATAGATTCCAACCGCATCGGTATTACGAAGCTTTGCTTTCCATGCGGTGAACGGAAGTTATGACCGGTGTGGAAAACCCGTGACGTCAGCAGTGGTTCATTTCTGCGCTGTCACCTATGTAATTCCGAAGAGAAAGAACCAAGACACTGTGATGAAAGATTATCGCTACGCATAATGATCGAAGCGATAATACAGCTCGCTCGGAGAAGTGATTACATTAGTACTCGACTAACCTCTCTGCGTGAATGAGTATCATTCAACACACAAAAAACAGGCAAATTATAGGATAAATTACGGGTAAGAAATTCCAATTTTCAACGTCTTGTGGTGCAAGAAGTTATACTACATATTTTGATGAACAAACTGTCTAGACCACACCTTATTTATCTGCTGTCACAGGATTGGCTAGAAATAGGACATCTTCAGTTTTAAATACAGAATACAGGACTTTTGGTACTATTGGCGTCATGTGGAATACAGCGTTGCAACTGATAACGACGCACACCAACAATACTCATAAGTTGACATCAGTGACGGCAACAGTCAGGTATTCGAGTTTTAAATCTAAATAAGCAGGCTCTAACAAATAAAATGTGATATAAGCTCGTTCGTTTATGATATAATGACACATAGTCACTGTTTCCCCTGCGTTGGGGCCATTGTTACAAAGTTCACTCACAGCAACTCCAGATTGTTCATTTTTTTGCAATTTAGCGAGAAATATTTTTTGGGGGAACTTTTGGGGAAATATAAACACTGGAGAAAATTTGTGGAACAAAATTTCGGTAGTGGAGAAATTGGGAAGTACTTTATCTTCCTAGTCTTATAACTAATGCCACCCCTGATGTTTTAGTTCAAACAGTACACACATAGTTTTCGCGATATTCACTAGACGTCACTCACTCTTCAAATCAATCGATACACCTTTCATGTTGTGGGAGACGTTAGATTAAGTTCCATAGCATGACGACTACGTACGCAAACACAGTTTTGACCGTTTGGGATGTCTATCGACGTTCACGGTACCGTAGTATTGAGTTTTCAGGAGAGGCAGATTGGATTTTATTGTTTTAGTTGGAGCTTGTATGTTATTTACGACAAATGACCTATGATTATGTGCCATTTCAGATACAGAGAATCTTTCGAATTGGTATGATTTCATATAATTAAACTTAAGATAATGACAGATCGGCGGTAAGAAGACTTCAGGAGGTGAAAGTGAAAACCACAGGCACGGACTTCATATGGTCACAGTAGCGTAGCCGGCCGCTGTGGCCGAGCGGTTCTAGGCGCTTCAGTCTGGATCTGCGCGACCGCTACGGTCGTAGGTTCGAATCCTGCCTGGGGCATGGATGTGTGTGATGTCCTTAGGTTAGTTAAAGTAGTTCTAAGTTCTAGGGGACTGATGAACTCAGATGTTAAGTCCCATAGTGTTCAGAGCCATTTGAACCATTTGAACAGTAGCGTAGTGGTAGAAGTGTCGAGCTGCGAAGTGAGACACACTGCACTGTGGTACGCTAATGGTTGGTTGGTTGGTTTGGGGGGAGGGTAGCAAACAGCGAGATCATCAGTCCCATCGGATTAGAGAAGGATGGGGAAGGACGTCTGCCGTGCCCTTTCAAAGCAAATGTTCTGACATTTGCCTGAAGCGATTTAGTGAAATCACGGAAAATCCAAATCAGGACGCGGATGCAAACCATCGTCCTTCCGAACGCGAGTCCAGTGTGCTAACCTCTGCACCACCTCGCTCGGTGGTTCGCTAATAATAAATCAGTAGAAAAAAAAGAAGAAGAAAGCAAACCTGACAGCCAGAGAGTAAAATTTTTTTATTTTCGTGGTCACGCTATCATTTTTATTTACAAATTTAAAAAAAATTAGTTTCGTTTAGTTTCGTTTAGTTTTTGAGGTAAGTATGACAACTTTACCGTTCTGCACACACAATTCCATCTCTATACCCTTCTGACACGGATATAAGGTAATAATTTAGAGGAGTAGATAGGTTTAAGGTATTTGGTGAGAAACTATGTAAATTATCTAATTTTTTTGTCTGTTGTGGGGAAATTTCGAACACTTAATCTGAAAGCGCTGCACGCATGGTTGACGTGCGGCAGTGACCAAACAGTTTACTGATCGCAGATATTGCTAACAGATATATTTCAGGCGCGAGACGTAAAGAGGCTTATTGAGATAGATCCAAGCTCTGCAGCCAGTGGTTTCCAGAAACTGAAGTGCCCAATATGAATCACTCGTGCTTCACTCGAAAGAGCATGGGGTGCTCGTAAATCCGCTAACGACAGACGGTGGGAGCAGAGTCGAAAATGCCGCGAGGACGGCAACGAATGCGCTGTGCTACCAGCATGACCTTACTGAGGGCTGTACAGCCTAAACGGCGCATGTAGTCAGAATCTGAATATATCGTGTTGTAGCTCGTGTGCAGGTGACTGGGCTGAAGAGGTTGGCAAAAGAGAGGAAATCGTGATGTGCCACATCAAGCCAGTCGGAAGACTGATGACTCAAAGAGTTTTTATTGCAAGGTTTCCTTTGTCCCATGTCATTGCCTACAATAACAGTTTGTATGTGAATTGAAGATGGACGGGACACAGTGTTGCAACGAGCACCACATATCTGCAGTCCCTGTCCATTTGCTCCATGCTCGCTACTCAAATTGGCGCCAGTTTATTTTAGCGTAAAATCATTCAAATGATGATCTTTTTTCGTTACTTTATATTTACTCGGATATTGTGTACAAAACTGCCACGTAACACCACAGTTGCTAGCTAGATCGTACTTACAGATATCACTGTAATGCCTATAATTTTTCGTACTGTGTGCTAGCGTAGAAATAATATGTTGATACGAGTGACGGTGCGTTTGCCATTTTGACTTCATTCCTTCATTGTTTGCGCACACTGTATATATGGTATTGTGTCATTTTATTGTATTGTGATATCTTTGTATTGCGTTTGCTTGAAGTATAAATTGCTTACAATCAAATTTTCAGTTGATCGCATCTGTATCAAGGGAGGATTTACTTTTATTTCTTCTTAAGAAAGATCGCAGCAAGAGCTGTGCGCATACACACTTAATGTCTCGTAATTTTTCTGACAGAGCTTATTTTGAAAAATTAGATACCTCATTCAGAGTTTCAGGAAGCGAGACACATGAGAAAGAGAGACACATTTACGGAATTTGTTGTTGTGATCTTCAGTCCGAAGACTGGCTTGATGCAGCTCTCCATCCTACTCTAATCTATAAAACCGTCTTCAAATAAGTACTGCAGCATACATCCATTTCAACCTGCTTTCGGTAATTGTCTCTTGGTCTCCGTCTACAATACCTACTCCCCCCCTTCAATACTGATCTGATTATTCTTTTATGTCTGAGAATGCGTCGTAATCAACCGATCGCTTGTTTTCGTGAAGTTGTGCAACAAATTTCTTTCCTCTTCATTCGTTAGGTGCCCCATACAAGACTACGCTCCAGACAAATATCTTCAGAAAACTCTTCTTAATATTTAAATTTATATTTGATATTAACAACTTTCTCTTCTTCAGAAACGCTTTCCTTAATATTGTCAGTCAACATTTTACGTCCTCTATTTCGGCCATCGTCAGTTTTTTACTGCCCAAATAGCAGAACTTATCTACTACTTTTAGTGTCTCATTTCCTAATCTAAGTCCCTCAATATTACCTGATTTTATTCGACTACATTCCACTACCGTCGTTTTCCTTATGTTGATGTTCATCTTATGTACTACTTTGAAGACACTCTCCTTCCGTTCAATTGCGCTTCCAAGTTCTTTTCTGTCTGACAGAATTACAATGTCATCGGTAAACCTCAAAGATTTTATGTCTTCTCCCTGAACTTTAATACCAATTTAAAATTTATCTCTGGTTTCCTGTACACCTTGCGCGTTGTACAGATTGAATAACATAGAGGATAGGCTACAACACTGTCTCTCTCCCTTCTCAACCACTGCTTTCATGTCCTTCGAATCATAACTGTCGTCTGGTTGTAAACAGCCTCTTGTGCCATGGTAACTTCAAAAACACAGGTTTGCCTTTACTTAACCTATCTCCTGAGAGAAATAGGGTCAGTGTTGCCTCGCGTGGACATGCATTTCTCCGGAACCGAAACTGATCTTGCATCAAGTCGGCTTCTACCAGTTTTTGGCCGGCCGCGGTGGTCGAGCGGTTCTAGGCACTTCAATCCTAAAGTACGCGGCTGCTACGGTGTAGGTTCGAATCCTGCCTCGGGCATGGATGTGTGTAAGTAGTTCTAAGTCTAGGGGTCTGATGACATCAGATGTTAAGTCCCAAAGTGCTTAGAGCCATTTGAACCATTTTTGGACCAGTTTTTCCACTCGTGTGTGTATAAATCGCGTCAGTATTTTTCAACCGTGTCTCATTAAGCTGACAGTTCTGTGATATTCACACCTGTCATACCCTGTTTTCTTTCGAATTGGAATTACTGCATTCTTCTTGCAGTATGAGGGTATTTGGCCTGTCTCATACATCTTGCACACCGTTTAGAATCATTTTATCAGGACTGGTTCTCCCAAGGCTACCAGTAGTTCAGGCGGAATCTCATCTGCTCCAGGGATCTTGTTTCAGTATAGATTTTTCAGTGCTCTGTCAAATTCTTCTCGCAGTATCGTCCTTCTCTTCCCTGTTCCCTCTTCCCTTGCTTTAATATTGCCTTCAACTTCATTTCCATTGCATATCTCCTCGATGTACTACTTCCACCTTACTAGTTTACCATCTTTGGTTAGTACTGTTTTTTTTTCTTCATCTGACTTCCCGATATTAAAGCAGCAGCTTCTGTTTCCTCAAGTATCTATCTTTCCCGTAGTTATACATGCTTCTGTGGGATTGCGTTTGTCCTCTGGCCATTCCTACTTAGTCCTTTTGTACTTTCTGTCAGTCCAATTTTTAGGCGTCTTTTCTCTTTCGACAACGTAAAAGAGGCATGGAAAATTCTCAGAAAAACAGATATTACCTGTAGAGAAAGACGGGTGATGTACAATGAGTACAAGAATAAAGTGGAAATAATAAGACTGGAAGACAAAAAGAGAAATGCTATGATTAAAGCGGGTGTTAAACAGTGATGCAATCTTTTGCCCCTACTGTGCATCGCAGAAGCAATGACGGAAATCAAAGAAAAGGTTCAAGAGTAGGATTACAATTCAAGAGAAAGGACATTATTGACACGTTTCGCTCATGACATTGCTGTCCTCCGTGAAAGTGACGAAGAATTGCAGAATCTGTTGAATGGAATGAACGATCTAACGAGCACTGAATATGTGTTGAGAGTAACGTGTAAAAACTGAACAGGAAAGAAACGTACGGAAGAAAGTGAGAGAAAGAAGAGAAAGAGGATATATATTAAGACATCAGGGAATAATACCAAAGGTTTACAGTGAGCTGTATGGAAACAAACCTACCGGAGAAAACACAGACAGCAAGTGGCCTAACAAATAATTGAAAAAGGTGTGTGTAAATGATAATCTCAGAAGCAAATTTTGGCGTTGGAGAGGACTTATAAGTGTACCACATTGAAGTAAGAAAAAGAAAAACAATCAGGCAGCAGGGAGACTTCTCGTATATTTGAACAGGTATATATGCTTTTTATAATTAATATTGTTTGTCATAGGCCGAATATTATTATGTCCCGTAAAACTTAGCTTACCTACATTCAAAAGACGTTTTCGTTCCATATGAGAAGATTTAGCAAGACGAAGATTATTTATTGATGTGTTATGTTAAGTAACTGTAGGGAAAATTTAGAATTATGATTCAATATCTACTGAACAGGTACTGAGTGAGTGCCACAGCTATGAGCCACACTACAATGTTCTCCACTTAAGAAACAAAGTGCAAAGAGGTCAACTAGTTGGGAGCCTTGAAAATCAACAAAAATCTGGGCTACAGTCCTGAATTAGTATTAACTGAACACACACAGCTCAATACTTTCCCTCTTCTAAACTAAACTTTATCCTCACAGTTTTTCAATGCCTTACACATTCCTTGTTCCTCTCTCTTCCTCAACTTCTCTGTATTCATTTATTTTATTGTTGCCTAAGTACTCCATACGTTATGTTGCTGCAGTCATGAATTCTATTTTACTCTCTGTTTCTGTATAACTTTTGTATGTAACATCTCTTCAAATTATTCTTTAATGTTATTGTCAAGTATTTATTTTATTTTATTGGGTCTGTTAGTGTAATTTAAATTGTTATACATGCAGTGCTCTTCGAGTCTGCTGTTAATGTCATTCCTAGTCTTCTTCCTTTCAAGCCGGCCGGAGTGGCCATGCGGTTCTAGGTGCTACAGTCTGGATTCGAGCAACCGCTCCGGTCGCAGGTTCGAATCCTGCCTCGGGCATGGATGTGTGTGATATCCATAGGTTAGTTAGGTTTAATTAGTTCTAAGATCTAGGCGACTGATGACCTCAGAAGTTAAGTCGCATGGTGCTCAAAGCCATTTGAACCATTTTCTTCCTTTCAGTTTATTTACTACTGTTTTTTCATCTTTGTAATTACATTACAGCTGCACTGTCAAAGATGACATTTTCTCTGTGTTCGTGCCTCACTCTAGATAAGTAACATCAGTTCCAATGTTGTTTGCAAATATTGTAACTTCTATAACAACTTCTGATGACGGCGTCTTATGCCAAAAACGGGTTAACTAAATCAAGTAATTCGGCTCAAAATACACAATATTGTGCTTTTTACTTACAAAATTTGAAAAATCCACAGCTTCAACGACAATAAAGAATCCAGCAAACAACCATGAAAACTGTAACTGCAGCTAATGCAAGAGACTGCAGGGTACACCACGGCTTTGCTGGACAAATAACGTGATGCAGTGAATATGAATGTGGTGTTAGTAGTGCAGGAATTTGGATTGTATAGACGGAATAAGTGAGTCAAAATTGAAAATGTTCAGTAGTAACATGGCTGACTTTTTCTGGCAGATTCTTAGGAAATATAACTCAGGGCATTAAATCTATTGGTACAGGAATTAGTATTTCAAAAGCTGACTACGTAAGACACGAAATTGTAGTATGCCTTAATAGTAAGGCAACTAATGTAGTAAAGAAAGTAAAGAAAAAAGAGATTTTGAATACAAATAGCCAAGTAGCCTTTGAAACAGAAGGTGAACCAAGCTGAGGTTAAGATGGAAGAAAGTGAAGCCAGTTCTGTAAGTTAATGAATTATGGCACCAATATATATTGTGTTCTGCCTTGCGGCAGGTCTTGTCATGGGGAAGCCTCGTCTGAGAGGTTCAGCGCATGAGCGTCCAGGGAAGTGAAGCCAGTGGTGTTTTCCCGTTGCCTTCCACTGATGATGATGAAATGTTCATCTATACCTACATCTACATCTACATTTATACTCCGCAAGCCACCCAACGGTGTGTGGCGGAGGGCACTTTACGTGCTACTGTCATTACCTCCCTTTCCTGTTCCAGTCGCGTATGGTTCGCGGGAAGAACGACTGTCTGAAAGCCTCCGTGCGCGCTCTAATCTCTCTAATTTTACATTCGTGATCTCCTCGGGAGGTATAAGTAGGGGGAAGCAATATATTCGATACCTCATCCAGAAACGCACCCTCTCGAAACCTGGCGAGCAAGCTACATCGCGATGCAGAGCGCCTCTCTTGCAGAGTCTGCCACTTGAGTTTGTTAAACATCTCCGTAACACTATCACGGTTACCAAATAATCCTGTGACGAAACGCGCCGCTCTTCTTTGGATCTTCTCTGTCTCCTCCGTCAACCCGATCTGGTACGGATCCCACACTGATGAGCAATAATCAAGTATAGGTCGAACGAGTGTTTTGTAAGCCACCTCCTTTTTTGATGGACTACATTTTCTAAGGACTCTCCCAATGAATCTCAACCTGGTACCCGCCTTACCAACAATTAATTTTATATGATCATTCCACTTCAAACCGTTCTTTACGCATACTCCCAGATGTTTTACAGAGGTAACTGCTACCAGTGTTTGTTCCGCTTTCATATACTCATACAATAAAAGATCCTTCTTTCTATGTATTCGCAATACATTACATTTGTCTATGTTAAGGGTCAGTTGCCACTCCCTGCACCAAGTGCCTATCCGCTGCAGATCTTCCTGCATTTCGCTACAATTTTCTAATGCTGCAACTTCTCTGTATACTACAGCATCATCCGCGAAAAGCCGCATGGAACTTCCGACACTATCTACTAGGTCATTTATATATATTGTGAAAAGCAATGGTCCCATAACACTCCCCTGTGGCACGCCAGAGGTTACTTTAACGTCTGTAGACGTCTCTCCATCGAGAACAACATGCTGTGTTCTGTTTGCTAAAAACTCTTCAATCCAGCCACACAGCTGGTCTGATACTCCGTAGGCTCATACTTTGTTTATCAGGCGACAGTGCGGAACTGTATCGATCGCCTTCCGGAAGTCAAGAAAAATAGCATCTACCTGGGAGCCTGTCCTGTTAATGAAGACAACACAATGCCCAGTCCCTGAGCGGAGAAAATCTCCGACCCAGCAGGGAATCGAACTCGAGCGCCTTGGTGCGACAGACCGCCGCGCTGACCACTCGGCTATCGGGGCTGACGATTGCACAAATAACTGATGCACTAATAACTGACACCTTTTTCGGACGACAGCTAAGTAAATGTGCACCCTAAACAGAACAAAAGATTCTGCAGGCCACGACTTTCTCATCCTCTTACCGACCGCTGGTAATTCTTGGATACTTACAAGAGTGTTGCTGTGTTAGTCAGTAGCTGGAAGAAATACAACGTTGTTTGTACTGGACGTGGATGCTGGTTTCAGTTCGCTCTTTTGGACTTACCAAACATTGCTGGAAAGTCAGATCTGTGGTTACCCCTCCTGATGTAGTTTAAAGAGGGGAGAAGTATTGTTGCCAGTTTTGTACTATGTATTCATTTACATGATATTCTCCCCAATCCTATTCAGTACTTCCTCATTAGTTACGTGATCTACCCATCTAATCTTAGGTATTCTTCTGTAGCACCACATTTCAAAGGCTTCTATTCTCTTCTTGTCCAAACTATTTATCGTCCATGTTTCACTTCCATACATGGCTACACTCCATACAAATACTTTCAGAAACAACTTCCTGACACTTAAATCTATACTCGATGTTAACAAATTTTTCTTCTTCAAAAATGCTTTCCTTGCCATTGCCAGTCTACATTTTATATCCTCTCTACTTCGACCATCATCAGGTACTTTACTCCCCAAATAGCAAAACTCCTTTACTACTTTAAGTGTCTTATTTCATAATCTAATTCCCTCAGCATCACCCGACTTAATTCGACTACATTCTATTATCCTCGTTTTGCTTTTGTTGATATTCTTCTTATATCCTCCCTTCAAGACACTGTCCATTCCGTTCAACTGCTCTTCCAAGTCCTTTGCTGTCTCTGACAGAATTACAATGTCATCGGTGACCCTTAAAGTTTATATTTCTTCTCCATGGATTTTAATACCTACTCCGAATTTTTCTTTTGTTTCCTTCACTGCTTGCTCAATATACAGATTGAATAGCATCGGGGAGAGGCTACAACACTGCCTCACTCCCTTCCCAACCACTACTTCCCTTTCATACCCCCGACTCTTATAACTGCCATCTGGTTTCTGTACTAATTGTAAATAGCCTTTCGCTCCCTGTATTTTACCCCTGCCACCTTCAGAATTTGAAAGAGATTATTCCAGTCAACATTGTCAAAAGCTTTCTCCAAGTCTACAAATGCTAGAAACGTAGGTTTGCCTTTTCTTAATCTAGCTTCTAAGATAAGTCGTAGGGTCAGTATTGCCTCACGTGTTCCCATATTTCTACGGAATCCAAACTGATCTTCCCCGAGGTCGGCTTCTACCAGTTTTTCCATTCGTCTGTACAGAATTCGCGTTAGTATTTTGCAGCTGTGACTTATTACTCTGATAGTTCGGTAATTTTCACATCTGTCAACGCCTGCTTTCTTTGGGATTGGAATTATTATATTCTCCTTGAAGTCTGAGGGTATTTCGCCTGTCTCATACATTTTGCTCACCAGATGGTAGAGTTTTGACAGGACTGGCTCTCCCAAGGCCGTGAGTAGTTCCAATGGAATGTTGTCTACTCCAGGGGCCTTGTTCCGACTCAGGTCTTTCTGTGCTCTGTCAAACTCTTCACGCAGTATCATATCTCCCATTTCATCTTCATCTACATTGTCTTCCATTTCCATAATATTGTCCCCACGAACATCGCCCTTGTATAGTCCCTCTATATACTCCTTCCACCTTTCTGCTTTCCCTTCTTTGCTTAGAACTGGGTTTCCATCTGAGCCCTTGATATTCATACAAGTGGTTCTCTTTTCTCCAAAGGTCTCTTTAATTTTCCTGTAGGCAGTATCTATCTTACACCTAGTGAGGTAAGCCTCTACATCCTTACATTTGTCGTCTAGCCATGCCTGCTTAGCCATTTTGCACTTCCTGTCGATCTCATTTTTGAGAGGTTTGTATTCCTTTTTGCCTGCTTCATTTACTGCATTTTTATATTTTCTCCTTTCATCTATTAAATTCAGTATTTCTTCTAACACCCAAGGATTTCTACTAGCCCTCGTCTTTTTACTTACTTGATCCTCTGCTGCCTTCGCCACTTCATCCCTCAAAGCTATCAATTCTTCTTCTACTGTATTTCTTTCCCCCATTCTTGTCAAGAAGTAGGTAAAGCTAATAAATGAAAAAGATAAAGTTAGGGCATTCCACTACCTTGGAGGTACAGCAACATAATGGAAAAAGCAAGGAGCACATAAATAGCTGACTAAGATATCCAAGAAGGTATTCCTGACCAAAAGAAGTTTACTAGCATCAAAGATTGGCCTAATTTTGGGGAATGTACATTAGCAACACAACATTGTATAGTAATTTGTAATGGGTAAGAGGAAAATCAGAAAAGAAGAGAATGGAAGCGTTAGAGATGTGATACTATAGAAGGATGTCGAAAATTAGGTGAAATCATAAGCGATGCAGAAGTTCTCCACAGGATCGACAAAGAAAGGAACAAATGACAAACACTGACAAGGAAAAGGGACAATATGATAGGTCATATGTTAAGAAATCAGGGAATAACTTTCATGGCACTAGAGAGAGGTATAGTGGACATAAACTGCAGGGGAAGAGAGAGGTTGGAATTTACACATCAAACAATAGAGGACGTCTGATCCAGGTACTAACTCTGAGACGAAGAAGTTGACAAAAGAGTGAGTCTCATGATACCTGTCAGAAGTCGACTCAAAAATAAAAACAAAAAACAGAAAAGTTTTGGGACAAACGTTACCGAAGAGAGAGCTCATACCTTCGTGGTTAGTAAAGAGAGAATTCCTTTCATTTATTTCGTCCTAGATAGATTTAGATTTAATCTCAAAACAGATAACATTTGAAACACGGGCTTGGCGAGCGTATACCCACTGACACAAGGAATTCACTGTCATACCAGGCTATCAAGAAATCACGGAAAACGTGATCGGCATAAACAGCTAATGAAAAAAGATTGGCTTACCCAATAACAGAAGTCTGTAGTTGCGATAGGATCCAGTTTGAAAGACGTGTGTGCATGATACAAAAAGCAACGGCTACTCCCAGATGTAATGATAATGAAGGCCTGGTAAAGCTATGCAAATTTACAATCATGTTAAGAAGAAAAAGAGCACCTTCAACGATTAGAGATAGGACGTTTATATACACAGGACATGTACGTTAGTAAGTTCTGCATAAATGATTAGCATTTGAACTATGTCGGCCCGCGGGTTCAGGGTCAACATTGATATCGCAGCGCGACAGCACTTACCGATAGATTGTACCTGCGGCTCTCGTTGTTGCGATAATCCTAAGGTAATGGATTAGTGCGACTTGAGCAGACGTGCAGGATGCCTCGCAGACGTATGTGGGAACCGTATCGTCAAATCAGTGAGCTTGAAAGAGGGTCCGTTATTGGCATGAGAGAATATAATGCAGCCTTTTGGGAAATTGCTGCTCATGTGGCATCAAGTGTTTCAGTAGCCCAGCGGGTGTGTGTAGAATGGTTCACGGAAGGCCGTAGAACACGATGAGATGGATAAGTTCGCACCACCCAGATTTCCATCCCCATAGAAGAACGACACCTCATCCTAATGGCATTATAGAGCCTCCTCGGCACTGGCGTAACAGTGGAACAGTGGATCGCGTCGCACACTATCAAGGGTGTCAGTCTGTCGCCGTTTATTACGGCCTGGGTTACGTGTGCGTAGTCCACTTCTCCACCATCACTGGGGACTGGACTGGATCAGCTCTTTCGGACGAATCCATGTTCTGTTTGTTTCAAAACGGTGGCCGCATTTTGGTTCGCCGCAGACAGGGAGAGGGCATTCGTACAACATACACAGTTTCAAGTCAAGGTCTTATGGTGTGGAGTGCTATTGGGTACAACAACAAATTACAGGTGGGGCGTGTCCAGGGCGCTGTGACCAGACTGACCTCCGTCCTCCGTGAATGTCATCCTGCGATCCCTAGCCACACCCTTTCTGTAAAACACCCCAGACACCATTTTCCAGCAAGACAATGTATGACCACATGTCTCTGTACGAACAGGTGCCGTCTTGTTGGGGGGGAGGGGGGGGGGGCACCAGAAGTTAGTCTTCTGCCCTGGCACGCCAGATCACCAGACTTGTAGCCAATCGATAATGTATGGGATTTGGTGAAATGATGAGTGCAGCTCTGTGACCCAATGCCAACCACTACAGATGAACTTTGGAACCAAGTGGATGGCTATATCACAAGACGCCATTCGCGCCTTATAGACGTCGTTGCAATCACGTCTGGGACAAGTTAACAGGGCCTATGGCGTTCCCAGTGGCTGCTAGGTGACAGGAAACGTGCTGGACCTTGGTGACAAATGGTTATGGGTTCTGCAGAACACATTAATGTACATGTCCTGGTAATATGAACGTCCTATCTCTAATCGTTTAAACTGTTCTGTTTTTTTCTGAACATGAGTGTATAGTTCCTGTGCCATAGAAAACTATTTTAAAATACTATATTTCTGATGAACTTAAATAGAAATGGTCATACACACGCTCTCTTTCACAAACTCAGCGCAAAGGAAAAAAAAGCAGGTCGGTGTAGCTAATACTTCCATATTGCCAGTGACTACTGACTATCAAAGGCAGTAAACTAAATTTAACACATGTTGGCTTTCTGCATATATCTGCCTGCTTTGCAGTTGGATGTCTCCTTGGTTTTGTAAATATCGTTTTGATATGCAAAAATAATTAAATCATCTGAGTGAACATTTAAATTCTGGCTGTTACTCTAACGTAGCAACAAAACATTGAGTGTGAATATTTAGCACAATGATTGACGAGCAGGTGTCGACGAGTACATGGAAATTAATAGCATATATATCTAATGAGATCGGAGTGCAATAGTTGACTTCTGATAGACATTGAACGGTGGTCTATCGTAAAGCGATGGAAAAGGTTTCAAAAAGTGGTAATGATGCAACTTGTTACCCTCTAACGCCTAATACGAAGCGTAAGACCTTACATTTGTGAAGAAAATCCGAAAGAAGTATATTGACTAGAAATTATATTGACACTGAATAGAAGAAAATAATTTTACAGCTCGGCAGGGATACTCAAACCTACCAGTGTAAGATTGAGATTTACGACTCAGCAAAATAAACATCGTTTGCACTTCTCTCAGTTCTTGAATGGTTGAAAACTATTTTGTACTTCAGAAGAGGCTAACACCTTTGAATTATCAGTACAAGGCAATGAAAAAGAATGTATAAGGCAAATATCAGCTTTCATTCAGCAAAGTGTAAACAGCCTGTGACCTTCCATCTTACTTCTCATATACACACAGCCTGATCCCTGCATACGAGTGGCCGCAACCTACCAACCCTAACGTAACTGCACCACAATAACGAAGCTTCATTACAGCAGTTAAATTGAAATTCTATGGCCAGGTTTTTATTCATTGTAGAATCTGCATAACGTCATAGACCCCGGCAGACAAAAGCAGTCGTGTCTGCAAAGACGGCTCCACCAACGAACATTCAGCTAAGGCGGAACAACGCATAGGTTCGAATGTAAAGTAGGAAGGACGAATACAACTATCAAACTAGGAGGACCATATGGACTGCAGGCCGCGAAAGATTTCCATTGCTCGAAAGCAAACTGATTCGCCAAAAAACTTAAAATTGCGTCAGTAATCAAGCAAAGAGATTTATACAGTATTTACTATCAAAAACAGTCTTGATCACAATTTATTTATTCTGGTCACCGGTTTCGACCACTACTTTGGTCATTTTCAGACCAATGAGTAAGAATCTCGTTCTGGTGTCTGCAGACACGACTGCTTCTGTCTGTCGGGGCCTATAATGTTATGCAGATTCTACAATGAATAGAAAACCGGATTAGAGCATTTCAATTTAACTGCTGCATGAAGTAGTGGTTTACCACCAGAAGGAGGTTCTTACTCATTGGTCTGAAGATGACCACAGTAGTGGTCGAAACCGGTCGCCGGAATAAATAAATTGCGATCAAGACTGTTTTTGATACTAAATATTTGTAACAACATTGATCACTGTTCACTGCCACAATGTATGCAAAAGTAATTAATTTATACAGTGCTTGAATCGATTTATCGAAGCTGATTACAAGAGAGTCGCATTAAGCCTACCAAATGTAATGATCAGCTCTACTACAAACAGAATGTAATGGGAATGAATGAAAATGCCGAGTAAACGAGCACGTTTCAAGTCGTTTCGTCGTTGTCACCATCTGCAGGTGGAAGGCATTGGTCGTCAGATACTGGAGACGTCTCACCGACGGCTGCTTTCGCTGAGTCTCGGTCCGTCTTCCCCCCCGTCTGTAGGAATGGGATTTATGTAGTCCGAAACTTCAGAAGACTAGGTAGTCTCAGACTATCGACGACATCGTTGTCATCGTCAGTTATTACCTGTACACAGTACCCCTTTCAAACATCCGACATTTCAAAGGTCAAGGAAGAAAAAAATAATCTACAGTACTTACGATAGTGAAATTACTCTGTGACTCACTGAAGAATAAATACTTGCCACCCCTTAGCGCTGGGAAATGGTCAAATACGGCCAACAACATCTTAATGAAAATGATTTTTTCGAACTGTCACGGTGCAGCATTTGTAGACTTAGAGAAAGCTTTTGACAATCTTGACTGGAATACTCTCTTTCAAATTCTGAAGGTGACAGGCGTAAAATACAGGGAGCGAAAGGCTATTTACAATTTGTACAGAAACCAGATGGCAGTTATAAGAGTCGAGGGATGTGAAATGGAAGCAGTGATTGGGAAGGAAGTGAGACAGGGTTGTAGCATCTCCCCGATGCTATTCAATCTGTATATTGAGCAAGCAGTAAAAGTAACTAAAGAAAAGTTCGGAGTAGGTATTAAAATCCATGGAGAAGAAATAAAAGCTTTGAGTTTCGCCGATGACATTGTAATTCTGTCAGAGACAGCAAAGGACTTGGAAGAGCAGTTGAACGGAATGGACAGGGTCTTGAAAGGAGGGTATAAGATGAACATCAACAAAAGCAAATAGAGGATAATGGAATGTAGTCGAATTAAGTCGGGTGATGCTGAGCGAATTGGATTAGGAAATGAGACACTTAAAGTAGTAAAGGAGTTTTGCTATTTGGGGAGCAAAATAACTGATGATTGTCGAAGTAGAGAGGATATAAAATGTAGACTGGCAATGGCAAGGAAAGCGTTTCTGAAGAAGAGAAATTTGTTAACATCGAGTATTGATTTAAGTGTCAGGAAGTTGTTTCTGAAAGTATTCGTATGGAATGTAGCCATATATGGAAGTGAAACATGGGCGATAAACAGTTTAGACAAGAAGAGAATAGAGGCTTTCGAAATGTGGTGCTACAGAAGAATGCTGCAGATTAGATGGGTAGATCACATAACTAATGAGGAGGTATCGAATAGAATTGGGGAGAAGAGGAGGTTGTGGCACAACTTGACAAGAAGAAGGGATCGGTTGGTAGGACATGTTCTGAGGCATCAAGGGATCACCAATTCAGTACTGGAGGGCAGCGTGGAGGGTAAAAATCGTAGAGGGAGACCAAGAGATGAATACACTAAACAGATTCAGAAGGATGTAGGCCGCAGTAGGTACTAGGAGATGAAGAAGCTTGCACAGGATAGAGTAGCATGGAAAGCTGCTGAAGACCACAACAACAACAACAATGGTGCAATAGACGGAAAACATGTGGAGGTAGAATGCCCGCATCACAGCAGGCGTCTTACTACAACTACAAACAACACTAGTCTGTTTAACTGTGAGCTGTAACAGACGCGAGTCTGCCTCAGTAACTGTGTGCTCAGCATAGATGGCTACCATGTGAAGGATCCAGGTCCGATTCCCGTTACTTCCAAAAATTTTTTCCTAGTTGAAGGACTGGAACCAGGTGCACTCAGCCTCGTGATGCCAGCTGCGGTGCTACTTGATGGAGCAGAAACGGGTCCGCGGTATGGAGAGCGGTGTGCTGACCACATGCCCCTCCGCATCCACATGACGCCGGGAGGCAGAGGATGACACAGTGCACAGTCGATGTCCTTTGGGGCTTCACGCCTGGACTAGAAGCTTGTTATTAGTAGACGCGACGATGTGACTCGAGTAACTTCCGAAGTTCTGCAAGGTTTGTAATGCTAGACCTAGGTCAGTTCAACATGCCCACGGATGGGTGATTCCGGGAATAAGTATCACAGCTTCATTTTGAGGTTGTGCCTATCCAGTATTGGACTGCTTGATGAAACCCTTTCCCGATAGAAATTCTGATAAGAGAAAAAGAATGTACAAATACCTTGTTTTGAGAGGTCGCCCAAGCGTTAACTGTGCTTTCGCCATAATGACGTGAAAGTGGAGAGCATTGCAATAAGTTATGGAAACTGATGACTGATGTAAGAATAATTACGAAAGCAGTATCTGTTTCTCATAATATTTCACAACTTACGAAGACGCTGACACAAATGTTTGCCAACATTCAGTTCACGAGGACTCCAGCTCAGATATACGAACTTTGAAATAAATACAAGGAAAATCTTGAGTGATTACTTCAGCAGGAGTGGTTCGGTGTCCTGGCAAATGAACTGTTTGCCTCAAAACATTATTGAACGTGATGGTCATTAGATTTTATTCAGCACTGAATTCATTCCAAAATTACAGGTATCATGAATTACTGCGATCGTTATTACGGTACGTAATTACAATTGTTAATTAAACTGCAGTTGTATTCATGAATGAAACTAAAATTAAAACTTACTGGAGCTGCCACTTTCACATTACAGCACTTACCGGTATTATAATGCGCTAGATTCTTCAAACATAACATTTTGAAAACAACCAATATTAATCTTTCATCATCCATGATCAGCCGCGTTTATATAGCAGTACAATCTTCGAAGCTACAAGGAGACACGCCAGGAAGAACCAAAACGACCGCCTGTCTAGCGACAGACCAAGCGACGGTATTACTCACCTAGCGTTAAGTGCAATCGGTCTCGAAATTTCACAGCAGTTCGTTTAGCATGGTGAGACGTCTGTCGAGACGCTAGTTACCTTGGAGGTGCATTCGATGCAGCCTTACCCTTAGTGGGGCGTGGAAATCGGTAATTTTTATTTATGTCACATAAATAATACTTTTCGCCGTCCAGCCGTCTGTCTGTCCATCTGTCCGTCTGTTAAGCCCCCTTTTTCTCTCAAACGAATAGCAATATGAAACTGAAATTTATGTCAAAATGGTTGAAATGGCTCTGAGCACAATGCGACTTATCTTTTGAGGTCATCAGTCGCCTAGAACTTAGAACTAATTAAACCTAAGTAACCTAAGGACATCAAACACAACCATGCCCGAGGCAGGATTCGAACCTGCGACCGCAGCGGTCACGCGGTTCCAGATTGAATCGCCAAGAACCGCACGGCCACACCGGCCGGCAAATTTATGTCAAATACTAAGGTCCCGTGATAGTACAAAAGCGATCAAAAGATACGGCCATTTATGTCACATAATTGCAAACTCTCACAAAAATCTATAGAGAACTTGTCGTTGGCCTAGAATCACGAAATTTGGCAGAGAGGCAATGATTCGTAGTGTAAGTACAGGAAAAGATTCGAAAATTGTTAATATGTAATAATTTCACTTATATTTTTGCCGTTTTCTGTCCGTCTGTCTGTCTGTCCACCTGCAAAGACACCATGTTCAAATTTATGCCATGTAATAAGCTCTATGATACCTTGGCGATGCAAAATATTTAAGCTTCTAACTCAAAGCAGTCAAATAACACAGCCGTTTTTATCATATATTTTGTTGGAAACCCACTCATCAGAACCTTTATATGAACTGCCTATACACGTAATTAAATCTGTATGGAACCCTCAGAACGCGAACTCTACTCACATTTGTCCAGTTATTCTGTTTCCGATCTATGGTTGGGACCAAGCCTTTGATGTCGTTAGGGATTCAGAAAAGGAAGGTAAAGGCATTTAAAGCAAATTAATTGTGCCATTGTTAGTAACAGATTAAAGATGTATCACAGGCATTTCAGTTTCATAATAGACAAATGTCTGTTTACCGGAGCGGAGATACGGCTACCCACACGACTCCTGAATGGGTAACATCGCAGAAATGCTTAAGAAACAATTAACGGTTTGATTGTCCTAGCTTTGTTCCTTCAGTTTTGATTTAGGATTACACCAGTTTTCCTGAGTCATTTATTAACAGATTCTTGAGTCTAGTATTATGTGGATTCTACATTTGTTTGAGAAGTCGATGGGCTAATAAAAAAAAAAAAAAAAAAACATTACCATTTGATTCACACATCCGATGATTTTCAGAAGTTCACTAACGACTGGCATTCGAATTTATTAAAAATTTAGTTTTATCGGACGGACGATGAGCTTCTTCGATTTTGTGTAGTCTCTCGTTCTTAGCGTCCAACAGTCCTTACGGTGTGGGCACACCAGAACACACACTGTGGAACTGCAATCTCTATGGAAATGCAGCGGATGATGGACATCAGGTATTAAGAATACTGGACCCCAAAGCAACACTAAGGAGTGAGTCGAGCTGGCGCATCTTGAACGATACTGCAGCCGCAGTACTGCGGTAACGGTAATGGGTAAAATTACTTACAATAGTGGAAACGCTGCTGACGTGTCCCTGACGCCTAAGGAATCCAGCAGACTGTGCCTGTTGACCGGAGTAGTATGAGGGCGGATCCAGTAGCGGATACAACCATCCAAAGTTAAATGCACCAAAATAATTGAACAAAGAGGGAACAAATTCTGTAGCGTTTGTAGTAGATTAGTAGCTGGGTAACTGGTTAAGGGGTTAATGTAGTTTTGTTGCAGTAGAAGCAGTTTTAGTAATTAAGTATCAGAAATAAATAATTAATACATAATTGTGCGCCCCGATAGCTGAATGGTCAGCGTGACGGACTGCCGTCCTAAGAGGGCCGGGTTCGATTCCCGGCTGGGTCCGGGATTTTCTCCGCTAAGGGACTAGGTGTTGTCTCCCTCATCATTTCAACCCCATCTGGCGCGCAGGTCGCCCAATGTGGCGTCGAATGTAATAAGACCTGCACCTAGGCGGCCGGACCTGCCCCGTAAGGGGCTGTTACTAACAATGGCACAATTAATTTGCTTTAAATGCCTTTACCTTCCTTTTCTGAATCTCCCGGCCAATGACGCCAAATGCTCATTTCTATTTCCAGTACATAACTTATTACGAGCTAACTAAATGTGATTTGTGTGGCGTAATTTAGCTTTTCAGATAACAGGCAGTAATTATGAAGAATAAATAAATAAATATACCCTACATGTTGCGCAAACTACCGCACAGATTTTTTTTTTTTTTTTTTTTTTTTTTTTTTTTTTTGCAAGTTTGTAGTAAGTTCCTATGGGATCAAACTGCTACGGTCGTCGGTCCTTAAGCTTACACTCTACTTAATCTAACTTAAACTAACTTACACTAACGACAACACACACACACCCATAACCCAGGGAGGACTCGAACCTCCGACCCGCACTTAGTGTGAACCTATACGTGCAGGTCTTTCAATGTCATGTAATGTCGCAGGGAAACGAACGTTCAAGATTCAGTACAAACTTATATTTCCTGCGAATTTACAAATTCGCTAGTACGCGTACTTACTGGTGTTGCATGTTCGCTTGTTGGTAGAAATTGTAAACTAATTACATTTTTGCTGAGGTAAAAAAAAAAAAAATATCAGTTGAATTTTCTTGTTAGCTATAGAAATTACTTCCTTCATTTAAGGCCTCCCGTTGTTTTCAGAATAACGGTATACCACAAAATATACTGACGATGCGCAGTTAGTACTGATTATGATCAAAACTTTCCCTTTCAACTGCAACGAAGTCGTACGACCTCCATATTAGTCTACTTTTTCGTGGACATATTTTTTTAGCAACTGTTTCTGCAGTGTCACAATGAACGAAGAAAATGACAACATTAGCATTTATTGGCTTTGGGGCCGCAATATTCCCTCCCAAGATTCACTCCTTAGTTTATTTGAGATTGCAGTAGCTGAGGCATGACCAAAGAAGGGAAGGAGGGGGTGGAGGCAAACAAAAAATGGTACACTGAGTACCAATTCCGTGAGAAATTGCGTCAGGTTAGTGGGAGCGTAATTTGATTGGCTGCTGCCGAAAGAAGCAGTGCGCCAAAGCTCAGAGATGGATTTATTAATAGATACTACAGTATAGTTCAGATGTAATTGCCTATCACGCTGAATACACTCTCAGTAGCAAGCACTAATCCATTTATTTCATACGTTATTTTTACAACAATTTCTGTTAACATCCGGATAGCCATATTCAGGTGAAACACTTCGTACATTTTTTGGTCCTGCCAAAAGAACCACCAATGAAGCGTCAGAAAACGTTTAGGCTCCACGCACGTCCTACATTTCCAGTACAACTGGAAACTGTTACATGTCATTCGTGATAACATGGAGGAGGGAAAGTGAAGGAAGCATGGAGAATGAGTGTTGATTTGGAAACAGATTAAAATAGTCACATTCGATAGTTTACCGCTCGTAACTGTAAGGTGGCTGTAAAAGCGCGGAGCGATTGATTGAGCGTGAGTCGGAATACAGTTTTGAAAAACATTTATAAACATACCGGGTGATCAAAAAGTCAGTATAAATTTGAAAACTTAATAAACCGCGGAATAATGTAGATAGAGAGGCAAAAATTGACACACATGCTTGGAATGACATTGGGTTTAATTAGAACAAAAAAAAAACCCATATTGTTAGACGCGTGAAAGATCTCTTGCGCGCGTCGTTTGGTGATGATCGTGTTCTCAACCGCCACTTTCATCATGTTTGGCCTCCCAGGTCCCCAGACCTCAGTCCGTGTGATTATTGGCTTTCGGGTTACCTGAAGTCGCAAGTGTATCGTGATCGACCGACATCTCTAGGGATGCTGAAAGACAACATCCGACGCCAATGCCTCACCATAACACCGGACATGATTTACAGTGCCGTTCACAACATTATTCCTCGACTACAGCTATTGTAGAGGAATGATGGTGGACATATTGAGTATTTCCTGCAAAGAACATCATCTTTGCTTTGTCTTACTTTGTTATGCTAATTATTGCTATTCTGATCAGATGAAGCGCCAGCTGTCGGACATTTTTTGAACTATTGTATTTTTTTGGTTCTAATAAAAACCTATGTCATTCCAAGCGTGTGTATCAATTTGTACCTCCGTATCTACATTATTCCGTGATTCATTCAGTTTTCAAATTTATACTGACTTTTTGATCACCCGGTATATCAAGTCGAGACTCTCTTAAGAAAACAGTAATACAACTCCACTGCACTCCAACAGACTGATTCATCAGAATGAATACCCGATCTGATATAAGAACATATAAACTAATAACCATTGATATAGAAGATGCAAACGATCCATCAACGTATCAATTATCGGTTTTCTCAGTAACGCACAAATAATTGATAAAACATACGAGCAGCACAAAATTAATTATTAACTGAGATGAACTAAAAACTAACCAACAGGCCACAAAATTACTCACTCTTCATATCAAAACTAATCTCATAAATATGACAACAGGATTTTCGGCCGGTCGCGGTGGTCTCGCGGTTCTAGGCGCGCAGTCCGGAACCGCGCGACTGCTACGGTCGCAGGTTCGAATCCTGCCTCGGGCATGGATGTGTGTGATGTCCTTAGGTTAGTTGGGTTTAAGTAGTTCTAAGTTCTAGGGGACTGATGACCACAGCTGTTAAGTCCCATAGTGCTCAGAGCCATTTTTTTTTTATTTTCGGAAACCTCTGAAATGCAGTAATTATCAAAGCGAAAAACTAATAATTAACATCAATGCATTAGAAAGATTCTGTTAGGAAAATCATCATGTAGAGGACTCAACAGATCAGCCTTAGCCAGATAATCGTACATTACGACCAAAACTTTGAAATGCACCGCCTTAAAGAATATACGACAGGCAAACAGTACGGGTGCATTAAAATAAATCCGTCACATATATCGTCACTTTCAGCACTTCACGAAGTAGACTCTGTAGAACAGGCATACACTAAAGCAGTGTAACAACAGGACAAGTTCCTCTCACAATCACTACATGTTCTCACCAGTCGTGTCTCGCGGAAGTTACAAAGCTTCCGACTTACGTTACTTTTCCACTATGACGTGCATCGCTTTACAAGTCTGAAGAGCGATAGAGTCCCCTACCGGATAAAAGATATGTATTCGGTGAGGGGTAATGCACACCTCCGAGTGCAACCGTCACACTCAGTTTTCGGAGCTGTTCCGCCAAACCAGCTTGATCACGTGATTCCAGGGACCAGCAGTACTGGCACACCGCACAGTCCACAGTCCGCCGAGGTTTGCGATCACACCCTAATTTTCCACCTACGTCCCGGCTACCACTCCGTTCTCCACCCGCCGCCGCACCCTCTAACGCACGCCGGCGCCACGCGACCTCATAGCACCATCGGGCGGTGCAGATGTAGAACTCAAGGCCTATCCTTACAGAAGGAGGAAGATAGAAAATAGGCAGTGCCGACACGGCACATACACCTGCTAACGATACCGCACATTAAATTTCAGACGCCGTTCAGCTCTTGTAACTACTTCTTTCTTGAAACCGGGCGGTGCGTCACGTGTGTCAGTGGTTGTGTCAGGGAGTGGTGTAGTAGTGCTCGACGTCGGTCTTGGTGTTGCAGTGGTGCTCGCTGAGCGTTGTGGTGTTCATGGGGTACAGGAATACATCTTGTAGCTTCTCCTGTCTCCTCTGGTTTGTGTTCAGTGGTAGCTGTGGTGTCTGTTGCGTCCAGAAATGCAGGCTTGATACGGTCCACTGCAACTGTGGTGGGTGTACCGTTAATTATTATGCGGAAAGTATTGGTATCCCTACTGACTACCAGATATGGTCCGTCATATGGTGGCTGCAGTGGTTTACGCACAGTGTCATTGAGTAAGAATACATGCGTGCACTTGTCTAGCTCCGCAAAAACGAACGAATGTCTTCCAAGCTGGTTTCTACGCATTGTTTGTCTCAATTGGCGTATATGCTCTCTTAATCTTGTGGTGAATTCTGAGGCTGTGATTGTATCATCTGCCATGCTGTGCAGAAATTCTCTAGGTAGGCGTAACGTTTGTCCATACACCAGTTCTGCTACTGTTGCTTTCAGATCACTTTTGAATGACGTTCGTAGAACTAAAAGTACGATAGGTAGTGTCTCTGTCCAATTCGGTGTTGCGTGACATCTCAGTGCTGCCTTTAACTGTCGATGAAGATGCTCAACCATGCCATTTGATGTGGGGTGGTATGCCATGGTGCGTATGCGTTTCTACCTAATAACGTAGCCAATGCTTTGAAAACGTAGGCTTCAAATTGTCGTCCTTGATCAGTTGTATTTCTCAGTGGAACTCCAAACAGGGCAATCTAACCACGAAAAAATGACCTATAGTTTCTGCAGTGATGTCCTTCATTGGAAATGCCTCAGGCCATCTAGTAAATCTGTCAATCACTGTGAGGTAATAACTGTAGCCTTCCGAAGTCGAGAGTGGGCCGATGATGTCAACATGCACATGGTCAAAACGCTGATTTGGTGGAAGAAATGTGCCTAATGGTGCTGTGTGATTTTATTCCTATGGCACGCCAAGCATTGCTTCACAAATGTTTGACAATCTGTGTGCATACATGGCCATACAAATTTTTGTTTGACCAATCTGAGTGTGGCTCTTACTCCTGGGTGTGACAGATTGTGCATTGATGCAATTGCCTGTGTTCTAAATTGCTGTGGCACTAATCGACGTATCTTTCCTCTTGCTACGTCACAGTACAACTCAATGCTTGCTTCAGGGAATGTGACGAGCTGTAGCTTCAATCCTTTCTCTTGTTGCAATAGATCACGCAACACACTATTACATTGTTGCGAATGAGCGAGGCGTCGTAATCAATGCCTTTGTCACTGCTTCCACCTGTGCGATGTCATCTGCTACTGTGGACACTGCTTCTATGCGAGAAAGTGCATCAGCTGGAACATTTAGATTCCCTTCCACATACACAATGCTGGTCGTGAACTGGCTGATGTAATCTAAGTGTCGCAGCTGCCTGGGCGATGCTTTCTCTGACTTTACCTTAAAGGCATAGGTAAGCGGTTTATGATCTGTGTAAATCGTGAACTGTCGCCCTTCTAATGCGTGTCTGAATTTTTTATTGCCGCATAATCGGCGTACAGCTCACGGTCATATGTTGCCCAACGTTGCTGAGATGGTGACAACTTATGACTACAGAATGCAATGGGCTGCCATAACTGATAAATTTGTTGCTGAAGTACGGCACCAATGGCAGTGGACGAAGCATCAACCATGAGAGCGAGTGGAACATGCGCGACCGGGTGTGCTAATTGTGCGGCCTCTGCTATAACTTTTTTTATAGCGTGAAACGCGGTTTCCGCCTCGATAGTCCAATGCACCTCTTTCTCACCAAAAACACACTTTGCAGGATTTATTACTATTCCATGTCGGCGTAGGCGGTCACATACTTGTGCCAAATGCTGTAAGTGCTCCTCTTCCGATGCAATCACCAATAAATCATCTATATACACACACAGCAAAAATCTAAATCTCTTGTAACTTCATCCATAAATCGTTGGAAGGTCTGGGCGGCATTACATAGTCCGAATGGCATTCGGGTGAATTCAAATAGACCGAATGGTGTTGTCACCGCTGTTTTAGGAATGTCTTCTGCAGGTATAGGGATCTGAAAGTAAGCTCGAACTAGATCAATGGTAGAAAATATAGTCTTACCGTGAACATTTGCTGAAAAGTCTTCTATATGTGGAACTGGGTACCGGTCTGGAATGATCCTTGCATTGAGTTGGCGATAGTCACCGCAGGGGTGCCATCCATTCTTCTTTTTAGGCACGCTGTGAATTGAGGATGCCCAACTGCTACTAGAAACTCTGCAGATACCTTGTGACAGCATGCTGCGAAATTCCTGCTTTACCACGTTTAGCTTTTCGGCCGTTAAACGCCTAGGCCGAGCGTGAGTTGGCAGCCCTGGCGTGGTCAAAATGTGGTGGACGGTTGTATGTTTGTCTGGTGGGAGAGTAGGCGATTGCTGTGTGATCTCGGGGTATCCTTTTAGAAATCGTATATATGGTGTGTCGCCTGTGACTGTGCGTACCTCTAGTGGTGTGATACAACGGACTTTTCCTGTTGTATGCGGACTAGTAGTCAAATCTATTAGTCACTGACGTCGCAGATCTGGCAGTGAGTCGTAGAAGGACAAAAAATCTGCTCCGATAATAGGTTGTGATATATCTGCCACTGTAAATTGCCATTCAAACACACGGCGTAGCCCCAAGTTAAGGAATAATGTTACTGGACCGTATGTTCTAATTTTCGAGTCATTGGCGGCGAATAGATAACAGTCGTCGCAGCTCCGGCGTGATAGGCGGTTTGCTGGATACACGGACACTTCTGCGCCTGTATCGGCGAGAGACTGTAGTTTTGTTTCGCGGTCTGTCACAAAAAGTCGGCGAGTGTTTGCACTGGAAGTTATCGCTATCACGTCGGGGTCACCAAATGTGGGTGTTGGAGAAAACAATTCCTTTATTCCCACATATATTTAGCAATAACTTAACATGAACAGCATGGAATAACTAACAAAAGCTAAGTCAAGGAATAACTATATCACTGCACGTGAATTAACACTTCACGGAATGTTTATGAAGCACTGTACACTTGTAGGGATCGATTGTCAGAAATAGGTCACTACACACCTTCCCGCCCCCTTCCCCCCTTACTTCTTGACTGGGGGCCGAAAATGCCTTTCATTAACTCCTGACACCCAGCTTAACATGAGTGCGGGGAGCTGTAACTTCCTTATCAGTGCGTCAATCTTCTAATAGCACCGTTACCGTGGTAAGAAATCTTCTAATACAGAAAGGCCCTGTGTATCGCGGCAACAATTTTTAGAGGTTCCTTTTTCCCTCCTTACTGACCCCTTGGAAAAGCTTAATGTAGACGACATTGCCGACTCGATATTTTGCCGACACTGCTGGTTGTAATGCATAGCTTCCTTCCTGTGGTCCTCCCGGATATTTCTCATGGCCAATCTCCACTGCGCAGCAGCCTCTTGAGGATTCATCCCTTCAGGCAACAGATCCTCTATTGCGCACAAGTTGCAAAGTGAAGTTGCCACCCGTTGGCCAAAAACAGCTTGGCAGGCGTTGATTCATGAGCCTTATGACGGGCGGTATTAAACGCCTTGGTCAGCCACTGCAGAGAACGATCCCGATTACTTTGACCCTTATGATGGTAGACGATCAGCACAGATCTAATATTGAGATTAAGGCGCTCAGTTTAAGAGGCGTTAGAACACTATGCAGTCGTGGTCATGTGTTGCACTCCAGTCCCTAAACAAAACTGTTTAAATGCTTCGTCAGCAAAACAGCTCGCATTGTCAGTAAAGATGAATTTCGGAGATCCGAAGGTTCCAAAAATTCTACTTAAATTCTGGGTGACCACCCTGGTCGTCATCCTTTTGGTAGGGAACAGCCTTACGAATCTGGTACAGGCATCAATAGAAGTCAAAATATAATTCTTCCCATCCTATATATCGGCAGAGGGACCGACGACATCAATATACATGCGTTGAAATGCCTCATCAACGGGTTTGAAAGGGACATACTCGACCTTGTTATTTTGAACAGATTTACTCAGAGCATATACCCAACAGTTGACTACCCTCCTGCGAATCTCAGCGTCATAAGAAAAGCTCTCAGGTCTTCTCCCATGTTTTGTGTACCCCCAAATGCCCCTACCCCCCCCCCCCCCCCCCCACCCCAGCCCCCAAACGTGGATTCATAGAAATACTCAAATAAACCCGGGACCAGTTCATCAAATGCTACAACCTTCGGTTGCCTGTTTCTTTTCACCCTCTGTCGGATGATCCGTTGGACTATCTAAATGTCTGAAACCAGGTAACCCATCTCGCAATTCGTCCTGCTTATGGGGCCTCGAGCGTACCCAGATCAGGGCTTGATTTCTCGTTTTCACTGTAATTTCTGGTGTTTCAGGCAGTACTTAAATTTCTCGATACCAAACAAAAGAGCAAGGGCACCTGGCTTCAAAATGCAGTACATCCTTGACAACCTATTCAACCCGCTAGAGGCATAAGCTCTCCGTTCCTCTTATTTTTCTTGTAACAGAAGCACGCCAAGTCCTTGTCCCGATACATCGCTGTGTAAAATAAATTCTTCGTTAAATTCCGATAGAACTAACACTAGCGCAAACTGTAATGCCTTTCTAAGCGCTAACAATGCAGCCCCATGAGAAGTACCCCAAATAAATTTACACCCCTTCCGGCGCAATTCTTTCGGAGGAGCCATTTTCTTAGCAAATCCCCTCCCCAAAATCCGTTCCGCACTTCACCTAATGAACTAAACACAAGCGTGCGGAATATCAGATCAGTTTGTAAACAGACTGAAGATTTCCAAAAAATGAAACACGGAACGTGAGAAAGGGGAGAAATTTTCAGAGATAAAAGAAACTTCGGGTATAGTGCAAGGGAGTGGGACAGGGCCACGCTGGAAGTTCCATGATACTATTCAAGGATGATGCTCTATTGTGGTGATTGATGTCGCAACGTTAGGAAGTTGTAGCGAATGCTGGATGATCTGCAGGACTGACGGTGAGATCCTCAACATAATGTGGAGATATTTTTTCAGTATTTCTTGATAAACCGAAATATAAAATATTTGCCAGATATCGATCGGCCAATCAAAGATAAGTAATAGCATTGATAGACTCTGAGAGACAATGACATAATTACGCTCTTAATTTTTTAGCTTTAGTAGTAGTCTCTTGCAGGCCGCTGTGGCCGAGCGGTTCAAGGCGCTTCAGTCCGGAACCGCGCTGCAGCAACGGTCGCAAATTCGAATCCTACCTCGGGCATAGATGTGTGTGATGTCCTTAGGTTAGTTAGGTTTAAGTAGTTCTAAGTTCTAGGGGACTGATGACCTCAGATGTTAAGTCCCATAGTGCTCAGAGTCATTTGAACCACTTTTGAAGTAGTTCAAATGGCTCAAATGGCTCTGAGCACTATGGGACATAACATCTTACGTCATCAGTCCCCTAGAACTTAGAACTACTTAAACCTAACTAACCTAAGCACATCACACACATCCATGCCCGAGGCAGGATTCAAACCTGCGACCGTAGAAGTCACGTGGTTCCCGACTGAAGCACCTAGAACCGCACGGCCACCGTGGCCGGCTTTTGAAGTAGTCTTCTGTTCTTGTTCGTCATAAAGTGTAGACGTATATGCGAAACCTGGTACTGTATTTATGAATGTTTATTTGAATAATCGTCAATCTCCACGTTTATCATTATTTATGGAAGCTTACTAACACATTCTCCTGAATCAATATTGTTATCGTTTAGAAGGAAATGGATAGAGATAGCAGCGGTGATTTTTTCGACGGCGCAATACAAAAGTGGAGGTAGGTGAACATGTCCTTCTCTTCCTTTGTGACCGTCATTTTAATTTACTTTTTAATTTGGCCACGTACCGTGACACTAAAACCTGCAATCTTCATCAATTCTCTTTTCCTAACGAAGTCAAATTACTTTTGTTAAAATTTTTATCTGTTCTTATTTCCACCATAACCGATATTCTCTGCAACCAGGCTACAAGGAAAGGTAAATCCAAGAAAATACGTGCGTCTACCTCTCCCGTTTATTCGTATCACGTGAGTGACTTTTATAATAATTGCAATTTCATACATCATCCCCAAACGCAGTAGTTATTAGACAGCCCACTGACTCGCGAATGTACGCGCCTTTTCTAGTTGTTGCAGCCAGTCTGGTGTTAAATATTACTTATATTTTATTAATATTCCGCGGCATAGTTTCCACTTGTGTATGTTGCTACTGTCGCAAAGCTGCTTCACGGCGAGAATGATTACGTGACTTTATAAAACCCATTTTCCAAATTACTGCACCGGCTGGTGAAATAATCAGAAAGATTTAAAAGCAACGGAGAAGGCGAATTACAATAACCAAACGTATCATATTCTGCATAGGTGGACGGAAAGAACCGTTATTGTATGATTACAAAATTCTGGAACAAGCAGATGGAGAAGTCACTTACATTAATTATCTGGGAGTATGCGGACGGAGCGATTTACAGGCTGGAACGGTCAACAGAAGACTAATCGCAAGAAAGGCGGGAACCCGACAGACTCATTGAAAGAATTCTTAGGAAGTGCAGTTCAGCCACGAAGGGAGCAGCTTTCAAAACCCGGTACTTGACTGTTGTCCGTCACTCTAAGTCCCATACAAGAATGGACTGATATAGAAAACTGAGAATATTCGAAAAAGAGTGGAGCGTTCTGTCACATGTTCGGATAGCAAGGGCGAAGCGTCAAGGAGATACTCATCCAACTTCACTACCGTACGCTACAATGAAGGCAATGTGCATGACGGTATGTTCTACTGATAAAATCCTGTGGACACACTGTCCAACAACAGTCAACAAATACACTCCTGGAAATTGAAATAAGAACACCGTGAATTCATTGTCCCAGGAAGGGGAAACTTTATTGACACATTCCTGGGGTCAGATACATCACATGATCACACTGACAGAACCACAGGCACATAGACACAGGCAACAGAGCATGCACAATGTCGGCACTAGTACAGTGTATATCCACGTTTCGCAGCAATGCAGGCAGCTATTCTCCCATGGAGACGATCGTAGAGAAGCTGGATGTAGTCCTGTGGAACGGCTTGCCATGCCATTTCCACCTGGCGCCTCAGTTGGACCAGCGTTCGTGCTGGACGAGCAGACCGCGTGAGACGACGCATCATCCAGTCCCAAGCATGCTCAATGGGGGACAGATCCGGAGATCTTGCTGGCCAGGGTAGTTGACTTACACCTTCTAGAGCACGTTGGGTGGCACGGGATACATGCGGACGTGCATTGTCCTGTTGGAACAGCAAGTTCCCTTGCCGGTCTAGGAATGGTAGAACGATGGGTTCGATGACGGTTTGGATGTACCGTGCACTATTCAGTGTCCCCTCGACGATCACCAGTGGTGTGCGGCCAGTGTAGGAGATCGCTCCCCACACCATGATGCCGGGTGTTGGCCCTGTGTGCCTCGGTCGTATGCAGTCCTGATTGTGGCGCTCACCTGCACGGCGCCAAACACGCATACGACCATCATTGGCACCAAGGCAGAAGCGACTCTCATCGCTGAAGACGACACGTCTCCATTCGTCCCTCCATTCACACCTGTCGCGACACCACTGTAGGCGGGCTGCACGATGTTGGGGCGTGAGCGGAAGACGGCCTAACGGTGTGCGGGACCGTAGCCCAGCTTCATGGAGACGGTTGCGAATGGTCCTCGCCGATACCCCAGGAGCAACAGTGTCCCTAATTTGCTGGGAAGTGGCGGTGCGGTCCCCTACGGCACTGCGTAGGATCCTACGGTCTTGGCGTGCATCCGTGCGTCGCTGCGGTCCGGTCCCAGGTCGACGGGCACGTGCACCTTCCGCCGACCACTGGCGACAACATCGATGTACTGTGGAGACCTCACGCCCCACGTGTTGAGCAATTCGGCGGTACGTCCACCCGGCCTCCCGCATGCCCACTATACGCCCTCGCTCAAAGTCCGTCAACTGGACATACGGTTCACGTCCACGCTGTCGCGGCATGCTACCAGTGTTAAAGACTGCGATGGAGCTCCGTATGCCACGGCAAACTGGCTGACACTGAAGGCGGCGGTGCACAAATGCTGCGCAGCTAGCGCCATTCGACGGCCAACACCGCGGTTCCTGGTGTGTCCGCTGTGCCGTGCGTGTGATCATTGCTTGTACAGCCCTCTGGCAGTGTCCGGAGCAAGTATGGTGGGTCTGACACACCGATGTCAATGTGTTCTTTTTTCCATTTCCAGGAGTGTATATTGCTTCATCCTACGTGTATTCCACGAGAAGACCTAGAAGGTAAAGTCAGAAATATTCGAGCTCAAACAGAGGCTTAACAACAATCACGTCCGCAGCTCGTGGTCGTGCGGTAGCGTTCTCGCTTCCCACGCCCGGGTTCCCGGGTTCGATTTCCGGGGGGGTCAGGGATTTTCTCTGCCTCGTGATGACTGGGTGTTGTGTGATGTCCTTACGTTAGTGAGGTTTAAGTAGTTCTAAGTTCTAGGGGACTGATGACCATAGGTGTTAAGTCCCATAGTGCTCAGAGCCATTTGAACCATTTTTTGAACAACAATCGCTCATTCCAAAAGCCATTCGAGGCTCGAACAGAAACGGGGCAACTTACAGTCTTACACTATATGGCCTCCGCCACACACCGGAATGTGCCTTATGGACGACGTTTGTAGATATAGATGTAGCTCCTACTACGTCTCAAATAATTTAGTCGCCAAAGAAACGTGAAATTAGCAACCAAACATACGAGCACGCGCACACACGTGTACACACAAATACTAGCGCACGCAGCATTAACACAACTACACCGTACCCGTAGAGCAAGTCAGTGAGTTTACTATGTTGCCGACAGGGACAGTTTCACGAGCATAAACTGGGACGTATTGGCCCAGAAATAAAATTACACCCAGCTTCCCAGTCCCAATAAAGGTTTTAGGTAAGTTTCCCATGGTTTAAGTTGCATGGAAGAACTGAAACTCCTTTGAAATATTCCGAATTACAATAATCTCCGGAAACATTTCGGCTCTGCCACTGTTCCGATCTGCAGGAGCCAGTTCCCCCCCCCCCCCCCCCCTACAAGTAGACATTTTTTTTTTTTTTGGTTATCAGTCTTCTCATTGGTTCGATGCTGCCCGCCATGAATTCCTCTCCTGTTCTAAACTTTTCATCTCAGAATAGCACTTGCAAACTTAAGTCCTCAATTATTTGCTGGATGTATTCCAATCTCTGTCTTCCTCTAGAGATTTTGCCCTCTACAGCTCCCTCTACTACCAAGGAAGTCATTCCCTCATGTCTTAACAGATGTCCTGTCATCCTGTCCCTTCTCCTTATCAGTGTTTTGCACATATTCCTTTCATCTCCGATGCTGCGCGGAACCTCCTCATTCCTTACCTTATCAGTCCACCTAATTTTCAGCATTCGTCTGTAGCACCACATCTCAAATGCTTCGATTCTCTTCTGTACTGGTTTTCCCACAGTCCATGTTTTACTACCATACGATGCTGTACTCCAGACGTACATTCTCAGAAATTTCTTCCTCAAATTAAGAGCGATATTTGATATTAGTAGTCTCCTCTTGGCCAGGAATGCCCTTTTTGCCATTGATAGTCTGCTTTTTATGTCCTCTTTGCTTCGTCCGTCATTGGTTATTTTACTGCGTAGATAGCAGAATTCATTAACTTCATCTACTTCGTGACCATCAATCCTGACGCTAAGTTTCTGGCTGTTTTCATTTCTACTGCTTCTCATTACCTTGGTCTTTCTTCGGTTTACTGTCAATCCACACTCAGCACTCATTAGACTGTTCATTCACTCCAAGACCGTAGTTTTGTCATGTTTTCCTTGGTAAACAGTCACATAACAGAAGTGATAAACTTCCTCTACAAATTTTCATTCGAGTCTGCCTTTGTCATATTCTCTGTTTGTTTTGATCTGACAGATAGTAACGGCTTTAAATTATAATTTTGCTTCTTTGCGAGGCCAAAGCGTCTACAAATTTTTTGAAGGAAAATGTGGCACGTAGTAAGCCGTCTTACAGACGGTTCATCTGTAAAGGAGACCGCTTATAAAACACCAATACGACCTAATCTTGAGTACTGCTCGAGCGTTTGGGATTCCTATCAGGTCGGATTGAGGGAGGACATAGAAGCAATTCAGAGGTGGGCTGCTAGATTTGTTACTGGTAGGTTTGATCATCACGCGAGTGTTACGAAAATGCTTCAGGAACTCGGGTGGGTGTCTGTAGAGGAAAGGAGGCATTCTTTTCGTGAATCGCTACTGAGGAAATTTAGAGAACCAGCATTAGAGGCTGACTGCAGTACAATTTTACTGCTGCCAACTTACATTTCGCGGAAAGACCACAAAGATAAGATAAGAGAGATTAGGACTCGTACAGAGGCACATAGGCAGTCATTTTTTCCTCGTCCTGTTTGAGAGTGGAACAGGGAGAGAAGATGCTAGTTGTGGTACGAGGTACCCTCCGCCACGCACCGTATGGTGGATTGCGGAGTATGTATGTCGATGCAGATGTAGATGTACAGTTTATTAATTGTACTTTCGGCCAATTTTGACGTTTATGTCACTATCAAGCACCTACAATAAAACATATCAACGTGGAATACATTGTAACATCCTTACGTACAACTATCTTGCTATACACATGGCATTACTTGCATGTGGCAGAACATCACGTTATGAATCACATTAGACATGGCAAATAATTCAAATTTCGCTTCCTCAGTTGCGGCCATATGTAACATATTTCGCATCTCACATCATATGTCAATGGAATTGTGTCATTACAGTTACAGGATCACATGACAATACGTGTAAACGGTAGCCACTAGTTACGTAAACTGTCAGTTACAAACAGCTGTTACTTGATGTTGTCAAAGATGGCGATGTTATGTGTGAAGCACGTCTTTAACAAAGTCGATTAACAGATGACTGTAAACGTCATTTTACATAGAGAGTGGCTACAGTTTACAGTTAGCGGCATATGGTCATGTAAATGTAATGGCATGGCTTCATTCACATATTGTTTTAGATATGGACTACGTAAAATGTGAATTCAAGTGTGTAATATAATTTAACTAATGTGCCACGACTAATGTGATAATGTTAAGTTCATCCACATATAAGCAGAGTTAAAGCCTTATGCCATGTATATAATAAGATTGTTATTACGTCTTGTAGGTTTTTACAAAGTATATTCTAATGTTACAATGTGTTCCACGGGGGGTATGTTTTATTTTAGGTGCTTGGTAATAACATAAATGTCGAAATCAGGCGAAAGCATAATTGATAAATAATGACTAGGACTACTACGGACTATGCCTCCCTCAGAAAAAAGTTTGTAAATTATTGGTTCTTAGCCGTATGTTTTACAGTTTTCCGTTGTTCTCAAGCGTCGTGTTGACTTAATATTCTCAGCACTCGAATTGAAATGTGTTGATTTCCTAAAGATCTCTCAATAATTTATGATAAGTACACGTTAGTTAATAAACAATAAACCACGGCGGTGATTCATTAACTCGATGGTGCACGTTGTATTACTGGGCCCTCCGAACTTGAAATACACCACTGAAGTGACTCTTCGATGGCTTTCAACACGCGTCATTTCTGGAAAGGATAACACATGTAAATAAATGGAATACGAATTTTTCCGAATAAAAGCAGAAGCTTTTTGAATGCATAAAACTGTACCTGGGAATTTCCCGACACCATTCATCACTGCTCCTTCAACAAAACCATCAGCGCGGAAGCATTATGCACGAGTACGTCTGATCCGACCGCCGAATACATTGCGACGTGGGCGGCCGGAGAATACGCCGTGGCTCTCTGCCCTCATCCCTTATGCAGAAACATACGCGTCTGGGTCTCAACCCTGGGGAGGCGCGTCACATGTCTGTCGGCCGTCACGTGTGGAAGACATCAGATGCAGACCACTCTCCGATCAGAGACCCGGCCCAACATCCGGGCTGCGCCTCTGGCAATGTCTATACTGCAGAGCTTTTGGTGACTGGACGTTCTTTGTTACAGAGCTGTTAGATGGTACATTTAGCCCTTTTATTTAGTAATCTACGTACACTTCGTCGCCGTACAGACACTATTTTACACAGTTATTTCGCATATATGGCCGACATGATTAAATCAATTACAAATGTAACAGAATACAAACACAACATATGTATTATACTAAAAGTTTTCGAATAAAAACATTTAGGATTGCATGTAAGTTGTTAAAGTTGAAAACATATTAGCAGGTTGTACGATCATCATCAGACGGTTAAAACATCATGATGGCAGTTGGAGAGAGTGGCGATAAACACTGCTTGTTACATTACATGCGATCCTAGACTGTTTTTATTTAAAAATCTGTGTTCTATTTTTCGGATCGCCATTTCCCAGATACAATGTTCCAAAAGAAATTTATTATACGCTTACAGCTCATCCTTTTTATGTAAAAACATAGCGATCCAAAACGGCAGCTAGTGACAGAAATAAAGAAAAATATCGGTAGCAGCTATGTAAATCAGAACTGTGGCGTTCTTTGCCACTTACTGAAAAAATATTACTTATTTATGTTATAGCTATGAAAGAATAGTGTCATTAAGGCTAAAGATAGAGTGAGGCTACCTCAAATAAGTGTATGTGCCTCCGAAGAAGAAAGAAACGGAAGACCTATAGAAGCAAGGAGAGCAAAACAAGAACGATTATTTGATTACAGACGGGAACCTTAATTCACGTGTAAGGAATTAGCTGATACCTGGAACAACAGGAACACGTAGCAGTGCTAAGATTCAGCACTGGTATGTCGTTCCTTTTCCTGCAGGATGATATGTAACAAGACTAACAGGATAAAATACGGCTGAAGCACCTTAAGCAAAGTGTATCGAATCACTCTCTGAACGAGAGCAGAACCACTGCAGTAGAAACAGGCAGTAAGAGAACAGTTTTCTCGACAACAACTCGATTCAGGAATAGATTTGGATCGTTTAAATGGAAGAGAGTGCCAAAATTTGGTTTTTGCACAGATAAACGATGAAAAAGTGCTTTCATATTTTGCAGTTTATTTCCTTCTGAACAAAACTAAGCAGTGTGCGGCTCTCGTTCATGCTGTTTGTTCTTTGGCATTTTGTCACATCGATTGGCATAGTGTTTCCTTCTTATGGACTGGCGTAGCGAAGTTGCTAGCTTGCTTCCTTGAGTGGCAACAGCAGTGCTTATCGATACTAGTACTGTCGTACTATCTTTGGTGTGACCGTTAGTATTTCCTGGTGGTGGTGGTGGTGGTGGTGGTGTGTGTGGTGGTCAGTCGGTTGGGACGGAGCAGCGAGGAAGTCTCTGCAGCGCAAGGCCAGGCCGGGACCACTGGCAGCATGCATGCGCTGTCGAATAGTGAGGCGCTAGCTGCAAGAGCGACCGTGTTCGTTGCCCACCGAACCTGGAAGCTGAAGCTGAGTGATCAGTTAACCTGTTATGAAACCTCAACTATTGTGACATCTCTTCTTTCATATGCAGGTTGTTGTTCCCTGGGACGTTCGGACTAGCAGCAACGTATGATGTGTTGGAGTCAGCAAAATCTTGCAGCCGTCTTCCTATATTGTGATTAATTATTAAATTGACTGTTGCTTGCCAGTGAAGTGCACCAGTGATATTTTCTGCCCTGTGGCCGTTAATGCCCCAGTTACCTGCCCTGGTTGTTAGCATAGTTTTACGGCAGTGTGCCTTTCCTCGTCATGTTGATGCTGTCCGGTACAGCGTGTAGTTCGACAGCCTTTTAAGTTGTTTGGTACATATTTTGCTTAGAGTTGTTATTGTCCATTTGGCTGTTTTTAGACGCCATTTTCTGAAGAGGCAGTGCTGTTCGTATCCTCGTCCTCGGCCTGATATTTTCTGTCGTTGTGTCGTTGGTTGGACGGAATGGTAAGTGGTCAAATTGTTGGTCGGTCCTTGGGATGTCCCCAGTTTGGGTTGCAATCCCATTATTTAACTTCAACTCTTAGCTGCCTGTCTCACCTCACCTTTTGTTTGAGCTACCTTCTCAAGCCGACCCTTAGAACAATTCTGAGCACCACTTGTTCTGTTTGTTTTAAATTGTGATTTTCATTTTAGTTTGAAGTATTGTGCGAGGCCTTCGGCCGTATATTAATTCAGTTTTTTCTAAATTTTACATAAAGGCTTTCAGCCGTGTTAAATTGAAATTCTGAAGATTGATTTTATATAAAAAACTTCCTTAAAATTTGTTCTGTCTGAAATTGTTTGTAAGCCAGGACCTGAGCCGTCAGTTGTCCGATGTGTTACTTGTGGCTTTCAGCCGAGGATTTACGTGAACTCCTTTTAATAAGACCTTCAGCCTTGTGTATTCTTTAAAGGAAAATTTTTAGAAGAAGGAAGGGGTTTATTTTAAATTGTTGCTCTGACTTGTTCAGGCCTTCAGCCGTTGTTTCAAATTTGTTTGTGGCCCTCAGCCGTGCAATAAGTTAATATTTCTTTAATTAGGCTTTCAGCAATTCTGTTGTAAGTTTAAAAGGAAATTTCTTGGTTAAGAAAATTGTTTATTAATGTGTTTTAATTATAGTTGTTCTTCAGACTTGTAGTGTAAGCCTTCAGCCTCTAATTGTTTCCAATTGCATGTTTTTCTTTTCCTTTTTAATTTTACCTTCTGTTTTTAATTGCTTTTGATTTCTAAGTTAGGCCTTCAGACGTTCTTGTTTCTGGTGTGGTTTTTGGCCTTCAGCCCAGAAAGCAACTCACATTTTCTTTAACTAGGCCTTCAGCCATATTGTCTAATTGTGATCATATAAAGCAATGTGTAAATAAGTGGTTCTGAGAAAATAAAGTTGTGTGTTTGATTGTTAAACTCACAGTAACTGTCTCGGCCCCATCCACAATCGTAACCTTATCCTGTCCGCTCGCTGAGTACCTGCCAACCAGGTTTCAACGATATATTAATTTAGACACTGAAACCACTGTCAAGCGTTTCTCTGCAATTAATATTACCGTCTCAGCATTAGTGAGTCATTAAAGTAGCACAGTTACTGGATTCGTGGTTTCCTGTCGAAGAGGTCACAGTTCGTAGTAACTGACGGAAAGTCATCGAGTAAAACAGAAGTGATTTATGGCGTTCCCCAAGGTAGTGTTATAGGCTCTTTGCTGTTAATTATCTATATAAACGCTTTGGAGACAATCTGACCAGCCCTCTTAGGTTGTTTGCAGATGAGGCTGTCGTTTCAAATGGCTCTGAGCACTATGGGACTTAACATCTGAGGTCATCAGTCCCCATGAACTTAGAACTACTTAAACCTAACTAACCTAAGGGCATCACACACATCCATGCCCGAGGCAGGATTCGAACCTGCGACCGTAGCAGTCGCGCGGTTCCGGACTGAAAGCGCCTAGAACCGCTCGGCCACATCGGCCGGCGGCTGTCGTTTATCTTAAAATGATCAGGCAAAGTCATCAGAACATCAAAACAAACTGCAAAACGATTTAGAAAAGATGTATGTTTGTATCGAAAATTGACAATTGACCCTAAATAACTAAAAGTGTGAGGTCATGAGTGCTTAAAGGAATCCGTTAAACTTCGGTTATACGATAAATCGAAAGACCGTAAATTCAACTAAATACCTGGGAGTTATAATTACGAAAAACTTAAACTGGAAGTAACACAAAAAAATGTCGTTGGGAAGGCTAACCAAAGACTGCGTTTTACTGGCAGGACACTTAGAAAATGTAACAGGTCTACTGAAGAGACTGCCTGTCCGTCCTCTTTTAGAATACTGCTGAACGGTGTGGGATCCTTACCACACAGGACTCACGGAGTACATCGAAAAAGTTCAAAGAAGGGCAGCATGTTTTGTATTATCACGAAATAGGGGGGAGGGTGTCTGGGATGGGCATCATTAAAACAAAGGCGTATTTTTGTTTCCTCCGATTGCGAAAATATTTTGTTGACGCCGACCTACATGGGCTGCCGTTCCCCAAGAAACCTTCCAGCACCTGACTGAACGTATGTCTGCGTGAGTGGTAGCTGTCATCAATTCTAAGGTTAGGCCACCATCATCTTGAATTCCTGCATTACTGATGGAGGGCGCCAGGAATTTGTAAGTCATTTTCAGCCAGGTGTTCGGAGACTTTTGATCACGTATTGTAGGTGTTTCTTCTTTCCGCGCGCTATACAACATTGGAAATATAGAGAATTGTGAGGGTGGTTCGATGAGCCGTCTGCCAGGCACTTAAATGTGATTTGCAGAATATCCATGTAGATGTAGTTCAAACCATTAAAAGTGATAACGAGTATACAATGCATGTCATTTCACATGTCAAGAAGGCTCTGTTGGTTATTTCTCTGTATAGGGATCCTTTTGGTATGTTAGAGTACATTGTCAACAATTTTATACAAGGGCCAATTATAATTTTACAGTGAAATCGTAAGAAAGCACCTTCTGGAAACAGTCCCATAGGTTGTGCCTAAGCCGTTTCTCCACAAAATCTTTGTTCAAAGCGGGCTAGTACCACAATGTGTGCTCGAGAACTTCTGTGTAGTTTGGAAGGGAGGATAAGAGGTTATGGCGGAAGTTCTGGTGCTGCATCGTGAGACGTGACTGGATAGTTCAGTCGGTAAGGTCCCAGATAAGACTCTCGGTGTTGCACAAAGTTTAAATCTCCCAGGAAGTTTCTAATCAGCACACGTGCTGCTACAAACTTAAAATTCATTCTGGGTACATCAATGGCTCTTAGGTCTTCAGTTGCGTTAACGAAAGAGGTTACCAATTTTTTTACGAAAAGACAGCAATATAAAATGTAATCGACATAAATAAAGCAAACATATTAAGTGGCAGGACATACGATAATCACTTACTAAGATGTGCAGCTATATTCAGTCTGCAAACAAACTATTAAAAAAAATGGTTCAAATGGCCCTGAGCACTATGGGACTTAACCTCTGAGGTCATCAGTCCCCTAGAACTTAGAACTACTTAAACCTAACTAACCTAAAGACATCACACACATCCATGCCCGAGGCAGGATTCGAACCTGCGACCGTAGAAGTCGCGCGGTTCCGGACTGAAGCGCCTAGAACCGCTCGGCCACCGTGTCCGGCAAACAATTCCTGTTATAAAATATTAAATACTGTAAGCATACAATGTCTATTATTTTGCCACTAAATGCTCTTGAAGGATAAGTAGAGGAGAAGGGACGGGCGACAGAGGTAAGCTAATAAAGCCGAACATGTGTGAGTGCGACTCACACTCTGAGGGTTCAATACCAGCTTAATTACGTACACAGGGCTGTCAGAAACAGACTGAAATACCTTATGAAGGCGTTGCAGGGTAGGTTGTGCTGAGAAATAACTAAAGAAAAAAAATTCAATACGGTGCGCCGTTTCCGAGTTAATTAGCATTGAAGTTAACCAGTCACGGCGTTGCGCTCATAAACTCAAGCTGCCCGCCAGAAACAGTGTCACCAACGTGTCCTTCGTTTACCTTCCAACCCAAATAAGAGAGCGATTAAAAGTTGGTCATGAGACGGTTGTAAGTATCTAACCCGAGCCAAAGGCTAAGCAGTTTCGTGCTTATTATCTACGCTATGAGAACAAGTAACACTAATTATATCTGGCGGGACGCTTGAATTTGCGCACGAAACGGCCAGATTGGCGAATTTCAATGCTAACTATCTCGGAAAAGGTGAAGTATGGAATTTGTTTCTTAACAATCATTTCTAAGAACAGCCTACCCTGCAACATCCTTAAAAACTTACCATTCTTTATATTCACCATGTATAGATAGTTCACACGAACCAGGAATCGAAAATCTCTACATTTTTAGCTTCTTATCGATATCGGTACTGGGAAAATTCGAGTCCTGGGCATTCCAGAACTTTCGAGAACGTTCTAAGTTCAAATATCCTGTTTAATTTCCCATTCGCTATTGCATTTCATTTAATTTTGGAGTTAGATCAACATTCTACGCTGATTGACAGTTGTAGATCCGCTTACTTCGTCTGCTCTCCCTGTTCTAATCACTGGTAAAATCTGATGGAAGTCCCAGAGAAGAAAACTGTATCGCCAGTTACAGGGCTATTGTTGTTACGCAAATGTCGAATTGTTCTGTGGAATGCTTCAATGAATATTTTATATGATATCGTAACTGAGACGCCCTCCTAATGCCACAGGACAGAATGCATAATATAAATTGTGGAAAGGGGCCAAAATAAGGGCTGTCAGTTACACTCGAACATAAAACTTTATTATTTAATCAATGATTACATGATCCCAAAAATTAAAAAAAAACCAGGTTTAATCCTTTGGACTTAATTACCGGCTGAAAGCCAATAACTTAAAATGCAAACATAATCAGAAATTTAACAGGCAAGTCTTATCTTAAAACAGTTCTTTAGTTAGGCTGAGGTAAACAAGTTAAATTCAGATTGGCTGAAGGCCTAACACTCAAAACTACATAATATTAATTTTTATAAATACCGAAGGTTTAACATAAAACAGTTCTTTAATTCAGGCTGAAGGCCTAAGAGCAAAACAATTCTAATTTAAAAGAATTGACTAGAAGCCATAGAAGTACAAACAACAAGAACAAATTTTAAAAAATAGGACAGTACACCCAAGGGCGCTCAGATGTTCGACGATCGGTCTGTAATTCAAACACTAACGCTCTCTTAGGTGAGACAGACAGTCGGGCCAACCATTCAAGATCTGACGACAACCCAAGCGACCGACATTCAACAGGCCCACAGACCAGATAACTTCCACTTCACCTGACCAGGGCACAGCAGGGAGTTCAACGGAACAACGTAGAAGATATTGGCTCCGACTACCAATCATACATGGAGCTGTCAAGCTACACACCATGCTGGACAGCGACAACACGATGAGGAAACTAAACTGCCTGAAATTTACGTCAACGGTGAGGGCAGGTAACAGGAACATTAACGGCCACAAGGCAGAAGATTCCGCTGGTGCACTTCAATTCAAATAACCAAATACAGTGAAACTCCAGTAGAAGGTGGCTAAAATTTTCCAACTTGAAAACCATGTTGTTGCTCTCGGGAATATCCCAACAACCGACAACGAACTCCAAACGATACAATGTGAACAGTCTTGACTTGCTGGTAGGTTAAATCAAAACTCAACTTTCGTGTCCAGGGTCGGTGAGCGTCAGACCCCGTAGCAATGGGAACAGCGCCACGCCCTCTGACACCACGTAGAGACTGCCAGCGGGCCCGGCCAAACTACGCCTCGCCGAAGATTCCTTGCTGCTCCACGCCAGCCGACCGACTGCCAGCCCGGAAATAGTGAAAGGACCAAATATAACGTACGTTGGCCTATGGGACGATCAACCGAACGACCAACCAACTGTCGTCCCGCTCCAATTTCCCTCCGTCGGACAGTTCACGTGTGTCGCCAGCGGTCGGCGAGCACTGGCTGTCGGCGCCTCACCGGCACTCCGTCCCTGACTTCACTGCTGCTGCGTCCCGACTGCACTGCTGGTCCACGCAGAACTGACTGCCAGACACACGACGACCCGGAAAGTCTATCGGTCGCTCCAGAGATGGTACGACAGTGCACTTATCTATAAGTGGTGCTGCTGCTGCTGCTGATCACGGGCTAGTGAGGCAGGAATCTAGTGACGCCAGTAAATGGAATCAGAAAACGAGGCGGCAGTACCATAATAGAAGATGACAAACAGTAAATGGGAGCCGTGCACAGTTGAGTAACCTTATTCGAAACGATGAAACTGAATTCCCGAATCTGTTACCAGTATTACTTTACCCTGAAAATGACAGATGCTCTATATGTTGTACAGATATTCTGCCAGAAATGTTTGTTTGTAGAATGAGCAGTTTGTAAAGGACCCGCAGTGCTAGCAGAAATGTGATGCTGAGGGGGAGGAGAAAATCAATAGAGAAACTGAATATTAGGAGATGGACAGAGTTGGGAGAGGAAGAGACAGACAGAGAAGGAGATGGAATGAGAAGGGGACAAAGAGGCATGGGGGAGATGGAATCAGGGGGGAAGGAAGGGGTGGACAAGGGTGAGAAGGGAAATAGAATTATGGGGAACGGAAGGGATGGACGAAGGGGAAGACAGATTGAAGAGGGAGGAGGAGGAGTTCGATAGAAAGAGGGGGAAGGGGAAGGAGATGCAAAGAGAGTGGGAGGGTGAACAGAGGAAGGGGGTAGCGGGGATTTCCAGACGGATAGTGAGAGAGGAGATGGATAGAGGGAGGGGAAGGAGAAGATTGAAATAAGCACATATGTGGGCAATGTCAGGTACTCAGCTAGTACACCTACGCAAACACTAGGCTTTCATGTATATTGTTTGCGATATATTGTACGAGAATCAAAAGTAATTTATATTAGCGTTTCTGATCAATCTTTTGGAAAATTTCGCTTGAATGTTAGGCAGAAACCAGAACTGAATATCACCTGCCATACATTATCAGTTGGGACTCACTCTACCGGTTCGCCCAGTGTTTGGCTTAGTAGTCCCTCTCTCTGTACGGGTCATGAATCGAATTTCTCGCTCTACAATTAGCAGCAGGCAATGAAAAGCACCATAAAACTTAAAAAAGTCTTCAAGACACCATCTTTACCCTCAATCTATTCCAACTCCAAATTTTTGGGGTTCTCTTTCACACAAATACTTTCGTCGATTGGTAGCTTGTCATGAATGATTAAGCATTATTCAGAGGGTGGACGAAAATACGGAAACGCCAAAATCACGACAGATTACCATACCTAATACGATGTAGAAAAACCGTTGGCATTCAAAACAGCTTGCAGACGTCGCGGAATGGGTAAATACAGGTCCTGTAGGTTTTCAGAGGAATTTTATCCCATTTTTCCTGCAGAATAATGGCAAATTCAGGAGAACATGATGGAAGTGGATAGCGATCACGAGCCTTTCTGTCCTGAGTAGATCACAAACGCCCAATAATATTGAGATCTGTATACTGTCGTGGCCAGGGGAGATGCGACAATTCATCCATGAAAAATCAGTCCTGGACGTTGCGTGCTATATGTACAGGAACCCTGACGTCTTACAACGCAGTGTCACAATGGGAAACAAACGGTGTACCATGGTATGGACGTCATCAACCCAAATTGTCACATAATCCTTGGCGGTATCGTGATCTTGCAGAGTAACACAGGAACCCATGGGATACCAGGATATAACTGCCCAAATCATCACCTAACCAACGCAATATTTCACTCTTGGGACGCAATCTTCGCCAGTAGCTGGAAGTGTGAAACAAGACTCATCCAACCAAATGACTTTCCTCCACTGCTTAATCGCCCAGACTGTATGGCTTCGGCACAAATTTACCTCTGTGTGCTTGCCTCGCGGAGGGGTCGCGCTGTTAGAGGCGCCATGTCACAGATTGTTCGGCCCCACCCGCAGGAGGTTCACGTCCTCCCTCGGGCATGGGTATGTGTGTTGTTATTAGCGCAAGTTGGCTTAAGTAGTGTGTAATTCTGGGGACCGATGACCTCAGCAGTTTGGTCTCTTAGGGATTCACACACATCTGAACATTTTTGATGTGTGGTTTTGGATTCCAGCATGTCCTGCAACTTAAACCTTATGGAGGGGCCTACGCGGTTTTGGTGCTGATTGTTCCACAGTGACTTTCGCACGTGTAGTTTTCTTATGTTTCGCCACAATGCTCTTCAAGGAAAATTTGTCACCAGCACTTAACACACATTTTCGTCCGCGTCCTAACATAGAAAATGATGTTCCGCTCTCCCCATATACGGTATAAATCTTAGATATGGTGTCTCTTGAAATACGAAACACTTAGGATCCCATGGATACGGAGGTAGCCGTCATATGAACAGCAACAATCCGCTCACGTTCGAATTAATTTAGTTACCATACGATAGCCTCAAAACTACGCAGAACACTGTTCAATGACTGACAGATGCTGCGGAAATCATTGCAGGTGCCATTCGTACAAGTGTTCTTCTTTGGTCTCTTTTAGTGTTATTGCCCAGGTCTCACATACGTACGTGAGCATAGGTATTGCCAGTATTTTGTAGAATTTCGTGTTTGTTTCTTTACTAATTTTACTGGGTAGCTTTCTACGTATACTGCCACATATCATTTGAAACTTCTTTAACTTACTGGAGATGTCATTATCATTTTCAGAACGTATATCCCATCGTAATAGCTGAGAATGAGATATCTGTCTTCGATTTAACATTAGTTTATTTTTTCCCTTTAAAACTCATAACTTTGATTTTGTTTTCTGATGTTCCAAACTACAGAGTAGTTGTTAAGTCCAAACGATGTAGAGAAAATAGTAAATCATTCTCCATCTATCCTAGAATTATTTCGTCATTGGCAAAGAGTACTGTGCTTAAATTTACTTACACGTGTGTTTCCAAGAATTAATTTTGTTCCTGAGGTAGGTTCTTATTTTCTTTGCCTAGAAATGTTGTCATTATACATATTAAACAAACTGCATGAGGGCCACCACCCTTTTCGTACACCTCTGTTAAGTGCTTTTGGTCCTGTTCTCTCTTTGCCTGCATTAACAAAAATTCCGTTATTTAAATACAAACTTTTTATCTCTTTAATTAAATGTTTATAATAACCTTGTCATTCCCTTATATTCCGGATCAGATACATGTTCACTCTATCGGAGGCATTGTCATAGTCAATAAAAGCAACATGAGTCTCCAGATTATGTTCTCGTCTCTTTTCAGTTATCTGCCACCCTATTGTAATATTCCACTGCACGATCGTCTGTAGCTGACAACATTTTGTTCCTCCGGTGAAAGGGCGCCAGCTATTCTTGTCAGCTTGTTATTAATTATTCGTGCGTATATTTTGTAGCCAGTGTTCAGCAGACGCATTCCTCTGTAATTTTCATAGTTTCTTCTAGTTCGTTATTTTTTTAAACTTTTTACAGTGATATTACTTCCGCCACTCTCCAAGAGGTGGGTATCGTTTTCCATTTCTAGCATTCATTTGATAAATGCAACAGCCTCTGTTCTAACATTGATTCTCCACATCTGATAAGCTCTGCATTAATATTATTTAATATTATTGGATGCTACTAATTTTCCATTATTCATCTGCTTTAATATCTTTTCTTGCATGTCCTCCATTGTAACATTGCCTCCATGGTATTTTTCATACTCCTTTATTATGGTCTAATTTCGTTAGTTCAATTTTGTAATTATTTTCTACCCATTAACCTTAACAGTTTCTTTGTCTACTGCGTGAAGAATATTTTTTAATTCATTGGTTCAGGAGTTTAAAAGCCATCTCTTGGCTACCGTATAGATCAGGAGTAGTCAACCTTCTTTACCTAAAGCTCACTTTTGTATCTCTGTTAATAGTAAAATTTTCTAACCGGCCATCATTTCCTCAGTAATTGTCATTTGTAATGTACAGAAGTAACTGCATAAAATTTATGAAGCAGATTTACAGCAAGTTTACAAAAATAACCAACAAAATACTTCATATCAAAATTTTATGGAAACCTAATGGAAATGCTCTTAATGCCCCTACTGCCTACCGCCCGCCAAGAAAGTTGAACTCTCACCAGTGGGCAATAGGGGCCTGGTTGGCTACCACTGATATAATCCAGAATGAGATTTCCACTCTGCAGTGGAGTGTGCGCTGATATGAAACTTCCTGGCAGATTAAAACTGTGTGCCGGACGGAGACTCAAACTCGCGACCTTTGCCTTTCACGGGCAAGTGCTCTACCAACTGAGCTATCCAAGCACGACTCACGCCCCGTCCTCACAGCCTTACTTCTGCCAGTACCTCGTCTCCTAACTTCCAAACTTTACAGAAGCTCTCCTGCGAATCATGCAGAAATAGCACTCCTGAAAGAAAGGATATTGCGGAGATATAGCTTAGACACAGCGTGGGGGATGTTTCCAGAGTGAGATTTTCACTCTGCAGCGGAGTGTGCGCTGATATGAAACTTCCTGGAAGATTAAAACCGTGTGCCGGAACGAGCCTCGAACTCAGGACCTTTGTCTCATCCCCCAAGCTGTGGCTAAGCCATGTCTCCGCAATATCCTTTCTTTCAGGAGTGCTATTTCTGCATGGTTCGCAGGAGAACTTCCGTAAAGTTTGGAAGGTAGGAGACGGGGTACTGGCAGAAGTAAGGCTGTGAGGAGGGGGCGTGAGTCGTGCCTGGGTAGCTCAGTTGGTAGAGCACTTGCCCGTGAAAGACAAAGGTGCGGAGTTCGAGTCTCGGTCCGGCACACGGTTTTAATCTGCCAGGAAGTTTCATATCAGCGCACACTCCGCTGCAGAGTGAAAATCTCATTCTGGAAACATCCCCCAGGCTGTGGCTAAGCCACGTCTCCGCAATATCCTTTTTTTCAGGAGTGCTATTTCTGCATGGTTCGCAGGAGAGCTGTAGTGTTTGGAAGGTAGGAGACGAGATACTAGCAGAAGTAAAGCTGTGAGGACGGGGGGTGAGTCGTGCTTGGATAGCTCAGTTGGTAGAGCACTTACGCACGAAAGGCAAAGGTCCCGAGTTCGAGTCTCGGTCCGGCACACAGTTTTAATCTGCCAGGAAGTTTCACTGATGTAATCAATTGTAACGTTTGATATGCTAGCCCAGGATTCTCTTACCGTTAGAATAGTTGAGTTTTCCTTTATAATTCGTTTTCGTTTTTTCTGTACTGTGTTGTAGACTTGTAGTGTAAGCTTTAATTTTGTCTTTAATTGTATTTTCTGTATCTTCATTCCATATTTTGACACTCTTCCTCCACTAAAATTTCTTTTTCTTCCCTAAACGCTCCATCGCCGCTTGGATCGCACACGCTGTTACGTTTTGCTAATCTTTATCTATAACTTTTTCTGTGAATTTATTTTAGAAATAACGTGCCATTCGGTGTTGAAATAAAATTCTTAACTGTGTTGATGCGTAAGGTAGATTTTGAACAGTTCCACTTCGAGTTTACTTTCGTTACGAAGTGCCGCAATTCGTCTCCCCTGTCATTTCTTACCTACTCAGTTAGCACCTTCCACATTTGGTTTATTCGGGACGACGCGCAAATTGAATTCACGTGATACTAGTCTCTTACATGTTGTGAGTAATCAGTATATTTTTATCATTTGATGTAAAACGAAAAACTTTTGGTGACAAAGAAGTTGACGTGGTTTTCTGAATGAACTGAAAGAATACGAACCTTCAGCAGCTGCTCTTTATTTCATTTCCGAAAAAAAAAGAAAACGCAGCAGAGGAATGCCAACAGTGAAATATTGTGGCTCTGCTATTAACCTGGCAGCCGGAGATGACACTGTCAGTCATTGATCACCTGCCTCAGCTATCTGCCAGCGGGAGGACGACTCTTGCGTTTCAGCTGCAACTGTGTCGACATACGTTTGTCTGTATTTCATCTTTGCAGGATGAACAAATACGATTTTTCAGAGCATTTAATTTGACCCTCGCCGATAATTCGATGGAGAGGTGAGTGTCTGACGACATTTCACTAAAAAAAGGAGTTATTCGAAATTAGCCAACAAAATACTGGCTTATAATATTAACCTTCATGTTTCGAGATAATTTTGTTTTTGTTGGTTTCTATATGAAACAGCTGAGGTGAAAAAGTGCAGGAGTTTGTGCTGAGTAAGTTAACAACAACACCTAAATCTATAGAAGGAACGAAAATATAAGAAATAAGTTAAACACTGTTGTATTTTGTTAAATTATAATACAAAATACAAAATTTAATTCTCAGTTTGACGTAATATCTGCAAGTTGCGTTCGGTTTCGATTTTTGCTGATCGTATATTAACAACTGGAAAATAAAGAAAATCTTCAACGAGTAGTAAAAAGTTTACGATGACATTGATTAGCAACACCAGTTTCTAATTAATCCAAAGTCTTCTGCTGCCAGTAAGGGAGGGTGATTCGCCAAGAATGTGTTCAGCTGACATAATTTTTAATTATTTTAAAGCCACCCGCGGTGGCCGAGCGGTTCGAGGCACTTCAGTCCGGAACCGCACGACTGCTACGGTCGCAGGTTCGAATCCTGCCTTGGGCATGGATGTGTGTGATGTCCTTAGGTTAGTTAGGTTTAAGTAGCTCTAAGTTATAGGGGACTGATGACCTCAGATGTTAAGTCCGATAGTGCTCAGAGCCATTTGAACAATTATTTTAATGTTTAATAACAAGCACCAATTTCTCCATAGCGACATAAACGTCAGCACTAGAACTCATGTTTCTTTGAAAAGACGTAAGAGTTTTCACATTAAAAATTCGGAGGCATTACTTTACAGCACGCTTTCGTAACAAAATTGTATGTTTCAATGTGTGCATTTCGTTGACCTTAGACAGATACAAACTGTGGCTTCGTGCGTCAGCCCTTAACCAATATTTCTACGTTATATACCAACTGTATCCAATTATGTAGACTCGAAAAAGTCAGTCGAAATGGACAAAACATTCTATTAGCTCTCTTCGCCTAGTTTTACAGACACTTGATTTATAATGCATAACATTACGTCTATCACGAATTAATCTGAATGGACGCATATGTCACTATGTAGGCATTATTTGAGTGATCAGAATAAGTTTCAGATAGTAGTAACAGACCCATGCAAATCGTTCATAAATCACACGAAGATGTAAGAGGGAATGTTCAGGACACACATGATGCTACTATGTTGATTATATAATGGTGAGAGATTCTGAAATCAGATACCGTATTTTAAGACATTCAGGAGCAGATATAGACTCTGCTCATAATTTAGTAGAGGATAGAGTTGTGTTTAGAGGATAGTGTACCTAGGAACACACCATGAGATTGTGTCAGTACTTCAATTTAGTGACATATTTAGAACCATATGAAGGAATGCGCCATTGAGACTGCCATAAGAAGTTTCCAACATTTCTACATTTTTTGTTGTTGTTAGACATATGGGTGTGGTTTTTCGCAACTTTTGTAAATATTTCGCGTTCTACAAAGTAAAGTCTGTATGATATATTAAACTATTGGAAACATATTGTTAATTATTCAAGGTCAGAATATTAGGGTGAGTAAATTGTCATACATTTTTTAGAACTATTTATGTGAACAGTGAAGCCATACTTCATCAGTCTTGCATCATCGTTTATCTTGAAAGAGAAGTAGTAGGGTACGGGGGTATCAGCGCAATTTTAATGCCAAATTGGTATACAAACTAATTAAATTGTCTCAATTAATTAGCCCAACCCCTCCACCCCACCCCAGATGATGTCATGTGTTTTCTGCAATGGGCACGTAGGTCCCACCCCACCTCACCCCCTCCCCAATCTAACCCACTGGTGGGACTTTCGAATTTTGATTGGAATTTCAAATTTAGGTGGGAATTACAAATTTAGGCAGAAGCTTCGAATTTTGGCAGGAATTTCTTCGTCCAGGGGCTGCGCTGATGTCCCACTCCACTCCCCCATCTGAGGTCTCGAGGGAAATGAAAAATTTATTCTTTCCGTTATACCTAAGGAATAACATTGTTTGTGAGAACCAATGGTGATTTGGTAAGATCTATATGCGATTCCCTGTGTGAGAACACAGTTATTGATTGGGATATGCGTGTATTGCCTGCTTTAATATGGTACCTCTGTCGCCTTTGTTGAAGTATGTGTTACGAAAACACACATAGTATACAGGGGGAGGGGGAGGGTTAAAAATGAATGCACTCAGAGCATAATTTTTAAACTTTCCCCAGTCTTGAGTGTCCGGGTACTCCCAACCAACCTCAGTTCACCACATTTTGTCTTACTTTTTCTTTAATTTTATGTATTCTCAGAAATTTAAGTAATTTCACTAGTTTTTTCGCGATTTTACATATTTTATCTTGTTTCCCGTCAGTATGGCCATATTGCCGTCATACGCATGCATAGTTTGATTTTGTATGAGGATACTTCCATGTCTTATACACCTTTTCTCTCAGAAATTCTAAGAATTTCTCTCTTCCCATTTATCTACATGCATGCTTTTTGGATAGAAAGATCATGAAAAGTGTAGTAACACTCGCCTCGTACCGAGATGAAATCCAACGAATGATTTAGCGTTTCTGTGTGTTTCCGTATATGGACGACTGTATGAACAATGTACATGAGATGTACAATGATAACGATAGGTGCTTAACAAGGGGAAGTGATGTTGAAACAGGTGTCGCGTCATGTAGTTCATCATCCTTTTCTGACAGGGAGCCAAAAATCCTATCGCCAGTGAAACGCAGTGAAGGGTATTCGTTTTCCAAGAAGCGAATACTAAACGTAATAACGTGCGTAGAAGATCATGCACAGCATAGTAAAAAAACAATTTTGAACAGATTTGGAATACGTCCGCAACTTGATAGTGCGTTGCATAAGAAAAACTACAGGTAGTCAAGGTAGGAAAAGGCGTACTTGTCACAGAAACTGGTATTTGTGAGTTTCAAGGATGTTCGACACAATTTATAGGCTGTGCATTGAACAGGATGTGAACTGTTACGTTATCCACATAAAACTGCGCGCGACATAGATTACAATGATTTCAAGGGAAGCAGTGGATGACTGCAAAACTTCAAACAGTGCTACAGAACTGGAACATGTAAGATAACGAAATTTCAAACAAGGCGTCAACTTCAAAATGCACAGCAAACTGCGAAAACGGCGCGAGAATTTGTAGAAGAGATTAAAAAAAACCTACCACATTGTTAAGTAAGGAATTTGTTTTCAGTTCCGAGAAATCGAGATTTGAAGAGGAAATGCATATGAAACAAACGCTGAAAATACTAAGAGAGTTGTATCAGATCAACAAACATCAATGTGTTATCGCGTTCGTGTACAATTATGCCGGTTCTTAATCTGGATGGTAAGTAGGCTGGAAAGTTCTTTATTGTGCTGCGAGCAGTTGCAAGTGTTGTACCCCCTACGATTCTTCCTCGTATGCGTGATCTTCCAAGGCTATTATGGAACATTTACGTCATAGCAAGATATCGGCGTATCTGAATTGCAACTATGGTATGAACGCTGGTTTTGCCCAATAGATGGTCAAAGTAACTTGCTTTTGCTTCATTCCTTGTCTGCGTGTCGAAATCATACTCATTTAGAGCAAAGTATTCCTCCTGAAAAGTGTGTAACATTGCAAATCATATCACCTGGAACCACTATACAAATTCAGCGTCTGGATGTTTGCTTTTTCCCTGCCTCTAAAACATGTTAACGCACTATCTGCAGCTACACTTTAAAGGGCAGCTAGTTTCATGGTAAGCTCCATGACAGACTGCTTCACATTCGGTTGCATGCCCTCACATTCCATCTGTTTTTATCATCCCGTTACACCAATATGATCCTATATGCATTGTTTAAAGTTTGATACCTAGCTGAACGTCCTGCACAGTTCGTAAGTTCCAAGGACCTTATCTTGATGATGTGAACCTTTGTGGGGGTTGGGTTGTTTTGGGGGAAGAGACCAAACTGCGAGGACATAGGTCGGTCTCATCGGATTAGGGAAGGATGGGGAAGGATGTCGGCCGTGCCCTTTCAAAGGAACCATCCCGGCATTTGCCTGGAGCGATATAGGGAAATCACGGAAAACCTAAATCAGGATGGTCGGACGTGGGATTGAACCGTCGTCCGTCCGAATGCGAGTCCAGTGTGGTAACCAATGCGCCATCTCGCTCGGTGAATCTTTGTGATCACTGTGGCGCGCTGTTTTTCATTCGGTATTCATGGTGAAAGATAGTGGTTTGTTTCGAACATTTCTTGAATGTCGACGATTTCCGTTTTGTGAAGTGTAATTGATACATCCGATAGAAGGTTAATTTCTGCACCTCCCGGACTTTCATTTCCTGTCGCCCTCCTGATATACATGGTGAGTCATTAGTAACTAATATTTTTCCTGTCGTAACTGTTCACACAGCACCATCAAACGAGCCTTACTAAAGGCTGAACAAGCCACCTCGCACACATGGGGATACTTGTGAGTGCTAAGCAATTAGATACGTTGTAATAAGGCAGCAGTCTCCAGTCCAGATTCAGTTGTAAAGTAGTTAACCAATAGTGGGGAAACTAAGCGCTGGAGCTTAGAAACGAGCAGCATCGGACTCCCACTATCTGTCCTATTTTGTATTCCGATTATCAGGTCTTCTCCATGTACACATAGACATGCTCCATTCTCTATCTCCAGAATTTATTTATATCACGGTTTTGAACATGGCTGTTATTCAGGAACCTTGTACCAGTTTCAACATAAGATTAAAGCACCAAACGGTTGCACATAAACGGTAAATACAGTGACCTTGGTTTCGACACCTACTAGGGGTGTCTTCATCGGAATGAGCTATTGCTAAATCCTGTGTTTAACAATTTTCTTCTGACGACTTATATTTATATCAGCCAATGGCCGGTGCTCTCGCTGTTTCTTAGCAAGAGTGAACATCCTCAGTGAGTGTGGCACCAGCCTTACGGCTGCTGATGCTACACTCCCAAGCACAAACGTGCAGTACAGCCCCTCGCCCTCCCCGCATTCCACCTCATGAAACCGAAATTAATAATTGCTTGTCATCTTAAAGGCCCTGGCTCTTGACTAACATCAACTTATCACGTCCAATCTCCAGTATAAATAACGCTCACGACCGCTACAGTATGTATTTAAAACAAAGTTGATTTTCGTCCTCACAGTGGCGCTATTTGCGCCACTCTTAAGCGATTGGCGCTAAATTTCAACAGACGTCATTTTTCACTCATATCAACGATCTTTTATGTCTCACGTCTCCTTCTTGATGCTGCGATTGTTTTTTGTGTCAGTGTACTATCGAGGATATCATGGAAAAAAGACGTACGTAGTTCTCTGCAGGGAGGCCAGCTAACAAGTGACAGATCCGGATTTCAAGCTGTCGCGTGAGCCGGTGAGCATACACGGACTCTAACGGTAATAACAACCACCTCGGGTACGTGAAATCATGCACAATGGGTTCCTTCTCTGCAGGTAGGCACGAACTTTGAGCAAAGGTGTAATTCCGCTTTGAAGCTGCCCATGCTTGGGAGTATGCGTGTGGAACGATTTGAAGTGGAATGATCATATAAAATTAATTGTTGGTAAGGCGGGAACCAGGTTGAGATTCATTGGGAGAGTGCTTAGAAAATGTAGTCCATCAACAAAGGAGGTGGCTTACAAAACACTCGTTCGACCTATACTTGAGTATTTCTCATCAGTGTGGGATCCGTACCAGATCGGTCTGACGGAGGAGATAGAGAAGATCCAAAGAAGAGCGGCGCGTTTCGTCACAGGGTTATTTGGTAACCGTGATAGCGTTACGGAGATGTTTAATAAACTCAAGTGGCAGACTCTGCAAGAGAGGCGCTCTGCATCGCGGTGTAGCTTGCTCGCCAGGTTTCGAGAGGGTGCGTTTCTGGATGAGGTATCGAATATATTGCTTCCCCCTACTTATACCTCCCGAGGAGATCACGAATGTAAAATTAGAGAGATTAGAGCGCGCACGGAGGCTTTCAGACAGTCGTTCTTGCCGCGAACCATACGCGACTGGAACAGGAAAGGGAGGTAATGAGAGTGGCACGTAAAGTGCCCTCCGCCACACACCGTTGTGTGGCTTGCGGAGTATAAATGCAGATGTAGATGTAGATGTAGCCATGCAGGCAATCTGTCGCGTGTGAACAGCGGAACGGGCAGGCTGCTTTATTCACATCCAGTCCATGCTGTCCCAACGCAAGCAGGCTACGGGAGTCTTGCTTTACTGCCTGTCTTTCCGCCGTGGTACGCAACGTAGCAGTTCATTTTGTACACTTTCACTGTAGTGTTATGAGTAGGGTTCGGATGTTGAAAATTCTTTTTGTACCCGAGTATACGAAGACGAGGCTGTATGAAATATATATGTATTCATTTTGGATCATTGTAGGCCAGAAAATGTTGGACTTTATTTCTCCTTTTCTTCCTTTTTGGCGTATTTCGGGCTTATTTATTTATTTCGATATGAACGGTTTTCTCAACAACTTCGCCCTCTTTCGACTGGTGCTGGCTGTTCTCAGTTAGAACCATCAACATGTCATCCCTAAGAGGTGTTTTCTGTAGTAAGCAGAACCGTCTCTGAAAGTCGATATCCTTTGCACCAAAGAAGCTGAAAATGTCAATTACACTCCACCAGCATATGTCTGAAAGAAGAAGCTTTTCTTTCGTACTAAGCTTTCTTCGCACTACGTTTCATACAACCAGAATGTGGTTTTTAATACCCGCTGGGCATAAGTTTTTCCTATTCCAATCAATGTTTGCCCTAAATTTATAAAGCCTATATACTGCTAAATGGTCTCAAGCCCTTAGCACAAAATTTCCATACATTTATCAGCCACTAAGTCTTCGTCCTCGTTCAAAATATTTATGGAGGTAGGAAACTGCTGGCAAATTTACAAACACCTCGTAGTATAATCGAGGTTCCTGAATGAGAGTTTAGTAACGTTTCATACAATTTGCATTGCGGAACATCTACAAATTTGTTTCCAACTGCCTCACACACTAAAACTTTTCTCCTGCTTAACTTGGGCTCTGTTTCGTGCCTGATATATATTCCCCGGTTCTTAATTTCTCCTCAAATTCCTTTAAGTTTCGTTTGTTCATTATGCCGCTCCTACGTTGTGATAAAAGAACTGCAGTGAAAGTATCTACGCTAAAATATGTCAGGCTAGCGGATACTCAAGCTGCCCTTCCTTAACCTCTGTGCTTCAGTGCACTTGCACTCTTGGGACTCCGTTGTGGCAGGCTTAGCTCTTTAATGGTTGCAGCGGAGATAACGGCAAGCATGCTGGAACTGGAATTTGTACGAGTACAGCTCTGACTTTCAGAGAGCCTGCTGCAAGCCTTTCTAAATCAAGTGTCAGCGCTCTTAAAATCTCACTGTCCAATCCTCTTCCGCCTTTAATGAAGAACTGAGTCTTCCTGTCTATTGACTTAAATTTTATGCAATCCTCCTGCCATAAATGTTCCTAAGACCACAGGTATCATTTGCATCTGTTCATCTCTCTGGGTATAGGTTGGTAAGGACTGACTGGCAAAAGAAACGCTGATTGACCTTAACCCTAGACTACTATTTTGAACCCTAGCGAAGGAGGACAGGTGCATTTCCTGTGCACTGAAATTAAAACAGAACTGCGTAATTGATGTCGTTTATGAGCCACACAAGATCAGCACATTGACTTCCTTCATTTGGAATTACATTCGCTTCAATGCCAGTACGAGCATTATCGTAACGGGAGACATGAACACAGACTTGCTGAGAGAATTCCCTCTACAATAAACTTAAGGTGATTTCTTAGTATCAATGACACAATCAGTCTTTTATTACATCACGCACACGAATGGCACACAGGCACACTCGCATAGATACAATCTCAAGCAGCTTGACAAAGAAACTGACACAGGTGAAACATCGGCTCCAGGCCTCCCAACAAATGATGTAACATTCCTGGTATGTCTTCGATTCTGTGCTGTAAATAACATTTCTATGCCGATGACGTCTAGCTTCACTTAAGAACCGTACCTGGAGACATCAATATTGCTGTCGTCAAGATGAATAATGAACTATTTTCAGTGTTCAGATGGCCGATGAACCACGGGTATGACTAAAATAAACGCGAAAAATTCCCGATTTACTTTAGTATCTCATCAGAAATTAAACAATTCTGAATCCCAGTTCGTTCTCCTCGACTGTATTCCAGTAACATATCAGAAAATTTAGAACTTCTGTGTAACTTTGTATGAGCATCTCAACTTGGCCACATGTAGTTAAATTTCCGCTTGTATATATGTCTTGGAAAAGTTTCGAATCATATTTGACCATGTAAATGCTTCGTACGTCCAGTTTGAGTGACTGAGGCTAGAAAAGCTACATCACAATATTTGAGTAATAACTCCATTCGGCTCCTTTCATAGTCCGTGAAATGCGATAGGTTTCACAGAGCGAGTCATCACGATTAGGCCTCAATTGCCACACTGTGAAAAATTAAAAAAATACGAAAAATATACAAAAAAATATACTATAACCGTAATAGGGCCCCGCGTGTAGCGTGATGGTCAGAGCCATTTCCTATATTGTCATATACCACTAAAATACCAGTCATGATATACGTAAATCAGTTACCCATACGTACAAGCAGCGTGAGCCAATTGTGGTATAGTTAATATTTGTACATCAAATCTGTGGAAAATCTACGTATATTGCAAATATAAAAACAACTATGTAAAGTTCACAAAGTCCTAAAATAAAAGATCATGCATTTAGTGACCCATTACACTGAGGTGACAAAGTCTGGGATAGAAGCATGCCCATACACAAATTGCGTTGCTATCGCGTATAAAAGGATAGTTCACTGATGGATCTCTATTTGTACTCAGGTGAGTGATGTGAAAAGGATACAAACGTGATTACGGCCGCACGACGGGAATTACCAGACTGGAAACGGAACAGTAGTTGGAGCTGCACGGGTGCGTCATTCCATTTCGGCAATCGTTAGAGAATTTCATATTCAGAGATCCACATCGTCAAGAGTGGACCGAGAACAGCAAATTTCAGGCATTATCTCTCACCACGGACAAGGCAGTGGCAGACGGCCTCACTTAACGACCGAGAACAGCGGCGTTTGTGTGGAATTCTCAGTGGTAACAGACTAGCAGAACTACGTGGAATAACCGTAGAAAGCAGTGTGGTACGTGCGACGAACATATCCATTAGGATCGTGTGAAGAATTTGGCGTTAAAGGGCTATGTCGGAAGATGGGAGTGTCTCCTCTCCTGGGCTCTTGACGATATAAATTGGACACTAGACCACTGGAAAACGGTAGCCTTGTCAGATGAGTCCCCGAATTTAGTTGGTAAAAGCTCTTGGTAAAAGCTGGCCCAAACCCCACGAAGCAATGGACCCAAGTTGTCAATAAGGTACTGTGAACGCTAGTGGTGGCCCCATAATGTGTGGGCTGTGTTTGCATGGACCGATCGTTGAATCGAAATGGTTACGTTTGGCTACTTGGAGACCATTTGCAGCCATTCAAAGGTGGAATTTTTGTGGCTGACAATGCGCCACATCACCGGGCCGCAATTGTTCGCTACTGGTTCGAAGAACATTCTGGACGAATCGAGCGAGTGATTTAGCCATCCAGATCACCAAATGTTGGACGTATTTTAGAAGTTAGTTTATGCATGAAATACTGCACCGGCAATACTTTCGCAATTATTGATTATTATAGGGGTAGCATGGCTCAGTATTTCTGCAATGGACTTGAACGACTTGTTGAACGCATGTCATCTCGGATTGCTGAACTACGCTGGGCAAAAGGAGGTCTGATGCGATATTAGGAGGTAAATGGTTCAAAAGGCTCTAAGCACTATGGGACGCAACATCTGAGGCCATCAGTCCCCTAGACTTAGAACTACCTAAACCGAACTAACCAAAGGACATCACACACATCCACGCCCGATGCAGGTTTCGAACCTGCGACCGTATCAGCAGCGCGATTCCGGACTGAAGCGCCTAGAACCGCTCGGCCACAGCGGCCGGCTATTAGGAGGTAACACATGACTTTTGTCACCTCACAGTATATACCGTTTTTGCGAAGGCGGTTGTTGAACTTGTTCCACTAAAGCGAATGCTGCTGACATGTTACGTGGCTAGATGCTTGCGACGTTGTGTTGCAGACGGAAAGGTATAGGGTAATACTAATGTCAGACAGTATATGAAATATACCGTAGGCTGATGAGTTTTATAAAATTCTTCACATGTGTGTGCTGTTGCAAAAGTTCTGTCGTAAATGCATAAACTGTTATTAGGTGAATAGTCAGGTAACTATAACTTGGCACGTTACACTACATGCGGACAGTCAAAGGAGATACACACTGGAGCGCCAAAGAAACTGATATAGGCATGCATATTCAAATAGAGAGATATGTAAACAGGTAGAATACGGCGCTGCGGTCGCCAGCTCCTATATAACACAAGTATCTGGGGCAATCGTTAGATCGGTTATTGCTGCTGCAATAATAGGTTATCGAGATTTAAGTGAGTTTGAACGTGGTTTATAATCGGCGCACGACCGATGAGGCACGGCATCTCCGAGGTAGCATTGAAGGGGGTATTTTCCAGTACTACCATTTCACAAGTGTACTGTGAATACCAGGAATCCGATAAAACATCCAGTCTTTCGACATCGCTGAGGCCGGAAAGAGATCCTGCAAGAACGGGACCAATGAGAACTGAAGAGAATCGTTCAACGTGACAGATGTACAATCCTTCCTCAAATTGCTGCATATTTCAGTGCTGGGCTATCCAAAAGTGTCAGCGTGCGAACCTTTCAACGAAACATCATCGATATGAGCTTTCGGAGCCGAAGGCCCACTCGTATACCCTTGATGACTGCACCACACAAAGTTTTATGCCTCGCTTTGGCCCGTCAACACCGACATTGGACTGTTGATGGCTGGAAACATTTAGTTGGTCGTTGCCTGGTCGGTCGGGTCTCGTTTCAAACTGTATCGAGCGGATGGACGTGTACGGGTATGGAGACAACCTCATGAATCCATTTACCCTCCATGCCAGCAGCGGACTGTTTAACCTGGTGGAGGCTCTGTAATGGTGTGGGGCATGTGCAGTTGAAGTGATGTGGGACCCTGATACAACTCTGACAGGTGACACGTACGTAAGCATCCTGTCTGATCATCTGCATCCACTCATATCCACGGACTTGGGCAATTCCAGAAGGACTATGCGATACCCCACACGTCCAGAATTTCTACAGCGTGGCTCCAGGAACACTCTTCTGAGTTTAAACACCTCCGCTAGCCACCAAACTCCCGTGACATGAACATTATTGAGCATGTCTGACATGCTTAGCAACGTGCTGTTCAGAAGAGATCTCCACCCCCTCGTACTCACACAGATTTATGGACAGCCGTGCAGGACTCATGGTGTCAGTTCCCGCCAGCACTACTTCCGACATCAGCCGAGTCCACGCCACGTCGTGTTGCGCGGCACTTCTGCATGCTCGAGGGGTCCCTATACGACATTAGGCGGGTGTACCAGTGGATGTATCAGAGTAGTATATAAGCCAGGGTACAAAAAAGTAGTACGCATGGGGAAGAGCTTTCCGTAGGCGAATATGGGGACGTAACTTCGTAATGTGTGTAGCCAATATTAATGATATACAGCAAGGTTAGAGTACAAATTTCGCTCCTTTAATATCTCAGCATTTCTTTAGATCTGATGCAGTTGTAAACAGTCTAGAAATTTTTTAAGGTACAAATTTGGTAACGTACCGTAAACTATGCCCATAATAAGTAAGTTTTAATGAGCTACGATGTCCCCGCTCCTTGTAGCAAGAACAGACAATTCTCACTATAGATAGGGATCTAACCTTCTGCGTCGCAAGCGGGTAATGCATGCATCAAACTGCTGTGTAAAAGACTTCGGAGAAACTAGCAGCCAGGAAAATCCGCAAAGAGACAGTACAACAAATCGTGCATTCTCGTAGAATTTAGTGCGTGACTTTTATAAAAGATTAAATTATGTGCTGGGGAAACTAATTTTTAACCCACTCCGACGTCCTCGTCCGTTTTAACAAGAACAGGGACAATTCTTAAAGTATGTTGGCATTTGACCTTCTGCTGCACAAGCAAGCAAAACATGTACCAAACGGCTGAAATCTACAAGAAGAGAGTGCAGCATATCGTACATTCCCATAGAGGTCGATAAGTGACTTGACTAATAGAGTAAGTCATCCGAACGGAAAACAGTGTTAAGAGGCGAAAGGCAATTAATACCGGTGGAGCACGGAAAAATAAGGTGGCGTGTAACCATTTGCATTTACTCGCCCAAATAGACCGTCCTCCGCCACTCATTCTTTCCAGTGAAAAGTCCTATCTTAGGGACAGTTGCTTCATTTATTTTAACTATTAGTCTTGTGACTGGACTGATGCGTTCTACCACGAATTCTTCTCTTGCCCCTTCCTTTCATCTCAGAGTGCTAACTTGTACCGTACTCTGTCTTACGCTATAGTTTTTAGCTTCCACAGTTTCCTCTGACACTATAGAAGTTTTTCCCTAATATCTTAACACCTGATCTATCTTCTCTCCTCTCAGATTCCCTGCATGTTCCTTTCTTTGCCGACTGGGCGGAGAAACTCATTCCTTAACAGCTAACATAATTTTCAACATTACTTTAAAGCACCAAACATCAAACGCTACGATTGTCATCTTTCACTGTTTTTGAAAACATTATTGGAGAATTCAGTGATGTAAACACAATTTTTGAAATTAATTATTACAGTCTAGATAGCAAGGCATGTTTATTGAAAAGTGACAGGATAGGATCATGACATGAACATCTTCAGAACTAGCGAGTTCACTAACGTCATTCAGCGGTTTTTGCTCCATGAACAGCCATTGTCCATTAATAAGGCTGTAGGTCTGAGGAGGATCGTGTGGTGGTAGAAAGCGGTCAGCTTTGAATAAACGAGCCTTTAGATCTAGACTGTTACAATTAATTTAAAAAATCTTTTTTTTTCGGTTTTCCTAGGTCCATGTTTCACGGGATTACAATACTATGCATCAGTCGTATAGTCTCTGAATTCTATTCCTCAAACTAGGGGTTATGTTTGGTACTAATATACTCCTTGTGGCCAGTAATACCCTCTTTGCTTATTATGTCGGCTTGTTTTGCCCCCCTCCACCTTGTTTCGTCCATTAAGTGTAATTATGCTTCCAGGGTAGCAGAATTAATTTACTTTGTGTGGATCGTGGTCTCAAAATTTGTTGTTGAGTTTATCGATAATCTAATTTCTGTATTCTTTAATACTTTTACCATCTCGGGTTTGCCCTTAATCCATAATCATTAGCTGCCATCACAAGCAGATGGCAGAGTTCACGGTTCAGTTATTGTATCGTAGGTGGTTAAGGCACAACAGAACTCTCAAATTAATTATTTTCCACATCTAAATTCTTCTATGATGGTTTCAAGTGTCACAGTGTTCTTTCCATGTGTAAAATGTCTACAGAAATTCGTCTGCAATACAAATAATGTAATTCTTAACTCAAGTGTTATTTTCTATACATAAACACATCCGTCACATTGCTGTCTAAAATATCTCTGTGGAGTCTGAAAGTAAGTGACTCAAAACTGTTTTCAATCCTAAACACTTGTACTTAAAAATAATATTCAATATTTAAAAACAATATAATAAACAGACTGTTGATATTTCATATTAGGCCTAAATCAAGTGATGTAGCAGAACTAACCTGACCAAGCTTATAACCAAAGAATCAGATACTGGCTAAAACATTACAATAAACAGGCAAGCACACAAACAAAGAGGCAGTCTGTATTACTGACAACTAGTGAACTGTTGTAATTAATTCCATTTTAGGTCAATATATCGTTTAAGACACAATGGACCTTCAAATTAAGGATTTTCATTGTTCAAAATAATGCTTGCAAGTCTTATAATGGTGTTGACATTTCAGTCTGGTGCTGTGTTACTGATAATTCAAAGAGTGTACTGTAATCACCTATCGCTTTAATATTTTTACAAGTTTTTCAGTAATGTCTCGTCTTAGCAAGCGCCAATTTTATGGGGGAAGGAGGTAGTATATCATGTAGCATGCTAGAAAAATATGACAGATGATACTGATTGGTAATTACCGTTTTGTTTTCAATGATAGGACATAGTCAAGGTTATTTTCAATGATAACTCACAGAGGAAATTAGAGGAGCACAGTTTTCCTCACAGTAGCTGATAACCCCAGGAGCTGACATCACCCTCTGATTCATACACGTACGGAAATTCCCCCCCCCCCCTCCCCCCCCACCCTCCATCTGTCACTTTTAGTCTGCAAAGTTTATTTCAGAGAGACAACAACATCATAATATATTACAAATGGAAAACGGTTTCGCTCCACCTTCCCCCCAACCCCTGCCCCCTCTCCCGAGATTTTACTGTGCAACGGCAGAAGATGGCAATGTTAAATGCTAGCATGATATCAGTAAATAATTTGTCTGAGTATGATATCAAACAAGGATTTGAGAATTTAGACATGGGAATACCATTGGTTGCTGCGGTAGTTCTCGTCGACAAGTGCACTTTAACTTGTAAATTAGATCGGCAGTAACCTCATGTGTGTTTGACAGTGTTATACAACAAAATTTTGTGTTTTTTGATGATTTTAGTGCTTGCCATTAACACTGATGTATGGTCCTATTTTAAAAAATAATATGGACACTTAGACGTGGAAATATTTAATGCGAAGGTCCATTGTGCTTGCAAAGTATGGTACAGTAAGCAAACTTCGGTCATTAGAAAGTGCTGCTTAAACTAAAAGTATTATTAGTAGTGCCAATGTGCATGTCAAGTATATTTATTTTAAATATTATAGAATAATTAAATTATGACAGTAGTGACATACTTCTTTTGTGCTCAGAATTTTATATTCTGTGAAATAATACGATTAAATTTTGCTGCCAAATTTCAGTTTTTGTTTGCAATCGGAGATCTGTAGTTCTACTTGAATATTAAGACTAACGACTTCCATTTGACCAGCACTCTACAAGAAGATAAATAATTTAATTCTGCGGGCATAATAAACAGACTGTTGATATTTCATATTAGGCCTAAATCAAGTGATGTAGCAGAACTAACCTGACCAAGCTTATAACCAAAGAATCAGATACTGACTAAAACATTACAATAAACAGGCAAGCACACAAACAAAGAGGCAGTACTCCAACATCTGCATTTACATGGTTACTCTGCAAATCAAACGTAAGTGCCTGATGGAGCGCTCATCGAATCACCTTCACAATAATTCTCTATTATTGCACTCTCGAGCAGTGTACGGGAGTACGAAACCTATATCTTTCCGTACAAGCTCTGATTTCCTTTATTTTATTATGATGATCATTTCTCCCTATGTAGGTCGGCGTCAAGAAAATATTTTCTCATCCAGAGGAGAAAGTTGGTGACAGTAATTTTGTGAGAAGATCCCACGCCTTTGCTTTAATGATGTCCACCCCAAATACTGTATCATATCCGTAACATTCTCTCCCCTATTTCTTAGGGATACGAAAAGTGCTGCCTTCTTTGAACTTTCTCGAGGTACTCCGTTAATCTTATCTGGTCGGAATCCCACACCGTGATGCAGTACTCCAAAAGAGGATAAACAAGCGTATTGCAGGCAGTCTCTTTAGTAGATTTGTTACATGATCTAAATGTTTTGCCTGTAAACGCAGTCTTTGGTTTGCCTTCCCCATAACTTTTTCTGGTGTTCTTTCCAGTTTCAGTTATTCATCATTGTAATTCCTAGGTATTTAGTTTAATTTATGGCCTGTACATCTGATTGATATATCGCGTAGCCGAAGTTTAACGCATTCCTTTTTGTATTCACGTGGATGACCTGTTACTTTTCGTTATTTAGGACCAACTGCCAATTTTCACACCTTACAGATCTGCTTTCAGAATCGTTTTGCAGTTTCTTTGCATCTTCTGATAACATTACTAGACGATAAACTACGGAGTTATTTGCAAACAACTTGAGTCTGCAGCTCAGATTGTCTTCTAAATTGTTTATATAGATATGAAACCGCCGAGGGCCTATAGTACTACCATGCGGAACTCCATAAACCACTTGTTTTACTCGATGACTTTCCATCATTTAGTAAGAATTGTGACCTCTCTGACAGTAAATCACAAATACAGTCGCACAACTGAGACGATATACTACAAGCACGCTATTGGATTACTAGTCGCTTTTGAGGTACGGTGTCAAAAGCCTGGAGCTGGCACCAAAGTGCCACCAACTCGTCTCGCATCCGAACCCAGCAATCACAGTCTGTCCATGCTGTATATGGGAAACAGACGACGAAAGGACTATCATCAGCGCTGTGGAACTCTATGGCAGACACTGAGAAAACGCGAGAACTGTGTCTAATAAATTAGAGTAACATGCAGATAATCGCTTTCCTTTCCCACACAAACGAATACGCTAGAGCTGCGTCTATTAAATGTTAAATTAAGACACAGAAACTCAAGGGGACTGAACTACCAAAGCACACATGTAATAGTAAATAATTCGCCCCTGATTAGGAAGTTCTAAAATATCACAAAATCGGTTACTTTCCGATACAAACGAAAACGTGAGAACTGTGTCTAGTAAATATTAGACTAACACTCAGAAATTCAAAAACCAGAGTACCACAACTCACAGATGAAACTATATAGTTCGCTCGGAAAATATTCCGGCACTGCATTTGGTCATGTTGTGTGTAAATACAGCAGAAGTTCTTGTTATGAGTTAGAAAAACTTGCAATTTAAGTGCTACATCATACTAAAACAAAATCTCGCAAAACACCTTCTTCCTTCCTTCATAAAATCGTGTTTCACTGGTTAGTTTGTGCTTAGGCTAAGTTATGTGTGGTGTGATGTATTTGAATCACATATTTTAAAAATATGTTGGAGTTATTTAGTAGTTGATTATGGAAAATACCGATTTAGGTAGCCTTGTCGTCCTAATTCCGGTTGTTAAATATAGCAACCTTTTGTCGAAAGTTGTAACTACACATAACCTTGTCCAGTCCCCATTTTTTATAATAAAAGACGATAATTGCCACTCTTTATGATTGGTTGAATCGTTCTAGTACAGAATGTGATACATTACCTCCTTTCCCAGTAAACTGGTGTTTGCAAAGGTGATACATTACTGAAGAACTTATAAAAATATTGATGATTACAGTACATACTATGAACCACAAATAACACTCAAACAGACTGAAATATTAACGCCCTTTATCTATTTCAGACTTGAAGATATCATTTTCAAAGCATCAGAGAACAATTTAGATGTGAAATACGTAATTTGGAAGGCCACTGTGATTTACATTAGATGCAACCCCAAAAAATACACTTAACAACAATTATCCATTACTTGGCATCTATTGAGACTGACTATTTTTTATGAATTAGACTGTTTATTGTAGTATTTTAACTAACATGTTTTAGCGGTTACAATAAAGGTTATTTCAGTTTGGCTATATCGCATGAATTAGGCGGAACAGAAAATGTCAACTGTCATTTTAGTATACTATTTCCTAGCAACACGTGTTTAGGTACGAACATAGCTTTGAGGTTCTTACTTTGAGAGTCCGTAATGATGTTTTAGACATCAATCTAATGGATATTCGTGTATGTGAAAGAGAACCTTGTGAGACATGGTGTAACTCTGGGTTTTTTGTATTTCTCGCGAATTTTTGCAGACATTTTAAGTATGGAAAGAACTTTGTTACATTTGAAAAATATCATAGAATAATTTAGATGTGGAAAATGATTGTTTTGAGGCCATGTTGTGCCTTACACCATTGTACAATAATAGAAGTGTGAGGGCTGCCATCTGTTTGTAATATCTAAGAGCAGCACAAAGCAGAAGCTGATTGTATTTCGTATTTTCACGTTTTCCATAATAGTATTTAAAGTAAAATTCTTTTTCAGTAACTAAATACGTATTTCTAAAACGCTAATGACATTGCATAGTTAAATTTTATTTTTTAAATATTTCATACAGGTTCTCATGTTGCACTGCGAATTTTATACAGTTTCAAACGAAATTTGCAGACGATACATGAAATTTATTGATTAGACAATCCAGTAATTGATATCAACATTTCTAATCGATTTATGAAGATGTAGTTGCTGACGCATTTAAGGCCAGGAAGTACTGCAAGATACATCCTTTACGTAATTTTTTTCATACGTACTTTGGAGCACGTTACTGACATGTGATGCGGGGAGGAAAGTATACAAGCGGAGCAAAGAGGAATGGGGCATCACTATAGCGGTGATACGGACCGCAAATGATGAAATCCGATGAACTGAAAAATTTTCACTTACGGCCAGGCGAAGCTGGTCGGTTGTCCGGATGCTACTGTCGTGAGCAATGGAAAGTAATTGAATAACGGTGAGACCATGAGCTGCCGACGAGGTGTCCGGATACGCTATCATTCAAGTTCCACGGACCAAGGCTGGAGGGAGCAGTATTATATTACGGAAGACCTATGCTTCCATCATTCAAGTTCCACAGACGAAGGGCGGAGGGAGCATTATTATATTACGGAAGTCATTCATCTTTGCTTCCATTGGACCAGTGATAGTAACGGAAGGCAGCTGGCATCTGTGGGCTACGTGAACATTACAGCGGATAACTTCCGTCCTTCATACTTGATGTCGTCCCCAAAGATGTGCTCTTTTCCACCAATATAATGGTGCGCGTCGCAAGACGAGAACAGTGCTACAGTGGTCTCACGTGGATGTTTAAAAATTTTGTACATGGCTAATGCAGAAACCGTAGGATGAAATCTGCTTATAGAAATAGTAAACAGCCTGTCAGTTGCAAAATGGAATGTTATTAAACCCCTTCATGATGGTTTAGACGTTTGTAAAAACGTCTTCTTCAGAAAGAAAATTTGACAACTGGATTACACATTGTGGGAGAGGTACATTAAAATATATGCGAAAGGCGTCTTACATCTAAAATTTCACCTCGTTTGACTGTTCAGAGACGTCACTAAACCCGACCAAAGATGTTAGCAATCATGCATTAGCAGCAACTATTAGACGGAGGGGTCCAACAGCCGATCACTTCCAGGCATTCCATGAGGAAGAAAGTACACTGCTCGTGTTGTCTTTAGGTCAATCATGCCTAGACGGTCTATACCGCTTTTCGATGGCGGCCACATTGTTACTTTGTGCCAGGAAGAGCTCTCAACAAGGGAAGTGTCCAGGTGTCTCGGAGTGAACCAAAGCGATGTTGTTCGTGCATAGAGGAGATACAGAGAGACAGGAACTGTCGATGACATACCTCGCTCAGGCCGCCCAACGGCTACCACTGCAGTAGATGACAGCTACCTATGGATTATGGTTCGGAGGAACCCAGACAGCAACGCCACCGTGTTGAATAATGCTTTTCCTGAAGCCACAGGACGTCGTGTTACAACTCAAACTGTGCGCAATAGGCAGCATGACGCGCAACTTCACTCCCGACGTCCATGGAGAGATCCATCTTTGCAACCACGACACCATGCAGAGCGGTGCAGATGGGCCCAACAACATGCCGAATGGACCGCTCAGGATTGGCATCACGTTCTCTTCAACGATGAGTGTCGCATATACCTTCAACCAGACAATCGTCGGAGACGTGTTTAGAGGCAACTCGGTCAGGCTGAACGCCTTAGACGGACGCACTGCACTGTCCAGAGAGTGAAGCAAGGTGGAGGTTCCCTGATGTTTTTGGGGTGGCATTACGTGGGGCCAACCTACGCTGCTGATGGTCATGGAAGGCACTGTAACGGCTGTACGGTACGTGAATGCCATCCTCCGACCGATACTGCAACCATATTGGCAGCATATTGGCAAGTCATTCGTCTTCATGGACGACAATTCATTCTCCCATGGTGCACATTTTGTGAATGACTTCCTTCACGATAATGGCATCGCTCGACTATAGTGGCCAGGTTGTTCTCCAGACATCGAAAATGCCTGCGACAGATCGAAAAGGGCTGTTTATGGACGACGTGACCCACCAACCACTCTGAAGGATCTACACCGAATCTCCGCTGAGGAGTGGGGCAATCTGTACCTACAGTGCCTTGATGAACTTGTTGACAGTATGCCACGACAAATACGAGCATGCATCAATGTAAGACGACGTGCTACTGGGTATTAGAGGTACCGGTGTGTACGGTAATCTATACCACCACCTCTTAAGGTCTCGCTGTATGGTAGGACAACATGCAATGTGTGGTTTTCATGAGCAATAAAAAGGGCGGAAATTATGTTCACGTTGGTCTCTATTCCAATTTGCTGTACAGGTTCTGGAACTCGCGGAACTGGGATGATGCAAAACATTTTTCTTGTGCGAAATTAAAACATGCACAACATGGCTGTTGTCATTTGGAATTTCCTCACCACTATACAGTTAGTGCGTGTATTTTATCTTTGTGTGCTGTTACGTCTGCCCCTAGAACAACTACGCCATGACGCGTATAACGAATCGAAATTGGAGAAATACTCCATCCACTGATGAGTCATTCTTCATTATGTCTCGTAATTTTCGCACTGTCATCTTCTGAAACACCAGAGGTACCTAGCAATAGTTTTGTAAAAGTGAAACGTCTACAAGCCATTGCCATGCATACACAACAACTAAGCATTTGTTTCGCGATGCGATTCTCATTCTGTCATCTCGGCAGCATTTATTCACAGTGCCAAGGAATCCACATCTGCACTTTAATTAAGACACCTCATTGCTTCTTAAAAATCGAATGTAAGATGTCCTTTCGATATAAATGTGTCTTGTTGCTTATAAGTAAATAACATGTTTGTTATGGAACCTTTCATAACAGAATCCCATAGTCAGAATTCTTCAGTTTCCTTAGCAGGCTTGAAGTTAAGTTCAGTGCGATAAAATTTGTGACGTTCGCACATAGGTAACATTTCCTCGTGTAGTTCACGATACCGCAGAAAATGTTATCTTATACATTTGACCATATCGTCAGTGTGATATTTATGGGGAGCATATTGCTTGTTTCTCATTTTGATATACGGTCTATTTAAATCTCACTCCACTTAGTATTGTGTCCTTTCTTTCATGATTTTCACGCAACGGACTTAGTCAATTTCAAAGCACGTTTCGTCGTGTTTCCGATCGGTACTGTCATACCCTTGGTCAGCTCATCACTAGTAAATTTAATGACAGTAGCAGCTAACAGACGCCGCTGCTTGAGATAGCTGTCATTTTTCGTGCGTTCACCGCTAGGTAACAACTAAAGCTACTTTGAACTGGAACCTATCTGTACCTCGTCACCTGAGCAAATTACTTTCCTTACGACTCACAAGGAGACCATCACACCTGCTGATCACGAATTTTAATAAGTCTTAAGTGTGTTGTTCAGGGCCCTGTCCAGAGAACATGTCTAGCGGCTTTTCAAGCGATGGATCCTACTTACCGAGAAAACAGATGTTAAATGTTATGCCGGCTTTGTATATCTGTAACGCTAGAACTGTTTCGGCCAAGCGCAAGCGGAACAGCGGGTAAGGTTCATGGCTGTCACGCTGACAGTACGGGTTCATAACTGCCTTTGTTCCCTTTTTCCTCAGTTTAATCCTATAGTATATTATAAAACATTACACATGAAACGAAATTATTGAAAAATAGACATTTTCGCCATAATCATTTCATTAATAGATCAATAATTACAGCAAACTGTCTTCAAACGTGTATTAATTTTATGGATCGTTGTTAAAATTCCAGATATTTGGATAAATCTCGCTTGGTTCGAGGGGACTACTGAGTGATCAGACATTTAGTCATATCTTTCTAGATGAACGAAAAGCTTTCACCTACACTGTAAAAATTATCTCACCTAAATGAACTTCTCCAACATTTTTTGACGTTTATTTTTGCAGACAGGCGAAAATTTTTAGGAAATAAAAAAATGAAATGTTCCTCTTTGAAGGAAGATTTCATAAAAATACATTCTTTATTTCTTCATCAATTTAATGCACCTGCTTTCAGAGGAACAATCAAAAAGGCGCTCTGCTACGGTCGCAGGTTCGAATCTTGCCTCGGACATGCAAGTGTGTGATGTCCTTAGGTTAGTTAGGTTTCAGTAGTTCTAAGTTCTAGGGCACTGATGACCACAGATGTTAAGTTCCATAGTGCTCAGAGCCATTTGAACCATTTCAACAATCAAAAGCGCGTGTTTATAGTCGAAACTGATCGAAGAAAGGACAATCTGTTGGAATTCAAACGAACTGTGTTTTCCGTTATCTCCCCTGTATAATCTCTGTGCCTGCAAGGTAGCAATTTCGATTAAATGAGCACCTTGCTCTATTAATTAGTGTTTCGGTTGCTTCTACAAGAACTATCACCCAAAATTCTGTTCTGTCACAGCAAGTGACACAAGCGATAACGAGTAAGGCGATTCTGTAATCCGTTCTGTAAAAGACAGGACACACATACGGAAAAAGTCTGCTGTAGTTTCTTTTATTAATGAAATTACTACCACGAAAGCGACTATTTTTCAAGAATTTCGTATGACATATACTATTTATTGATATTCTGTGTGACTGAAGTGAAAAGGAAAGTACACGGGCAGGATTTGAAACTCTCGGTTTCAGTTCCCAATGAAACAGGAAAGCACAGAACAAAACATGTTGTGAGTTCACCTCTGAGTACGCTTTTCTCTCAAGTGCCGTACGTGACGCAAAGTGGAGAACGCAGCCTCCGCTGGTGGTGTCAGAATCCGCCGGAGATTACTCGTCAGATGTGCGGCCGTTTTATCGGCAGCCCTGTTACAGGGTTTCGCTCTCAGTGGACGGCTCCCTGTGAAGTCAGAGTGCCACTTAGGTTGCTGCTGCCGCCTAAGCCGTTTGGGCCGAGCTTGCTCCTCCAAAAGAACGGATCAGCGCCAACACTACTCCATCGTCTCGAAAGCTTCTGCTCCAACTCCTAGAGCACGGATCACATTTTTATTTGTAAGGACGAAAGTGTCTGTGACTTATACTGCTTACAAAACTGTCGCACTAATTACTGTACAACATTACTTACTGCGGAGAAATTATCACACTCGTACAAAATTTCTGTAATGGAAACTCTTTCTGCTATACTTCCCAAGCTGTAATTTTGCTTTATTTTCTACTATTGACCAATTCTGGCTAATACGCTGTTTTCAAGCAGTAGTTGACGTGCACTAGCACAAAACCGTCAGTCTATCACACAATTGCAGACAGCGCGTAAATATGATACTTAATTCTGCGTAGAAGTGGTATAGAAACATTCTCGTTCTCGTTTCAGCAGTCATTTTTAAGTGATTAATATTTCGTTCTCAGTACACTTTCAGGTTTCCAGCAATGGATCATAATTACTACAGAATAAATCATTTTGTATGATCACAATTACTGGTCCTGTTATATTGTAGGTAATTAATGCACAGTTCATTGTATAAGTCATACGGCTTTATAAACGTCATGGCTGTACAACTTTGCGTAACCGCTAGTGTTTGTTCTCTTCCTCTGTAAATACTACCAAGTTCAATATAGTTCGCTTGTAATTTGGTTAGCAACATACGATGAAAATCACCAGTTAGGTTGCTTCAGTTCGTTCACGTGTTCAGTGACCAAGCGTCCTCTGTAACTACCTCATTCATGACTTAAGATTATAATATGGTACCGTAATCACCAGTCTAGATAAATTTTTACATAATTACATAGCAGATATAATTTATAATTATTCGCCTGCCACCACACCTGTCAAATCACAATACGTCCTAGTGTAAGCATTGTCTCCTGTTCCCTTGTTATTGTGCATTGTGGTGTTCTTATCCTTTCTACGTAAATGTTTGTCACTGGTTTTGATTGTATAGTGGTATTCTACTCTTTAATATTAGTTCTGTTGTTAAGATTTGTCATTGTTTGTTAAGATTAGCATCCCACAATGGATTACAGCTATGAGAAACGGCGACGTCTTTTACCGCTAATCCTACAAGTCTCGAAACTCCCTTGCTTTCGCTCTGTGTTTGGTAATTTCTTCACCCCCAGGCCTGGTGTCATACTTGCTATGGAGACGAATATTAATCGCAATCTGGATCACTGCTTACCTGACGTTGGCCACAGTACGCTTGTATCCACACAGACGGCTCTAGAAGTGACACCGGTGTAGGATACGCCTTTTTCAGTCCCTCTAGCGACACATACCTATGTTTGCACTGCCGTCTGAATCATCTGTCTACACAGCGGAGTTACTGGCTGTCACTGAGGCTATTTGCTATGGTGCGCGGACTTCCTGGCTCGTCTTGATTCTCAAGGACTCTCAAAGTGTGTTGCAGAAACTACAACATACATGTTAACTGTTATAAGTACTGGTGGCTATGTGGTGTTCGTGTTTAAGTGTTTTTATTTTGCTTTAAGAACTTACATTTGTACATCGAACTTTTTTTAGATTTTCTAAAGTCGCCATTGCAGATTGTTAATATGACACTTTTGTAAGTACTGTTGGTTGTACGGCTTGTGCTGCCGAAACCGAAAAACAAAAATAAATTAAAAGAATCGACTATTGCGGTTGACAGAGACCAATTACTGTGTTTACATGTTTACCTCCCTCGTGGAGCGAACTCTGTCTAGACCATATACTATGCGCAGCATCCCTTTTCTTCTCGCCATATTTCCTCCAGGCTGTCGGCAGAATATTTGCGATCGCCGGTTTTGGTTCAAATGGCTCTGAGCACTATGGGACCCAACATCTATGGTCATCAGTCCCCTAGAACTTAGAACTACTTAAACCTAACTAACCTAAGGACATCACACAACACCCAGTCATTCGCCGTTTTTGGATTTGATCTTCAACATTACATACGAAAACTAGACTATTTATATCACCACTTCAGCACAACTCGTTGAGAATTTAGCATAAGATTGTTGTCAGTGTGAGTTGCTTATTTAATTCCTTAACATGGTCTAGCGTTAGTGTTCTTGTTGTGTTTAAATTCCTAGCAGCGTGATGATGTTCTAGAACGAAACTGGTCGTGCCATAATAAATGTGTAATAATAGAACTGAGGTGTTTTTATCACTCATAAAAACTGTCCTCCGAGGTGGTCAACGCTATGTAGAATACAAAGTAAACTGCCACCGCACCGGGAGTTGTCTAACAAACGATGCCACCACAGGGGACGATGACGCGTCGTTCTCGTCCTCTTTTTTGACAAGATGACGATAACTCACACCCAGTAGTGTGTCGATCCCGTAAAGAGAAGTTCTCTCTGAAATATAGTACCGAATTTTCCTTGATTATGGGACTGTATGCTATGTACTCCTCTATAAACGGAACGAAGCTGAGTATATGACTTCTCATAGTTCCTAGATGGGCAGCTGGGAATTCGTCAATTTATGGGTTTTCAGAATGACAGCACGCCGTCACACCTCGTACTCGATGTTAAGAACCTCACTGACGTATGTTTTAGACAGCAATTAATTGGTCGTCGTGGTCCTGATACATGGCCATCTTGGTCTCCATGTATGACACAAAAGGATATCATCTTCTGGGGCAAGTGAAAACCCTAGTTTACGGTACTCTGGTCAACACTCAAGTGGACGTGTTTGCTAGGATTGCATTAGCCGTTAAAGCACTACTCGAAACTCCTGGGATAAGATAGTAGAAGATGCCGCCAGTTATACTCAGCTGTGATCCTTGTGGTCGTAATTTGCATTTGTTACGTTCTGTTCTGTGCAGAAAGCATACAGATTTGATAAAAGTGCACGTTTTCCGTCTGATGGTTGTTGCGTAACATTACGTTTTGCAGAGTAATTTTCGTCTGCCCCTGGTAGCTTAGTGATGCCGGCATAGTAGCTCAGCGTGTTCTGTCAGAGGGTGTCAGAGGGTTAGCTGCCCTCTGTAAAAAAAAAAAAAAAAAAAAAAAAAAAAAAAAAAAAAAAAAAAAAAAAAAAACTGATTTAATCGATCAACGACGAACTTAAACGGGTGTCTGACGACGTCCGCCCCGACCAGATACAACGAACGAAAACGAACAAAATGAGATTTAAAAAAAAAAACAGTGGTCAGCGCGACAGAATGTCAATCCTAAGGGCCCAGGTTAGATTCCCGGCTGGGTCGGAGATTTTCTAAGCTCAGGGACTGGGTGTTGTGTTGTCCTTATCATCATCGTTTCATCCCCATCGACGGGCAAGTCGCCGAGGTGGCGTCAAATCGAAAGACTTGCACCTGGCGAACGGTCTACCCGACGGAAGGTCGTAGTCACACGACATTAACTATAGTAATTTTTAGTGCTTTACATAGTTATTCAGTCTTGTGTAGGTATTTTCACAGTTACAACGATAACTGGAGTAACAAACCGAATACATCATAATTACATTATCGCTAATCCATTACCAAAGACCATGAGTTTCTCGTACAATAATAGTCATGAAACATCCACGAAAAAGCTCCGAAACTTTGTCGGTGCAGAATGATAATATTTCGAACGTTGATCGTGGATCTTACTGAACATTTTGGTATCTTCTAACTGTAGCTAATATATTATATTTGTCGAAACATTAATTTACGTTCAGAATGTTACTAAGTTAGCACGGAAACGCGGAGAGTTAATGTTACATCAGTGAGTGAATATTTCAGAAAAAAGTCGTTGGAAAGTTAGATCAGTTATTCGAAAATTTTCTTTGCTACGGGATACTCATGGCTAATAAGTTTTGCTTTTCACACACTTTACCGTCGTTCTGTAAATCTTCAGCTTAGTTCTTTGGATAACAATAGTTTTCCCGGATCTGAAAGGTCACTTCAAGATTATAGGACATATAAGGCAAAAATATACGGTAGAGCAATGTCGAAATGTGGAGTACAATTTCAAACATAAATTCTGTCCTCATGTCAAGCTAATGTCTCTAATCTACTAGTAACGGTGCAAACTTTGTGATGTGCTAAAGACACGACATTGAATACACGGATGCCGTCTTCAACTGTATTACCGTTAATAACGAATGTAGTTAGGTTTTCAGCAGTCGATATTCTGTATTGCAGAACTAAAATGATTCGAAAAGGGCGAAATTATAAAAGATTTCAAATTAGTAATTGCAAAAACAGTAAATTCGCAGTCAGTTATTGGATTTTTCGTTTTTAGATTCTCATTTATCATAGAAAGTTGCTAGAATTTAATACAGATATAAGTAAGAGACAGATCAGAGTTTAAGGTTAACTTGCTACGCACATGAAGGAGCCAAATCAGACATGTATTCGCTGCATGGATGGCAACAGTCTGTTATGTACTTGCTTCGAGTGTACACTTTTAAGAGCCTCACTTTTGTATTGGTACCCTACTGGCCATTAAAATTGATACACCACGAAGACGACGTGCTACAGAGGCGAAATTTAACCGACAGGAAGAAGATGTGATATGCAAATGATTAGCTTTTCAGAGCATTCACACACGGTTGGCGCCGGTGGCGACACCTACAACCGATTTCTCATACACAACCTGGTGAAACGTTGTTGTGATGCCTCGTATAAGGAGGAGAAATGCGTGCCATCACGTTTCCGACTTTGATAAAGGTCGGATTGTAGCCTATCGCGATTGCGGTTTGTCGTATCGCGACAATGCTGCTCGCGTTGGTCGAGATCCTATGACTGTTAGCAGAATATGGAATCGGTGGGTTCAGGAGGGTAATACGGAACGCCATGCTGGATCCCAACGGCCTCGTATCACTAGCAGTCGACATGACAGGCATCTTATCCGCATGGCTGTAACGGGTCGTGCAGCCACGTCTCGATCCCTGAGTCAACAGATGGGGACTTCTTCAAGACAACAACCATCTGCATGAGCAGTTCGACGACGTTTGCAGCAGCATGGACTATCAGCTCAGAGACCATGGCTGCGGTTACCCTTGACGCTGCATCACAGATAGGAGCGCCTGCGATGGTGTACTCAACGACGAACCTGGGTGCACGAATGGCAAAACGTCATTTTTTCGGATGAATCCAGGTTGTGTTTACAGCATCATGATGGTCGGATCCATGTTTGGCGACATCGCGGTGAACGCACTTGGAAGCGTGTATTCGTCATCGCCATACTGGCGTATCACCTGTCGTGATGGTATTGGGTGCCGTTGGTTACACGTCTCGGTCACCTGTTGTTCGCATTAACGGCACTTTGAACAGTGGACGTTACATTTCAGATGTGTTACGACTCGTGGCTCTACCCTTCATTCGATCCCTGCGAAACCCTACATTTCAGCAGGATAATGCACGACAGCATGTTGCAGGTCCTGTACGGGCCTTTCTGGATACAGAAAATGTTCGACTGCTGCCCTGGCCAGCACATTCTCAAGATCTCTCACCAATTGGAAACGTCTGGCCAATGGTTGCCGAGCAACTGGCTCGTCACAATACGCTAGTCACTACTCTTGATGAACTGTGGTAACGTGTTGAAGCTGCACTGGCAGCTGTACCTGCACACGCCATTCAAGCTCTGTTTGAGTCAATGCCCAGGCGTATCAAGGCCGTTATTACGGCCAGAGGTGGTTGTTCTGGGTACTGATTTCTCAGGATCTATGCACCCAAATTGCGTGAAAATGTAGTCACATGTCAGTTCTAGTATAATATATTTGTCCAATGAATACCCGTTTATCATCTGCATTTCTTCTTGGTGTAGCACTTTTAATGGCCAGTAGTGTACATTCGATAGCTCTTGTTCTGTACGATTAAGATGTTGGACTAGACCTACAAATTACAATAAAATCAGGTCTCAAAATGCTTTCAATGTCTTAGGAACTGTGATGTCTGTAAAACATTACTCCTGCGGCAGACACAGGAAATACCAGGCGATTGTATAGGCCTTGCTTGTTTCCTTGAGTCTATAGATATCACCGACTGAGGACAATGAGGACAATACGTACAGTGTTCAGTTCTTGGTAGCTTTAGTTCACAGAACAAAGGACGCTAATTTATGCGCTCGCGGTCTTACCCGTCCCCACGGTAGCGCGCGCCACTTCTGGGAAACTAATGGAGAAGTTCCCACTGCGAGGTCACGTGACCGTGGGAGCCAATGCGTACGCAACACTCGCAAAGGTTCATAATTACTCATAATTTAGCCCGTTAACAGTTTCTGAAGCTTAAAGTTGGCAGCATACTGTTAGAGAATTTAATTTGCGCCAGCGGGTAAACATGTAACTGCCGCCGTAAACTGGCGGAACGCTCGGAATTACCGACAGTGTGGCTAAATCTCTTCGCCACTCATCCTCCCATCAAAATCCCGTGCGTGTCTCTCCTCTGTTCCACATACATTAGCGTCTAAACTTATGGATATTTTAGACCTTCCCTCAATACATCAACTGTGCTTCTCTACGTGGGTATTGCATATCCAACTATTTTAAGACTCTTTTTTTATCCGTCACTCTTGTGACGTCCTTTCCTGTGACAACCTCATTTTAATCGGATCGGTAGAAGAGATGTGTTTTACAATAATAATGTTGTAGAAATGCACATAGATCTTACGGTAAGTAGTACTACAGAGCCCGTGTTTACTCGACATCTTTTTTCTGTTTTTTGTCCATACTACCTTCTTCCAAAAGATGGAAAGCAAACAGCTCGCAATAGAAGAGTTATAGCATCAGAGGTATGAGTACGATTTTCGCTTATAACTTGGTCGTTTCTGGACCACGAGACTTTACTTGAAATTAATACATTTCCCTATCTCGATTCCTGAAAGGTCGTAACATTACCACGGAATCACCGTGTATATTGTCAGGAATTTATTCCTGAAATTGTGGCTTATGTTTGATACGAGTATAATTCTTTTAGCTAGGGTTTCTCTATTATGCTATGCTTGTAGCCGTCCGAGGTGGCCGTGCGGTTCTAGGCGCTTCAGTCTGGAACCGCGTGACCGCCACGGTCGCAGGTTCGAATCCTGCCTCGTGCATGAAGGTGTGTGATGTCCTTAGGTTAGTTAGGTTTAAGTAGTTCTAAGTTCTAGGGGACTGATGACCATAGATGTTAAGTCCCATAGTGCTCAGAGCCATTTGAACCATTTTTTGCTATGCTTGTGTGTATCTTATATTCTCTTTGCTTCGTTCATCATGTGTTATTCTGTTTCCATCGTATCAGAAATTTTCCAGTTCATCCACTACACAGTTCCCAGTTGTTATTTTAATTTTATCGCCCGTCTCACTTCGGCTACTATTAAATACTTGCAACTTTCTTCGGTTTACTCTCAATTCATATTCTTTATCAGTTAGACTACTGATTTAATTCACCAGGCCCTGCAATTGTTCCTCACTTTCACTAAAGACAGCAATGTCATCAGAATTCCATACCATTTTTGTACATTCTTGCCCAGTTTAAAGGCTATTGGACTCATTACTGTTTAAAACTTTTAATAATAACATGTAGCTTTAGGCATTTTATGCATATAATGTGCAACTGATTTTTATGAGTTCTACAGGGTGACAATTATTGAACTGTATGAAATAAAATCGTGATAACTTCTGAAAGGTTTGCGTTAGGACATTCAAACTGTACGGTTGGTATGTGCGCGCGCACGTGCAGTGTTGTTGTCGGCCACTTTCATTTGAATCGGTTCGTCAATATGCGAAATTGACGCGTTTGGGGAATTGAAACTCAGCATCTTCACGATCGAAAAGTCTCTTGGCCCTGAACGGGTGACTGTGTGGTGTGCAGTGTCCAGTCACGGAATAATCTGAGCGATATTCCTTGATGGCAAAGTGACTACAGAATGGTACGTGAAGGTTTTGGAAGATGATTTCATCCTAGTTACCCAAAGTGGCTCTGATTTCGACAACATGTGGTTCACGCAAGACGGAGCTCGACCCCATTTAAGCAGGAGAGTGTATGATGATCTGGAGGAATACTTTGGGGACCGCATTCTAACTCTGGGCCACTGGCATGGCCCAGAGGCCACTGGCATGTCCCAGAGGCCACTGGCATGGGCCTCGATTGGCCGCCATATTGCAAGGTTTTCACCACATTCGACTCCTTTGTGCGGTACTATATTAAAGGCAAAGTGTGCAGCAATAACAGATAAACCACATCTGAGCTGAAAACAGCCATTCAGGAGGTCATCGACAGCACCCAGCATCGATGTTCCGACACTTCAGCGGTCATGCAGAATTTCGCTATTCGTCTGCGCCACATCATCGCCAATGATAGCGGGGATATCGAACGTGTCAAAACCTAAATATGAATATCTGTAGTGACGTTTATATGTTGAATAAAGTGTTTGCGCGCCGTAGTTAGTAACAGATTTACGTTTTCTCTTCATATACTTCAAGAATTGTCACCCTGTACAATATCCTTTCACGTCGGATTTCAATGCCCCTCCTGAACCATTGCTTGTTCATTGTACAAGTTGGACAGTAGGGCAGAAAGGCTACGACCTTTCATTTCTCCATTTCTAATCCAAACACTTTGCTCTTTGTCTTCCATTCATATTATTCGCTCTTGGTTGTTGAACATATTGTATGTTACCCACCATTCCCAATACTTGTTCATTTTTCGCTGACATTCTGAAACATCTAAGTTAATAGAGGACAGACACCATCTGGATCAATTTATAAGTTTATTCTGATTACCAGATTCTGATTAACCTTTGCTCCTCGGAACCTGCAGCTAGTTACTGTGAAGCGCAGCTCGTATGTTGGAGGAAGATTCTGTTTCCAACTTCTTATGAACTGCTCTTAACAGTAATTAGACACATTATCTGAGGATAATCTGCAACAATGATCGGGACCAATAAGCGCATAAGCGCAATAAGCATATAAAGTGACTCAGACAGACTCAGTCTTTCTTAATTGTATTAGACGTGATTGTGGTATCTTCAGACATTATTCCTTGAACTATGTTATTTTAGATTGTCGAACGAACCCTGTTAAGCGTTCTTGATGATTGTTGCCTTGCCTCCATTAATAAGTGCAACAACAGAATTGCATCTCTGGTGCCTTTTATAATCTCGGCAGCGTAGTCCAAGCATTATAGCCCTTGTAGTGGTTCAAATGTTCAAATATGTGTGAATTCCTAAGGGACCAAACTGCTGAGGTCATCGGTTCCTGGACTTACACACTGCTTAAACTAATTTACGCTAAGGACAACACACACACCCATGCCCGAGGGAGGACTCGAACCTTCGGCGGGAGGGGCAGCGCTATCCGTGCCGTGGCGCCTCAAACCGCGCTGCCACTCCGCGTGGCTCTTATAGAGGTCACTTTGTCGCTGCAGAATGGTAGCATTAAGAAAGTCATATATCAACATTAAGCTGTTGACTAATGTTGACATGTTACTTGTTTTCGACCCTGGATTTGCGGGGGACTCATCCACTACGTATACTGTGTGTAAACGAATACTCCATGAATGAGTGAGGAAGAAAACAGACCATTTGGCTATTTGACTTATATCCATTACTCGGATGCATACAATCTCTATGGACACAACATGCAAGAATCACTGCCATTTGGAGGATTTTGATATCTGTCCAAAGATAAAATCACCAGTTTGGAAAAAGTAATGCAATGTCAGGGTGCGCCGGCCGGAGTTGCCGAACGGTTCTAGGCGCCACAGTCTGGAAACGCGCGACCGCTACGGTCGCAGGTTCGAATCCTGCCTCGGGCATGGATGTGTGTGATGTCCTTAGGTTAGTTAGGTTTAAGTAGTTCTAATTTCTAGGGGACTGATGACAGCAGTTAAGTCCCATAGTGCTCAGAGCCGATGTCAGGGTGCGGACTCTGGCGAAGGACATGCCTTGGAGTCAGGTCTGGCCTATTCCACCCATCTGCTTGATGTGCGCAGCGACTTGCTGCTGTGTCTGGAATGCCTAGTCCCACGAAATGCATCTGTATCCAAGCCTTTGACAATGCTGGAGAGTAAGCAGACGTATTTTGCACTTCTCACCACTCATGATTTCGAAATGGGTGTATATAAATTAAAGAATAATTCTGTTTTCGGCAAAACCCTGGAATGTGTTAGGAAACACTACGAAATTCACTTATTTTACCGTTGGGAGAGGCGCTATGGTGCAATTGCACCTGCCATAATATGACACCAACTAATTTAAAAGTTGTTCCGTACCAGCACTGATGCCCTACTCAAATGTACGGAAGTTTAAGTTGAGCCTTTCGTGGCTGTTATCATTGAAGGTAAAATCGTCTAGAGTGTTGGGCTGCGTCATGTTCCTCCTCAAAATTGCTTCTGCACAGTGAAGATTTCTATCCCTCTGCTGGAATCATAGCGTTCAGATAACAACTAGGGGCCTTCAGAATATCTTCAAGATCACAGCAGGTGAATCGAAAAGTCGATTCTGAAGAAGGTATTTCGAGAAGGAACATGATGCGGCCTAAAAAGCTTGAAGATAATTACGTTTAAGGAAATTTTATTGGCGTCAAATAAATCACTGCTTTTTGGGGCCATACCTTTCACAATGACATACGTATTGTAGGGAAGTAGCCTACTCGCACTGTATAAAATTCACATCAGTCTTTCCATTGTGTGCCAGCCTAGTCCGCTGTAACTAGCTCTGATGTCATAAATGTTGCGCAATACTTTAAAAATCATGTAAATAACCTGAAACGGTTCTAGCATGTCAGAAATAATACTAAATCAATATGTGTTGAATATCAGTTCGATAACTTTAACCATTTTCAAAATTTGGATGTTTTTCTGTAAAAATCATTGGCGCAACAGAAAAGAGCTAGAGACTTAAAAAATTATATTTAAATTCCTTTTTCATAATAATTTAATAGAAACAGTACTTTGGATTTCACAAATTAAAATTTTAGTTTAAATTCATGATTTTCTGGTTTTTGTCTTAAAAATTAAGGAAGCAAGATTGATTAAGTAGGGTAATAAATAAGGCTAGGATGTTTGAATTTAAGTAGAATGGAGATCCGCTATAATCATAAAGATGTGAGAAGATTCAATTGAATAACTATAAAACTATAGCGATAGCGTATCTCCAAAGGGCAAGCTCAGAGCTCGTCTACTGCGTGTAGTGTAATTAAATTAATTCTCTCACCCAAAATATTTGACTTAGCCACGTCAGACTTTTATTATGATTACTTACCTGTGTGATGAATGCACATTTAAATTGAGAGCTTCATCAGCCATCAGCAAAGGAAGCGATGATTTATTCAATAACTTAATGTGGTGCATTACTAGCCCAGCGGCTAGTCGGGAGAGCCGATTTGATCAGGCGTTCCCTTAGCCGTCCGCACCGCGGCTTGGTATATAAGAACGCTGCGTGAGCAAGCAAGGCCCCAGTTCTCTCCAGGCGCTGAATAGCACACCATCTGTGCCAGGAGTCGCGTTGCCTCGGTATCATTGCTATAAACAGCCTCGGATGCCGTAATAAGTTACTCGGGATACGCGTAACCATGAAATCGTTTTCGAGTAAAGTGTTCATTCTGGGATAACTTTAATGATATATCTTCAGTTCGCGTATGTCGTATTTTCACGTGCCGTCGCGGGACAGACATTCTACCATTATTTAGCGTGGTGTTTGATGAACATTATCATCAAATTATGGCGAGCATTCACTTAAACATTTAATTTTGACAGTTATAGTTGCATCAGCGCATTAGACTCTGAACTGCTCTGTTAGTCAGATTGTGTGGATTCTTTTTTTTTCATCTGTGACTTTCAGAATATAGCGAACGTTTTTACACGATCGTTTTTGATTATGAATCCCAGACAATTTCCTAATTCCTCAGAGCTTTAAACTGTAGCTATAAGTGTATTTCTCAGATGAAGTGGGCACTAGGAATTCTAATTATACAGGCTTCACGTTTTGCTAATCACTTTCTGGTTGCCAATATTGTAGTTAGAGAGCCAGTGTTGAGAACGGCAAAAGACAGCATAAATAATAGGAACATTTATATAACGATTAATTCCACCCGCCGCCCCACATATGGTTAATCGGCCGGGAAATGCATCTACATTACATTACAAACCAAACATTACATAAAAGCATAAATTCCACCAGCTGCCCCACAGTATGTTATCTTACAATTTTTCAATCATCCCCATACACAAAAATAGATGATGCAATACAGTGATAAGTATACTGTCTTATAAAAAGTTATTAAAGCGAGGAGAAATTGACACTGCAACTCTGCGCAAAATATGAAGTACTGGACTGCACTCATATACTAGTTGACATGGATCACTGTCTCTACGTCAACATGTAATAAAACAAGACCCTACTATGAAGGGATGAAGGAGCCCCAGACTAAGAATGCGCATGACAAAACTGCCTCAGAGCGGGACCATTGGCTCGTGTGGCTGCTGTTCCCTACAATGTTCACTGCCAGCTGTGCTCCCCGAACACAGTTCACCAACTGACTCACAAGGAGACTGGGCCTTGACGTCATCGCCGATTCACCGATCTCGTTTAAATTTGTGGTGTTTTCAGGGCATTGCCAAAAATTAAAAGAGGCAGAAGTCGGAGCACTACTCGGCCAAACGTTTAAGAAAAGTGGCATGGTTTGGAGTGGGTCAGCGTTAGAGTAGAGCAGATTTCAGTCAGTGGCTGCCACAGTTTAAAGAGTACAGGACAGTAATTGTCAGGTCATGGAGTCCCTATGTGGCAACACTTTCTTTCCTTTCAGCTTTTGCTTTACTTACATTTCTCGTAAACTGAAATAATGTTCAGTAATTTGTATTCACTAACATATTCATATAAGACATGAAAAGGAAATGCAATGGAATATTTGAGATCCCAAATAAATTTACAAGGAGTAATTGCATTTCAGACGTGAAGGACTTCATTGTAGTCGGCCGGAATGGCCGAGCGGTTCTAGACGCTACGGTCGCAGGTTCGGATCCTGCATCGGGCATGGATGTGTGTGATGTCCTTAGTTAGGTTTAAGTAGTTCTAAGTTCTAGGGGACTGATGACCTCAGAAGTCCCATAGTGCTCAGAGCAATTTTTTTGACTTCATTATAAGTGGCTTTTCTTCAGACAGTCCAATTAGACAGAACCTTTTACAAATCCAAACGGAATTTGCATTCTTATAGAAACTTCAAAACAACCACGTAGCTGTAAAAATACTGTGCTTATAATGAGTGTCAAATGCACAGAAAATTACTGCTTCTCCTTGTTTTACGTTGAATGCCACCCAGCTCGTATTCAATTGTATAATAACAAAAGTATCTAATTTTATCTACTGGGTGGCTATAATGAAAGTGCAGCTATTCATAACGGTCAAGTATGAGCTATAATTATCGTATGGCAGCGAAAATTGGTAGATAATCTAAAGCGTTAATGCACACCCAATTTACGCCAGAAAAAAAAAAATAGTTCTAATTTTGGCAGCTGGGTGTGAAGGCAGGAACGGGATGCGAGCAGAAGATTCCAAACAAGTGAAAAGGCATAATATTGATTATATTACTAAATGCCACTTACAGAACTTTTTCAATGTGAACACCAGAGACATTTTAAAGATCCTGTTGAGGGCCAGATTTGCACCTGAAGGTCGAATTTGGAAATCATTTTTTTCCACCGTAAATCCGTTCCGTAATAACGTACTATCATACCTACAAAGTTTTGCTGCCGTATGATAGTTACAGCCCACCCTGGTCCATTTCAGTAGCTGTTCTTTAGTTATAACCACCTGTTATGAAGCCCTCTTGTACACTCTACAATCCGCTCCTGGAAATCTATTTGCAGCCGCATATTTGCCTGTCCTTTTCATGTCTTTTTTGAAAATGTCAATAAATACAATATACTGAGAATTATTTACATTTATTTGCTGTGTAAGTTACGTAATAATTGAAAATAGAAAATATTTATTACCTATACACTCAACCCACTACCCTCGGATTAGTGGACTGTACTCTTCCCTATGCGCTAACAGCTTCCTAGAAACCACGCTGACATAAGTAGCTCATGCTTTGTCCAACCCGCATAAAAAATGCAATTTTTTTCTAAATGCTCAGCCATCTGGAGCTGACGATTCTGTCACTTGCATTCCTGGACAGACCCTGCATATATAATACATTAGGGAAATCGGTGATGATGAGTACGGCGGTCACCTTGTCACTGACGCAAGTTGCCACAGGCTTTTCTGCATTTTTTAATGTCTGCAGAGACGTTTACACGAACCAGCAGAACAAAGTCGTCGTGTGAACGGCTGACCCTATGAAAAATAACTTCAAAGGCTAGGAGGCATCTGATCTGCAAATCTCTATTAAGATTTTAGTGAGCCTGAAGATCAGAGAGACTGTTAATATAACAATTACAGATACCTGTAGAAAACGCAAATCTGTGCAAATTTTTAACTTGCTACTGAAATCAAAATACAGAAAACAAAACACACTTCAGCCAATACGGAAAAGGTACTACCGAAACCAAATACAAAATTCGTGTGTAATAAATATTTTAATGTAATCAAGGGGTAGAGATTATCTGGGGAGATTTGAAATGTTGAATGCCTACTTATGTCATGGTTGAGTGATTTAGAGCAGGGGTCTCCAAACTACAGCCCGCAGGGGCCGGCAAACCGGCCCACGTTAGCTGGCCGGACTTCCCCGGTATCCGGCCCGCCAAATATTTGAAGTGGTACCTATACTGCCAACAATTGAGTTTCGAGGCCTATCGCGACCAATACACCGAGACATTGGCTCTGCTACTCGCTACAAGACTACATAACTAAACTTATTGTTGCGCTGCTTGAAATAACAATGCGTTGACATACTCCACCTCTGTTACGTCTTGCAGTAATAGTGTTGCTAACAATGATTTTGAGATTTCGTTAACTTTGTAGGACGCTTTCGTGAAGAATGTGCAGTGACATACTTTTTTGTCGGTGAAATTAGCCAGAATAAAAGAAGCCAGAATTTCGGTCACGTACGTCCACCAATCAAAATTATGTAATTAAATAAAAATCGTAGTTCGTTTCAGTGCTAGCTATTCCCACAACCTTAGATTTTTGCGATTTCATCTTTCCTTTAGCTTTACATTACGGTGATCATGGAGTGCTAGGGTGCTTTAATCCCACTGGGTAGATCTTGGCCCTTATGACTTCATGGAAGAGTCAATGTGGCCCGCGGACTAAAAAGTTTGGACACCCCTGATTTAGAGCATTGGATTGTGAATAGCTAGGACGGTGTGATATATGGCCGATTGACAATGTAGAAACTTGGTCTAATTTGAACAGACCAAATTTGGAACATTTTCATCTCCACAGGAACTGTAGAATTTATGACACACTACACTGACAGTAAATATAGACTGCAAAGAGCAGAAATAACGAGTAAAGGAACAATCTAAAGTGTCTTAAGACAACACGGCTACCTGTCAGAGGCTAAAAGGGGAACGAGTGCGATTTATATCACCAGACAAGTAGCATCGAGGATTCACAGTATACAGGCGGAAGAACAAAACGAACCGATACACTTAGAAACCGACAGCGTATTTCAGAGTGACGGAAAGTGTGCCGAACGGGAAGAACGAAAAGAACAAAAAATTTCAGTGCATAGTAAACAGGCTACACAAAAACACAAGTAAGCGACCAGAAAGAAAACGACGAAAAGATTCACGATCTGAGATCAAGCTTGATACAAAGGAAAGGCGAAAAAGGAGCACAGGCCTCCGTGACGGAGGAGGAAAAACAGAGGAGGAAATACGGCGACACATACAGATGGAGCAGGTCGGGCCTCGGCAAGCAAAAAAGTGCAAACAGCAGACGTGACTCCACTGGAAACACCCCGGAGGTGGGCTGCAGACTTCGGCGATTAAATAAGTAAATTATGTGTCTGGATTTTAGAGCTGCAATTGCGAATGTTAATAGAATTCAGTAAGTAAAGGAACCACAGACCTTCGAAGCCTTTACGTATGCAGCAGATCTTGACGTAATTGTATTACAAGACTTAGTTATCATGAACTTGCAAGCGTCGAACACAGTGACCTTCTAGGAGGCAGCCAGCATGGAATCCTAAAATACCTGTCACCAATTTGGGTACTGCTGCTGTCATTGTGAAAGAAGTGGACTAAGAAAATCAGGTAGATGCACTATTTTAACGCCACAACCTTAGCAAGGTTCTTCAAGTGGTGGGTAATTAACAGTCATCAATATTCGTTGCAGAATCTGGATTCATTTACAATGACTGATTCACTGGTAAACTCGTTATCGCAGTATCAGTTTTATTTCCAAGAACATAATAGACAGATTCCTGACTTGGTGAAAATACGACACATTTGTGAGAATTTCCTTATCAAGATGGATTTTCTTCATCCTAGAGGAGGTTCAGTGCAACACAAATGAATAAATTCCAGGATGGGAAACCTCTGTGGACAAAAGAGAATTGGCAGCCCTTGACTACTATACATCCCTGCGTTTGTTACTATCCGCTCGTAAGCGTACTGGTGTGCGGACGTTCTTAAGTCATAAAACCTTTGGACCATTGGCTGCAATACGTCGTCTCTGCCTCTCACTCCATATACTCCCGACACTTGGCGCTTTGAGCCATATTAAAGTTTGATTGTCCATGAAATTGAGTAGAAGATAGAAACATCGATTTCATATATAGGAGAAGCCAAAATCATAGGGATACCAGAAACACATACAGGCCTAATGCGGTGTAGGAAAACCGTTGGCATTTAAAATAGCTTCCATTACTTTCGGAATGAAAAAGTATTTGACCGGTGTAGGTTTCACGGAACCTTTACGATCCTTCCGGCAAAGTACTGTCAAGTTTAGATAACAGTGATGGAGGTGGATAGCAATCACGTATCCCTCTCCAAAGCAGACCACATACGTTCAGTAATGCTTAGATCTCTTTATTGTGGTCGGCAAGTGAAATGCGAAAGTTCATCTTCCTGCTCATGAAGCCAGTCCTGGAAGATACGGGCTCTATGAACAGGGGCCCCGTCTTCTTGTAACACAGCATCACCATTGGGGAACAAACATTTACCGTGAGATGGACCTGATCGGCCAAAATGGTCACATAACCCCGGCAGTAATGCGACCTTGCAAAGTATGAGGAATACCACAATATAGCTGCCAAAATTCTTACCGAAACCACCCATTTTTCACTGTTGGAAAGTAAACTCGGCCAGAAGTGGCAAACAGTTGAAAGAAGACTCTGAACGACTGAATGGCGATCTCCAATTGCCCCATAGTCCAGATTTTACAGCTTCGGAACCACAGGTCACTTTCACGTGCATGTGCGTCACTCAGTGGTGGCTCTGAAGTTCTAGCTCGCCCTGCAAGTCACTGCTTCTGTAGCTCACTTCGTGTTGTTTTCGGTATGACGAGGTTCGAGATTGCGACATTCGGTTCCGCAGTGACTTTGCAGTAGCCGTCCTCTTCTTTTTCGTTACAATCCTCTTCAATGACCTTCAGCCGCGGTCACTCGACATTCAGTTTCATCCGCCTTGTGACTTAGCTGATGTTTTTCTTTCTTTTTTCTTATTTCCCTGTATGTGGCATAAATGTTTTCAAACATCAAACGTTTTGGCTAGCTTGGTCACGGAAGCACCCGCCATACGTGAACGACCAATATACCCACGCTGGAAGTCACATAGCACCGACAGAATGCACTCAAAATTACCAAGAACACTATTCTGGCCGCAACTGACACATGCAACGTACTAAGAACATAGCACAGGTGCAGTTTGTGGTCAAATACAACAGCGCATGCCTCAAGCTTGGCTGACATCTGCTGTTATGTTCAATCATGCATTTCTCTTGGTGTTTCCATATTTCTGTCCCATCCCTGTAGATGCCACCCTATGCAATCGAGGCGCGTGACTGTGCCGCATTGTTGCCGTGAGATTACACCCTCCAACCTGTAGTAAGAAGTCGTCGCAAATCACACTTTTTTGTCACCTCTACCGCTACCTCGTGTATTTAAACCTCTAAGCAACATGTTAGGATCGTAATATGAATTCAGCTCTCTGCAGCACTTTAAAATGTCGAGGTAAGTTAAGATTTCATATTTACATATGATGGCTACTGCATTCATTAATACCTATAGATGTCTGTGATTTATCTTGTCATTAAATATTGTTTCTAGGAGAGTACATCTCATTCTTAAACTTAAATCTCTTTTAATTAGAGCTGTATCCCTTGTTAAAATTCTTCAATTTCCTAATTAACTGGGATTCCCCGCAAGACTACGTTAGACCTCTCTTAAATTCTTAGCAGTCTGTAAATTCCGCCCCCAGGGGCAGAGCCAGTTGCTATGTCCTGAGAACCCCGTGGCGAACCATTTACGACTCCCTGTCCGGCGTTTAAGTGCGCAGAAGAGGGGGCGGGGGACAACATGTCTTGGATGAGATTCACTGACAGAAGTAAAAGCGACTTAAAGTGTGCCATAGGTAATTTTGTTGGGACCCTTCTTGTATCAGTTGGATGTAAATGATCTAGCAGATCATATTAACAATCTCAGACTTTTTACAGATAATGCATTTATCTATAAAAGAATAGTGTCTGGCAGAAGTCGTTGATATATGGGACTGGAGGTTGTCTTCATGTGTTTTGGTTAAATTGTAGCACGTATATCATTATTTGGCATGTTCGTGAGAATAAAATGAATTAAGAATAGTGCTTGGCAGAAATCGTTGATGTATGGGACTGGAGATTATCTTCATGTGCTTTGGTTAATTTGTAGTAAGTATATTATTATTTGGCACGTTCGTGAGAATAAAATGAATTTTAAGTAATACTTTCGTCAACATCAGTGGTATGCAGCGGAATATTAAAAACTAATTATTAAGCTGTACATTCTCAGAAGTGTATTGAACATTGTTAGGCCCAAAGCTAATCAATGTTATTACTTACGGTGCAATCGGAAAGAATAATGAATGACGCATCTGATAATATTTAATCCTGTAAAAAACAAACAACCCAACTGGATACGATTATGACAAAATTACTGAGCACCACAGAAGTTAATGCTTCTTTTCCTGAACGCAGAACAGTAGAGAAATGAGAATGTTTCTTTTCCTGAACGCAGAACAGTAGAGAAATGAGCTTGTCCATTCAAACAACTTCTGTGCCCCTTTTGATCTAGTTTCACTTGCGATCATTGTAACGGCAAGAGGCGAAGTGGCGCGCATGCGTGTTCGTTCAGGAAAGTCAAAAGAAAACTTTTATTCTTCTCTACAATGTCACAAGACGATGTCAGTTTTATACATTGCTAATTAACTGTAAAAACAAGGGCTCCACCCAATTAAAATGCTACAAAAGCGATACGCTTTGCTGTAGAATTATAATCATTTTTGCCAACGAGAATTGGTGTAGTCAACTCTGACAGACTTTTACGTAATATCAACACATTCAATAGTTCACATACAGTTATGAGACCAAATGATTTCATAAAATAATTTGCTGTTAACTGAGAAAAATTCCGAGCAGTACAAGTAAGTGTGATTACAAAATTTTAACACTACCAGGACAAGTGGATGGGACGAGATCTCATTAACCCAAAGACTGGCAAACCCATCAGAATTACTCAATGATCGCTTTCTTAGAAAGAGCATTCTTCGTAAAAATAAATAAACCACAAGTTTCAACCACGCGAGCCAACTAGATAAGTGCTGAGTAGGACGCTCTCCACTAATCATGGGGTACACAAACGAGTGCCGCAACGGCAAAAGCTTTCCTCTCTTCCTTTTTCAAAGCGGCAGTGACAAGCAAGTGGCCACACAGTGCCGTGAAGACCTAACACGTCACTTAGATTTGACAATGCCAATCCGTGTCTATTATTCCGCTAATTAGAAACTTTCTGGCAATGGCCGTTCTTCAGTTAAGGCGTTTGTGTGAAACTAAAGTGCACAAGTTTTAACTCATACCGAAAACTGAAAGAGAGAAGTATATCAATGGGTCCTGTGGCACACTTATTGCCGTATAAGTATCACCAAACAGGATCCTCACGCCACGCGCTCCTCCTTTATGACATCACCATCACATGACATGTCATGCCCCTTTCAATGACGTCACATGACCTCTACCCTTCCCCTCCACTCCTCACCTCTCTCCGGCTGAGTATGATAATTCAATTGGCGTTAAAATCACAACGTAGCTGTCAAATTAAGTAAGATTCCCTTGAATTGTATAAAAATGGAGCAGTGTTCAAATATATATAGTATTTCTGTAACATTTAAAAAAATTAAGTAAATATATTCACCTGACTTGAATAAATTGGCGTCATCCAGCGCACCTTTCAATGACGTCATCATGACCTCTACCCTTCCCCTCCACTCCTCACCTCTCTCCGGCTGAGCATGATAATTCAATTGGCATTAAAATCACAACGTAGCTGTCAAATTAAGTAAGATTCCCTTGAATTGTATAAAAATGGAGCAGTGTTCAAATATATATAGTATTTCTGTAACATTTAAAAAAATTAAGTAAATATATTCACCTGACTTGAATAAATTGGCGTCATCCAGCGCACACACACACACACACACACACACACACACACACACACACACACACAATAAGAGAAACATGTTATGCATTCGAGTGCAGGAGGAATGTTGGGCAGAGAGAGAGAGATAGAAAGAGAGAGAGAGAGGGGGGGGGGGGGGGGGGGCTGACCTAGGGCTACTGCAAAACAGAGCGTTTGGTTATACTACAAGCCAGCTTGCAAGAGGCGACAACTGTCAGCTCCACTAACATTATGTCAAATTCTGCCACACTCTGTCTTCCTCTTGCATGAAGCATAAGCAATGCAGCACATTACTAATGGAATAAGAAGTAAAAATACACACAAAAATACTCTAATAAAAATTATTAAAAATATTACGTTTCAAAGTAGATTAGATACACATTTGGTTGATTGCTCACATTTACACACATCATTCAGAAAAGCCTATTACATACATTCCAGCTACAAAGAGAGGTATTCCGAGTTAAATTGTATAATGTTTTGACGTTTAACACATTTAACATTTTCCCACTAACACAATAAAATCACATTGAATGTTTTTTTTACATTTTTTGTTCATACATAATACTAAAATACTCCATACATAATACTTATTATAAATAAGATTACATTTCAAAGAATACTAGACACACAGTTGGTTCTCTGACAACATTATAAGCCAATCCTATTAACATACATGCAATAGTATTCTCTTTATCGTCTAGTATGAAACGCTTGCTTTGCCGAAAGTGGCTCTTCGTGTAGGTGTTTGGTCGAAAATCAGTGTTCCTGGAATAGAATTATACAACTGCACAGTCGATTTAACACACATTCTGAGTAACCATCAATGCTTCGTTCTTCCACTGATGGACATTTCACACCTTTCACTCTGAGCATTATGTGCGTGCCTCAGATTCCATTGTGAGAAGTTTTATGAATTCTACAAAAGTCTCGTCTCTCCTTATAATTTATTTACTTTTGCTTATATGACCTGACTAGATTAGCATCTTAAGGCCCTCTCTTAAATCTGACCAGGAACAGCACATACCAAAACAATGTTACACAACAACCACAATAATACTAATTTGCTTCATGAATAAAAAGAATAACTGGCAATAGTAATAATAATAATAATAAGGCAGTAGGGGAAATTAAGAGTGATGTTGATTAGTTTAGCACATTTGAAGCCATGTTTAGTATCAAAAGAAGTGGAAGGGCTAATGAAAGAGTAGAAAATTGAAATGAAAGTGACAATGGCTATTAAGAAAGAGCTCTGTGGACAAGGAGGAGGAAAAGTAGTGGGGGAGGGAGGGTCGACCTTTGTGAGCTGCAGACAAGTATGTGGAAGAGACCGCTATTGTGGTAGAAGGCGGGCCAGTAGTTGTCTTTTGAAGTTTGAAAGGATTTTTAATTTCTCTGCTGTTTTGAGGAAGATTATTGCAAAGTCAAGTTTCTGGTACAGTAAATGATTTGGAGAACATGGTAGTGTTGTGTACTGGTACAGAGAACGAGTATTTATGCTGTGCTGTTCAGATAGTAGTGTAAGAGTTGAAGATAAGTAAGAGAGATTGCAGTGATTGAGAAGGCGGCAGGCGAAACGAAGAGTATAACAATCTCTACGCTTAACGGGACTTTGCCATGATAACTGATAATAGGCAGGAGTGATATAGTCGAAACAGCGTACGTCACAAAAGCGTCCCACACAAGCATTCATCACCAGTTCTAGCCAGCATGAGCTCTCATACTGGAACCCTTAAAGAATATGATCACAATAATCACGAATGAAGAGTATTAGTTTCCTTTTAGGCTCGAGAGGATATAATTTTTTATATTCCTGAAGCTTACAGCTTCTTACAAACTACAGTTGTTCGTCCAGTCCAGTCTAAGTCACGTTCCTCAGTTATCCCCAGAGTCTTTTCAAAAGAATAATTCTGATTCTTCTGGGACCTCTGATACTACCTTCTCCAGTATAACCCTTTTGTTCCGATCATTTCTCACCATTGGGGGGATATTTGATGTGAGTGGAACCGTTGCACAGCACTTAACTAGAAGTATCGAGTATCAAACGTCACAGTATTGACAGCTTTGCTGAAATCCAAAAAGTACATTGTAGTCACCTCTTGTTTGTCCATAGCTTGTTACACTTCGTCAGTCACTTTTATAAGAGCAGTCGTCGTGCTGCGATTTTTTCGGAAACCTGACTGGTATTCATATGTCTGTTATGTGATGTTAAATAATTTATAAGTTGATCGTGAGCTATGAATTCTAAAGCTTTGGATAACGCAGGTAGAATGCAAATGGGTCTGTAGTCGGAGGGTTGTTGGGCAGATTCCTTCTTGAGTAACGGCTTTATGAGTCCCTGCTCTCAAGCTGTTGGGAAGATGCTGGAAGTCAGATAATGGCTAAAAATGTCCGTTATTTTGGGCAGCGGTGATCGACGTGGAAACTGATGAATTACGCTGTAATATTATAGTGTCCTGCAGCTACCGAATGAATTTGTGCAGCTGACTTCGTGGCCGTATTAAAACTTACCGGCTGCAGGAAAAAAAATCTTCCGTTTGTACCAACCACCGACTCTTTAAGGGAATCGATGATCTGCACTCTGGTACATTGGCCAAGTAAGAAATCAGCTTGGGGAAACATATTTATGGCTGCAATACGAACTACAGTTTTAGCTCTAGGTTTGTATTGCCTGTTAGCAAACCTCGTAGTTTTTTTCCACAATAGGGAGGGGCTGTGAAAGTCCTCAGTTAATGTAGACGTAACTGTGTTTTTAATTTTCCACAGACGGAATTCTTAGTTGCTCGTAGACGAGATGTTTATCAGAGGCCAAGTGTCCTTTGTATTTACTGTGTCCTGCCACTCCAATAATTGTGTGGCGTTTGAGGTGAACTGTAAGTCATGGTTCAGGTTTTCTCCTCAGTTTTACAATTTTCATAGGAGCATGTTCATCGTATGAGTTCCTGAGACATCCGGAGAAATTAAATATTTCGTAAATTATGTAACAGTTATTTTCTCTCATTTCTCGGAAAGAAATATCATAGGTTTCAACTTTACTCTCAGACATATTGGAGTGCTTAAAATGTCTAAAAGTCACGATTAACGATTCGTTATTTGGACACTACGACGAGTATGTCATACATACCACGTCATAAACAGATAAGTAACGTGCAGAGACCCAATCAGTCCGCCTAATTCCTCTATTTTTAGACTTAGATGCGAGTATATTTACAGAGCTGGAAAGGATATTCGGTTTCAGCCACATATTCGACTAGAGTACGACATGAAAGCTGAAGTCCTGAAATATGCAATGATCTCAGTCAGGTCTACTTGGTAAGGACTGGACGTTTGCATGAGCCTGCTGTAGCTTGCAGCCATCGCAAATATTTTCCACAGTAAGCATGCCGGTAGGGCAACAACAACCGTAGCGAAGGCATGGCCAAGACCTTGCAGTATACGAGAGGGATGGGGAGGAGGGGCGCACAGAGGGAAACAGGCAGTTAGGCTGGGAGGGGAAAGCACGGAGCTCGGTTACGCTTGCCTTGCACAGAGAGTGGAAGTCGAAAGCGCATGGGTTATTCGGTAAGACAAGTTGAATGCAACGGATTAACCATGTAGACTAAGTGAACGTTGTGTAGTAGTATGGCAATATGATCATAAAAGTAGTGATTACAATGAATCGACAATATTACTGTTAATTCCAGCAATAGCCAGGTGGAAGATAAGTGATCTAGAAACTTTCTGTACGATTCTCGATTTTAAAATTTCAACCTAATTAGATCATTTTTAGTTCTGACTTGGGATTTCGCTAAGTTATTAGCTATCTTTATTCTAGAATATTTCGAAATGCTGCCTAATTCAATATACTATATATTAAAATAAACTTTCAAGTCATCTTTGACAGTTTTGTGCCTTATTTTTACAAGCTTATTACAGTCTCCATTTGCTGAAGACGTATCACTATTAATTTCTGACACAGCCAGGGAGAGACAAGTTATCTAAAAAGCTTTTAGAAAAGTAAAAAAAAAGGAAGTAACAAAATGTATTAATAGTCAAGAAACGTTTAAGTGATTAATAGTTTCCAACCATTTCGAGATCTGAAATGACAACAGAAAATTGCTGTAAGACGGGGCATTAAAAGGAATTAATTAAAACTTCGATGCAACAAGGAACTGTCATATACATAAAGCGCATACGTAATATCTGTTCCTGACATAACACAAAGCCATAACGTCTGAACCACACTAACATAATGGCATATACCATGTGGGTAAGGCATCACAAGTACACGACATTAAAAAATAAAAAACAGTGATGTCAGTATTATACAGAATACAAAATGAAGTAACCCACGAATTAATACGACAATCACAAACCCTTTTTGCAAGGCCACATTGATATACAATGTTATGTGTACAATCTCGTTACAACAGTAACTTGACAACAAAATACAGTATTTGGCTCATACAGAAATGTATGTAGACTGAGAGACTATGCGTGCTCGCGCACTAGGAAACGCAAAGTGTCGATAGGTGTTGCGCGAGTACTCACAGTAAAATAAAAACGGTCGTATTACACGAGTAGTAAAACGTAATAAGTGAAGAAAATACTAAATCACTAATTAAATAACACACACCGAACATTATAAAACCGCAACTATGTTAAGAACAATGTGGACAAGAATTTAAACACACAAGATGAATATGTAAAAAGGTTTCGAGGTTTTATGTGTGACGAAAATCTATAAAAATAACAAATAAGCAACAAGGGCTTATGCAACAAGTACTGTAGTAGAATACAACGAAGACGTGTGTATAAAATGAGTGCAGATACTACATTGCATAGGTAAGTGTATCGTGAGCCAACGTCTATGTACTCTTTACGTTAGTGTGTCGTAGCCGGTTGTCTATGTTCTCGGGCTATGCAAAGCTGAGGAGACTTGACGACTGCAGGAAACGTCCAGTCGGCACTTATTATAGCCCGAAACCTATTCACGGTGAGTTTGTCGTAATCCGAAGTTTAGGCTTACAGGCTAGGCAAAGTTGAAAGAATGTATGGTAATCGGCAGACGTCCAACCGGCAGACACCAGCAGTACAGTCAGTAGAACACACATTTTATAAAACAATTAATACAATAAAGAACAAAACAAGGAGGACGCCGAGTAGTTGTCAAAAGCAATATACTGTTTCAGAAGTAAGCACGTTGTATCTCGATGTCTAAGCAAATGAGCCTGGTGAACCTGAACAGGTGAGGCAACAGCCTCAAGTACAACCTTGATTAAGCAATATCCATTCAGCAGAAAAAAGGAAAATTCCAAAGGACAGTACAAAAAGAAAAATAAAGGCTCATGAAAAGTACCGAAGAAATATCCTTGATTTAAATCGCGCTGGTGGTTAAGTAAGACTTGAGGGCCTCTCTTACTGTGACTGTAAATCTCCAGTTCCTCCATCAAGTCCACTTTCCTCTATGGAATACCTCCATGTTATCTTTGATATCCCAAATAGCATGCTGCTCAACAAAGAAAGGCAGTCCAACAGCTGTTGTGGAGAGGGTAAGCTCTCTGTATCGGTTTTCAAACAACACATCAGCGTGGCGAACGTAGAAATGTTCACAGTCACCATACTTCATCTGATACACCCAAGACCTACAAAACTTCTCCATCTTTGGGATAGTCTGGTACCGAACCAGCATCTCAAACGTGTTTGTAGTTTGGAACCCTAACCTAACGTTAGATTTCCGAAAACAATGCACAGTTTTATCTGATAGTGACCATTATATGACGTAGCAACAAATCTAGTATTATGCTTGTTATTGGAGAGTGAAAAATTATTCGCATTATATGAGACTACCTGTTGAGGTATAAGTAACGTCTTTAGCCCTATAGCCCCTAGTAATGGCCGCCTGTTTTAAGATTATGATATCTTTTCCAAATAAAATTTGCTCCAAAGATGAAGACAGAAGCCGATACACCACGTAATAAAAGAGAGAGTGCTTATATCACTAAAGGTGACAATATTACACATTAATGAAGACACCAGTATTAGCAGGTTTTCTATAAATTCCAGATAGGTGTTTTTAAGTAATGGACGAATCTAGGAAATTAATAGTACAGTTTTGTTCAAGTTCGGGGCTGAAATTTGTCTTAGGGTGCATATCATTCAATGAGACAGCGGAACTCTGTATGCAATGTTCGCTACCTTTAAGTAATGTTTGACGTCATCAGTGGAACGTTTATAGTAAACAGTTCCCTCCCTCAAGTTACTATATTCATTAAGAACGTTGTTTTAGATTGTTCAAAAAAATTTCTTATAGGGTACCTACCAGGATGTTACCCAATGCTAGTGCATGCCTTCCACTAAAATTTTCCATTGGACTGAAAGTAGCTGTAAGATAACAATAGCTCATGTAACTCTACTAGTTCTATAAATTACTATCTTGAGCGACATTAAATTCTTTTTAATTATCTGCAAGTATTCTTTGGCTGGTACATTAGTGCAAAGAATTGCTGAAACTAAAGACGACATTTTTTTTATCACCTATGATTTTAATGTCATCAATATTTTAGCAAGTTCAGAACTATTTTTAACACAGACAGAAAGCTCGAATGTATACGAATGTATTACATTCTCTTTTAAAACATTTTTGAGCTCATCATTTGGTACAAAATACTATTGTTCTTAGTTGGGTCTATTGATTTTTCCTTTCTGTGTATGTTTATTTGATAAATTAATCGAGGAATGCTTGGGTTCATCAATTTGGCTGCATTGCTATCGCTGTCTGTCGAAAGGAAACCCAGAAAATCTATCTTTGTTCGTAGGTTCTTAAGAAAAGTTTTCGTCGTATCTTTTTGAATTTCAGAAAGTTTCCTTTTTCATATACACTCCTGGAAATGGAAAAAAGAACACATTGACACCGGTGTGTCAGACCCACCATTCTTGCTCCGGACACTGCGAGAGGGCTGTACAAGCAATGATCACACGCACGGCACAGCGGACACACCAGGAACCGCGGTGTTGGCCGTCGAATGGCGCTAGCTGCGCAGCATTTGTGCACCGCCGCCGTCAGTGTCAGCCAGTTTGCCGTGGCATACGGAGCTCCATCGCAGTCTTTAACACTGGTAGCATGCCGCGACAGCGTGGGCGTGAACCGTATGTGCAGTTGACGGACTTTGAGCGAGGGCGTATAGTGGGCATGCGGGAGGCCGGGTGGACGTACCGCCGAATTGCTCAACACGTGGGGCGTGAGGTCTCCACAGTACATCGATGTTGTCGCCAGTGGTCGGCGGAAGGTGCAGGTGCCCGTCGACCTGGCACCGGACCGCAGCGACGCACGGATGCACGCCAAGACCGTAGGATCCTACGCAGTGCCGTAGGGGACCACACCGCCACTTCCCAGCATTTTAGGGACACTGTTGCTCCTGGGGTATCGGCGAGGACCATTCGCAACCGTCTCCATGAAGCTGGGCTACGGTCCCGCACACCGTTAGGCCGTCTTCCGCTCACGCCCCAACATCGTGCAGCCTGTCTCCAGTGGTGTCGCGACAGGCGTGAATGGAGGGACGAATGGAGACGTGTCGTCTTCAGCGATGAGAGTCGCTTCTGCCTTGGTGCCAATGATGGTCGTATGCGTGTTTGGCGCCGTGCAGGTGAGCGCCACAATCAGGACTGCATACGACCGAGGCACACAGGGCCAACACCCGGCATCATGGTGTGGGGAGCGATCTCCTACACTGGCCGTACACCACTGGTGATCGTCGAGGGGACACTGAATGGTGCACGGTACATCCAAACCGTGATCGAACCCATCGTTCTACCATTCCTAGACCGGCAAGGGAACTTGCTGTTCCAACAGGACAATGTACGTCCGCATGTATCCCGTGCCACCCAACGTGCTCTAGAAGGTGTAAGTCAACTACCCTGGCCAGCAAGATCTCCGGATCTGTCCCCCATTGAGCGTGTTTGGGAGTGGATGAAGCGTCGTCTCACGCGGTCTGCACGTCCAGCACGAACGCTGGTCCAACTGAGGCGCCAGGTGGAAATGGCATGGCAAGCCGTTCCACAGGACTACATCCAGCATCTTTGCGATCGTCTCCATGGGAGAATAGCAGCCTGCATTGCTGCGAAAGGTGGATATACACTGTACTAGTGCCGACATTGTGCATGCTCTGTTGCCTGTGTCTATGTGCCTGTGGTTCTGTCAGTGTGATCATGTGATGTATCTGACCCCAGGAATGTGTCAATAAAGTTTCCTCTTCCTGGGACAATGAATTCACGGTGTTCTTATTTCAATTTCCAGGAGTGTATAATCCTCAGCGAAGACAGTCATGGCTGTATTCCTTCTATTCGCCTTGGTGACAAAATCCTTCCAGTTTCAAATTTCTTAATTACATGTTTTAGAACCTGAGCATCTTTCTTGTACAAGGATGAGCATATACACTGATTATCTAAATGATTTTGGTTTTAACAGCAGTGTAAGTTGTGTGAAATTTACCCATTTTTGCAACCTCAACTTCTCTTTTAAGTTCTGCAATAATAACTTTAACTGTGTTCAAGTGCAAATTGTGTGCAAACCCCACGTTACAAATCCTGTTTCGTCACTTGGTATGTGGCCTTTAGTCAACTTAACCAATCTGTAATAAAATGGGTGTCTTTCTTGGAATCCTGTTTCACTCATCATATTATCTTCATAACACAAATTGCAATTTTCTTTCCGTGAAACTTCGGAACTGGTTCAACAAAGATGTTTATATGGTTGTTAAAGTTCTGCTTTATATGGTCAAATTGAGCATATGCCATTACATTCTGGTCTGTAACTGCACTGTCCCGCTATCAGATGAATCTTAGATTTTGTATGATTTTAAATTTTCAGGGATATAGTTAACCTTTAGTTTTGATGACTTGGGACATTGTGGATTTATTACCTACCATGATTCAAGGGTATTTCGGAATTATGCTTCGTTCTACACATTTTTTATTAAAACAAAGTTTCGAGTGTGCTTTACCAATTTTTGTCTTATTTTTACAACCATATTATACTTACCATTTGCTTAAGGCATATTACTATCAATTCCTGACGAAGCCAGTAAGAGACAGGCGACTTAAAAGCTTTATAAAAGTAAAAAAGCTTAAGAAAACCCTTTTATAGTCAAGATCGCAATTGCATAAATTTAGCTGATTACTAGTTTCACCTGTATATATAGCCATTTGCAGATCTGAAATGACAACAGAATATTGCACTAAGATGGGGCACTAGCAGGAATTCGTTAGAATATGCAAAGGTCAAATACATAGATAGGTATACGCCCAACGTGTGCATCACAGTAATTTCTCATACTAGAGACGAACACAATGAAATGATGGCACACACTATGCGGGCAAAACATTAGCTGCACAAGACCTAAAAATCTAAACAGTGATGTTAATACAAGATCAATCCCAAAAGTATAAAATCCTCTAGAAAGACCAGACCATGTATACAATCTCTTTACAGGAGTGTCTTGTCAACAACATGCTGTATGTCACCCATTTAGAGATGTATGCAAAGTGCCGATAGGTGGCAGTTGATTATGTATTGTAACAAAAATACGATTATATAACATAAGTCGTAAAATACAATACGTGATGAAAATATAAAAGAATTAATTAAATGATTTATCCCTAACATTATAAAGCCATAAAAAATTAACAACAACATATAGAAGAATGTAAACATGGAAGAGCATATAATTTTCTGTATGTGACACAAATAAATAAAAACAAGAAGGGAGGGAAGTGGGTTTTACAACAAATACTTAAAAAGACTACAATGAAGACGTGATTATAAATGAGTTCAAAGACTGCGTTCCAGAGGTAAGAATATCGTGGCCCAACGCCCATGTACTCCATCCGTAGGTGTCTGATATGTGTCTGATAGCCTGCCTGCTCCTACAGTCGCATGTTCGAGTCCTGCCTCGGGCATGGATGTGTGTGAAGTCATTAGGTTAGTTAGGTTTAAGCATTTCTAAGTCTAGGGGACTGATCACGTCAGATGTTAAGTCCCATTGTGCTTAGAGCCATTTGAACCCTTTGTCTGATAACCTGGCACATATGTTCAAGGGAAAAGTAAAGCTCAAAAGACGCAATGACAGCAGAGAACGTGCAGTGGACACGTATTGCAACCTGACATCTGTATGCTCCATAGTCAATAGGTAAGTTGTCATTAGCCGACGTCTAGCTATGACCCGTTTACTTGTGTAACAGTGCGTAGCGTTTTTGTGGCCTAATCGACTTTTTCCGTGTATAGTTTTTTTATTTTATTATTTTTTTTAAAATGTATGTTCTTCTGAATGTACTATTGATGCATGCTAGTAGGACGTCTGCGGGCCTTAAACTCAAACCTTAAACTTCACCCAGCCAAAAGGTTAGGCTTTTAGCTACGATGAACTTATCTATGGACTGTTAAACCTCTTCTAGATGTTCGTTGTCCTGACAAAAATGTCAAGAAATTTTACCGAACTGTTTTTTAGCAATACGTTTGATATTTGTAATGTGTAATGATAGATCTAAGATACTTGAACCACGTTTTCCAGACGCCTGTAGCGTTACGCAATCCTGGGAACAATAAAAAAATCAGAAATGAGACCAAATACAGAATCAAGGCAAACGTCTGAAAATCTATTTTACTACCAGCTCAGGGTCAAGTAATGAAAAAGTTTTCTTCAGAAAAAAATTTGAGTTTCTTGCATAGAGACCGTTTCTAAAATGTTAAGAAGTTTTATCGTCGATAACAAGGCATTATATCTTAAAACTGTTGGACATGATAAAAAAAGTTGCCCAGATGTGTTAAAAAAAGTAATATCATACAGTTTCAGAGTAGCACCTTATCATTCACACAACTGTTAGATTCTCAAAAATCTTTAAAAAATCGAAGGGAGGGGGGTGAAAGTCTATGTTGCAAGTCACTACATAAGCTGCAACCCACAATGTCTGAGTTGATAAATAGAGAAAACTAAAAGTTTTGAATCACTGTCAGACTCATCATAGTTATTATCGTCATCAAAACCACTGTCCATGTCATTACCAAGATCTTTAGAGCATTCTTCTGGAAAAAAATATGCTTAGTTAGATAACATCACTCACTTCTTTATAAAAGCAAAATGGATGTCAACTATACCATCTGTGGCTGATGCATCTTCGTGTAAAACAACATTACTCATTTCTGGTTGTTGGCTGGCGGAGAATCCGAAAAGTCGTAACGTTCTTCGTTGTCGCTCCATTCGATATCTGAGGGATTTTGTATGAACGGTGCTCCATAGTAGATAAAAAAGGTAGGCTCTGGCCCGCTAGCCCACCCTCTAGCCCAATACCTCAATTTCTGACAAACCCACGGATTTTTGAGTTCTGGCTCACTGGCTCACTAAATACTCTCACCAACATTTTCAAGTCTAACTCACTCTGAAATAAATATTTCATATGAAAGGTGAATGTAAGAAAGCAAATTAAATGTATTTTTTATAAAGGGTGAAGGTAAGAAAAATAAATGTAATGCAGTTTTCATTAAAGGTGATCGTAACTTAAATGTTCAAATGTGTGTGAATTCCTAAGGGACCAAACTGCTAATGTCATCGATCCCTAGACTTACACACTACTTAAACTAACTTACATTAAGAACAACACACGCACCCATGCGCGAGGTGCCGAACTGGACGTAACTCCGTCATTGTGGGTCCCAAGCCTGGGGTTTCATCTCGCAAGTGATGAGGAAGAAGAGGGGGGGGGGGGGGGAAGAGTAATATCTCGTTAAAAAAAAACCTGAGTCCATCTGGCTAAGGATGGTAGCACCCTGTATGTGCCCCTGCTTAGGGTTACTAGGTGAAACATGGTCAACGGTCTTGAAGATGGAAGAGGAATCTGATTCCCAAGGGCGGAGAGAACGGAAGGGCCTAATGGAGTTAACCACGAATTAAAAATCAAATAAAATCCAAAAGCGACTGGTCTCAAATTGGGCGGCTTTTGGTAAGTGTCTGTCTCCATGTAATGGGCGCCAGTGAATAATTCTCCGGGGTTAAAAACCCTTGCTTGTAAAAAAAGGTGGCTCTAGAAGTCACCCTCAGAACTTAAAGTATTATCAATCATAGGAAAGTGTGATGTGAAACTAATTATCCCAGGTGGTCAACCCATCGTACATAAGTGCGCAAGCAGACATTCGGATTCTGGGGAGTCTGCAACGTCACGCAAAGACGAATCGGAGCGTCTTGGAACCTACATCTACATGGACACTCTGCAAATCTCATTGAAGTGTCTGGCAGAGGTTTCATCGACTCACCATCACAGTTCTCTAATATTCAGATTACGTATAGCGCGCGGAAAGAATGAACGCCTATATCTTTCCGCACGAGCTCTGATTTCCCTTATTTTATCGTGGTGATCTTTCCTCCCTATGTAGGTCGGTGTCAACAAAATATTTTCACATTCGGAGGAGAAAGTTGGTGATTGGAATTTCGTGAGATTCCGTCGCAACGAAAAACGCCTTTCTTTTAATGATGTCCAGCCCAAATACTGTATCATTTCTGTGACACGCTCTCCCATATTTCGCGATAATACGAAACGTGCTGCATTTCTTTAAACTTTTTCGATGTACCCCGTCAGTCCTATCTGGTAAGGATAGTACTCCAAAAGAGGACGGACAAGCGTAGTGCAGGCGGTCTCCTAAGTAGACCTTTTACATTTTCTAAGTGTCCTGCCAAAAAAAAGTAGTCTTTTGTTAGCCTTCGCCACAACATTTTCTGTGTGTTCCTTCCAATTTAAGCTGTTCGTAATTGTAATATCTAGGTATTTAGTTGAATTTACGGCTTTTAGATTAGACTGATTTATCGCGTAACCGAAGTTTAAAGAGTTCCTTGTAGCACGCATGTGGATGACCTCACACTTTTCGTTACTTAGGGTCAACTGCCACTTTTCGCACCATTCAGATATATTTTCTAAATCGTTTTGCAGTTTGTTTTGGTCTTCTGATGACTATATTATTCGATAAACGACAGCGTCATTTGCAAACAACCGAAGACGGCTGCTGAGATTGCATCCTAAATCGTTAATATAGATAAGGAACAGCAAAGGGCCCATAACACTACCTTGGGGAACGCCAGAAGTCATTTCTGTTTTACTCGATGACTTCCCGTCAATTACTACAAACTGTGACCTCTCTCAGAGGAAATCACAAATCCAGTAACATGACTGGGACGATATTCCTTAAGCACGCAATTTCACTATGAGCCGCTTGTGTGGTACAGTGTCAAAAGCCTTCCGGAAATCCAGAAATACGGAATCAATCTGAAATCCCTTGTCAATAGCACTCTACACTTCGTGTGAATAAAGAGCCAGTCGTGTTTCACAGGAACGATGTTTTCTAAACCCATGTTGATCGTGTGTCAATAGACCGTTTTCTTCGAGGTTCAAATGGCTCAGAGCACTATGGGACTTAACAACTGAGGTCATCAGTCCCCTAGAACTTAGAACTGCTTAAACCTAACTAACCTAAGGACATCACACACATCCATACCCCAGGCAGGATTCGAACCTACGACCGTAGCGGTCAGGCGCTTCCAGACTGAAGCGCCTAGAACCGCACGGCCACACCGGCCGGATTTCTTCGAGGTATTTCATAATGTTCGAATACAACATATGTTGAAACTTCCTGGCAGATTAAAACTGTGTGCCCGACCGAGACTCGGTCGGGCACACAGTTTTAATCTGCCAGGAAGTTTCATATCAGCGCACACTCCGCTGCAGAGTGAAAATCTCATTCAGGACAACATATGTTCTTAAATCCTGCTGCATACCGATGTCAACGATATGGGCCTGTAATTTAGTGGATTACTCCTGCTACCTTTCTTGAAGATTGGTGTGACCTGTGCAACTTTCCAGTCTTTGGGTACGGATCTTTCGTCGAGAGAACGGTTGTATATGATTGTTAAGTATAGAAATAAGGCATCAGCATACTCCGAAAGGAACCTAATTGTTATACAGTCTGCACCAGAAGACTTGCTTTTATTAAGTGATTTAAGTTGTTTCACTACTACGAGGATATTTACTTCTACGTTACTCATGTTGGCAGCTGTTCTCGATTCGAATTCTGGAATATTTACTTCGTCTTCTTTTGTGAAGGCATTTCGGAAGGCTGTGTTTAGTAACTTTGCTTTCGCAGGACTGTCTTCGGTAGTATCTCCATTGCTATCGTGCAGAGAAAGCATTGATTGTTTCTTGCAGCTAACATACTTCACATACGACCAGAATCTCTTTGGATTTTCTGCCGGGTTTCGAGACAAAGTTTCGTTGTGGAAACTGTTATAGGCATCTCGCATTGAAGTCTGCTCTAAATTTCGAGCTTCTGTAAAAGATTGCCAGTCTTGGGGATTTTGCGTCTGTTTAAATTTCGCATGTTTGTTTCGTTGTTTCTGCAACAGTGCTCCAACCCGTTTTGTTTACCAAGGAGGATCAAATAAAATAAAATACAGAAAAGCAAACTACTTAGCAACTTTAAATGCAAATTCACTTCATAAAGTGAGGAAACTTAAGACTCTAAGGCACACATCAAATGAACATAGAATCATCATCACGGCTGAGCAAGCGACCATGTTCTTGGATGTGGACAGCTTTGAATCGGTGGTATTCAGGATACTTAAGAGGAAGACGGGCATAATAGCTATGAAAAATGTTCCCCACCTGGGGACAGGTTTCCTAATTGACAAGAAAGTATTAGGCTCCATTATAAGCTTTTTGTCTGCCTCTGAAAAGCTATCCACACTCACGATTAAGTCGACCAACAAAGTATATACCGTTGTAAATGTTCACACCCTTATAAACATTTACAACCAAAAGAATAAGGAGAAGGTGGAACTTTTCTGGGACAAGGTAGATGACACGATCCAAAAGATCCCCGAAAAACATAACGTCTTCCTTCTAGGGGATTTAACACTCAAGTGGGAAGAAAGAAAAGATTCAGACATATAGTGGGGGGATAACCGGCATATAACGGGACGAATCAAAATGGTATCAGGATCATCGAATTATGCCAGGTGCGTAGTTTGGTCCTGAAGTCAACTAGCTTTAAGAAATTACCAATCAAGCAGAAGACGTGGATTTCCCCTAACCCTGTCCTGGGAGAATTCCAATTAGATCATGTCGCAATAAAGTGGAAATTTCATAAGGAAATCCAAAATGTTAGGGTTCTCAGAGGGGTCAACCTCGACTCTGGCCACTACCTATCTAAAGTGAAACTGAAGATCATCCCCAAGAGTTACTTTCATAGGAGAAACCTTGCACGAAAGAGATATGATCCAGAGAAATTAAAGGAGAAGAAGGAGGAATGGGGCAAGTTAAACAGCGACCTAAAAGACCAGGACTGGGAACAGATGGAGAAGAGTCTTATAATCAAGGCAGAGCAACTTGGTCCTATTACCAGGATGAAGAAGCACAGTTGGTGGAACGATGAGTGTGATAGACTACTTCATCTGCGGAAGAAGGCATGGCACATGTGGCAAACCAAAAAGGACGAGAGTGCCAGGCAGCACTCCATGGTAACTAGAGAGATGGTGCCCAAAGAGATCAAGAAAGTTAAGAAGGCACAAGAAGATCAACAGCTCAGGAAGATGAATGACGACTCTGCTAAGAACAACATGAGAAACTATTGTGGGATCTTCAGGACAAAAAAGGAAACATGACGTATAGTAATAGGGGCAACTGTAAGATACTAGCAGAATACATCAGGGAACTTTTAAACTGCGAGGAACCACTCGTAAAGATGACATTCGAAGATGTACCTAAATTATCCCCCAACCCAGACTCTAAAACCCCATCTGCACGTAAGATCCAGGCAATACTAAATCATATGGAAAAACTTCAAGGCATCAGGGGAAAACCAGCTATCAGCCAAATTATAGAAGTATGCTAGCAGAAATGCAATTGTCTTACTTCAGAAACTTTTTGAGGAGATATGGAAGAAAGGAATCATTCCAGAGGAATATAAAATTGCCCTGATACACTTGCTTCACAAAAAAGGTTCTAAATCTGATCCCAATAACTATAGAGTGATTCTCCCTGGTGGATGTGACCTACAAGATTTTGTCCAGGGGTTTACTAAAAAGAGCAGATTCCCAGTTGGACTGCCAGATTGGGGAGTATCAAGCAGGGTTTAGGAAAGGAAGATCCTGCCCTGAAGAGATCTTAAACCTCACAAACATTTTAGCATATCAGAAGCAGAGGGCGAAACAATATGTAGTAACTTTTGTAGACTTCCAAAAGCCATACGGTTTCATAGACAGAGAGTCGTTGTTCAATATTTTGGAGGTGTTTAGCTTGGATGGAAAAACTCCAAACATCATCAAGGAGACGCTCACGAATACGTCATCGAAAGTCAGATTCATGGGTGAACTATCAGATCCTTCTGAGATCAGGGGTCCGAGAAGGAGATGGTCTCTCACCCTTGCTGCTTAACTGTGCACTCGAAAAGGTTGTGAGGGAATGGAATGCAAGAACGAGAAGGGGAGTAAGACTTGGAACAAAAAACTAAGGTATCACGATGAAGGGTTTGGCATTTGCTGACGACATGGCACTGCTCGCGGAAATGTGGGAGGAGGCTAAAGAACAAATCACTGAGTTACAAAAGCAGGCAGGGAAGATAGGGCTCAAGATTTCTTACAAAAAAAAAACCAAGACTATAACGAATATACTAAATACTCCTGAGACAATTAAGGTAGGAGCCCAAGAACTAGAGGTGGTTAGGAGTTTCAAGTATCTAGGGGATGGATTGAATGGTACAACATTGAAGACAAAGCAGAGGAAGCAAGAAGAAAAATGGAACTAGCTTTTCAGAAAACCAAAAACACACAATAAGAAAGCCCTCTCTTGGAACACCAAAATAAGGCATTATAACACAGTAATTAAGCCAGAAGCTCTATATGCAACAGAGACACGAGTCATGGAGAGGAAAGCGCAAATGGGGAAATTGGAAATCAAGGTCAGGAAAATTTTGAATAAGATCATGAGTCCCAAATTCCAAAATAACAAACTAGTTTCTTATAGAGACAGGGCCTCCTATGCCAAGTGTGAGAGACTCTTGGAAACCATGAGGAAAAGGAGGATTGATAGCTATGTACACATACACCGAATAAATCCTGACAGACTAACTAAAAACACCTTTGACTAATTTTACAACAAAAGAAAAAAAACTAAACCCGATTATTTCATGGAAGTGGAAAAGGATTTGAGAGAACTACCGCTTCTTGAAGTCATGTTAAAGAAAGGTATAGCAGAGAAAGTGACCGAAGACAAAATTAAGAGGTTCCAAGTTAAGATCAACATCAGGAAACCGATTCAGATGTCAGAGAAGGAAAGAAACAAAAGATCAGATAGAATGACGAAGTATTGGGAGAAAAAGAGAGCACAAGCTGCTAAGAAGTGGTGGATCTGATGTACCCCAAAGGTGGGCGATTCAAAGTGAAAAAAAAGGTGAATATAAGAAAATAAAATGAACTGGTTTATAAAAATCATTCGCTTTTTACTTCCTCTATTTTTTCAAAATGTTTCAAAATTGTACATAAACTTGAAGTTAACACTTCTATAAATGTTTAAACTTTTCATTTATTTATGTAGAAATACAAATTAATAATTAAAAATTTTCGACAGGTATTCTGTATTGAGCATCATATGTAAGATTCTTTTGGAATTTTGTCATTAAAAGTAGCAACAGTTTCATATAGGTAAGAAAATCACATCCCTCTGCTTTTGACTACTCAGTTACAAGTACTTTTCGAAAACAATAAAATTTTATGTCTTTTATTAATAATTTTGCATCTCTAACTCCAAGAACTTTTTTACAAACCTAATAAATTTTTTCCTCTATAAATTGGTGTTAAAAATAAAAGTCTTCTACAACCAAAGGCAAATATTCTATAACAGATCTACTTGGAAATAAAGTAAAACTAATCAACGACTGATTTGGATTATGGTTGCTTACAGAAAATTTCAATAATAGTAATCTTTTTACTAATATTGGGGATATATTCTACACAAATGAAGAACAAATATCAGAAGAATTTAAACGAAATACAGAACCATTTTGCGATAGTATTATGGTAGATAAAATATCAGATTTTATAGATTCCGAAGGAGAAATGAAAAATGGAAAATTTATTGTAAAAGTAAGCATGTGGTGGTTTTAATAGTATTTTAAGATCTAGATTTTCTAACTGTAATTTAGCAAGTCATGGAGTTAAAGCCAAAATTCCATATTTATTAGATTCCAATACAAAAACAATTAAAGATACTAAACAAATTATAAGCAAAGATATAAAAATTATAGAACAAAAATATAAAAATCGTGTTGTTATTTCTTACAAAATAGAATTAGCAGACGTTAAACTCAAAATGCTTTTAAGAGTATTAGTAGAAATGTTACAAGAACTTAAAAAAGGAACACTTATTCATTGGATTTAGACATAACACAAGATTTTGCAGGAACTTTTAATGAAGAATAAATGTGAAAATAGTTAACAAATAATTTTAATTTTTGAATGCAAGGAGAACATCAAGAAGAATGTAAGGTAATAGTTAACAACAACAGTTCTTTTGGAAAAGAGTCTTTGATATGGATAAATTCTAATTATAGAGTAAATACACATAATAAATTTATTTTACAGTTAACAGGTCATTTAGTAAATAAACAAATATTATTCCATTTGTGTGTAGAAAAATAATAAATACAACCAATAAACTTTCTCCATTTACTACTCGAGAAGTAACACCAATTAATACACCATATTTACAAACTACTAAAAAATCAGAACAAGAATTAGACAATTGAAGTATGCAAGAAAGAAAACTAGAATATTTGGATAAAAGAAATCCTTAAAGGAAGAACACAAAAATGTTTTTGTAAAAGGAACAAAAAATAAAAGAATAGGAAGAAGAAATAAAAAAAAATATTTTAAATGATAATGGATAGATTTTTCTTACAAGGGGAGTTTTTAAATTTTGGTTTTGTGGTGAATGACAAATATAAGTTTACATATGTGGGCGTATTGGGTGAACAAAAAGGTAAGAATTCTGTAAAAATCGTGAAGGTCTCAATAAAAATAATGTTATAGATATAATTAAAGAAAGAGAGACTTAAAGAAAACAGATTTGTTTGTATTCCATACAGTAGAATTCGAAATTTTTTACCATCCTAAAGAAGAGCCATTTTTGAAAATAAAAAGATATGGTCTTTCCAGTTCTAATGGACATTCATTTCCTAAAATAATTTACTTAAACAATAAGGATTTTCAAAGGCAAAAAGAGTTTATTGTGTAATGAAGAAGATAAAGAAGTAACCTAAAATATAAAAATGGGCCAAATACTAACAGATACAAAAATAAAAAATTTTAAACCACTGTAACATGTAGAGAACCGATTAGAACTAATTATTTCCAACATTACAAGCAAAAATTATAGATAAAAAGAGAAATACATTTTTAAATTCGAAAATATTCCAGATATTCGTTGTTCCAATTAATGGCTAGAAGAAGAAATTGGTAATAAAAATATAAATTTAAATTACAGGATAAAAATTAAACTCAATAAAATTAAAACAACACCAAATAAGAAAAAGACTTTTGTCTACTGTTAAATTTTATGTATCTATTTTAACTGTTTAAAATTTGTGGTGAATAACTATATTGGTCTGTTTAAAAAATCTAACGTTAATCGTGGATATTATTAATTAAGTCCAACTGAACTTGCTATATATTTACAAATATAATAATCTCCAAATATATAACATGGACAAATTATATTTCCATCCTCTGCAGATGAAATATGGTAATCATTAAGTAACAAATAACTAAACAATAGCATATTCCATTCTCTTTATACAGTTTGCTTAGTGATGTAAACAAATACATCTGTTTCCAAAGGTGTGATAACTATAGGAATATTTAGTTTCTCCATTTAATCTAATTGAACTTATTTATAACTTACTAAAAGTCTGAAGAAATCAATGGAGGAATATAGAAATGCTAAAATTATAGATCTATTTTTAAGATTAAAAAGAATAAAGATGTGGAAGAAAGATTGAATAGTTTGTTAGACAATGAATACCTAACAGAATGTTTGGATTTGGTTGTACTTTAAAATGGTTGTGCAAAAATTACAATTTACAACAAGGAAAAGGATGCTTTTGTGGAATTAAAAGGTTTAAATAAATGAAGTATAAACAAATATCTAAAAAAGATTATTAAGGCATTTGATAAATGTTATTTGGAAGAACACAATTCAGATTCTAGCAACAAAAGCAAAACAGATATCGACAAATACTATAAAGACTATTTTCCACATTAAGAAGTTCCAAAAGAGTTGTCTAATGTACAGATGAAAGATTTAAATTTGTATGTATTTTTAGATAGTCCCAAAATACTATTTAAACCACCACATGCTAACTTTTTTATAAGAAATTTTCCATTTTTCCTTTCAACTTTGCAATCTATAAAATCTGTGCTTTGAACTACCATAACACTATCGCAAAATGATTCTGTAATTGCTTTAAATTCTTCTAATGTTTGTTCTCCATTTGTGTATATTATACCTCCAACATTGATAAAAGGATTATCAAATTTTCTGTAAGTAACCATAATCCAAATCTTTCGTTGCTTGATTTTACTTTATTTCCAAGTAATACAGTTATAGAATATTTTGTTTTGTTTGTAGCAGACATTTCATTTTCAATTCCTATTGATAGACGAAAAAATTTATTAGGTTTGCAAAAAAGTAGTTAGAGTTAGATATGTAAAATTATACATAAAAGACATATAATTGAATTGTATTCGAAAAGTAATTGAAAATACGTAGTTGAAAGCATAGTGATGTGATTTTCTTACCTACATGAAACTGTGTGCATCTTTTAATGACAAAATTCCAGCAGAAACTTTAGTGTATGTAGTTATGTATGGAAAGAAGAATCTTACAGATGATGCTCAACACAAAACACTTACTGAAAGTTTTTGAATATTGATATTCACTTCTTCATAAATGAGTGAAAAATTTGAAAAATTATTGGAGTGTTAACTTGATGCTTATATACATTTTTGTACCATTTTAAAAATGATAGGGGAAGTAAAAAGTGAATAATTATCATTAACCAATTCATTTTATTTATTTTCTTACATTCACCTTTTATAAAACTTGTTTTAAATTTATTTTTCTTACATTCACCTTTTATAAAAAATATATTTAATTTGTTTTCTTACATTCACTTTTTATATGAAATAATTATTTTAGAGTGAGTTAGATCTGAAAATGGTGGTGAGAGTATTAAGTGAGCCAAAGAGCCAGAACTCAAAAATCGGCAGGTTAGCCCAAAACTGCAATAAAGAGCCATAACCCTAACGTCAGTGGGTTAGTCAGAAAACGAGGTACTGGGATATAGGGTGAGCTAGTTGGCCAGAACCAACCTTCTTTTTTCTACTCTCCATTTTTGTGCAATATTTTATGTGCTCAGCAAATCCTGTCACAGTTATGTTTTACATGGCGGTAGATTTCAGGAGGATTAATTAAATAAATCCAGATTTAGAGGTAAAGAAAGATGCTCGCTTTTCATTTTATATGTTTTGTAAGAATATTTAATCTAGCTGAATCGACAACATTATGATTTTTTTGTTGCACAATCTGCACTTAAATGTTTCTAAGCTCTTAGACGTTCAATACATTCTTGGTGCCACAAGAGTATCTGCCTAATGTGTGAATACCTTTTGACAGCGTGTAGAATTTTTCTTCATAGCCAATGATGTTTTCTTTCCACTGTAATGTAGGTCAGCAGCCAGATTTGGTCATAGCATGAAAATTAGGTAAAGATTTTGTAGAGGCGATGCAGGTGTTTCATACAGATGTGAAACATGAATGTAACAGCGGAAATCACCAGTGCCATCATCCATGCAAATTTTCAGGGAGCTTTTTACAAATTCAATGTTCCAGCACACAGTAATTAAATTTTAGTGTCACAAGATCGAACAGATACCAGACCTCATTGGATGACATACGAGTATATTGTAAACTATCTTGGTATTTGCCTCCTCCTGTTCGTGACAAATTAAATCTTTAGTAATTGTTTGATTAACAGCACCATCTTCAAACAAATATTCACAGCACATTTCGAGATTAATGCAGATTGGTTTGGTCTCAATAAATCTGCTGCATGCTATGTTGGGACTAATTATTAGTTAAATTTTTTATTGGGGCTACTTCAAATTTTATATTTTCCATTATTTATCCAAAGGTCTAACTATGTGCAGTCCTGAGAGGTGAAACGACGGACAAGAACGTTACAAGTAAATAACAGCTCTCAACATGTGAGCATAACAAGCTCTGGAAAGTTCTTTTCGTTTTTGGAAGTATAAATGACGTCGTCAGACCTAAAAACAGTAGTTTGCTAATATTCACAGCCATAAAAATCTTTAAAAATAAATTAAACTGGGTGGTTGTACTGCAGACCGTAACATTTTTTGACATATTTGAAAATATGCACGGGGCAAATATTTGAAAAAAATTGCATAACCTGTGTATGTTATTAATAGTAGACATATTGTGATAATGATTTTAATTATTTGTTCGTTTATTTGAGGCAGCAGAAGTAGACCTCATGAAGCTGTGATGGTTTTTAACGGTTGCTGGCCAACAATTTTATGCTACTCTGGCGTTATATGGTAGACATGGTTTTGGTCATGGGTTCTCGTTCTATATGTAACAAGTCACATACAAAACCTTACATGCTCTTTAATGATTACATTCTTTCATGTGATGTTGATAAGTTTCTTATAGTTTTGTGGTGTTAATTATATGTTATTTCATTAATTCTTCTGTATTTTCTTCATTTATTGTATTACACTACTTACATGATCATATTTTTGTTACTATTTGTCCTCGCACGCCATCACTTTGCCTTTCCTTGTGGGCGAGTATAGTTAGCCTGTATATATCCGAGTTGGCCATATACCGTCTGTTATTGATAAGTTACTGTTGTGATGCGATTGGATGTGTAATATTGTATATCAATGTAATCTTACAGGAATGATTTGTATTTTTTTATTCACTCTTAGTTTATTTCATTTTGTATCTTATACTGACTTCGCTGTTTATACTTTTTAGGTCTTACAAACATAATGCTCTACCTATATGTTATATGCCATTATTTTATTGTGTCCTGTCTCGTATGAGATATTATTGTGATGCAGTCGTTGCTCCTTCGTTGTGTTAACATTATGAATTGACACTACAAGTCCTCGATGCGTATTGGACCTTTGTTTACATCTAAGTTGCAATTAATTCGCTTTAGTGTCCTTCTTTAGGCCAATTTTCTGTTGTCATTTCATATTTGAAGACCTCTGGATAAGCAGCTGAAACTAATAACCACTTAAACTTACATAACTGCGACCTTGACTATTAAAAGATGTACATTTTTTTAGCCTTTGAAGCAACAACATTTCAAAGTAATGACATAAAAGATACAATAAGAACATCACACTACACTTAAACAGGGCTAAACAGTAATAATGCGCAAGGAAACAGAAAGAACAAATGAAGGAACAGTATATCTAAAATTGAGTTACTAATGAATAAAAGATAATTTTACAGTAAATTAATGATCAAAATCATGCTCCTGCGAGCATAATAAAGTAACAGTGAAATTAAAACTGTGTTAATATTGGAAGTTCGAAACCTGAAGTGTAAATTTATTCCTCACAGCAAAATGTAACTCTATATGGACAAATGTGAACAACCCGAAACTGTTCCAAGAAAATACTACAAAATAAAAAGTTTCTTTACAAATCGGACTTCATTTTGCGGTTGTACTTCCAAGTTCATTGTTGTTGCTTACTGATTTCTTTCCTCCAGCTGTCTGTATGAAAATCCTACCATCCTAGGTCCACACATTCTACATCCTAAAATAAGAAATCACATTGTTCAATATTTTCATCCTTTCAGATGTAAGGTCCCCTTGTAGAGTCATTCCTGATTTTACTGTGGTGCTCGTTGCCATAAAGGCTTAATCTTTTACTAAACCCACTTTGTATTCATTGACAGACAGGCTACTGTAAAAGTTATTATCATGGTAAAAAGTGTCAAGCAACTTGTGAGCATCGCTTTTAATAACATCACAAATATTTGCAACAACCGTTATTAATGAAATTCATGAGCACAAACCATTTGATATTGCATTCTATGTGCAGTGCAGTTATAGAAACGAATATTCAGTGTTTCAGCTGCACTGAGGCGCAGATTGCATGGAATGGTTCAGCAGACAGAGGTATCAGATTGCAAACCACGTAAAAGTTACTTACTGCAAAACAATCAGATGAATGTTAGTGTAGCAGAGGAAGAAGTGCTCACACAGCAAAAAATCATCATGTCTGCAGGGAGTACTGCAAGCAAATGTGTGAAACACAGAGATCACCGGTTTGTAGAGCCAGATATCAAGGTGCTGCTTATAGTAGATGCAATTTAAACTAGGGACTTAATTTTGTGGTAGCTGTTGCATTTCACATTGCAATTAATTACGATGCAAGTTTTATACTAATGAACCTGTGTAAACGAGAGGGTTATGTGACTGAAATAAATATAGACCATGTTTCTGAGCTTACAGAGAACATGGAAAAGAAAGACATTCTATAAATCTGTCATAATGACGTGTAATTTCGGTATATAGACTCCTTCAACTTTCTGACATGCTCTTTAGAAAAATATGTATTAAAGTTAAAGCCCATATTGTTGTAAATAACAAGAGGGGAGTTTAATCTGATTAATCAGTAAAGCATGATTCCTTATGAGCCTGTAGCTTAGATATCCGTTTTCTCGAAGAACATGTACCGCCAGTTGCAGCATTGAAATGCTTCCTGAGCAATGAAACAACGATCAATGAAATGAGGCGAGCAAAATGTGGAGTTTATTTAAACTCAAGACACCACGAGATTATTCTGGCTTATACTTTAAAACCAATATCTTACTTTCAGTCAGCATGTTTGAAAAGTTTCATGCACTCTGTCTTAAAACATACGAGATACGTCCAGTACAATATGTGACCTCACCTGACTTGGCACAGAATACATTGCTGAATATTACTAATGCAAAAGAAAGATAGCGACTTACCATAGAATATATAACGATTAAAATTTGATGAAGAGATGTGGCAGGGGAGGTTTTCTTCACTGCCCCAATGAACATACAGCTGCATACAATAGGTTCATACTATTATGTCCAAAGAAAATTGTACAATCATAAATCGGTAACAAGCTGGGAGTTTGATGGAAGCTCATTTCCACGTTATACGATAAAAAAAAGATTCATTATAGAAATTTAAACCAGTGTCTGTGTAAGATCTTACTCTAAATGAAATTTAGGGAATATTGTCATTAATGTTGAGCAGTATATGAATGCAAAATCATCGAAGAAACAACTTTCTACAAACTCATTTATTATAGTGGCCATGGCAAAACTATGCAAACTGTGCGAAAACTGAGTGATATGAAGCTAGTGAAGAATTGTTAAGGTAGATATTGAGCTGCTACTCTGATTGTGAGACCGAATGTAAAATGCAGTATTTTTTAATGACATTTTCTTTGCAGCAGAATTAAGCAGCCTTAACATTGTTGTTGGTAAAACCTATAGCTATCCAAATTATTTTAGATATATCTAAGCCTCCGCTTGTAGATTTTCTTAATCGCTGTACGTTGAAAAAATTGGGTCAAAGAAATGTAAAAGACGTTGATTGCCTAATATGTCAAGTAACGACCTCAGATTTACTGCAGTTCTGAATTTTGTCACTGTGATAGCAGTCCACATAGAATGCAAACATATACGGTTTGTGCACAAGACTCTCGTGGGTTGCTCCAAGCATTCAATGTCTATATGTATAACAAATGGTAGCTTAAATTGTTTGTGAAAATTAAGTATCTGTGTGTCCACAGCGGGTGTGCCATTGGTTACTTTTTTGAATTTTAAACAGTGAAGTAAATGCGTATCCAAATTCTCTTTAGAATGTAAGTAGTTCAAACAGTGCTCGCATTTTTCAGTCGAATGATAGAAAGCAGCAATGCTGCTACGCGCTTTCAGTGAAGGGCTGTTTATGTCGTAAAACTGGAAGTTTCTATACTTTAGATCTGCAGCATCCTTTTCTCGTGTTTCGAAATGTACAATGTAGCGAAAGGAAACTTCATTCTTAGCGTTTTTCTGCACCTTGGAATACCGTCCACTCACCCTCAGAGTTCTGAGTATCTTACACAAAACAGATACATTCTCATTTTTCCCCATACGTATCCATATGGTTCATTTCAGTAGAAAGCAAAATGTCTTCCAAGTTTAATGCATCTGAATAAGGAATATAATTAGACAAATGAAGCACATCCAATTTGCTGGGTGCGAACCACCTACAACTGACCACTTTAAGCAATAATCGTTGTGTGGTGGAAAATTTATAAGGCTTTTTTATTTGCTGTAACTTTTGTCATTTCCTATTCATTACTGCGGAAAATCCTTTATTTATATTATGCAATTAGATATTCGACTTTTTAAAGGTGAACCCAATGAAATCAGTTCTAGACTATCATCACTGAATTTAAAACTTTCCATAGATGTCACATTCATCATTTATATTTGTACTAGCGGACGAATCCGGCATTGGCCAGATGTTCATTTTGCCATTTTCTAAATTAGAAAAGAACCTTATATGCACACATGCAGTACACTCTGTGTGAGATGGTCCCAGACAGTATCTGTACTCTGGGCGCCGCTGCTTCACTTGTCTACAACGCGAATTTGTAATCGTCTGTATAGCAACGTCTCTTCATAGTTCTACAGACGTTTACTGTTTTCACCTACTTCCGTTTGCGCTTCGCCACTGAAATCCGTCAGAATCACTACCATGTGTCATGGATTTTCTTAAGATGACCCGACTGAAGGAATGTCTTACTATTAAAGAATAAACATATTAAAACTTCGTGAATGATGTGGCAATCTTTCATGCATCCTAGTGTTTATAATGTGTTACTGCCTGATCTATGGGTCAAACATTAAAAGGATTCTACAGGTACATTTATCGGAATATTTGTATACTGTCCGAAAAATGTGTTGGGAACAGAGTTAGTAACAAAGAAGTAATAATTTAAAACGACATGCACAATGCGGCTGTTTTTCACGTATCTCAGTGTTTATGACATCATATGTGTTGAACTATGTGTCGTACCATGATATAATTTTGTAGGTGCTTTGACCAGCATATTTTGTCACTGTATGATAAATTATTGCGAACAGTTAATAGGGCAGAAATAATAAATGTAAACGTCGAATTTGATGTTACATTTATTCACGCATCTCCTTGTTTATGATGTCATATCTGGTGAAATATTGTAGGTAAGAGCTTCTTATCCTCACAAATATTGTTACCGGACAATGAGCGATGTGTATAACAAGTTTGGTGGAAATTAGTCCAACGGCTTAGGAGGAGATGTAGAACAGACAAACACATACACACACAAATATACATAAATAATTTTTATGATATGTATGGATAAAGCTCTACTTATTCCAAACAACGTCATGCACAACAATAAAAAAGAAAAAAGCAAATAGCTCAATTTTTTAAAGACATCATAGTTGCATTCATAGGTATAAAAAGGCTTGTAACAGAATAGAAGAGGAATGGCAAGGTCTGAATATTGTAGGAAATGTATGACACAGTACTGCGTTCTAAATTTGCATTTATTCCGACCGGTTTCGGTCCTTGTCCATTATCCAGGAACAATACCAACGTAAATAAAGAAGAAAACATGTCAAAAGCCATGTAATATACCAATATTAATTTCGTACTTACGAAAGAAAAACGATAACGCCTTCACATGTAGTACATAATGCAACATGATAATGCCATCCATATTACAAACACAATTAATGCGCATAACTGAACAAAAATGCTTCACAATGAGATTAATTGCCAAACAACAAACTTAACATATGATTTTAGGTGCGTCCACAATAGGTATATATTGCACCATACCAAAGAAACTAGGTGACTACGATTCAAACATGGCAGTTACGACTACACTGAAGTAAATTCACAAAAATCTTACACAGAAACGTGGGCCTAATTGGAAACATTTAAACACACAAACCGAGATACATCTATTTTTGCCTTTATACACGATGTAATTTAGTAGTTATACAAAAAATTGTTGCTCCTTATATGTACTACATAATGTCAGTGGAACCTATGAAGTGTGTCCTGTCTACTGTACGGACAGGTGTCATTTTACAGTCATGGAAAAACGTAGACCATTATGTGATACACTGAATTGTTCAATCCAGAAGAAATATGAAATGTAAACTAAAATGGGCGTAAATACAGAAAATAGATCGCTAATTAAGCGGAGCTTGAGTGTAGAGTGAGATCCAACTCCAGGATTATATACTGTTAAGTAAGGGAAATATCACTGTGAAAAATATTGACACATGTGTAGCAACATGCCACAAGATACAACGAACATTTCAAGTCATGTTGTATGTATAGAAGTAATTTTACAATCAAGGAACAACATATTAAATTACTAATACATTAAAAAGTAAAACACATATAAAAATAAGGCTAGTGTCTCTCATTAACTGTAGTCGGTGTGAAAACTGAGACATCTGCATAGCTGTACAGCTGCTAAGTGATGCAGTTACAGTTATGGAAAAACAAGATTTGTAAGAAAGTATAACAACATAATTATATCTTTATTATGTAATAAAATAGTATGAAGTTTAGAAAACAAAAAAAATTTTGAGGGCATAATAAAGCAACAACAGGAATTAATGGATTAGCAGTGCACAATGAATGTGTAGCCTTAAAATGCATTGACAAGGATATTATCAGTATTTTATTTTGTCCATAACATTTTAATTAGTTAACTATTAAAGTTTTTCTGTTATTTTCTTGTGTGTACTATTTCACCAGCATGTGTTTGTTCTTATAAATTACGTAATAATTACCTTTCTGATAAATTATTAATGAATAAAGTTTTCCCATTTGATCTTTTTAGCCTTAAAATGCACTAATAAGGATATTCTCAGTATTTGATCTTGTCTATAACGTTTTAATTTGATAATTATTAAAGTTTTTCTGTTATTTTTGTGTGTGAACTATTTTGTCAGCACGTGTTTGTTTTGATAACTTACGTAATAATTACTGTTCTGATAAATTGCTAATGAACAAAGTTTTTCAAGTTGAACTTGTGAACGAGTTTAGAAATAACTTCGTTAATTTGCTGTGGATTTCTCATTATCTCCAGATACTTTGTTGTGTTTAGTCTGCACTACTGTATAACGAATATTCATAAATTAATAAGAAAGAAGGTTACGTTTACCGTAGAAGTAACTTGTTATACCGTCTCCCCATTCATCAGTATCATTTCGGAAACGACAGCCTTAATTTTCTGATCCTATTTGCCATTTATTTCCAGATTCTATTTGTGTCACACTATCGCTGTTATTTGCAAAGCCAATTAGATACAGGGAAGGTTACATATTTCCAATATGCGTCGGACGTGCTTATTGTTACATCTTGAAGCTGCTTTTTCATTATTGCTAGGTTCTTTGTGTCTATTGCTGCCCACTGGTGTTTATGTAAACTGGTGAGAGATAAGAGCTGTTCAGTCGTTTCAATCACAGTTTTTCATAGACTAATAAAATCTTTCATAATTATTTTTGCAAGAACTGAATTAAAAACGTTAATTTATCCCAAATGGCATAAATTACTTTGTATTTTTGAAAATGTATGCCCTTTACTATGCGTATTAAGCTTCTCTGTGTATATTTTAAAACCATGGTGCAAGAATTCTTTTGTTTCTATTTCCCCAAAACTGAGTCTTTTTTTATGTTTCTAATTATTTATTAAAGCTGAGTAGATTAGTGATTGAAGCTACCCAGCTTTCCAGCGATTTTGTTAGTGTGCGTGGTATAGAATAGTTCCCGAAATTACGTACTACATATTTAATGGAGGGTATACAGAGCCTTAATGTAGGGGATACAAAGTTTTGGACAACACATAAAGTCAGGAGAAAGTTCTCAATGTTAACGTACATATTGAATCGATCAATTCGCTCAAAGTTTTCTCTTTTATATAATAAATATAGTATTCCGTTAACATGTGCAATCTATCATACGTTTCTCTCCATATTTGCCGCATAATAGTACAAAAATAGAATTTAAGGCATAAATTTCAATTCTAAAGTCATTATTGCTACTGACAGCGCTTGTAAATGAACAACTGAACGTAAATATAAGTATAATGCTCTAAACTACAACGCTTGTTACTGTACCCAAAATCTTTGGAAAGTAATATTTTTACCTAGTTTTATGATTTTAAGGGAAGCAAACAGGGTGGGTGGTGTTTTGCGTGTGTGTGGATGCGTAATGATGGAGGTACAATACCTGTAAATAGATACAATAAAGGCCCTAATCTCTAACGTTAGCACCTAAAAAGTTGTAGGATTTATATTTTCCGCTTACTGTAAAACTATAAACAGATAACCGCAAGGCAATAGAAACAGAACAATACACAGTCGTACAGGGCTAATGAAAACTCCAGTGTTATGTAAAAATGGGAATACGGAGTCCGCCAGAAAAATATATATACACTCATTATCAGCCTCTATCGACATATCAATATTGTCGTTCTATTTGAGTTACGAGTGTGTCTTAGCATGGTCTTTGGCTCAACAGGTGTTAGTACTTTCATCTCGGTATTGAGAGAACAAGACGGGTGGAGCACGCTTGACATTCGAGCAACGAAAATGTACTGTGAAATGGTTTTTCAAGTTTGATAACGCCCTTGAAGTGCAACGTCAGTGGAGGCGGGAGTTTGAAACAGAACCACCAACCCACCTAACAGTTAAACGCATCATTAACAAGTTTGAATTGTATGGAACAATTTGTGATATTCATAAAAGAAGGTCAGGAAGACAGCGTATAGTTGGAAGTCTTGCTTCGTCGGTTCTCGTGTTGGAAACGTTTGTTAATTCTCTACAGAAGTCTGCTATGTAGTGCATATGTGAAGTGAGGGTTAGCAGTACAAGTGTACGAATAATTCTGAAAGCTGCAAAGTGGAAAGTTTACATCCCACAATTACTGAAAGCAATTAATAATGACGATCCTGATCGCTGAATGCAATTTTGAGAATGGTATCAGCAAAGGTAACTGATGACGAACAATTTGTGACTAAGGTAGTGTGGAGTGCCTAGGTACAATTTAAACTTAATGGAACACTGAATCGACATAACAGTGTGTACTGGGCATCGAAAAATCCACATGTTTATGTGGATAAGGAGGTCAATCTACCAGGGGTTCATGTGTGGTGCGGATTATAATCTACAGGCTTAGTAGGACACATTTTTTTTTTTTTTTAAGCTAGTGTCACTGGAGAAGTTTACCTGGAAATGTCATGAACATCAATTTTGCCAGGTATACGTGCGCTTCTTGTGCTGATGAAGAGGTCTACCAACAGGATGGGGCGCCACCACATTACTACCTAGGCGTACAATCTTTCCCGGATGACAATTTTCCTGGGCATTGGATTGCATGAAGAGGGTCCAATGAGTTCCCTCCACGGTTGCCAGATATAAGACCTATGGACTTTATTTGTGGGGGAACCGTGAGAGAAATAACGTCTATCGACGCAAGCCACGTACGCTAGAGGAACTTCGCCAGGAGATTACAGTGACATGTGCAACGATCTCGACTGTAACACTGGCTGACGTAGTTGCGGAGACCGCTCGTCCTTCTGTGTATAGCGGCCAACGGTGAAAATTTTGAACGTTTATAATAACCATGTGCTAAACTGAAGCTTGTACAACATGTGTGAACAATCATTAAATGTAAAATTAATACATAAGTAATACTTTTCGTTTCTTAAAGTGTGTATACATTTTTTTGGCGGACTCTGTATAATCCAGAAACGAGCTATGCTATTCTATGCTCGTGACAAACGTGACTAGTATCGCATTTTATTGTTTCAATAATTTTATGGTTTAATTTCTACCTCAAGCGGATGCTATTCTTTCAAATAAAGAGAATGCCCGAAACGCTGTGTATTGTGAATGTGGCACACTTTCTTTCACACTCGTATGAACGGTATGTAACTTCTGAATCACAGCCTGAGGAAACTAATGAAACCTGTTCCATTAAAAACAGTTTATTTGAACCTTACTGTGAGAAACAGACAACAAACTGCACATATGTCGAAATGGATACAAGGAAAATGCTTCATCAAGCTGACGTAAAACTTAGAAGCTCTTTTTTCTCAAACGACCGACCTTTTTACGTAATTTCTGCGATCGAATCTAATGAGAAAGTTTTTTGAATCGTCTGCGCTGTAACACCTGTTGACGTCCTGATTCATGCAGACGTAAACAACATACAGGAAAAGTAGTAGATTCTTTTAACCGGTTACATTAAGGGTAATCATTTAACTCTACGTCGTGGGTTCTGGAAACCACCGTATTCCGCATGACCGCTACTAAACCTTAACAGATGATGAAGCCACGACGGTTAAGGGAAGTGGTCTATTCTATTGTGGTGTAGTTTAATTTAAGTCAAGAACATAAAGTGTCAAAGAACGTGATGTTGTTCAATGATTCCATAGAGATAGATGGTACAGAAGTGTTTGTAAGGAGGTAAAGAACCGATTTGTGGTCCGTTAATGCCTAGAATGTAGCAAGTATTACTGCTGGCAGTCTTTTTACTCTCCTACTTCTGGAAAAAATGGATCCACTAGGAAAACCTCGTTATTCTTTCTTTTTCTTTTTTTTGAATCCTCAGTCCTCTGGCTGGTCTGAAGCGGCCCGCTACAAATTTCCCTTCTCTGCCAACCTTCTCATCTCAGAGTAGTACTTGTACCCTACCTCCTCAATTATTTGCTGGATGTATTCCAATCCCTGTCTTCCTCTACAGCTCCCTCTAGTACGATGGAAGTTGATCGCTGATGTTTTAACAGATGTCCTATCATTCCCTTCCTTCTCCTTGCCAATGTCTGTCAGATATTCCTTTCCTCTCCAAATCTGCACAGAACCTCCTCATTGGTTGCTCCATCACTCCATTTAATTTTCAACACTCGTCTGTAGCACCAGATCTCAAACCAATTTTGCACTGTTCCAGTTTTCCCAGAGTTCATACAAAGCTGTTCTCCAGACGTACGATATCATTAACTTTCTTCCTCAGATTAAGACCTATGTTTGATACTATTAGACTTCTGTTGGCCACGAATGCCTTTTCTGCCAATGCTGGTCCGCTTTTGATGTACTTCGTGCTCCGTCCGTCATTGGTTATTTTGCTGCCTAGGTAGTAGAATTCCTTAACTTCATCTACTTTGTGTCCGTCAATCATGATGGTATATTTGTCGCTGTTCTCATTTCTACTAGTTCTCAATACTTTCGTCTTTCTTCGATTTACTCTCATTCCATGTTTTGTACTCATTAGACTGTTCATTCCATTCAGCATATCATGTAATTCTTCTTTACTTTCACACAGCATAGCAATGTCATCAGCGTATCGTATCATTGATATACTTTCACCTTGAATTTTAATTCCACTCCTCAATCTTTCTTTTATTTCCATCATTGCCTCTTCTATTTGCAGATTGAAAAGTAGGACCGAAAGACTGCATCCCTGTCATATACCCTTTTTAATCCAAACACTTCGTCTTGGTACCCCATTCTTATTATTCCGTCTTGGATCTTGTACATATGTTACTTGTCTCTCCCTAGAGCTTACCCTTATTTTCTCAGAATTTCGAACATCTTGCACGATTTTAAATTGTCGCAAGCTTTTTCCTATGCACGTGGTTTGATTTTCCTTCAGTCTTGCTTCCTCTATCGACAGCAAGGTCAGAATTACCTTTCTAGTGGCTTTACCCTTCTTTTCCATTCTTATGCATGATATTCTCGTTAGTAACGTGGATGCATGAGCAGTTAAGCTGACCGTGCGGCAATTCTCGCACTTGTCAGCTCTTGCACTTTTCAGAGTCGTGGGGATGATGTTTATCAGAAAGTTAGACAGTATGTCGCCAGACTCATATATTCTACACACCAATGTGAATAGTCGTATTGTTGCCATTTCCTCCAATGATTTTAGAAATTCTGGTGGAATGTTATCTATCCTTTCTTCCTTATTTGAACTTAAGTCCTCCAAAGCTCTCTTAAACTCTGATTCTAATACTGGATCCCCAATCTCTTCTAAATCGATTTCTGTTTCTTCTTCGATCACATCAGGCAAATCTTCCCCTCATAGTGGCTTTCAGTGTACTCTTTCCACATATCCGCTCTCTCCTCTGCATTTAACAGGGGGATTTTCACAGCACTCTTAATGTTACTATCCCTACATTTAATTTCACCAAGACTGCTTTGACTTTCCAATATGCTGAGACAGTCCTTCCGACAATGATTTTTTTTCGTTTTCTTCACATTTTTCATGGAGCCATTTCTTGAGCTTCTCTGCACTTTCTATTTATTTCATTCTTCAGCGACCTGTAGATCTGTATTCCTGAATTTTCCTGAACATTTTTGTACTTCCTTCTTTCATCTATCAGCTAAAGTCTTCTTCTGTTATCAGTAATTTGCTCGCAGTTCCCTTCTTTGTATCTACATCGTTCTTTCAAAATTCTATGGATGCCCTTTTATAGAGCTATCTATTCCTCTTCGACTGTACTGCCTACTGACCTATTCTTTATTGGTGTATCTATAACCTTAGAGAACTTCAAGCGCAACTTGTCATACCATAGTTCTTCCGTTTCTTACTTCTTTGTGTACTGATTCTTCCTGACTAATCTCCTAAACTTCAGCCTACTCTTTATTACTACTACATTGTGTTCTTAGTCTATATCTGCTCCGGGCAACGCCTTACAATCTAGTATCTGATTTCGGAATCTCCGTCTGACCATCTCGTAACCTAACTGAAATCTTCCCAAATCACTCGGCGTTTTCCAAATATACTTCCTCCTCTTGTGATTACTGAGCAGACAATTCCCTATTATGGGCTGAAATTTATTAGAGAACTCAATTAGCCTCTCTCCTCTCTCATTCCTTGTCGCAATTCAGTATTCTCCGGTAGCCATTTCTTCTATCCCTTCTCCTACAACAGCCCATGACTATTAGATTTTCGTCTCACTTTACATCATGTATTACCGCTTTAATATCTTCATATACTTTCTCTATCTCATCATCTTCAGGTAGCAACGTTGGCATGTATACCTGGTTTGCTGTCGATTCTGGTGTTGGTTTGCTGTCGATTCTGATAAGAACAACCCTATCACTGAACAGTTCAAAGTAACTCACTGTCTGCCCTACTTTGCTAGTCACAACGAATCCTACTTCCAATATATCATTTACTGCTGCTGTTGATATTACCCTGCACTCATATTACCATAAAGCCTTGTCTCCTTTCCATTCACTTCAATGTTCCCTACTATACCTAGATTGAGCCTTTACATTTCCGTTTTCTGACTTTTAGTTTCCCTACCACGTTCAAGCTTCTGATATTCCAGGCCCTGACTCGTAGAACGTTATCCTGCCCCTTAGTAGACCCATCCCGGAGAACCGAATGGGGATACACTTTTGCCAATCGAGAGATCATATAGGCCACATGTCCTGTGGATACACATATGTGTCTGTAATGCAGTGGCTTTCATTGTTGTCTGCATCCTGACGCCGTTTATCATTGCTGATTCTTCCGCCGTTAGGGGCAGTTTCCCGCCGCAAGGACAAGAGAGTGCCTTGAAGCTCTGTCCGCTCCTCTGCCCTCTTGGCAAGGCCGTTGACAGAATGAGGGTGACTTCTTACGTCGGAAGTCTTCGGTCGGCACCGCTGATTATTTATCAAAATGTATACGGTGGCGAGTTTTGAACCCAAGACCGATGACGTTTGATTAATAATCAAAGATGCTACCCCTACCCCTTTTTTATCTCATTTTGTTCGTTGTATTTGTTTTGGGAGGACGTCCCGTGACAGCCGTTCAAATTCATCGTTGATCCACTCGCTCAGACTATTTTATTTATTTAATTTTATTTGTTTATTACATATGGCAACTAACCCTCTGAGCAAACATGCTGAGTTACCGTGCCAGCACCCTAGACCAGGATGGAGATGGATTCGTATCATCTGTAATTTTTACAGTCTTACGCACTACATCCATTTCGTTATGATGAATCTAATTTCACACTGTTTTTATTTCAAGATAGTACAGAATCTGTTTCGTTATTATGTCATTCCAGAGATAATATTGCTCGTAGGGTTAGAGATTTTATTGGTATCATTATTAATGTATTTCGGGTTGATCCATTTTTATCACTCCTTTTTTTTCAGTGAGCCATCCATCATTTTTCTTAAATAATCAAGCTAATTTCCAATCAGCGACAACCTACACGTAAACGAGGATCACTGTCTCCTAACGGACTTTATAAGCCATTCAATGTTATTCCCCCCCACTCCCCCCAGTTGCCCCTATGTTGTTGGTAAGGGGAGGGGGGTGGGGGATTATAGGAACTCTTATTCAAATTTCAGTTTTTTCCTTAAATCATTTCCTGTGAATATGGTGAAAGTACTTCCAGCAAGACCACAGCTTACAGTTTTCAGACTGGCGTCGACAGTTCAAACCGTCAACCAAGAATGCAGGTTTAGTGGATACCAACAATTTGTACACAGTACTTTCCCCTGGAGTGATGATGTTGACAGTTGTAGCAACTAAGTAATTCACGGACTTGCCTTTGATTTACAAGAGACCGAAATTCGTTCGGATTTTGTGATCTGTTTCTAAGCCAGTGTTTTTTGTATGAATTGGTGTGAGGCAGTAGTGGGGCAGGGCCGGTACAGGGGCAGATAACGATCTAAATTTCTGGAACTGCGGTCAATTCCAGAAATTGGTAAGTTGAAGGGGCACTAGGTTACACGATTTCCATGGTGAACGATGTGTAGCTTCAAATCACAGTTACCAATGTGAGAACTGGTGATCCATATGTTCAACGAATTTTTGTAAGTCATTAATGCAAACAAAGCTGCAGGGCATGTATGTGAGGTGTGTGGGATGGCGGCAGTGTGGGTTCGCAGGAGCGGGAGGACAAGGGGGGCAGTTCTTCCAGCAAAATTAGGAGCAGTACAGGGTCTTATCTCCCCTATCCTTTACATTGGCACGTGTCAGGATGTCATGATTCTGGAATGACCGTGGGGATAAGGAACTGCTGATTCTGCTGTCAGTGATATGTATGGCATGTGCAAGTGTCTCAGCTGTCATATGATACCAGTTGTGTACCTGGTGCCGCTTTCTATCAGTTACTGAAATTGACCCACTTACCGTATCAGTTCCTTGAATTTAGATCTTTATCTGAACCTCCATCAGCCCTGTCCTACAACTTGAGCTCATGTCGCATTTTTCGCACGCTCTTGGTAATTTTCTGCACATAAAACACTGTATATAAACATGAAATAACCATTAAGGAAACTCACCTACAGTATGATCAGATTCCAGAAACCAAGGCATATTTCCTATTTCTTGTGAGATGCTTGTAGGTTTCCTGGCAAAGGACTATTTGTTGATGTTGCAGGATAGCAACCAGATGGCGTTAACATCATGGTACGCTATTTTGGATGACAACCATTCGGTCGTATTCAGAAGAGGTTTGCACTCAGTGTAAAACTTGCCTAAAAACTCAGTTTTAATGTCATGGCAAGCTGTCAATGTCACTCTTGTCCACCTGTAAGGGGTCCAAGGTGACGTAGGAACTTACTTTTCAGTTTACTGTTTGAATAAATAGAAAATATTTGACAGTCAAAAAGGCCACTACAACGTAGACATTCAGAAGACAGCATAAGGTAAATTTATAAATTGTTTTCTACACCATTACTAATCTTTCTTAGCTCCTCTAGAAAAACTGAAGTTTTTTAAACTGATGGCCTTATGCATAGCTGATTGGAATCATAATTAACAATCAGAATGCAAAAGGTTGAGCTGAATAATTCTGACAGCGTCCAAAAGGTAGAAAAATATAGTGACTTGGTGGGGGGGAATCACAACGGAAGAACCATAGGGTTCAATTTTCAAAGAATTATTAAATGGTTCTCTGAAAATGGACTGGCCTTAAATTTTAAAAATGCTCGTTACATTCAGTTCTGTACATAAAATAGATACCAACAACTGCTGTAGCACATGAACGGAGTTAGTCAGTAGGACAGAATGCTCCAAATTTTTGGATATACATACCCAGGAAAACTCCAACTGAAGTCAAATAGACAAGTTCAGCTAGCTCTGCTCTTCGTTTAATTGTTAATCTGGAAACAAACTAAAATACTCCCGACATACTGCCTATATTTACTCTCAGTAGTGTCTTATGGAATAATTTTCAAGGGTAACTGATCACTTAGAAAGGAAGTATTGATTGCACAAAAGTCAGCAGTAAGAAAAAATATGACGTTCGTCCATGGACGCCTTGTAGGTACTTCTCTGAGCAGCTAGACATTTTAATTGCACCGCCATAGTACGAGTACATATATTCACTAATGAAATTTATGTTAAATAATGCATTACTGTTTAAGAAGAACAGTGGTGTCAATACCTACAACATAAGAGTGAAAAATGACCTTTATTACCTGTTGTTAAAGCTGTCAGCAGCTCAGAAAGAGTTCAATATGCAGCAACAATTTTTTTATATTTGTCCATAAAAATAAAATTTATCATTGGTAGCACAGCAAGTATTTTCGTCGGCAATTCGTTCTATTCCATTGACGAATTGCTACTTAAAAATTGATAGCGAGTAAAAAAGAAAATTAAATTAGTGTAGCTGCATTAGTAGGACTAAAACTAATAAGGTCTTAATGTTAACACTGTCAAATGACCCGTCCCATACCAATTCGATAAAAGAATCATTCATATGATCTACAGAACATGTGACTAATAATTACTGGTGCATAATGTTGCTTAAATTACTGGTGTAATACTACTCTGTGTTTCTACAACTACTGGCTTGGTACCTCTGTGTGGCAGATAGTTCCGTTCACAGTCTGTTGTCCAACAGAGGAAAAAGCTATTTTATGCAACTACTGTTGTTGCTGTTGCTTCACCTGTTGCTTGTTTTCGATGAAAGGTTACTATAACCTTTACGATACCGCTGTTTCTATTGTTAGAGTTGTGGTCGCATACCGATAGCGAACAGTACCACGACTTTTACAAAAAATACGACTGCATAAATTACCTTCTTTATCGAGGTCAGTAAAAGTTACTTCCCTGATCCTCATTATTCAGCAAATTAATATAGTTGGTTGCGTACAATGAAACACGTCCAAACTGCGAATTCTTTATAGTTTACATGAGTTGTAAAGAGATTGCCATCATCGGATTCAAGAGGATCAATACAATGTCTTCTGTCAAATCTTCTTCTGAATCGCATCACTTAATAGTCCACTTGCCAGATTTGCGCTTTGTCGTATCTTGTACAGGATCACTTACACATATTTTGATGTAGTACCAAATCTGTGAATATATTATAGACTGATTAATTATTTGATCTAGCATGTGATGACAGCATTCTCTAGAATCTAGTACATAATTTTACTGTGCATAAATAAAGTGCGATGAAGACAGTTTTTCACCGCATACAAACAACGCTATTAATTTGTTCAACATTGAGAACGTGCCACAGTGCGACCTACGTAGTTCTTTCATTGTCTATGGTCGCCAAGATCGCTGACCTCTTTCACAATTTTCTGTATTTAGTAGTTAAAGTGTTGTCGACGCAATGCAAGCTATGCAAGACAGTTGTCACGACATAATTTGTGAGGTTAGAAGTCATGAGCTGCTGGAGTCTATCCTGTGGTGTTTAATGAAACTCTTTACCGTCAGTCGCGCTATCTAGCTTTGCAGAGGCGACATTACGCTCTTTCGACAAGCACTTGTAGTCATCCCGAGCGGTGGTGTACTGATAGGGAAACGCTGTCGCTGTGATACTGATACCTGTACATAGTTTTATTTGGTGAGATACGTTTTTCCTTCCCTCAAGCAAGCTATATGCGCTATGCAGGATATGTGAACAAATATACGGGGCGTCTCTCCTAAGAGTTGTCATGCACATTTTCTATAGTGTTGTAATTTATTTCTTGTAATTTTGTAATTTTGTAGCTGGAATTAGTCTAAAGGAATAGTGACCATCTCGTCTTTCATGTGACGCCCGCTGTCGAAGAGAAGCGTCGGTTAGTTTCCCGTTACAAACTAAACGCATTTTAAAGCGTAATTTTAGATAGTAGCTTCCCAGGTTAGTCTAGTGGGTTCATGTGTGGCTTATGAACAGCCACTCGACCATGAAACCCAACTTTTATCACCTCCCGCCTAATTTTTAATAGTAAATGCAGTGGATCCTGATGCAGTTTGGAATTCCTATGGGATGGTCTGTATAGATGTCTGTCTTTTACACATTACGACCCTCTTCAACTGTCGGCGGTCTCTGTCAGTCAACAGACGAGGTCGCCCTGTATGTCCTTTCACGTTTCCACTTCACTATCACAACGGAAACAGTGGACCTAGGGATGTTTAGGAGTGTGGAAATCTCACGTACAGACGTATGACACAAGTGACACCCAATCACCTGACCACGTTCGAAGTCCATGAGTTCCGCGGAGCGCCTTATTCTGCTCTCTCAAGATGTCTAATGACTACTGAGAAGTACCTGGCAGTAGGTGGCAGCACAATGCACCTAATATGAAAAACGTATGTTTTTGGTGGTCTCCATATAGTTTTGATCTCACAGAGAACATCATGCAAGGGGATAGCCGTCCCTTTACTTTTGTCCACTCGATTTATGAACAGTCCAGTCACACCAAAGTGACCACCGCCTGTCAGCTACATCAGTTTACAATAACCACACACAGAAAACAGGTGGCTACACCGGCAGTGGAAGGTATATAACGCGTGTAAGTGGGGACCCGGAACACAGTGCAGTCGTTGTCGAAATGCGGAAATAGAGAGATTTATCTGACGTCCAAAAGGGCATGATTATTTGGTTTCGGAACTAGAGTGGAAGCTTTTCCGAAACGGCTGAGTTTGTAAACTGTTTGTTTGCTCAGGTGGTTACAGTATACTGCGCACAGTAAAATGTCTCTATCGATAATCTATGCCATGGAAACTGTGATGCACCACGGACTATACATGACAATGGCTACCGAGATGAGTACAGGCCTTCAGACGCCCAATTGTTGAGCAGCTGAATGTCCAAATCAACCAAGGGGATACCAGTAGTGTACCTTCAATGACCGTTCAGGGAATGTTGTTTTGTATAGGTCTCTTTAGCAAGTACCTGGTTTACGCTGACTGCTGTTCATCGATGATAAAGACTGGAATCTGCAGGCCAATACCGCAGCAAGACATCCACTGAGCGTCGACCCTGGACTTTTTCAGGTGAATCACATTTTATGCCCCATCAGACAGATGGCCATTGTAGTGTACAGCTCTGCAACAATCGGAAAGACCCCTCCCGGAGGGGGGCGCGCCGGCCACGGTGGCCGAGCGGTTCTAGGCGCTTCAGTCCGGAAACGCGCGACTGCTACGGTCGCAGGTTCGAATCCTGCCTCGGGCATGGATGTTTGCGATGTTCTTAGTTAGGTTTAAGTAGTTCTAAGTTCTATGGGACTGATGACCTCAGCTGTTAAGTCCCATAGTGCTTAGAGCCACTTGAACCATTTATTGGAGGGGGGATCTTTGTGAGGTCTGTGGAATGTTTTCGTGGCTTTCTCTGGATGATATAATTCTGGAAGGCACGGTGGATCCGCAAGTGTGCAGGTATCATTTGAGACCGTGTCCCCCCCATACACGCAGTTTGTTTTTCTTCGATAGCATGCGGACCTACCAACAAGGCAATGCAACGTGCCACACAGCTTGCAGTGTACGTCCATGACTAGAAGAGCACCAGGGCGAGTTTATCCCGCTCCTCTGGCCACCAAATCCCCCGGATTGAAACCCAATGGAGAATGCGTGGTACCACCTTGCCTAGGCTGTTAAAAACGGTTCAAATGGCTCTGAGCACTATGGGACTTAACATCTGAGGTCATCGGTTCCCTAGACTTTGAACTATTTAAACCCAACTAACCTAAGGATATCACACACATCCATGAACGAGGCAGGATTCGAACCAGGCTGTTCGCACCACGGAGCCTCAGCCGAGAAACCTAGCGTAGAGCCCCATGGGACTGGAGGCAGCATGGCTTCGTATCCCTGTTGGTTCCTGTCAGTCTGTTGCATCTCGTCGTCCATGTGTTCCAAACGTTCTTTCCTTTGTCCATTCTGCAACAGATCTGTCAGTCCTTACATTATCACTCCACTTAATTTTCTACATGCTTATACAGCAGCAACCAGCGGGTTCGCCGCTGTGATACCATCGGTTCCCGTCAGCTCACCAAAGTGTTGGGTTTGTGTAAGGCTATGATGGATGGCGTTTCGGGTCTGCCGAGAGCTGTTGGTAAACGCAGGGCCCTCAGCCCTTGCAAGGCCAATTGTGGAGCTACTTGACTGCAAAATAGCGGCTTCGGACACTAAAACGACAACGGCTGGAAGAGCGGTTTGCTGACCACATGCCCCTCCATATCTGCATCCAGCGACCCCCGTCGGCTGGGTATGACACGGTGGTCGGTCGGTACTGTAGGGTCTTCCGAGGGCTGTTCGAACGGAGAGAGAGTTATATAGTAGTACATCTGAAAAGCTTGGAGTCTCTTCTTTTCTATTTTCCCACGGCACAATACTGCTCTCCATACGTGCAGTCTCAGAACATTTTTCCATTTGATAATAGCAAACTACTCTTGGCCATCGATTTCCCCATTGCCAGTGATTTTTCTTTTTTCTTTTTTAACCATTCTTTCTGACGAATTCATCTCCTGCACCAAACTTTTAATCTCAAAATAGGACTTGCAACCCAATTCTGCTATTTGCTGGATGTCCTAACTTCTTGTCCCTTCTTCTTGTCCGTGAATTTCATATGTTCCTTTCCTTGTTGATTCTGGGAAGAAACTCCTTGTTCCTTACCTTATCAGTACACCTAATTTTCAACATTCTGCTGTAGCACTACATCTCAGATGCTTGTATTTTCTTCTGTTCCGGTTTTTCCACAGTCCTTGTCTCACTGCCATACAATTCCGTGCCCCAAAAGCACATTCTCAAGTACGTCTTTCGCAAATTAAGACCTATGTTTGATACTAGTCGATTTCTATTGGTCGGGAGTGCTATTTTTTGCCAGTGATACTCTGATTTTTATATCCTCCTTGCTCCATCCTTGAAGGGTTATTTCGTTTGCTAGGTAGCAAAATTCCTTAACTGGATCTACTTCGTGATCAGCAATTATGGTGTTAAGTTTCTCTCTGTTCTCATTTCTGTTGGTTCTCATTACTTTCATCTTCTTCGATTTACTCTCAATCTGTGTTCTGTACTCATTAGACTGCTCATTCCATCCGACAGGTCCTGTAAGTCTTCTTGTCTTTCACTATGATAGCCAGCTTTTACGTCCTCGCTTCGTCCGTCATGTTATTTGGGTTCGAAGGTAGAAGAATCCCTTCGCTTCGTTTACTTCATAACTCTGAATTTTAGGTTCGTTTTATCATTAAAATTTCTTTTCCTCCTCATTAGTTTCTTCTTCCTTCCGGTCATCTAAAATCATATTCTGTGATCAGATTCTTCATTCGATTCAACATACCCTGTTTTTTTTTCAGTAATATTCAATATGCTATTCTTGCACCCTGAATTTTATTCCATTCCTGGCCCTGTCTTGTATTTCTGTCATTGCTGCTTCTACGTCTAGACCGGAAAGAAAAGGCGCAAGACTGTATCTGTACCTTACACACTTTTTATTCCAACTCTTCACTCATTGTTTTCCGTTCTCACTGTTCCCTCTTGGTTTTTGCACATCTTGTATATTACCCTTTTTCACTATAACTGACTTTTATGTTTTTCTAGGATTTTGGAAATTTGCCGCCATTTTGCATAGTCGAATAATTTTTCTATCCCGACAGGTTCCATGAACATGTCTTGTTTCTTTCTTACAGTCTGCTTCCATTATCAAGCGCAATATGAGAAATGCCTCCCAGATGCTTTCACGTTTCCTCTGGCCTAATTGATCTTCGTCTCTGAGAGATCCTCAATTTTCTTTTCCATTCTTCTGAAAAATTATTCTTGTGAACTATTGGAATTCATGGCCTTTTAAACTGACTGAGCGATGTGTTCGCATTTATCTGACCGCTCCGCTTCCCTGTTGTGAGTTTTGAATAGTTTATTTGCTATTACTAGGGGAAATTTATTGCAGGACTGAGCCTTTCTTCATTCTCTCTCCAACTACGATGCTCATATTCTCTTCCCCTCTTTCTTTCCTTCCACTACTACCGCGTTCCAATCACACATGATTTTTTACATTATCGTTCCCCTGTGCTTTTCGAACTTCCTTGTCGTTTCCTCAAACACATTCCATATATCTTCACGTTCTTCTTGTGACGGCGGCATTTATCCTTGAACTATTGTTGTCACTCTTTTGACAACGATTGTGATAAGAACAATCATATCACTCAACCGTTCACAGAAACTTACTTTCTGCCCTATATTTCTGTTCATAACGGATTCTATTCCTCTTATAGCCAACGGCCTTGCCGCAGTGGTAACACCGGTTCCCGTCAGATCACCGAAGTTAAGCACTGTCGAGCTGGGCGGCAGTTGGATGGGTGACCGTCCGGTCTGCCGGGCGCTGTTGGCAAGCGCGGTGCACTAACAAGGGGAAGGCCTCAGACACGGCCAACCGATTCGGCTCAGATCTGGCTGGTCACTTGTGTACAACCTAAAACGAAGGACTCTAAGATATTTTGGGTCAACACCGCGTTTTTGAGAAAATCACTCCTAAAGGTTATGACGAGCGATCGACTCGAAATTGGATGGATCGATAGATAATTGTAAATAGAGCATTTTTCATCATTAGGTATGGGGTCCGAAAACGCATACTTTTACAGAAATCGAGGAAAGAAACTTTTACAACTGCCGCTTCCCACATGGTAAACACTTTTCGGCGACAGCACCGATAGCGCAACGGCCAAGGTAACTGGCTGGAAATCTCGAAGAAACCTAGCGGATGTTGTTATTTTCGTTTGTATTTTTCCGTATCTCAATTGATAGGGATAGGAGGGTTAACAAGGTAAGTAAATCAATAAGGAATGATGATAATAAGGTAGGAAAATAAATTTTTCGTACCTCTTGGGATAGTAAGCAACTAAAATGTTACTCCAGGTCACTTTACAATGGCTCTTCCAGTCACTGTTACGTGTCCTCAGTTTTCTTCGAACAACTAGATGGATGGTACTTGTCATATAAACATTCGAAACAAATATACTCACGGCACCAAGAACATCTAATGAACGCAATCTTTCGACAGCTGCACTGTTCCTTCCGAAGAGTCGGCGGAAAACAAACTTGGTTCACATTAAAAAATGTGTCTTTTTCGGGAATTAATTTTGATGCGTACCACGCATACGATATCATTGCCTTGAAAAATCTGTGCTGAAAGTTGGTTATGAATTATACTGTGAATGGTTATTGCATCCGTGCGGTTGTGCAATTCCTGCTGGGTTTCCAGAAGCACACTGCAATTCTGAAGCCTAGAAATAGTTTTTAACCTGGCGATAGAAATAAACATCACACGGCTGCCACACAGGTGTGCAGTTTGGCGGTATTACTTTTACTGTGCACGTCGGCTGACCCTCGCCATCTATAAACATTTTGTCATATATTGTAGTATTAGTTTGTCCACTCCAGGAATCCAATGGAGTATTAGACAAAACTTGTTATCAGAAACGCATGGTTTTAAAACATTCTAAAGAAATGTTCTGTAAATCGCTTTCGTCAGTTTCCCGGGTTTGGAGCAACTAACGTAAACATTTTTCAACGAGTCGGATAAGCGATTGACCTCTTCTATAACCCGAGGACCAAATGTAACATTCGTTTCTAGTAAACACAGGAAAACTTTAGGCAACACTTTTCCGGAGGCTGTGATGGCATATTTCACCGTGTACGAATGTGTTAGTTTGTTTTTACTACCAACTGCGACAAGGGTTCGTTTTTCTCCATTACGCAATAGCGTGCGTCGAATGTTCACCCGATACTCGCATCCTGTTTGATCGGTGTTGATCACGTTATCACGATTAAAACCGGTCATCAGTGACGCCGTTTGCTTGCTGAAAAACTCCTATATTTTGTACCTCCTTATGAGAGACGTATTTAGTGACGTGCCGTTGACGAATCTTATACTCCGATTTGAAATTTCTTGCCCAAAATAATGATGCAGCAAACGTAAAATCCTTGTTGGCCGTATATTGAAGCTCTGCTCCTGCAGCCCACTCCTGAAGTATTCTCGTTATTACGTTCTCGTTACGACAACGAGATTCGACAAATCGTTAGTATGTCCACTTATTTATCGCCTGGTATTTGTCGTATCTTGTCCCTCCTTTAACGATATCACTTTCCCACAATTTCAAGTCATCCTTCCTTTTCGGGGTTGTTGTTGCTCCATTCTTTTGCAGTGTTTGTAAGTTCCAATTTGGATGATTCCTGGCTAGCGCTACCGCCTTTACTTTTACTTCAAGGGGTATAGCGTCGTAGTTCAATCGTTTAGTAACCGGTTCGTAATACTCATCAGGAACAGATGAAGCACATATTGCCAGTGATGTGGAGATTTCCAAAGTGTTATGGCCATTTTGCGATTCATTAGTCGGGATATCTTTCACTGAATCACCTTCTGCTGCATCTTCATGGTATAGTACTTCAGTATCAACAAAAGTCATTTCGTTCGCCAGCTCCAAAAATCGCTCAACGATAGCCGCTCCTATCAATCTGGCACGCCGAGAAACAGAACTGCCTGCTTCCGGTAGTGCATTGATAATACATCTCTCTTGCAACACTTTTACAAACCAAAACACAGCGTCGGTAACTTCCCGCTTGCCATCGTCTGTGACAGTCTCCCAACTATATATTACAGCGCTAGTCGAAGGGTGTACATCCTCCAGTATTCAGATTATGCACCTGAAAGATATGACACAACAAACAGTAACTAGCTACTACGGCATAAGCAGACGAGCTAATTATTACAAACTACATACAATACTCGTCATATGTTACTTACGGAAGAACACAGTATTCATTCGCAAAACGTATTTCATTCGGCGCACTAACGATGGAAAAATCACTACATATATCCGCGAGGTTCGCGGCAGCCTAATGACGGAAAACAACTCTTTCCGATTGACTTCTATAAGGCTCGTGCTGGACATCTTCACTCTTCCAGGTTCACAACTATGATATGACGAAGAGGCAACCTGGACAACATAACTCTCCCCGCGCGCATTATTCCCAGCCAGTTACCTTGGCCGTTGCGCTATTGGCGCTGTCGGCGGAAAGCGTTTACCATGAGAGTACAGAAGCGACAGTTGTAAAAGTTTCTTTCCTCGATTTCTGGAAAGTTTTGCGTTTGCGGACTCCATACCTGATGCTGAAAAATGCTCTATTTACAATTGTCTATCGATCCCTCCAATTTTGAGTCGATTGCTCGTCATAACCTTTAGGGGTGATTTTCTCAAAAACGCGGAGGCGTTGACCCAAAATATCTTACAGTCCTTCGTTTTAAGTTGTACACAAGCGACCTGCCAAATCTGAGCCGAATCGGTTGGCCGTGTGTGAGGCCTTCCCCTTGTCAGCCCTTGTGAGGCAAACTGAGGAGCTACTTGATTGAGAAGTAGCGGCTCCGGTCTCGAAAACCGACATACGGCCGGGAAAGCGGTGTCCTGACCACATGCCCCTCCATATCCGCATCCAGTGACGCCTGTGATCTGAGGATGACACGGCGGCCGGTCGATACCGCTGGGCCTTCCAAGGCCTGTTCAGACGGAGTTAAAAAAATTCTCTTACACAATTTTCTGCTGCTCTTGATATTTCTCTGCATTAGTGTCATCATAAGTACTTATATTCTTCTGATATCCACAGACCCCCATTTTACCTATATTGAGATCCCGCGTTTCTCTTTTCAGATTTTACATTTCGTACCATGTTCAACTTAATACATTCCACGCTCTAACTCGTGCAACTTTATCCTTTCGTTGGTTACTTCTTATAGGTCACCTCTTCGTTGGGATCCTAATGAGGAACTAACCCGGAATATTTTCACAGTTGAGAGATCATGAAGACCCTTTTTCACTTACAGGTCACATGGGATACACATATTCATTAAGTGAAAAAGGTTCTCACAACATTAGTCGTTGCTGATTCTTTCCCCCTACTGGGGTCACTATACCGCCCCAAGGGTAAGGAATTTCCCTAAGCCTCTTTAGATTCCTCCGCCCTCTTTGAAAAGACAGTTTGATTACCAAGTGCGAGTCCTTACGTCGAACATCTTAGTCATAATTTAAATCGTTCCTGAGACCAAACACGGGACCGAGAACGTTTTTGTTGTTAGTCAAAGACGCTACTTTTAGTCCACGAGGGAAGCTCGGACAACGACTATATTTTACCTTTGAAGTATGGCACGATATCGGAGATCATCACAGTGGTCTCTTGAGAACCGATACAAAGGTTACTAAAGGGAGTTTTCACGCCACCGTGGTTCGAAAAGAGAGAATTCTCCCTTTGAAGCTAGCTTCAGATGAAGGTAACCGCAGGAGAAAGTATTGGCCAAAATGCAGTCAGTTACACATGCAGTTCAGGGCCCTTTGCTATAGCCGTTCGATTTTTATGCTACTAACGAAAGCTTAGTTTGTGAGTAACAGTTTCTCACAGTGAAAACAGTTTTTCACTCATTATCGTTGAAGCCAGCAGCGGCGACACGTTCCAGCTTTTCCCTACTCTCACCTTAACTGCATGTCGAGGTCTCAGGCGGCGACAACTGAGCACGGAGGCGACCGCCGTCGTCCACTGTCAGATTTGCTCTTTCCTTTCGGCGCCAGTGTGTGATTCAGCTGCCCCTCCCGCTGTCGTATTATGCAACCAGAAATTGCGTAGTAAACAAAGGGCTAGGTTTTCACACCCTTGGTATGCGCAAAACATTAGTCCGACATAAAAAAATGAAACGGAACTTTTTGCAGGAAATTTAGTATAGTGATACTTTATACTGCGACATGTTTTCGCTAAAGGTAGTAGTTTCCGAGTTATTCAGAAAAAATGTACGTAAGTGAAAGTCAAACGCACCCCACCCCAAACTCCACTGTACAAACATTTGCGACTGCTCGAATTATTTCTCATATTCGACCAATTTTGGCTTTTGATTGACTGACCTTATTACGCAACTGGCTTAGTTCAACTCATACAAATTGTAAAATTGACGTTTGTGTAAATTTTACCTAAGTAGATTATGAATTTTAACAGAATAAAATAAACAATGAAATCGTTTTATTCGTCCGGCCTTCTGACTACATAACTGCTTGAATGGGTTAGGTTTGGATCGACTTGTTAACGTAATTAGTTTTAGAGTAACGTCTACAAAAGCTGGTTTGCTTTCATTGCCCTCATGGCACATTTAAATTAATAATGTTAACGAAGTAGTCGACTGTGGTAATGATATACTAGCCCAACCATGACAGACCAAAGAAGGCCGATATTGGGAATAGTTGGTGTAGTCGGAAAGTTTGGTACAGTGACGGGAGGGAGGGACGCTAACAGCATACCAGAAATCCTGATTGGTAAGGTACGAGTATCGGCTGGAGGTCACTTTTGTACGTTTGTACATAATAACTTGAAAACCGTGGCCTCCAGCCAAAACGTATCCTAGTACCAAATTTAACTACATTAAATTTCCCACAAAAAGGTAATGCTCATCTTTCTCTGTAGGACTAATAACTCACGTGTAGGGAGCGAGAGGAATGCTAGGTATGTCACTGCGGGTTGGATAAAGAGACAGAGGTAGGGGGGGGGGGGGGGGTCAGCTGAATAACCGTGTGTATCCTCATTGGTCGCGTTTATATTCATTTCTGTTTATATTCATCACCACATCATTGAAGTGGCTAGTGGTGAAGAACCACTTCTGTGCAAGGCTGGTTTGGCAAGGGGAGTCGTGGCGAGTGTGCAGGTCATTATTATCTCAGGAAAACAGTATCAGTAATTTCAAATATTTCGTTAAGATTTGTGCTACTACACTGGTAGCGGTGCGGTGTGGGATCACGCCCCCGTTTTGCGCACGGCGTGAAGGACTCGTGTTACACTCTAGTAGCCTGCTGTTGGCCAGGAATGCGTGACATCTGCGTTCTGTAATGCTGACACCCAAGATGCTCACTCAGCGTGTCTGATTGCGGAAGCCGCGCAGCGGCGTGTAGGTGTACCGCCATACTTGCGGGGAATGACAGCCACTGAGAGCCACTGAGCAGTGGCGGTTGGCTCCAGAGCCCGGAACCAGCGTAGGCGCGCGAGCGGCTGTGCTGTCGCAATCACGGTATGTTGCCTCTCGAAGTATGGCTGCTGCTGGAGTGAGCCTGAAAGCAGCTGAGTGGTTGGATGTATACCAGATAAAGGAAGGAGGACTTATTCCCTGAAGATGGTCCGACAGTGGTGGAGGCACAGGCCCAATGGTGTCTTGCAGGAAACCTCGATAGGGCAACCAGAGGTGTGACTAATCATCTTAGGAGCCCGCCCGGTTGGCCGTTCGGTCTAACGCACGGCTTTCCGGGCGGCAAGGAGCGCCTGGTCCCCGGCACGAATCCGCCCGGTGGATTTGTGTCGATGTCCGGTGAACCGGCCAGTTTGTGGATAGTTTTTAGGCGGTTTTCCATCTACCTCGGCGAATTCGGGCAGGTTCCCCTTATTCTGCCTCAGTTACGCTATGTCGGCGAATGCTGCGCAAACAAGTTCTCCACGTACGCGTACACCACTATTACTTAACCACGCAAAGATAGGGGTTACACTCGTCTGTTGTGAGACGTTCCCTGGGGTGGGGGGGGGGGGGGCACCGGGGGTCGAACCGCACAATAACCCTGGGTTCGATGTGGGGCGCCGGAAGGGTGAAGTGGATTGCGGTAGTCGTCGTGGGGTTGTGGACCACTGCGGCTGCGGCGGGGACGGAGCCTCTCCGTCGTTTCTAGATCCCTGGTTAACATACAATACAATACATACAATCATCTTAGGGATTAAGGAAACGCTTCAGCTGTTTTTAATCCTTTTATTATCAGATCACAACTAGTTTCAAGGCAGTGAAAACCACCACAAGTCATGAAAGCTAATCTGGCTGAAATAGTATTTCACAGTGCGCGACTATGTCCCATGTTCCGTCAATGCATGTAGAATGGAGTTGTGGGTTCACATTTCGGACCTGGTTCCCTACGACCAGCTGATTTAGGTTCATTGAAGAACCACCATTTAGCGGTTCATTAGTTTGGCCAGACAACGATTGTTGGGTTCCATGTTACAGGCTACTAAGCTCTTAAGACTTAATTAATTCCCAAAATAAATCCGTTAAACGTCGGTTACACGATAAATCAGTCAAATATAAAGGCCGTAAATTCAACTAAATACCTAGGAATTACAATTACGAACAACTTAAATTGGAAGGAACACACAGAAAATATTGTGGGGAAGGCTAACCGAAGACTGCGTTTCATTGGCAGGACACTTAGAAAATGTAACAGATCTACTAAGGTGACTGCCTGCCCTACACTTGTCCGTCCTCTTTTTAGAATATTGCTGCGCGGTTTGGGATCCTTACCAGACAGGACTGACTGAGTACATCGAAAAAGTTCAAAGAAGCGCAGCACGTTTTGTATTATCGCGAAATATGGGAGAGAGTGTAACTGAAACGATACAGGATTTGGGCTGGACATGGTTAAAAGAAAGGCGTTTTTCGTTTCGACGAAATCTTCTCACAAAATTTCAAATTTCTCCTCCAAATGCGAAAATATTTTGTTGACAGCGACATACATAGCGAGAAACGATCGCCACGTTAAAATAAGGGAAATCAGAGCTCGTACGGAAAGATATAGGTGTTCGTTCTTTCCGCGCGCTATGCGGGATTAGAATAATAGACATTTGTGAAGGTGGTTCGATGAACCCTCTGCCAGGCACTTAAATGCGATTTGCAGAGCATCCATGTACATGTAGATGTAGATGTCGATGAATTACATGTCACCTGAGGATGTGGTTTCCAGTGCCGCGAAACCGGTTCTGATCTGATAATAAAAAGTTAAAAACAGCTGAAGCGGCTTGTTAATCCCCGAGATAGCTAATGGTGTCTGCCTGTTGCCTCATAATACTCTGGCACGTGGCATAGTCTTCTCGTCGTAGCAGGTGGTGCCAGTCTACAAATACGTCTCCTACAATTGATGGGTATTTGTACAGGTCAGAAGCTCATTTGTTGCGCCAATGTACAGCTTCCAGCCACATACGGAAAAAAAAATCCGTGGCACGACGATGTGGAAACAGCCTGTCCTGCCCTGCAAAAGAACCGTCTTGGCGCTGGAACGTTAGGATTATAGTGCTTGGCTTACATTGTGTTGCAATGTTACTGCAAGTGGCGCGCTGACGCCTCATTTCCGGCTAGCTCCTTACGGTTTCTTCAAATGCTGTGGCTGAGCTGCCATTTCTCACAGTTACGGGGAAAAAAATGTATTCCTACAGTGTCCAAAGACTGTTCATAGTTGAATTTTCGAGAACATACCGTCACCGAAGAGTCAAGCAGTATATTGCTCCCTCCTACGTATATCTCGCGAAGAGACCATGAGGATAAAATCAGAGAGATTAGAGCCCACACAGACGCATACCGACAATCCTTCTTTCCACGAACAATACGAGACTGGAATAGAAGGGAGAACCGATAGAGGTACTAAAGGTACCCTCCGCCACACACCGTCAGGTAGCTTGCGGAGTATGGATGTAGATGAAGAAGTAGATGTAGATAGTACAAATGATCATTTACCGCCCCAGAAATCTTGCGAGACGATCATGCGCCAAAAAGAAAGAAATAGGCAGCAATATTTCTGCACGTACTTATCGATTTCTCCCCCCCCCCCCCCCCCCCCCCGGTTGGCACCATTTGCGGAAGAAGTTACGCATCCTCACAGCGAGAGGGCGCGCTCCGTGGTCTGGAATAATTTTAGGTGCGCAAGCGCGGAAAGGGGGTTTTGTTTTGACTTTCGGTAAGAGAGTGGAGTGTACGCTGGTCAGTGAAGGAAGCCTGTGCTTATCGGAGCTATTTGTGCTGGTTTCCACGCACCCATGACGGACAGGCAGCGGGGCAGGCGGTGTTTTAATAGCCGCTGACTGGAAAGTACACACGAGACTGCAGCATGCTGTTGCTGACCCAATGGGTCTTGGTGCAGGCGTGTAAGCCACATCGAGCTGAAGGCTGTGGTCTCCACCGTCTGATTAACGGCAAGAACTCGGCAGATACTCAATTTCGAGTAAAGTCTTTTCAGGTTGACTGAACTATTAAATTCACATCGCGGTTAGGATGTCAGGTACAGGTGTTGAACTAAAGGCCTTTATTTTGAGCTTTTGGGTTAAGCCGTGAAACTGCATGTTGCGTTTATCGAATGCACGGATACCAGCAAGCGCTCGTTAGCATTGAACTCTGAATACTTGTTCCCATGAAGCGTTAACCAATAGGGGCGTGATTTCATTAAGAGATTTTTCTTATTGCCAGTTTCAGCAATTTGCATGTATATGCTAAAAAGAAATGTTCAAATTTGTGTCCTAAGGGACCAAACTGCGAGGGTCATCGGTCCCTAGACTTACACACTACTTAAACTAACATGCTAAGAACAACACACACACCCATGCCCGAGGGAGGACTCGAACATCCGGCGGGAGGGGCCGCTCAGTCAGTGACATGGCGCCTCAAACCTAGCGGACACTCCGCGCGGCCATGTACTATGCTGCCCAAGACTGTGAATTTATGTGTAATCTGTTTGCCTTGTTGTAATGTATAAATTAACGGTGCTTCTCTCTCTCTTGTAGGAGCCTATTGCTGCCTGGCACGGGGCGCGGGCACACTGGTAAATTGTGCAGACTTGTCTGTCTGAGAATGTCTGCTTCAGCCAGCTGTGAGAGAGCAGAACGCCATTTCCCTGAATGCGTGCCACTGAACCAATGCCTATACAGATTGGTAAAAAGGAGCAACAGATTTAAATTCAACGAACCATTGCGTTTAATAATATTGCTATTTCACTACGTTCGAGTATTTACATTTTATCCATTGCTGTTGATAGCTAAGTGTTTGGTTAATATTTTTTAACTCCTAGAATATGATCATATAGTGTAACGTAAATTATTTTCCGAGCCTTGCATTATAGTACTGAGTTCCTTAAAAAGTGGCGCGATAATTAGAGATTTCGGTTTCAAACTTCTGAGAGGTTCAATGCTACTCGATGTTCGACGTAAATAATTGAATTTTGACTTAATGCCTCAAAGAGTTTTCGGAAGCTTGGAATAGATGTGCAGACGTCTTTCATAAAAACAAGTGTCTTAGCTCAAAAAATTGGTTCAGATGGCTCTGAGCACTATGGGACTTAACATCTGAGGTCATCAGTCCCCTAGAACTTAGAACTACTTAAACCTAACTAAGCTAAGGACATCACACACATCCATGCCCGAGGCAGGATTCGAACCTGCGACCGTAGCAGACTGAGCGCCTAGAACCGCATGGCCACCACGGCCGACAAGTGCCTTAGTAACTGTTTAATTTCTTAGCCGTTTTAAGAGCAAAAGCACGTTGTTCCTTCTTACAATTCGTTTGTAAAATTTTGTAACTGTTTAAATTATTAATTGTTTGAGTGCCAAAGCTCGTTACTCTGTAGCAGTTTGTTTGAAAATCTTACCGATCAAATGCAGTTGTTCGTTCAGGTACCAGTGTATGCTAAATTTTCACCATCTACATCTGCATCTACACAGATACTCCGCAGTCAACCATACGGCGCTTGGCGGAGGGTACACCGTACCACTACTAGACATTTCCTTTAGTGTATCACTATACGCAGTCTCCTTTACAGACGACTCCCACTTTCCTTGAGTTCTCTCGGTAAACCGCAGTCGACACACAGAAAATATTTTGGGAAAGACTAACCAAAGACTGCGTTTCATTGGCAGGACACTTAGAAAATGTAACAGATCTACTACCACAATCCTCACATGCTCTTTCCACTTCATGTCGCCCTGCTACGTTATGCCGAAATATTTAGACAACTTGACAGTGTAAACCAGGGCACTACTAATGCTTTATCCGAAATTTATTAATTTGGTTTTCCTACTCACGCGCATTAACTTACATATTTCTACATTCAGAGCTAGCTGCCGATCACCATACTAAGTAGAAATATCGTCTAAATCATCTTGTATCCTCCTGTAGTCGTTCATCTTCAAAATCTCACTGTACTCCACAGCATCAGCAGCAAACAGCGGCAGATTTCTGCCCACCCTGACCGCGAAATAGAGAATAATAGGGGTCCTATCACACTTCGCTGGGGCACTGCTGGCGATACTCTCATCTCTGTTGAACAGTCGTCGTCGAGGGCAAAATATTGTGAGGTATAACTTAAGAAGTCTTCGAGCCAATCACTTATCTGTGGACATACTCCATATGCTCGTACCTTCGTTAAGCAGTCTGCAATGGGGCACCATCTCAAACTCTTTTTGGCAATCTAGAAGTATAAATCTGCCTGTAACCCTTCGCCCATAGTTCGCAGTATATTATGTGAGAAAAGGGCAAGGTGAGTGTCGCACGAGCTATGCATTCTAACACCATGCTGATTCGTGGAAGTAAGATTTTTGAGCTCAAGAAAATTTATTACAAGGGTTGTCCAGAAAGTAAGTTACGATAGGTCGCTAAATGGAGACCACAGTGAAAATCAGAAACATTTTATTTGCAAGAATTAGCTACACTTTCCAGATACTTCTCTATATATCGCCGTTGCTACTTATACATTTGTCGTAGCGCTGCGCCAAGTTTCCAACACCTGCATCATAGAAGGCCGCCGTCAGCGCTTTCCGCCAATTCTCTACGCTGGCCTACAGCTCGCTGACTGTGCCAAAATGTTGTCTTCGTAGCGAGCGGTTCATGTGAGCTGAGATGGAACTCAGAGGGAGACAATTACGGGCTATATTGTGGGTAATCAAACATTTCCAATTGAAAACGATGCAGGAACATCTGTATTGCCCCTGCAGAATGCGGCTGAGAATTGTCTTGAAGAAGAAAACGCACGACAGTTATGTAATGTTGGCTGCATAGCTCTGGCGAAATTTCTCACCAGGCACTTATACTTGGCGGGAGACACTTGTTCTAGGTATCTTTATGTGCTCCCTTTGTGCTCAAAATTAAAAAGAACGACGTAACGCGATCGACGGGCATACTAGAAACACTGCCCAACACATCTGTGCAAAACCTCATCGGATTTTCGCTGTGGTTTCCATTTAGCGACCCATCGGAACTTACTTTCTGGACAACCCTCGTATATTCAAACTGATAATGTGTTCAAGGATTCTGTGGCGAACCTCTGTTAGGGATATTGGTCTGTAATTTTGCGTGTCTGTTCTTTTGATCTTTTTAGATACAGGAGTCACCTGCGCTATTTTCCAGTTCCTTGGGACTTTGCTCTTTGGGAGAGATTCGCGATACAGACTATCTAGGTAAGGGACCAGTACTGTAGAGTACTCTTTGAGAAACCGAATTGGGTTTACATCTGAATCCGGTGACTTATTTGTTATCACCTCTTTCAGTCGTTTCTCTGCGCCAGGGATGCCTATTACTACGCCATCCATACGGGAGTCTGTTATATGATCGAACGACGGTAGTTTATTCGATTCTCCTGCGTGTACGATTTGTTGAAGGTCAAATTTAAATTTCGGCTTTCGTTTTGCTGTCTTCAACTTGTAACGCTACCACCGATCACCTTAAACGGCAATCGATGTCAACGTTATACTTCTACGAGGAATTTTTGAGATGTGACCGTGAGATATCCTAATGGAAACAGAACAATCAAACAGGGATTAGTTTCCGAAATACTCCAACGGCGTATAAACGATAGCAAACGGTGGGTCAGAAACAGACGTTCTCCCAGCACAAAAGCAAGTTGTAACGTTGTATATTAAAACAGGTCGCCAGACTAATTAGACATTATTGTGTCAAACAAAATGATAAAGCAGAAGGCAGTGCTAAGGCTAACCTAACCTTGGTTGAAACACACTCTAAACTCTTTCTTTATACCCGTTCACATTACAACACAGTAACCTAACCTTGCAGATAGATGTGCTACTAACTAGTAAGTCAGATAAGCAAATGCCCAACGAGACAATAAACAGTAACAAATGCCTCTCAACAACACATACCTTACATGAACTAGGTGCAACCGTTTATAAAACCAAATACCGATACACATGAAACTAGTAGCCATACTGAACAGGAAAAAGCTTGAAATGATTCTGCATTTAAATCAGGTGGTCCACTAATGATCATAATCCATAACTTCATTGCCTAATAAGAGGTCTCTACGCCTGTGCATTAACCAACTTGCATTAGAATAGATGAGACAGTAAACAGTTCTTTCTTAAACTCGCTTTGAAGCACCTAAACAGAATGAAAATCTAACTACACTGGCTATGAAGGAGCCTTTGCATTGCTTCATTGAATGACTAGGCTGGTCCATGAGGACCACTAAACTTTCGTAATTGGAAGAACCATGTTCATTAACAAAAATATACCAGTATGTATGAGAAAAGGTAAGAATTCTTATCATTAATTAACAGTTAAGCAAAGCAAAACAAACTGTAACTCTTTGAATAACAAATGTACCTTCATAAGAAGTCTTTTGACCTCTACTCAAACTTTTAATTGGCTGTGAAAATGACAACGTTAAATTCAAGTTCATCCACTTTCTCATAATAAATTAGGACTCTCGGAATTAAATTCACTGGGATAGGAATCCTGTCCAGGTTTGTGATTTGGGATAATCATGAGAGTAAGAAGAGGTTTTAGTAACATCACGATTATTATTAAAATCAACCAGATTTCACAAACACTTGGCTCATTTACAGAGTGCCAAATACAAAACAGTTTAGTGGAAGGCTGGTGGCATGGTGACGCGATTTGCATGGCTATTAACCTGGCGGCGATGCCGTCATGGCAGTATTGTTGGCCTCGCACTATTACTGATCTTCCTGGCGTCGAAATAATACTTTTATAGTGCCAAAAACCATGCCATGAAAATGGTATCATCAAATTCAGCACCCGAAGGCCATAAATATTGCCCTTAAGATCTTCTGGTCTGAAATCTCCAAGAATATGAGCCAATATGATCCGCTGCTGCTAGCGAGGTGTTAACTGCAGCACTGCTCAGCCCAGACTCCGTCAGAAAGGACACCTTTACCACTCCGTCAGGCTACTTCGGTAGCTGCTGCTTCGCTACATCTTTTACAATTAACCCTACGTTCCATAATTACGGACCAAGTCATTTATAGTACATTACATAAAAATCATTTTAGTAGTTATTTAAATCCACAAGCATAATTTTAAACGACATCGTTCGAGAAGTCACGTAATTGATACATGTATACATAGTCAAAAAATTTCCATGACAAAACATTATAAATAAGGACCAGAACTTTCTCGGGTACTCTGCCAGATAATTTGCTACGGTAGCACGGTGGTAGCAATTGTGTGCTTCGCGCATAGATCTTTTCCCAGATGCACTAATCTCCACTAACCTTTGTTTGTCGTCGTTTACACATTCTCTTTTGAGCCGAGTGTCCAACAGCCTCTGCTTCCTCAGCATTTTCCGAATCTCGTTATTAAAGCAAGGTGGGTTTTTCGCGTCCTTAATCCACTTGCTAGGCACATAGCTCAAATGTACACGATTTTCAATCTACTTAAACTTTGTACATAATTCCTCTACGTCAATCCTACTGGAACTTAGTAACGTCAATTCACTAAGTGAGATGCTAACAGCTGCTTAACTGCTCTTTCTAGCAGAAACACTTTCATTGCTTCCTTACCTGATTTATTAACTTTCGTAACCATAGCTGCTACAATGATATCATGATCGCTAATCCTAGTATATTGACATTATCTATAAGGTCCGCTCTATTTGTAGCTACAAGTCCCAAGATATTTCCACTGTGTGTGGGCTGCCGGCCTAGTTGCCCAAGACAGCTTTCAGAAAAGGTTTTCAAAAGTACTTCGCACAACTGTCTACCTGTACCCTGTGCAATGTATCCATAGATATCCAAGTCTATTCTCTGTAGGTTAAAGTCGCCGCTAAGTTGTATTTCGTGATTAGGGTATTTACGCGCTATTGACAATAGATTCTTCTTGAACGACTTTACAATTGTCACAGCAGATTCTGGGGGTCGGTAAAAACATCGAACACTTAACATAGTTTCACCAAGACCTGTTGTGCTCAACCAGATAACTTCACTGTCATACTCAACTTCAACCTCAATAGAACCAATACTTACGTCAACTGCAATGAACACTCCCCCTCCCACGGCCTCCAATCTGCCTTTCCAATATATATGTTCCATGACTCTCCAAATATCTCACTTCGAGTTCCCGAGAACAATTTAAACGCGAGAACTTTCCTGGGGGCAATTAATTCGGGAACTTTGTTTCGAATTTCTTGATGGTTTAATGATAAAATTTTTACACTCGAAGAGTCTGTACTATGAACGTGCTCTGACTTCCCTTGCTGCGAATCGACTGACGAGTGTTAATCAGAGTACCTCAAACTACCTCCTAGTCCTCATATGCACTCCAAAAGTACTCTGCAACCCGAGTAGTTGCTTCCTTTGGGAAGTGCGCCAGTGGCATATCCAGGGTACTCCTACAGATCCCCAAGATCTCTGCACCTATGACCGTCACAGAGTCGACAAATCCCTTGGTTGAGACCACTCGACTCGAAAGTAAAGGACACTGATAAGACCTGGGAACAATGCTGCAAACTGCGAGGTCTACTTGCCCACTGCACGCGAGGTCAGCAGCCTTCAGCACATTGCGCTAGCCGCCTGTATGAACTGAGGATGGCCACAAAACGCATGCAACAAGCTTTATTGGTGCCGACGTGAGCCGCAAGTTGCAGAAGACTGTATGCTGGACGCTCGATAGTCACAGTCAAGGCCGCTTCCACATCTCGGCTTCAAATGGCTCTGAGCACTATGGTATTTAACATCTGAGGTCATCATTCCCCTTGAACTTAGAACTACTTAAACCTAACTAACCTAAGGATATCACAAACATCCATGCCCAGTTTCCTGCAAACACGTCACACAATTTACTACCTGATGTTTTCTGCATCGTCCTAGTTGCACCAAGTGGACTGCGCCTGTCAGTGTAGACTAACCGTTCTGTATCTATATGTTCACACTTCAACTCCTGATCTGTTGCGCAAGGGAAGATAAACATTAACGACTTGCTCTCGCCAAATACGCTAACCAACCTAATATCATACCACTCGTATGTGCTAAAAGTATTAGTCTGTATATGAAACAAATACTGATGTAAAGTTGTCCTGTAACTGACCTGTCACCGGTAAAAATAATTGCTCTTATACCCCTAACACTATATATACACTATGTTCTCAAAAGTATTCGGAAACCACCAAAATCATGCGTTTTTCATATTATGCACATAATGCTTCCACCTACTACCAGGTACTCCATATGAGAGACCTCAGTATTTATTAGAAACCGTGAGAGAGCAGAATAGGGCGTTCCGCGGAACTCCCGGGCTTCGAACTTGGTCAGTTGACTGGGTATCACTTGTGTCATACGTCTGTACGCGAGATGTCTACACTCCTAAACATCCACAGGTCCACTGTTTCTGATGTGATACTGAAATGGAAACGAAGGGACACGTACAGCACAAAAGCGTGCAGGCCGACCTCGTCTGACGGAAACCGCCGACAGTTGAAGGGGGTCGTAATGTGTAATACGACATCTATCCAGGCAACACACAGGAATTCTAAACTGCATCAGGATCCACTGTAAGTACTATGACAGTTAGGCGGGAGGTGAGGAAACTTGGATTTCATGGTCGAGTGGCTGCTCATAAGCCACACATCACGCCGGTAAATGCCAAACGACACCTCGCTTGGTGTAAGGAGCATAAACATTCGACGATTGAACATTGAAAAAACGTAGTGTGGAGTGATGAATCACGGTACACAATGTGACGTATGTGGGTATGGCGAATGCCCGGTGAACGTCATCTACCAGCGTGTGGAATGCCAACAGTAAAACTCGGTGGCGGTGGTGTCATGCTGTGGTCTTGTTTTTTGTGAAGGGGGCTTGCACCCCTTTTTGTTTTGCGTGGCACTATCACAGCACAGGCCGACATTGATGTTTTAAGCACCTTCTTGGTAAAGCGCTGTTGAAGAGCATTTCGGGGATGGTGATTGCATCTTTCAACATGATCGAGCACCTGTTCATAATGCACGGCCTGTGGCGGAGTGGTTACACGACAATAACATCCCTGTAATGGACTCGTCTACACGGAGTCCTGACCTGAATGCTATAGAACACCTTTGTGATGTTTAGGAAAGCGGACCTCATACCAGACCTCACCGACCGAAATCGATACCTCTCCTCAGCGTAAAAATCTGATGTAAATTGGTCAAGGACTTTTAGAGATTGGGAACGTGGTATTGATTTTGTATATTAGACCCCCTTGTACAGATATTACCGGCAATTTTACATCCTATGTATCTGATGTTATCAACTTATTCTTCGAAGTCAACAAGGATTTTCACTTTTATTTCTCTTGATTACTTCAGTCAACGTCGAGTTTACATAATCATCAATGATGATGCTTTACTCGTAAAGTGAAACGGATCTGATGAAAATCTTCCCCAGTGTACTGTTGGTCTCGGACAGGAACAGCAAAATAATTCTGCAGAAGATGGCCACTCAATCAAATTTACTTTTTCGCTGTTTTATGATCGATAGACGCTTACGAATTCGTTACAAGTACTCTGCAGGGACTGTCCCATTCCGCGGATGTAACGCGTAGGGCAGCCGCTTTAATTTTCATACAAAGGGCTGCGAATGCTATTGGATAAGTCTGCGGCCGCCAGCACAGTGAATCACACGGTCCGGCAAATTCGCAGTGCTCCCCCGTCGCCAGTAACGCTTGCCAGCAAGCGCGTATTCCTGATTCCAGATATCGCTACAAAACAAGCGCCCGCACCACGCCGCCTAAGTTATTGTTCAGTATTGTGCTGCAGCCAAGCTTTTTCTTCGTGCACATAGAGGGAGAAAGCGGTCTCGCAAAATAAACAAAAGGCACGGCAAGGGAACAACTGGCATTCAAAGGCAGGCAGACGATTCTCGCAGCCCCTCCCTGTATACATATCGGTCCCGTTAGCAGTAAAAGCAACCGATAGCCTAAAGTAATAATCGAGCCTATTCAAGAAATGAGTCTTCTCATTTGTGTAATCGACAACTGCATGTATTTTTCGTGTCAAATAAATTTTACGACAGAATTGAAAACGAGGAACTAATAAATGAGTGCATTATTCTCATATTATTGACAGGGACATAACCTGAAACTGTGATACACGTTGACGAGAGACATAATAGTTACTGCTGTCTACTGTGATACTGAGTGTGACTTGGCGGGCCGGCCGGTGTGGCCGAGTGGTTCTAGCTGCTTCAGTCTGGAACCGTGCAGGTTCGAATCCTGCCACTGCCATGGAGTTGTGTGATGTCCTAAGGTTAGTTAGGTTTAAGTAGTTCTAAGTTCTAGGCTACTGATGACCTCAGATGTTAAGTCCCATAGTGCTCAGAGCCATTTGAACCGTTTTTGACTTGGCGGCATCGCACACGTATGATGAGACAAGGGAAGTGCTAAACTAAAATCTAAACTCCGTCCGAACAGGCCTTGGAAGGCCCAACGATACCGACCGGCCGCCGTGTCATGCTCAGCTCACAGGCGTCACTGGACGCGAATATGGAGGGGCGTGTGGGCAGCACACTGAGCTCCCGAAAGTATGTCAGTTTACGCTGCCTCTCAATCAAGTAGCTCCTCAGTTTGCTTCACAAGGGATGAGTGCACAAGGGAAGTGCTGGGTGGTTATAATTAAAGTGCAGCTGCTCGCGTAGCTCCACTGTAAGCTGTTATTATCAGATGGCAGCGAAACTTGGTAGATATGCTACAGCGCAACAGATTTATGCTGGAAGAAGTTCCTATTTTGGCCACCAGGAGCCAATCTGGCGCTGTACAGTGTATCATAGACGCCTCCAGCGCTCGTACTGAACAAATTGTGTAAATGGTGATTAATAATAAAATCAACATTACTCTCACCTCATTTGTTTGACTTCATATACTCAATTCCTGTTCCCAACCCAAGGCATAAGGAAACAGTTTTATATGTTTTTATTGCATTCAGGCGCCAGATTTTCACCTGGTGGACAAAATTGCAACTAATTTTTTTTTTAGTAGAAATAGGTTCTGCTTTGACGCAATAGAATATCTACCAAATTTCGCTGCCATATGATACTGAGTGCCCACACTGCACCTCTCTGAGTAGCTGTACTTTAAATATAACCACCCAGTATACGAATGGGAAGTCTTTCTAGCGACAATATGGGTCGCAGATGGGGAGAAGTGACAGAGGTAGGTTTTGTGACAGCGCATGACATGAGCAAAAATTCCGTTTGCAATCATATTTATTGGAGTAAACTTAACCTATTTCCCTGTGCTAGTATCGTGAACCATTACGTAAAGTCATTGATGGACGACAAAAACAAAGTAGGTGACAAGGTACTGGATGTAGACACATCACCACACAGTGTGGATGTCAGTGTTGCCTGCCCTGTAAATCAGCGCAGCTGGCGATCAGTGGTAGACCTGACTACAGAAAACGATACTAGTACAAGCTCAATTGTTTCGGAGCACAAGATTCAGTGTGTAAGTGTGCAGGGGCTTATTTTTGCTTATTCTTGAATTGAGAACAGCTGTGTGAGATGAAATGACAAGTTTAATGTCGCAATATTTCTCACCAAATTACATCTTTTCACACAGTTTTCAACTCGCCAACATAAAAACAGCGGACTGGATAACGTATCTTGCCAATATCAGAAAGTGAAATAAGTTTGTACACAACAATATTAAATATTGACTCTCTTAAAGCACGTTAATCCTAAACACAATATCATTAACGTTTAATTGGAAGTTTCTTTACAGTAATCCTAAGCACAATAATATGAAAGATTAATTGGACGTTTCTTTACAAAATTGCTCCTACACATCCGTTATGATGTTGGTCAGTACTACGAAAATAGTCCGATTCCAGTTCAAAGTTCGGTACTATTTAGGATGACAATCAAGTCTACGGTGGATGGTTAGTCAAGTGACAAATTTGAGCGCAAGATTACCAAAGGCCGCTCGAGTTTACAGTGGACGCAAGCTGGTGAGCAAACAAAGTTTACGCATCTGCATGCAGTATTTATATTGAGTTGCGACGTGCTGCTGTCTGCATGGCCGCTCTCTCCCACTGAAATTCCTACAAAACTAATCTGGCCTTTGCTGAACTTTCCAGCAGAAACTTTTGTTATGTTTCTCGTTATGCGAGAAAACATGTACTCAGCCGTAATCTTATTATGTGGCGATATACACGCGCATGGTTGGAGCAGCATGTATATTATAGTGCCCTCACAGTTCTCGCAAGAACAATTAACTAATTTGGCTTGTTCGTTTCTCCACAGTTGGAGCTAAAGGTTGCTACAGCTAGTTCTTTAGCTGGAATGCAGCCGCTGTGAATGCAGTGTCGTACAGAGCGTTAAGTGATCCGTCCTGCACTTGACGCCAGTTCAGAGAAGAGTCCCACTGAAAATTTCTCTCTGGTCCTACTCATGACAGAACTGCCTGGCTCCAATTGGGTTCCTTTTTCACGTCACAGCTTTTTTCAACCAATAGGAGCGTTCCTCTTAATTTGTAGAAACACAATCACAACATCCCTTCTATCAAACTGCGTCGAAACTTAAGTATTTTTCTCCTTTCTAGTGCGTTTCCGCCAATCTGACGTTTTGTGCTTGTTCTAGACGCCTAAAGTACGTTGACCTTTCTGTGTGTCGCACTTGCTGGACGAAAATGCGTCACTTGCTTTTGTTCGTATCCCATTGGAATTTCGAAATGCAGTTTTCTAATGCTTCTTCTCTGCCCATAAGCAGATTCCTCACTACAGGCGGTCCTCCGGCTTCAGTCACGTGGTCCGGGGTCGCTGTCCTCCTTCCTGCCACCCCTTTAAGTGGTTTCCCGCATAACTCCCACAGCGCATCTTCGCTATGTCATTGTGGAGCTGGCTTCTCGAAACTAAAAGCGACTAGATTCGCATTCCCTATTCTACCTTCCGCTCAAAGTCACGCATTGCATAAGAATGGTGTGTTAATTACTGTGGATTGACTGTCATCCCTTTTTGCAATACATATTGATAGGCAAGTGTTCTCATAACTGTCAATTTACGTTAGGTGTCACCTTCACCTTATCATTGCGATTTGTAAAGGTCTCATGTAAGGTGTGAATCTGACCATTTATTCTGCCACCTTACAAGTGCACTATGCTGAACACGTGTCACTGTGGCAGACAACCCCCACGTGCTCCCATGTTGACCCAAAGTCATTGTCCGTTGCGAGAACATTTGCAGCATTTATAGATTGAACTGTGGGTTGGTGGGTATGTGTCCCTCTGTTAGATGAGTCATGTTTCCTTTTTTACCATGTCAACAGTCGTGTCCATATATATACTCCATTAATTGATTGAAGGCAGTGCAAAATTGGTTCAACTGCTGACTGTAGCAATTTAGATGTCTACTGACCAACTTCCTATCTTAATATTTAGTATAATTTACGCATTGGTTCTATTCAGTCTCCTTCATTTATATTGCACTTAATTTTCTGATCTTTTGTACTATGCGGTTGAACTTATTGGAAGAAATTTTTTCTTTCAAATATAGTTGAGTACAATAAATTGTTACTGAAATTCAAACAATGAGAGTATCTATATAAATTTGTATAATTTGAAAATTTTCCTTTTCATTTTTTTGAGACTGTTCTATTTTATTAATTTATGTTAAATGATGATGGATATGTATTGAAGTTGAGGAAACCTCCATTTTATATTATCTTCCCCATTTTTTAAAAATGTTAGTTTTTTTGTTTTGGATTACATATAATCAAAAATATGTTTAATTCTTACAATTAAACGTTATAAGCTATGTCTCAACCTATATCATGATTTGATGGCTGTAATCCTATTTATAACTCTATTTACATTCTCCAGAAATCTTAATTCTATGCATCATGACTTTACAAAAATTATCAACGTTGACTTTCGCAAACATTGAATTTCTAAATCTAATTTTACTTTACAAAATTTACATTGCCATCCTGAAATAGCTAAATCCATTCATGTTTATCTATTCTATATATTACTTATGAACAGATTACACTCAAAAATTGTTAATAGTAGGTTAAACAAGTTGAAAAAATTGCAGTGTAAGAAAATATCATTGACATGTCAAGATGAGCAACAAAAACATCATTAATAAAGATTTATCACTAACACATGAAAAGTTTATATGAAAATATTTTTAAATACCATAAAATTTTTAAATTTTTTTTCTAGGTAGTAGCCTGTCACAGACAGTTCTTTCTCCTATATGTACCATGGTTCACTTTTTCTTCAAGTGTTTCGACGTGTTTCCGTCGAACGTGGAATGACGGTCGGCTGTGTGCCTCACCGTACCTCCTTTGAGTATGGTATGACGGTTGGAATGCGTCTCGCCTCATTTCCGTTGAATGTAATATGACGGTGTTCCCATCGAGAACGGAATGGCGGTCGGCACGGAGAATGGTCTGAGTGTTTCGTGAATGCATGGTAGCCGTTGTTCCATTATGCATATGCCTGTGGTGGTATTGTATCGGAGATTCATTTTTGGCAGCCAAAACTTTTCCACATTCGTTGAAACTTTATGCCTATTCACTGTGGGTAACTTCATCGGTAGATTTCCATATGACTTGTTCTTTTCCATCTTTCTGGTATCCCATCTGAAAGCGTTGCAATCTGCCATAAACAACATTGAATATACATGCTGTTAGAACAGTTAAATTAGATTCTCGTTGGTAGTTAAATGTAATAATGTTCTTTTATAGGAAGGAATCAGAAAAGGATTATTGATCTCTTCAGGTCCAGGCTCTTCTTTCTTCCAAATCTTCTGTGTTGTGTCTTCTGCCCTTCGTGCTTCTTGCTGCCTTCTTACCTGTGTTTCGTTCTTCTCTGGACCGGGAGTCAGGATTGAAGACCTGTTTAACATCGTTATCTTTTCTCCGTTCTTGTGGCGTCTTCTTCACAGCTGTTGTCTATTCTTCATCATAATCGGTTGTTCATCTAGATAAGTGAACAGCCTTCCATCCTTTACCTGCTCCGTCCCATATGTTGTCAGGGATTTTCACGCTCATGTTGAATTTCGTATGATCTGATGACAGTTCCCGCTATTCTGCACATTGAGTTACAGAAACGCGATTCTTCTTCTTCCTGTGGTGATTCTTTGCCTCCGCTCGTCCTCGCCGTAATATATCCGCCTCCGTTCCGGTTCGGTGGACATTCTTTATCCCTTCATATGCTTCTTTGAATAGCTTGCGATAGAAGTGCTAAGTGACGAACACTTTCACAAAAACCATTGTTGTTAAGCTTTTGGGTGGTTTTCTTAGGAATAAAGCTCACTTCAGAGTATAAGTTGCTTGCATTCAGGCTGCGTTGTATGTCTCCAAACCTTTCCACGATGGAGTTATCCTCTGCGAAAGGCAAAGGTCTCGAGTTCGAGTCTCGGTCCGGCACACAGTTTTAATCTGCCAGAAAGTTTCATATCAGCGCACTCTCCGCTGCAGAGTGAAAATCTCATCCTGGAAACATCCCCACGGCTGTGGCTGTGCCATGTCTCCGCAATATCATTTCTTTCAGAAGTGCTAGTTCTGCATGGTTCGCAGGAGAGCTTCTGTAAAGTTTGGAAGGTAGGAGACGAGATACTGGCAGAAGTAAAGCTGTGAGGACGGGGCATTAGTCGTGCTTGGGTAGCTCAGTTGGCAGAGCACTTCCCCGCGAAAGGCAAAGGTCCCGAGTTCGAGTCATGGTCCGGCATACAGTTTTAATCTGCCAGGAAGTTTCAAGGCCTCTTCTTTTGTCTCGTAAGCTGACGTACCAGGCACTCACACTCAGAATTCCTTCCTCTCATGCCTAACTGCTCTCCTCAGTCTCGCCGTCGATCTGGTCGCAATGATGCTGCACCTTGGCTGCCGACTTCCTCTTCAATATGTGACAATCTTACTTTCCTTACATCCTTAGATTAAGCTATCCACTATATACTATCAACGTTACAAACATTAAACAGTTTTTTATATGACTTTTCAAACAGTATCATTAATTCTATCAAAAATTAGCTTCCCCTTTTTTTTCATTTATCTTAATTCTACTATAAGATAAAGGTCATAGTTTCCTCATTTTCATCACTATGGATAGTAACAGAGATGACAGTTAGTATGTTAATAACCTTTTTTTTCTAACTACAGGTATATTATATTGTTTTGAAAACTTCGCAACTTAACTCCGACTCCAGTTTCTCTTTCTGTTCAATCTCTTCTTTTTGTCCTTAGCTGTAACAAAACCTCAAAATACACTTTTAATTTATTTTTTGTTATTGCCCTTCAAAAACCGTCTGTATTGATCCGTTGTATTTTTTTAACTTCTTACTTACCACTTCTTCCTATTTTTTCGATCGCAAACTTTTACATTCCTATCTTCTCTCATTGTACTCTTCCATATGACAATCTTTTCTGGTGAACATAACATTCTACTGTTCTACCTCCTTCCACGAAATAACATGTTTCTTGCTTAGCTTAATATTTCAATTCTCTTTCCTAATAATTACCTCCTAACGACTTCTTATTCTTCTGTCCCTCATATTTCTATTTTAGAATTAGATTGTGGTATCTTCCACAAATCCTATATGCTTCACATATTCCCCAAAACATCTCTTCAATGATTTGTTCACCGTCCTCGACTGAACAAAAATTAAAATGCCTATCTCCTTCCCCCTTAATCATCTATTTCCTACCACTTCTTCTACAAAAATCAACTTGCTCCTCCTTCACACTACGTCTTTAAGAGAGAACCTAATGCTATTTTACTTTAGTTACTAGTGGGAATTCACTTCTAACTACGTATCACTATTGGTGTTATCAATAGTGCTTTATCTTCATGGCATACCATTACTTTCTTCTACAGTTAGGTCATCATCATCAATTTTTGTACTACTGTCTATATTCACCGTTTCTGACTCCTGTTCCTCATCATCGTCGGTCGATTCCCAGTAATTGAATCCCAGCATGCTGGTGTCTGTATTCGATCTCCCCTTAATACTACTTCAGAATCTGGCTTATGAAAACTAAGTCTATTTACGTGTTAAATTATACAATTAACTTCATTGTTCCATCGAATTACTTGTGACTGGTCTTCGTACCGCTCAACTCGTCAATTTTGTCTTTTATCTGGGTTTGGTGGCCTAACCTCGACTTCCTCTATCGGTTCATTTGGCTTGTTTTGTCCCGCTGAAGTTTGATTTTCCCATCCTTTCTGCGTTCTGACCATTCCACTTCCACCTGAATAACCTGGATTTTGCTGCTGAAACCCTATAAATCTTCCGCCTTCGTTTGCACGGGGATTGTATCTCGCATTATAGGTACCACCGTAGTTTGTAGGATCAAATCCCCCATTATAATTCCCCAGTCCCCCGAAACCATAACCGTTATTTGCACTCTGTGCGTTAGCAAAACTATAGTTATTATTGTTTTCCAATGGGCGACTACCACTCCTTCCAAAAACATTACCTTTTCCTCCGTAATTATTACCATTGGAGTTATTATTAAGACCTGATAGGTCGCTGTTATTCCCCCTACAATTGTTTCCTCTGCTTGTACGTTTTTTTCTTGCGTCATCTTCACTGAAGATAAACTCAAGTTCTCTTAACATCCCTTTAAATATTTGTATGTTATCTCCTGCTCTACCAGCGAATGACTGCTTATGACGTAACGGTAACTTCATTGTGTACATCCGTATCAGTTCCCCATCACTGTATGGATTACCTAAACACTGATTTTTCTTTGTCATATATTCGAAAAATCTAACGGGTTTCTTTTCTCCGGAATTTTCGAACAACTCTTTCTGCAACAGAGCATACTTTATTCTGTTTTGTGTTTCTGTCGACCAGTACCACTCCAAGGATGCAGTTTTAAATTGTTCATATGAATGACAGTTCGCCGCTACTCTTTGCATGGTTTCCGCTGTTGCGCCGTCCATCTGCCCACAGATGAAGTCAAGTTTATGGCTAAGCAGCCAACGCTCTGGTAAACAGATCTGAAATTGATTTATGAACGTGCGTGGATGTAAGCCGTTCCCGCTTTCTTTACAATGTTGGAATTTTCTGACTGTCAAAAAGTGATCATTATCAAATTTTTCTCCTCCACCATATGACGTTTGTGTTTTCACAACATTACCTGTTTCTTTCAGTTGTGTCATATTCTCTTGTACTCGTTCTACTACATTTGGGCCTTGAGCTGGCATATTTATGTCCCATTTAGCATCATATCTACGCAGTGGTTTGCAGTTGCCTACACCGTACCGTTCCTCGTGTATCGGATTGAAAGATTCGTTTACTGGTTCCGTGTTTTGCCTTTCTATTAGATTCACATTGGCTTGCGGTTTGTAATCTGTTGTGCTGTGTTTCGGACATTGTGGAATTGGTAGATGTGTCGTCGCAATTTGCTCCGCTCTCGCGTCACCCGCATACTTTCGGAGGGTCGGCTGCCGCTCTGCCGGAATGCGCGCGTCTACCGTTTCTCGCTCCCATGTCTGGTGTGACCGCACATCACCTACTTCGCTCGCCTGTGTTAACTTTTCCTTTCCTGTTTGTTTTTGTTTCGCTTCGGTGATTACTGACGCAACCTGTTGTGAATAAACAACTGGAATTTCATGACGTTTTTGTGTTCCCGCTACTACTACGGAAGATAGCACAACTGACTTTTTCCTTTCTGAGTTACTGTCTATTACTATGTCGGATAATACTACCGATTCCGGTGTGTCGCTACTATTTTCTGTACGATTCTCTATACACTGTTTCAATTCTGTGTGAAGGTCTTCAAACTGTTTCTGATTTTTCGTGACTATGTTATCAATGCGTGTGTCAAATATTTTTAATGCGGCTCGCGGGACACTTTTTCTGACACTGAGCACTTCCACGATTTGTTGTGCCTTACCAGACGTCTTACGTGCTAACTTATCCGCTCTTTGATTAAAGTTAGACACTGAATCCTGCACCTGGTCAACGTCAGAACGCATCTTTTTCTGGTCAGCCACTAACGCTTGTATCAGCTCGCGCGAGTCTCTCGCCTCTCTCCGGATTTGAGTAAACTGTTCATTGACTTCTGTTCGTAATTTTTGCTGATCTTCGCAGACTTTTTCGAACCCAGTGTAAGTTTCAAATTGGAGACTACCTAAGGCAGCATTCGTCTCTGTTTCTAAATTTGCTAATCCTGCATTTGTTTTTGTTTTTAGCATTGCAGTTTCAGTCTTTAGATTTGCCGTTTCAGTTTTCAAGACTGCCAATCCCGCATCTGTTGCTATTTTCAAATCTTCTAGTCTTGCATTTCTTGTTTCACTCGTTTGCTTTACGACCATAGTAAGCTGCTTCTATAATGCGAACACACTATCTGACTCTTCGCCATCGTCTCCTGTCACTATTCGATGAAAATTTTCCCGTTCGTGTCTTTCACGTGGCGTTTCACCGACTTCCGTGCACAGTGCGGACGCACTTACACACATTCTTTCTGTTGGAACCTGTCCCGTTTGGTTCAAAACTACTATATTCGGTTCAACATACCGAAGTGGCTCGTCTTCTGACTCTAATTCAAACCTACTAGATCCGTCATTAGTTTGTTTTTGCGCATTAGCTGATTGTGATACCAATCTTGAAACTGCTATCATTCCCTCTGCACTATCACTACGTCCCGTTTCGTGACCTGTACCCGATACCTTTGGTTCTTCAGCAATCTCTATCCTGTCAAGATCTTGAGTTTGACCTATCTGCGATACCCTCCGTTCTTCCGCCATTTCAGTTCGTTTAGCTAACCTCTATCTTTCTCGAAACGCGCGAGCCTGCGCTCTCATCAAAGTCAAATTATAGGATCTTACACGTTTCCTAAATATCATAGAAAGTTTCTTAGACGACGTACACAACGTTAGCAACATTGTTCACTGTTTGTGGAATTTCAACACAACTCAACAATGCCGTGAATAACTTCACGCGCACCAGCGAGGTCAGGCACAATCTACTTCTACTCAATGATGCTTTGATTCTACGTGTCAATACAACCTCCACACTTTGGATCACACATTTACTGTATTGTCCACTATGCATTTACATACATTGGGTAACCTCGTCACAAAACAACAAAAATTTTTTTTCTTTTTTTTTCGAAATTCAAAAATTTGTTTTTATTCCTAAGTCGACTAATTGTCATCCAGGCAGACCAATTGCTATCGTGGTAGGGTCGCCATTTGAAAGTGTGCAGGAGTTTGTGTTTGCTTATTCTAGAATTGAGAACAATTGTATGAGATGAAATGACAAGTTTAATGTCGCAATATTTCTCACCAAATTACATCTTTTCATGCAGTTTTCAACTCGCCGACATAATAACATCGAAATGGATAACACATCTTGCCAACATCTAAAAGTGAAATAAGTTTATAAACAACAATGTTAAATATTGACTCTCTGAAAGCACATTAACCCTAAGCACAATATTATTAAAGATTAATTAGAAGTTTCTTTACATTTATCCTAAGCACAAAAATATGAATGTTTAATTGGATGTTTCTGTACAAAATTGCTCCTACACATACGTTATGATGTTGGTGAGTACTACAAAAATCGTCCGATTCCGGTTCAAAGTTCGGTACTGTTTGGGATGACAATCAAGTCTACGGTGGATGGTTAGTCAAATGACAAATTTGAGCTCAAGATTACCCAAGGCCGCTCGAGTTTACAGTGGACGCAAGCTGGTGAACAAACAAAGTTTACGCCTCTGCACGCGGCATTTACTTAAGATGCGACATGCTGCTGTCTGGAAGGCCGCTCTCTCCCACTGAAATACCTACAAAACTAATCTGGCCTTTGCCTAACCACCCAGCAGAAACTTTCCCTATGTTTCTCGTTATGCGAAAAAACATGTACTCAGCTCCAGTATTATTATGTGGCGAGATACACGTACATGGTTGGAGCAGCGTGCATATTATAGTGCCCTCTCAGTTCTCGCAAGAACAATTAACTAATTTGGCTCCAGAATGAGATTTTCACTCTGCGGCAGAGTGTGTGCTGATATGAAACTTCCTGGCAGATTAAAACTGTATGCCGGACCAAGATTCGAACTCGGAAGAGGCCCCAAGTTCGAGGCTTTGTCCGGAACAAGTTTTAATCTACCAGGAAGTTTCAACTAATTTGGCTGGTTCGTTTCTCCACAGCTGGAGCTAAACAGTGCTACAGCTAATTCTTTAGCTGAAGTGCAGCCGCTGTGAATGCAGTGTCCACACAAATTTCTTCTCTGCATCGTATGGATCATTAAGCGCTCCGTTCTGCATTTGACACCAGTTCAGAGAAGAGTTCCACTGAAAATTTCTCTCTTGTCTTACTCGTGGCAGAACTGCCTCCCTCCACTTGGGTTCCTTTTACATGTCACGGCTTTTTTCAACCAATAGGAGCGTTCCTCTTATTTTGTAAAAAACACACTCTACCAATCGCAACATCCCTTCTATCAAACTGCATCGAAACTTCAGTATTTTTCTCCTTTCTAGTGCGTTTCCGCCAGTCAGACGTTTTGTACCCATTCTAGATGCCTAAAGTACATTGACCTTTCTGTGTATTGTACTTGCAGGACGAAAATGCGTCACTTGCTTTTGTTTGTATCCCACTGAAATTTCGAAACGCAGTTTTCTAAAGCTTCTTCTCTGGCCTTGAGTAGATGCCTCGCTCTAGGCTGTCCTCCAGCTTGAATCACCCGGTCTGGGGTCGCCATCCTCCTTGCTGCCACCCCTTTAAGTGGTGTCTGGCATAACTCCCACAGTGCGTCTTCGATACGCCGTTGTGGATCTGGCTTTTCAAAACTAAAAGCAACTCGACTCGCATTCCCTGTTCCACCTTCCGCTCAAAGACATGCATTGCATAGGAATGGTGTTTTAATTACTGTCGATTGACTGTCATCCCTTTTTGCATTACATATTGATAGGCAAATGTTCTCATAACTGTCGATTTACGTTAGGTGTCATCTTCACCTTCTCATTGCGATTTGTAAAGGTCTCATGTAAGGTGCGAATCTGACAATTAATTCTGCCACCTTACAAGTGCACACTGCTGAACATGTGTCACTGCAGCAGATGACCCCCATGTGCTCCCATGTTGACCCAAAGGCATCGTTGGTTGTGACTGCACTGGGAGCATTTATAGATTGAATTGTGGGTTGGTGGGTGTGTGTCCCTTTGTTAGATGAATCATGTTTCCTTTTATACCATGTCAACAGTCGTGTCCTGACACTCCATTATCCAAGCGAAAGGCTGTTTGAAACGTGCGCCAGAGAATGTACGCAGGCAGGTGCGGGCAGTATTATGCTACGGTGAACTTTCACCTGGGCTTTCATGTCACCTGTGTTTTTGTAATCAAAGGCACCATAAAGTTCTTGGTCTATCTGAACGTTATAAGGCTGCAGGATATTGTGGCTTTCGTAATTCATGATAAATCTGAATCGTAAGTCAGTGTCATATCGCTCATCAAAAGTACTCAGTGCAAGACGTTTTCGTCTCTCTGCTCGGATCTTCTTGAGGTTTCTACTGGTGTCTGTGTACGGCTCAACTCTTCTTTCTGCTTGGTGTCTTCCTCGATGGTGGTGGCATGTTCCAGAATGAAAACTGTATGTGTTACAAGCCTGAATAGTGCTACAGTGGTTTGAGGAGCATGATAGTGAAGTCACGTTGATGTACTGGCCACGAAATAAGCCTCATCATAATCCGCTGGAATATATCAGAGACGCAATCGGGCGCTAGCTCTGAGCTCACAAACCACTGGTCCTACTTTATGGGTATAATGTGACATCTTGTCCACACACCTCAGGGAACCTGCTAAGGACCTTTATAGTGCAGGCCACACAGAATTACAGCCGAATTTCTTATGAAAGGTCACTCAGCGTCTTATTAAGTATTAGCGGGTAGTGAATTTATACTGTCGCAAACCATTGGTCTGTAGCGCTTGTTGGTTGATGTCGATAATAACATAGTATTTTTTCGAAGATTTTCTTTGTTTTGCAAAGATCAAGTTGATAAGTATCATTCTAGCATAGCTGCTTTCATCAGTCACGCATAACACTTTTATTTCTGCAGGCTACAAATATTCCAGTATTGTATTGGAATAGAGGGTTTTAGAGGGTCTATGAGTAGGTTCGAGTACGACATGAATTTAATGACACATTTAATTATTTATGCGTCTCATCCTTAGTGGGTAGAGACTTCAATTTGACAAAAACTATTTGTCCCAGTAACAATCTTTGTGCAACATGGTTTCTAGATTTGACAGGGATGTGTTATAAATTATCAACTAGCAAAACAGTCAATATCTCAATAAACGTTCATTTAAAAATGATGACTGGTTCAACCTTTATGCTGGCCATCTGCAAATCTAATGCATCATAAAGCTGCAGCCGGTGATACATGGAACAGCTGCTTGTAATCACAGTCGTTTATTGGTCCAAAAACGACTGTGATCTCACACAAGTGTTCCTACAACGCCGGCTGCAGCGATATGGTGCATTAGATCGGCATATGGCCATCATAAAGGCCGAAACCAGTTACCATGCTAAACAAGTGGTTATTGCGATCTTGACTGTTTTATTGATTACAATCTTTGTAATTCAGTCACATTTCCTCGTCATGTCTATTTTTGACGAGATAGAGTGAAGAATCAATATGTATATAGAAACTGTGAGGAATTTATGATAGTAATGTCGTTAGCGAATTAAGCAGTGAAAAGTAAGCAAAATTTATTCACTCTGTTCGCTGACGTATTATAACCTCGAAAGGGTAAAGGTGCCGGGAATTTCCAGAATAAGATGAAAGGGGATAATCTAGAACCTGAAGCTTATGAGAAAACCGCATCTTCAATTGAATGTCGAGGTAACAGTACTATTAAAGAAAAACAAATTCAGGGAAATAAAGGAGTTTCGAGCAGCACAGGCAACACTACTGCCACCACAGACAATGCTGGAGCAGAAGTCAGTTTAAGAGTATTGTAAAATGGAACCGTGTGACTGCTAGTTTCGAAGTTATTTACACTTAGTATAAAACGTATGCAACTGCGGAAAAATTACTCAGAGATATGAAGAAAGCAATAACATTAAACAATTCTGGAAAGTGGAGACCGTAAAAGCAGTCATAGCGTAAGTCTGAAAAAGTTGATTTGACGTAATGGACAGGGGAGAGTGTGTGTGTTGTTTGCAGCTGAAGTTCATTTCCACGATAGCAGTCACTAAGTACTTAAGTGCACATTAAACACACGTAGAAACTGTGGTGGCAGCTCTGGACGCATGGGGAGGAGTTACGAGCGTGACTGTAAGCGGCGCTTCGCGAAACCGTGAGCGCCGTTCGTCCACAGTGCAGAGTGTTAATTACGGTAATAACTCGAACTTTAAGTGGGGTCCGATGCAGTAGGCGTAAACGGGAGCGAGGCAGGTAATCCGCTTAATGTGTTAGACTTCCTAGGGGCGCATTGCCGGAGCTGATGCATGTTTAAAGGCCTCCACCTCCTCTTCCTCCTGCTTCCGTCCACGTTGCTGAAGGGTTCCTCCCGGCACAGCTCTGCACCCGGACTACGTAACTGCAGAGACCTTAGTAGAAAGTGTAAGGAAAATGCAATTTCTACAACTGTAATGGGGAATCGACCAGATTCTAAACCCTAGCCAGAAGCAGGATTTAGATCAGGTGAACATTCTGACAAATCATCTTCAATTTGCAGAACTAATGTCTTCTTCGAGATTGTCAGACAGAAGTTGGCATTCACCTCAGAAATATGTGGCTTACGAGGTGTTGCTCAATCACTGTACGTCATTCTTCTAAACTCCTTATGCAAAGGCCTTATGATAACCGGATGCTGGTAGCCCTTTGGAACGCATGAGGAATTTATTCCATTGATTTTATGCGATTTTCGACAACCACATCAATATGACAGTTATCTTGAAATTCCCACTGGAACGAAAATTTGTAACAGCGTAAAATTCCTCGTTGCTCCCCGATACGAAGCAGGCGCTGTTCAAACAATGTATATTTGGAGTTGTTATTTTTGATGCACTTCACTAATGTTTAGCGATCATTCATACACCGTCTGACCAAAGTAGCCGAACACCAGTTAGTGGATATTTATATGGCTTGTGTCCACCATTCGCCTGATTCACAGACTGAGATCTGCCGGAGACACATTCAGTTAGATGTCTGAATGTCTGTGGGGGAATGTCACGCCATTCATCCTCGGCAGCCGACATCAGAGAAGCTAGTAATGTTGAACACTCGGATCTCGAGTCAAGTCTACATTATAATTTATGCTGAAGGTGTGTATGGTGTCTGTACTTTCGAACAGGTCCGAATGAACAGACACCACACATATAAAAGGGGTTAAAAAAGTGTCGAATATTGTGAGACGTTGTAGTACTCGTCGAAACAAGAAAAATAAGCCCAATAAACATGGGTTTGGAAACGCATTCTTTCTGCGATCAACACCATTTTATAGGAAGGGCTGCGCGACGCTTGGTTGCGGATATTAGCAGAGTCGTTGCATTGACGCTCCGGCAAAGTGTCGACAGGGTGTTGTGATGTCTCACTCACAATACTCTACCTACCATAGGTGGTCTGCAGTCAGCTGTGTGGCTCGAGTCGTGTTTGTACGTCTTATTGTACAGCACTGTCTACTCTGGGTACCTATGATGAAGTTTTACCTTGTTCCACATGCGGATTCACTAATATGTTTACTGTTATCGCACTGTTTGTTCTTACAAATGGTTTAGTACATTTACTTCCTCTCTTTCCCACCACTTGTTACCAGTGGAAGTCTACTACTCGACAAGTGAAATGGCGGGTACGATATTCTGCAATGGTTTAGCAAATGGACACAGCCTGCGAACGCGTGCCCTCTATGCTGAAAAATATCCACAGCGGAGACTGCCCTCTGATAAGCTGTTCGGCAGACTTTTCCATTCTCTGAGGAACACACATACCCTTGCAGCTCAGAAGACTGACAGTGGAAGGTCCCGCAACGTCCGCACGCCTGACATGGAGGAACTTGTGCTACTTCGGTGGTAGAAACCCCTGGGACCAGTGTGCGACGAATAGCGGCAGCAGAAGGCATGTCTCACACTCTCTTATGGGGGGGGGGGTTACTTAATGAACAATTACTGTACCCATATCACTTACACCGCGTTCAGGCCGTAAGGCGATAGGATCGTCATGGCATATGGCAGCTCTGTCAGTGGCTATTGCAGAAGTGTTCCGCAGATCCACTATGCACATCCTAGATATTATATACGATGAGGCAGGGTTCACAAGAGACGATGTTGTGAACTTCCATAACCAGTATGTAGGGGCAGACGTAAATCCCCAAGCAGTTCAGGAAAGAGAGCATCGTCACCGATTCTCAATCACCGTTTGGGCTGGTTTACTTGGCGATAGATTCATAGGACCATACGTGCTATCAGAGAGCATTGCACTTTTTTATTAGTGTATTGTCCACCTTGATGGAGGTTGTGCCACTGCAGCAACTAATATACATGTAGTTCATGCATGATGGCGCACCAGCACACTTCCACCACAATGTGCACTAACATCTGAAGCAGACATTTCGGGGCCGCTGGATTGGTCGGGAGCCCTCACCTTGGTTTGCTCGTTCCCCAGATCGCAATTCCCTAGACTTTTGATTATGGGGACAGATGAAGTAACTGATCTACGCGGCACCAATCAAAGCTGTGCAGAGACTGCATCGTAGCATCACCAGTGCTTGCCGGCGGGTCCAACACCAACTGGTTATATTTCAAAGGTTGCGTCATTCCTTATGCCGGAATGGACGCCACGTTGAACACCTCCTGTAGGTACGCGTTTATCACAGACAGTGTGCATTTCCACACTCATTTATTTTTTGGAATTAGGCCTACCTCGAAAGTATGCAATTCCGGACCCACGTTTATTGCACATTTTTTTGTTTCGATGAGTACTACCACCTTTCAAAGCACTCGTCGTATATGCACCTGACGGCGAATAATGACAGCTTCACTGTCGGAAACTTTTACGGGAATCGGGTGAAGCAGCGAACAGTGAGGATAAAGGAGAGTGGAAGCTACATGTGTAGTGTGCGACAGGTTGAGAATCTGGTCTGGATGAAAAGCGTTCCCGGATAGGCGAAGGGCTTAAGGCGATCGCTCGCTTAAAGCAGGAAATCCGAGTTCGAGTCCCGTTCCGGCACAAATTTCCACTTGCCTCTATTGTATTTGTTTCAATGCCTGATTGCTTGTGAAGACTGAATTTCTCTCGCGTCATTGTACCGAAGATATTCTAGGGGTTCAGGTCGGAACTCTGGACAGATCAGCCCGTTTCAGGAATGTTATTGTCCACAAATCGTTTACTCTGAGATGTCGCTTTATGAGAGGGTTCACTGACATGACGATATAAACTACAACTGTCCCCGAACTGTTCCTCTACTATACGGAGAAGTCAGTACTGTAAAATCTATTCGTATCCTTCGCATTTAGCATTTTCTTAACATAATTAGGAGGAACCACACCCTAACCACGAAAAACACATCCACATGACGTAACACGATCTCCTCTGCACTTCACTGCAGGAAACAGATGATGGAAGATACTGCTCTCCAAGCATTTATCAACCTCAAAGCATTTCATCGGATTGTCATAGGATATAGAGTGATTCATTACTCCAAATCACTCCTTTCCACTCACCAACTGTCTAGTGGTGTCGCACTTTATAACTCTTCAAGAATGCTTAGCCCTTAGTATGTGTGGCTTATGAGGAGATGCCCGGCCACTGTACATTCTTTTTAACTCACTATGCGTGTTGACTGTGTATATCGAAATAATCGGCAACGAGTTGCAGAAAAGAAATTTTATTAACGAGTTTCAGGAACTTAGTGACCTTCTTCCGAAGGTTAAAGCTATGGCATCATTTGCGACAGTTATAACCTTCTGGAGAAGGCCACGATTATGGATACAAAATTTCTTTTAAGCATGTGGTTGCGGATTATTTTCACAAATACAACTACAGCTGCTGAAGATGGATAAAGTACTGTAGAGTGACTGTGCTAGCTGGACTGCTAGCAGCACTTCGGAGCTCACGAGTGGTTCACATCGCTGGTTTCGTGGGATTTTTGACGACCTCACTTCGCAATGTCCGGCGACCACTGTGCGCCAGTACATGATGTATGCCTGGCCTTGGTTTAGCTGCGGTTCTTTCTTCACGTTTCCACTTCACAGTCATCACACACAGGAGGCCTTGATAGCTTTAAAAGGCCTATTTTTGTTACTCATGTGACATCCAATGACTAGTCTACGTTTGAAGTCACTCAACTATCGTGACTGATCTCTGCTAATACTGCTTCTCCATTGAGAATACAGTGCTCCCCATCTCCTTTCATAGTGCTGGGTCCACCTCTCGCGACATGTAGTGGCCGATTCTGCATTAAATTGGGGTGTCCGGATACTTTTGATCAGTTGGTGTACGCGTACAGGGATATTCAGTTGGACAAGATTGACAGCCTAGAATTAAAGTATTTTCTTATCAGACCTGCTGTTTCACCGTGTTTAGTCTCTGAAGGTAACGAGTCTTTCATTATTTACGCTGCAGTAGCATGAAAGCGTCCATCACACTTGTGGTTCAGCGTGTTTATTGGCAGCAAGTGGAGTGTTGAAAGATCTGTGTGCTACCGTAATTCTGCATTCAAACTTAAACTATTTAGTGTGTGCAGTAAGGTCTTCTGATTAAAGTGCCACGCATTTAGGTCGTAATTAGTGGCTTAGTGTTTGTCTCTCAGAGAGATATACTGACATTTATATTTTTCGTATAACTTGTGAGATGAAGTCACGCACCTTGCCAGCGACTGAGCACGTTTTTATCTCCGAGTTTTGCCCGCTAAAATAAAAAATCAATTTGTCAAACCTTTGGTATTATTTACGCGTTCCGCTCATAGCCCATTACCACAGTATCAGATAAAAGAATTTCGAGCCAAGAGATATCTATAGTCACAGTGGTACTTAACTTGACAAATTTTACGATGAACATCGCTTGATCTTTATCTGCTACTCTGATGACGAGCTATACCCGGAACGTGTAAATAATTAAAAGTCCCAAAAAGTGGACTGTTGTTATTAGCGGTCAAAGAGCAGCGATAAAGACGTCCTCAGACTTTTGTTTTGATGATATCTTAGATGGATCGTTTTCCTGAAAAAATTCAGAATGTGTCGGTTAATGCGCACTTGATTCTCTTACCCAGTTGTGAACATCCTATATTCTCACGTATTCCATATAATTTTTTGACATTTTTGACTGATTCTGTGACGTCCTCCTTCTGCGTTTTCCGTATTAGGCAAGTTGTAGCTTGTAATGATTCTCATATTTTTCTTTATATACGAGGATCGCTTTTCTGCTTTGGTTTAATGATCTTCATCTAAATGTTCAATTGTGTGTGAAATCTTATGCGACTTAACTGCTAAGGTCATGAGTCCCTAAGCTTACACTCTACTTACCCTAAATCATCCTAAGGTCAAACACACACACCCATGCCTGAGGGAGGACTCGACATCTTCACACCGCTCTAAGAAACCTTGTTTTTATTCCTTGTCTTTGAATTTCTTGCCTTTAATACAATACCCACGATTCAAATCTATATGGCAGGATTGAAAAATTTTGCTCGTATTTCTTTCCGTGTTTTAAACTTTAATGTTATATCATTTATTTCGTAGATACTTCCAAATCTACGCACCTATTCTTCTTTGTATTGACACCATATTTTACATCCAAGGTAGGTAAAACATTTTAACTGTTCAGTTATTTTTTGGTTAGCTACTTTCTCTTGCCATTGACTTGGATTTACCAAAAAATTTCACAATATGCATCTTTTAGTTAGTTCAGGAATCCCTTTTTTTAAATCATCTTCTCTTGAAAAAATAAGTGTAAGAAGACCAGCAAGCAAGGTAGGAGTAGATTTTTTAATTTAACCGAATTGTTTAATTTTACCCCGCTCTTTATCATAGAATTACATCAAATCCAAGTTGAACTGCATCGTCAGTGTAAAAATTGAACAGCTTAGGGGATAAACTACAGCCTTGTTTCATCCATTTATCTATTTTTATCGGTTCTGAATAAACACCTTCTATATATATATGTTTACTGATGTATCTTTATACAGAGTTGTGACAGCTGAGGTAAGCTGTATAGGGTAAACTCTCCATAACCTTTGTCTAACTACATCGAAGGCCCTCTCAAAACATGTAAAAACGATGTGTATCCGTTTGTTAAGCTCTCTCTGCTTTTCAATATTCTGTCGTAAAATAAAAGTTGCACAAGTCGCTGATCGTTCCTTTGTAAGTCCGACCTGTTCTTCCGTGACTAACATTCTGCTATTGCTTACAGTTTTGTCTTTACAAATATTACACAAAGTTTATACGTTCTGTCGTGTATGCTTATCCCTATGTAGTTTTCACATACATTTTTTCGAGTTTCTTATATCTTGATATTACTTCTGCCTTCTTCCAGTTTCGTGGTACGTTTTCCATCACAGTTTAAATACATATAATAAGTTAAGGCATAGTGATAATCTCCATGGTTTATTAACATATAAACTTGTCGCTTTTCGATTTTTTATGAATTTCGAAGCTGCTGTGAGTTGTTTTGTTGTTCTGTCATGTAGGGCTTTTACTTGTATTTGTGAATCATTTTCTTTCTTCTCGTCCATCTTAGCATCATACTATATGTTGTGGACTGGCAAGACAGCCAATCCACTAAGACAGGTAGCCGAAATGCACGCTTTTAAGCTCACGCGGGATGGCGTGAGGTCTGGAACAGGACAAGGTCTTTATAGTAGCAAAAATAGTACGTAGCTTCTGGAATACTTAACTTTAATCCATAATTGGTGAACATCGGTCTGACAGTACATGCATCACAAGATAAATAGCAATTGATAATGGCGCCTTGCTAGGTCGTAGCAAATGACGTAGCTGAAGGCTATGCTAACTATCGTCTCGACAAATGAAAGCGTAATTTGTCAGTGAACCATCGCTAGCAAAGTCGGCTGTACAACTGGGGCGAGTGCTAGGAAGTCTCTCTAGACCTGCCGTGTGTCGGAGCTCGGTCTGCAATCACTGATAGTGGCGACACGCGGGTCCGACGTATACTAACGGACCGCGGCCGATTTAAATGCTACCAGCTAGCAAGTGTGGTGTCTGGCGGTTACACCACACTATAAATAGTACTTAATCCAATCTTCTTTGTTAGTGTTATTCAAACAAATTGTATCTGTTTTAAGCTGTCTGCTGATAGCCACGAATATCGTGTTCTCTGTCACTAGTGTATCTGTCCCATGCTGGCTGGTGCGGTCTCTTCACTATTCCTTTCGTCTAGTTCACCTTTCATAGATTTGTTTGTTCTACAGGGTAGGCTTTAAAAGAATTTTCTTTTATTTGATGAGAGACAAAGCTTTGACTCAGCCTGAAAATAGTGGTTTTATCGCCAATGCCAGCCGCTGTGGGATGGTAACACTTTCAGGAACATTTCAAAATACTCCAGGGTCCAAAATTTCTCTCCTATCCTTTAGTACGCCTACATACTCTGTATCGATAGTCATGTAGAAATAGCTGGTTAAAATATATCGAGCAGTAAAAGTAATCATTTCATAGTGAAATTTTTTTTGGAATTATTCTCGTTGTTCATCTTTCACGCACGCTGGGTGCTACATTTGAATCAATACCAGTTCATAGGCAACGTTCTTGACACGGGGTTTCGTTAAGACGTGTATTTAGATATAACCTCGTTTAAACTGCACTCATCTCGAGATCGTTTAATCCCTCTCCCCGCGTTTAAAGCGTAGCTGACGTTCGAGTGTGAAAAATTCATTATGCATTGTGAAATACCAAATTAAAGTGCAGTTTGAATAAAACTTTGCAGAGGAAACAGTTCCAATAACAAACAATAAATTGAGTGATCTGTCGTTAATTGTTGTCAATGAAATTCTTTATTGCTCGTTGCTCGTTTAGTTCAAATGGTTCGAATGGCTCTAAGCACTATGGGACATCTGAGGTCATCAGTCCCCTAGACTTAGAACTACTTAACCTAACTAACCTAAGGACATCACACATATCCATGCCCGAGGCAGGATTCGAACCTGCGACCGTAGCAGCAGAGCGGTTCCCGAGTGAAGCGCCTAGAACCGTTCGGTTACAGCGGCCGGCGCTCGTTTATTAATACGGTAATGAAAGGACATGTATGACTGATTGACTGGAGGAATGTATTTGGAGGAGCACTGCCGCACCGTTGTTTCTTCGTGTTACTGTTATACTGTGTCTGCATCTGTATAAAATACGTGATATCCCGTGGGCAACATCTCTATTCTATAGAGCATTCTGCGTAAAATAAACTGTGAACGAGAGGGAATCTGTATTTTTCTATAATGCGTGTTGGTGTATCTCAACTTGGAGAGACGACCCACATACACTATGTGATCAAAAGCATCCGGACACATGGCTGAAAATGACTTACAAGTTCGTGGCGCCCTCCATCGGTAAAGATGGAATTCAGTATGCTGTTGGCCCACCCTTAACCTTGATGACAGCTTCCACTACCGCACGCATACGTTCAATCAGGTGCTGGAAGGTTTCTTCGGGAATGGCAGTCCATTCTTCACGGAGTGCTGTACTGAGGACAGGTATCGATGTAGGTCAATGAGGCCTGGCACGAAGTCGGCGTTCCAGAACATCCCGAAGGTGTTCTACAGGATTCAGGTCAGGACTCTGTGCAGACCAGTCCATTACAGGGGTGTTACTGTCATGTAACCACTCCGCCACAGGGCGCGCATTATGAACACGTGCTCGATAGTGTTCAAAGATGCAATCTCCATCCCCGAATTGCTCTTCAACAGTGGTTTGCCTGTACAGATAATGGGAAAGAACAGAAAACCATTTTCGAGGTTGCTAGAGGATGGATTCCAACCACGTCGCCTCCCGAATGCGGGATTGCTAGTTCAGCAGCTCAACATACAGAGCTGCCTCAAGATGATGGACAGCTGGGAAATACTGATTGCTGTACGTTGTGGAACAGATGATTTGCCAGCAGAGCTGTTGAAGAGTCTGAGAAACAAGGCAAGAAAAGAAATAGTCTACCTCCGTAACGAGATATATGACAAAGAGGAATGGCCTCATGACTTCGCTGCAACAGTTATGATACCGATAGAGAAAAAGAGAAATGCTAAAAAATGTGAAGAGCACCGGACCATTAGTCTAATTTATCATGCAGCTAAAGTCTTGCTGAGAGTGTTCAATAGAAGGTTATATGACAAGCTGGATAGAGGGATTGCAGAGGAGCAGTTCGGATTTAGAAGAGGAAAAGGAACAAGAGATGCTATTGGTCTGCTAAGAATTATAGGGGAAAGATATATGGAAAAGGGTAGAGATATCTTTGCTGTTTTTATAGATTTAGAAAAGGCTTTTGACAGAGTTCAGTGGAACAAGCTGATGGATATGTTGAAGAGGAAAGGAGTAGATTGGAAAGAGAGACGACTGATACAGAATCTATATTTACACCAGAAAGTAAGGATAGGGATTGGAAATGAAATGTTAGAAGCAAGCAGCATTGGACGAGGTGTTAGACAAGGTTGTTGCCTTTCCCCACTGTTGTTTAACGTATACCTTGAAGAGATTATTGCGAAAAGTTTAGATGGGAAAAGAGGAATATGTATTGGTGGAAAGAGAATAGAATGTATAAGATTTGCTGATGACATGGTATTAGCGGCAGAAAGTGAGCGGACAGTGAATAACATGCTCAAAGATCTGAATGAAGCTTGTGTGGAATATGGGATGCAAAGAAAAACACAGAAAAAACAAAGAGTATGGTCATAAGTACAAGACGCAGACTGTCCAATATTAAAATAGGACAACCTACCATTAGCCAAGTAAGTAAATTTAAATATCTCGAAAGCACAATAACTGAAGACTTGAGATGTCACCAGGAGGTGAAAACTCGAATTGCCATAGCGAAGGAGGCATTCAACAGAAAGAGGAGGCTCTTATGCGGCAAATTAGATAAAGGACATAGGAAAAGGCTTGGCAAATGTTTTGTCTGGAGTGTGGCACTATATGAGGCAGAAACATGGACACTGGGACGAGAGGATGAAAAAAGTTTAGAAGCATTTGAGATGTGGATGTGGAGGAGAATGGAGAGAATAAGCTCGATGGAAAGAGTGAGAAATGAAAGAGTACTGGAAAGGGTTGATGAGAGAAGATGTCTGCTGAAGGTTGCAAGAGAAAGGAAAAAGAACTGGTTGGGACATTCATTGAGAAGAGAGTGCTTGCTAGTAGATGCTTTGGAAGGATTGGTTTGTGGGAGAAACTGAGAGGAAGAAGGAGATACAAGGTGATAGACGACATAAAGGGAAGAGGAAATTATGCAGACCTGAAGAGGATGGCAGAAGACCGGACAGCCTGGAGAGTTACCATGTGCAAACCTGCCTTTAGACAGAACACTGATGATGATGATGTACGTTGTTTTAAAATAAAATAAAATGCATCACAACAAAAGACTGAATTCTGACATCGGATATTTCTCTTTTAATTGTGCATGTTTAGGCATTTGATAGTGCACAAATGTAAGCCTATTTTAAGATTTAATTATGCTTGGAATTGCTGGCTTCAGTTGCTATACTATTACGACTGTAAAGGGATTTTGGACGATTTTAAGCAACAGCCCGCTGTAAAAATCTTTTAGAAACGAAAGAACAGTAGAGTGTACTCTCATCATATACCCTTCCTGCTCACCAAAAACCCCTGCCCATCTTTCCATACTGGAACTCGTTTCCATAATTGAGTACCACACGGGTGACCAGATTGGGCGATATTTTTTTGGCCATTTTTTTGGCCATTTGGGCTACTAATGATATGATAGTGCGCAAATTTTTAAAGAAACGCAACCATCGCCATTTGGGCGATATTTTTGTTGATCAACGAGATGTTTTTCGCTACACAAATACAAATGTATTTTCAGCACTTGTAAAGTGCGCAAATGGACAAAACGTCTGAACTGTCTTCTCAAGCCCAGGGTGTTAAACAAACATTCGATATAAATATGAAGCTGGCCCTATAAGGCAGCTAATATTAGGTGCAGGTCATAACAAAAATAATTAGAAATGGTGTTGTTACGTAGGTAGAATGCATGAATTAGTAATAGTGAACGTTTGGGATCTATTCTAGAAAGACAAAACAGTTATATCTCTTTTTTCATTCTACATATAATTTATTAACTGTGCTTTCAGGGGTCAAGAGATACACAAAAATCATGTTCAACAAAATATTTAACTCTTGGACGTATTGAATTGATTATTAAAATCGTTATCTCTATATATGAAAAATTTTATCACAGGAAAGAATGATTAAAAATCTTCATCAGCTAACTTACATTTATGATGGCATAGCCGGTCAATGCACTGAGTTGGTGGAGAATAATTTTACTTTTTAAACCAATGAACAACTCTCATGTACTCAATGTGAGGGTAGGTTAGTATCCTAGCTTTCGATATTCAATGGTCCAACCGTACGTAAGTTTGAGTGGGTAAAATCTTGGCTCAACATTTACTGTGGCCTAATGCGCGATGGTACTTTACCAAGCGGAACCTGCGATGGTGTTGTCTCCACGCTGGATCTGAAACGCTAATTCCCTACACTGGCCTTGATTGAATTCACTCAGTCTCAACTTTTCTGCATTGCATAGAATGTTAATTTTTCCCTAGTTGAAATAATGGTTATTGCACACTCGCTAAGGGTTGGAGCGATGTCCACAATTTCTTTGCCTGCTAAACCTCCTCCAGCAATAATTAACTACCTCTTTGCTACCTTTCACGACGATATGTGAAGCATATCGTCCACACTTCACAGAAGCAAAGCTTTCAACGCCCTCGCTTTTTTTCACACTCTTGTGCAGTCCACTGCAAGACGAGAGAGATTTCCTAGAAATTTTAGTTCCCGGAATGCTTTTATGTAATGGGGATCTTCCCACCGCGTCTCGTCTTTGTCGCACAGCATGGCTTCAGCCAAGCGCCGTCTCATTAGAGGTGAATTTTATTTTTCTTGCCAGGTCGCTGACTAGCCCTGTTAAAGCCGTCCATCTACGTACCCTCTGTCCTGACTGTATTTACGTTAAAAGGAACAATATATTGTTCTCGCCTTACCCGTTTATGTGCTGAAGCTCGCCATTCTCTTGTTAAGTGAGGTTTTCCAGTGCCATTAACCACCTGCTCGGTTCGTCTCCAAAATGCGTTTCACTTTAACATATTTATGCATGCCCCTGTCCATGTATTGGTAGATATTATTTTGTTAGTTTTCGTCACATGAGATTACTGCAATTGCTTTTTGTTGTTATAATATAACTATTATTTTCTGAGGATGTCATACTGTATCGTGCTGTCGTTATGTTCAAGCTCATGTAAGGTTGGTAAAATCCAGATACCTTACACACTGATTTTAATTTAATGTTGTTTTTAATGATATTTGCCACTCTGCTGCTGTGTGAAATATTAAAATATGACAACCTCAAATAACGACTCCAGTGCTAGCATTAAACTGCTATAGATAGATAATTAGGCTATCATAGTACTGTGTAAGTGCCATTTTTTACTCACTATAACGCTAGCGGACGAATCAAATTCGGTTTTTCCTCTTCTTTCTTGTTACAGACTTATTCACAATTACACTACTGGTCATTAAAATTGCTACACCAAGAAGAACTGCAGATAATAAATGGGTATTCATTGGACAAATATGAGAAATCGGTACCCAGAACAACCACCTCTGGCCGTCAACTGCCATGTGTGGTATGCCCAACAACATTTGATGACATAGTCACAGTGACCTCACACCATCTGTCGTCCAACTTTATGTGCACAACAGGAGTATCTCTCGCAACATGCTCCAACAGTTTCATTCATTTAACCCAGATGTGTCTAAAAATGCTAAAATTTGGTTTGGTAGGACGAAAGGAATGGGGTACCAAAAGTTACGTCATTACTGTAACAAGATACACTTACTTAACACAAGACATTTTAAGTAACTGAATAGCATCACCTGCATTAATAACAGGATCAATGTGTCAGCTCGATGCTTACAAACAGCGAACGGGAAGCAACACTTCAAGAGTGAGGTGCTGCATAACTCACACATTAGGTTCAGAGTTGAGTCCAAAGGCTGTTGTTCACCCCAGTCCACTGAAGCACCTGTCACAACGAGATAACAGAAGTAACAGAATGAGTTATCTGTTCAGATCAATCACCTTCTGTCTGACTGTGAGTGTTACCCAAGCATAATGAGAGCTAGAAGCAACTCAGTGATATGCAGAGGATATTGTAATGAAGTGGAAACGAATTCTCTGATTGAATAAGTGGAAAACGAGTATTTTCCGTTTAGCTTTAGCATTAATCAGGACTTCTACATTACGAACTACTGAGTTCTAAAATAGAAAGTGTCCCATTCATTGGGCTAATACATACATCAAAAAAAGTTTTTGATCACCCCAGTTCCCAGAACTCCTAAAGACAGACGTTCACTGTGGATATTGTATCATGAACACAGTCCCTTTGACTGTTCAGACATGTCACAAAACTGGCCCAAAGATGTAAACAACCTCGCATGAGCAGAGCCCATTAGACGGAGGGGGGTCCGACAGCTGATCAGTTCAGCCATTCAGCCAGGAAGTAGGTACACGGCTCGTGTTGTCTGCAGTTCAACCAAGCCAAGAAGATCAATACTGTGGTTCGATCGCGTCGGCATTGTTACTTTGTGCCTGGAAGGGCTCTCAAGAAGGGCAGTGTCCAGGCATCTTGGAGTCAACCTAAGCGATGTTGTTCGGACATGGAGGCGATACAGAGAGACAGGAACTGTCGATGACATGCCTCGCTTAGGCCGCCCAGGGACTACTATAGCAGTGGATAACCACTACCTACAGATTATGCTTGGAGGAACCCTGACAGTAACGGACGTCCATGGAGAGATCCGTCTTTGCAACCACGACATCATGCAGCGCTGTACAGATGGGCCCAACAACATGCTGATTGGACCACTCACGACTGGCATCACGTTCTCTGCACCGATGAGTGTCGCATATGCCTTCAACCAGACAATCGCTGGAGACGTATTCGGAGGCAGCCTGGGCAGAGTGAATGCCTCAGACACATTTTCCAGCAAGTTTAGCAAGGTGGAGGTTCCCTACTGTTTTGGGGTGGCATTATGTGGGGCCGACGTACGCCGCTGGTAGTTATGGAAGGCGCCATAACGGCTGTACGATACATGACTGCCATCCTCCGAATGATGGTGCAACCATATCGGCAGCATTTTGGCGAGGCATCCACCTTCATGGACGACAATTCGCTCCCCAAACGTGCACATCTTGTGAATGACTTCCTTCAGGATAACGACATTGCTCGACTAGCGTGGCCAGCATCTTCTCCAGAATTCGAACATGCCTGTGATAGGCTGAAAAGGGCTGTTTATGGACGACATGACCCACTAACCACTCTGAGGGATCTACGCCGAATAGCCGTTGAGGAGTGGGACAATCTGCACCGACAGTGCCTTGATGAACTTGTGAATAATATACCACGAAGAATAGAGGCGTGCATCAGTTCAATAGGACGTTTTACTGGTTAATAGATGTACCGGTGTGTACAGCAATGTGGACCACCATCTCTGAAGGTCTCACTGTATGCTGGTACAACATGCAATGTGTTATTTTCATGAGCAATAAAATGGACGGAAATGATGTACATGTTGATCTTTATTCCAATTTCCTGTACAGGTTCCGGAACTCTCGGAACCGAGGTGATTCAAAACTTTTCTTCGTGTGCGTAGTATAGCTACTTGATGTAGGTGACATTTTGGAACAGCCAGTAAACACCTCTTCCCTCCATCTACACCTGCATCCTAAAGGAATCGAATTCCCATGTTTTGAGGACAGTTAGATTTTCACCCATCTCAGTGTTCACTAAGTCGTGTTCCCTGAACATGTGTCATACAATTATGTAATTTTGCATGTGAGTTCAATGGTATATGTGTATGTCGTCTTTAAACTGTGATGCGAATATAATTAGTCGAGAAGAAGAAGCAGATTAAAACGTCGTGCCTGATGCTAAAGTTTTAGAGGCACGAACAGCAAAAATGTAGTAAGTGATAGATCTCTTTCCTTTTTCTATTTTGCTTTGGTGTCAGCAATAAAAAGTTTCAGGTTTGAAATTCTGTATAAAGTTTGTTGGAAGTCGATGACTTCTCTCATTCTCAAATACCCGTGGAATATAGTCTGTGTAATTTCCAACTTTGTATCATTGTTTTAAACCTGTTACGCAACACTATGTTGTGGCCTTGTACCTACTCAGCCAGCAAACAGCAACACGGACAGTTTATGTGGGCACAGACCTCACAGGTGACAGTTGTTCAGATGATACGCAATGGATGGCTACAATCTACCCTGCCACGAGGTGGCAAGTCAAACACCTCCAGACGTTACTGACCCACAGACATTTCCTCTCCAATGGACCAAGTGACTGAAAGTAGTACCTGTAGTATACAGGAGACCAGACAGTGTTTAGGACGCTGTCTGGGATGTGCTCGAGAAGTTTGCTCTGTGTAAGTTTCCTAGGCAAGCTGTTGATTGCTAAAGGACTCCCAGAATAAGCATCTCGCTCTGGAGCCACCACTACGACGACGACACCGTCCGCATCGACCTTCACGTTCTTGAGCTACCAGATATGGACCTACAGAATTAGCGGCCTCTACGTCAAACGCAAGAGCACTCAGATACCATGACCAGAAATTGGAATTTGTAATATTTGTCTTTGTTTTTCATTAGCAACAAGCTGGACTTTCAATTTTATAGCATCCCGTCGGGATCTTAAAATTCGAACGTCCTCTGGAAAATTTAACTTGCACATGACCTTTCCGGACTTGAAATGAGGCATTCTTAGAGTATTGTTGGCAATTTCAATTTACTTTGACATTTTCAGGTATTTAGGCTTAAGGTACGATTTTTGTTCTTTCAGTATTCAAAAGTGATCAAATTTTGAGTTCCAAATTAATTCCAGTCGGAGAGAACTGTTTATGTGGATTACAATGAACTTCGTATGCATTTTGTACCACGATATTTTTTCTGAGCTGCCTTCAGTAGACACATGATTCCGTGACGGAATATCTTGTTTCGAAGCAATGTGTCAGGTGTCTGCTGTGGCCTAGGTAACAGTGTTTTAGCGAGTGTTGTTCCACTTAATGTTCCATTGCTGCCAGGATCGGTGGATGTCTCTGCCCAGGTATTGTAACCGGCTCTCCTAGATTGACTTCATGATCCAGTACCACAGGACAGCACCCCCTCTGTTGTGTACATAGTTCCGCGTAGTCAGCGCGTGCATAACTTTCCCACTAGAGCGCGCCCCGCTAAGCACAACAGCGCAGGCGCAGCGCTCGTTCGTCTCCACACTACGAGATGGCGCTCCCTTAGAGACGGACCAAATTCTGCTTATGCTGATCCGTGTATTAATATGTAACACAGCCAATGAGGTTGCTGCTAACATAGAACTTTCTCTCCTCACGGATCACACTCATGCAGTGATATCTGAACGCGCGAGGTATTATAACGAGTGTACAGACCTCCGATTAGTCAGTCTGCATTAGTCTGCATTTATCTGCACCTGTCTGTACCAGTCTATAGTCAAGTTTCAGTCTGCACCTAATAAGATTACCATATTCCTGTGTATAGCCATGAAGATAAATGTATAGACACTTTGTTAAGTATCAGAGATATGTGAGAATAAGATTAACGTACCAAGACCAAAGGAACTTCACATTGTCAATTGTAAACAGTATCCAGAATCAAGTTACTTAATGTCTATGCTTTTTATTATTTTAATAAATGTGTGTGAAAATTAATCAAGTTCTGTTTAAAGTTGGTCACCGTCAATCTGCTACTCTAAGCGTGCAAGTGGCATTTCTATCGTCTGACTTAATGGCAGAAGATAAACACGCCACGATAAGACCACGAGACATATTGCTGACACTCGCCTACTTCGTTAGAGCGACAAGTCAAATAATCTGATGGTGTGTGTACCGAAGGTCTTACAGTACGCACACCACACCCTCCTTTCCAGCAGTTCCTCAAGAAGGTTGAGTGTGAGGTATCGTTTGTGCTGGTAAGCATAACCCTAAGATGCTAGAAGTCTGATCCCTGGTGACATACAGGAAGGAAACTGCCCCATAAGATCATGCAAGTTTAGGAGAAATAATATCATATTGATTGAGAGCCCTAGGGGTGGCCCAGTTAAGCATGAAAGTAAGGGAACCACACCTCAAACAGTTATGTTATGTAAGAGGCTCATCTAATTAAAAAGGAAAACAATGATCACTACAACAAATTGGTCTATTATCATAAGACATAAAACACTGAATCAAACCCAGAAATGTTTAACAACCGGAAAAAGGATTGCAGTTCTGAAATATAGTCTTGGAATAGGTGAATGGACGCATGAAAGTGTAGCTTGATTCTGTATCTCGCATACTGCCAAAGACAGCGAAACATATCATTGATTTCAGGAAAGAATTCTGGAAAAGAAAACATGAACATCAATAGATTTGTCGAGGTGCATGATGGTGCAACTAGCTGGCTGCGAATACGAAAACTGCACAATTAAACCCTGATGTAAATTAACTAGCTTCACATCTCCCTAGACTCCTTGATCATATTTCTAGCTCATGCTTTCCACTCTTAAACGATATGACTATGTAAGATTGCGACAGTAACGGCTGGACGTTCTGAGTCCACAGCAACCTCCGTTCTCTGCTCTAATATGCAGACATCCCTTTCTGCTGTTCACTTCAACGACCTGAAGCAAATATTCTCCTCAACCTCTCTACCACTTGTGTCTTCTGACTTTACTCTCTGAAACTTAGCTTTTCTTCCAGCAATAGTAATCTCGCTGGCCACTGCAGTCGGCCTTGCGTGTTTCGACCAGAAACAACTGAGCAGCTCGGGGCAACAAAATGGTAAGTGCCAAATTAAGAGGGTTAAAAGTAAGAATTTATCCACAAATCTGAATAATTTTATTCTAAAATCTCTATTTTCTTTTGGATGGCTTTTAACATTCTGTTCCTCCAAGCAGACATAATAACAACACGAAACCGCCCGTAAGACACGAAACATACAAACATAAACACTTTACGTACTGTAGTGGAGATCCCATGCGGCGGAGTGGTGCATTTCTGCTGCGTATAAGGCTCCACTCACCTTGTGCTGAATCTCTTCTTGCACGCACGCCTTCTCGAAGTTGAAAATGCAGTTCTCAGCCGGAAGAACCTATAGAAAAAACAGCTGTACATCTACTCACCACAAATTGTACTAAAATTGTTTTTTTCTGTGGATGGTTCATAATAGTTAAACGAAAGTGTTGTGCGTAAAATTTCACTCTGGTACGGTAAGTTTGAATACAGCAGTTACTATCAAGCCTACTCCAAGCCGCACAAAATCTGAAAAGTCCACACGCACACATCATTCATAACTGTAGCCACTTTATGGTAATTATTAACTATCCTTCACAAAGTTTACAAACTGATTACTTCTTATAGATCAGCTTGCTCTAATGTTGCTATTATCAGTCCCACGTAACAAAAACGAGTTCGAGAGTAAGCAACACGCCAAGTTGAATTTAGTTATTTAAAATGACACCAATAGTTCTAAATTTCACACCGTGCATTAAATGGAATTCTCTTCCACACTTTACGGGACTTCTAAAACATTTTGTTACCGGAATATCACAATATAAATAATTTTCGTTGGAGCACCTATCAATAGGTCGGTTCACTATGAGATACAAGCCCCGAATCTATTCCTCTCTCTTCACAAAAGAAGTTTCTAGTTCCCAAAATACGCGCGAATATCCCTATTTCTGATTAGCAGAGAAACATCATGGCCAATCCAAAATCAGCCTCAAACTCGCTCAATCCCGCGCATATATAAAGAGCCAATCAAAATTTGTCACTGAATCAGAACAGGAAATTGACATAGATAAATGTTGGAAACCCACCTATATAAAAGTAACTCTCTCTTAACAAAACTGGTTTACTGAATTCGTAATCTCAGTTCCCTGTACAATGTATTGACGAAATAGTTTATAATAGGTTGCCTCGTACGTATGACTGACACACATGTAATTCTCGAACATTCCTCATGAGAACAGTTACTTCAATGTATAGCATAAAAACTTTACATAAAACATTATTTTACATGCTCATCTTCATTCAGTCTCATAACTAAGCACAATTATAATAGTGATTAATAAACAATTAGAAAATTAAAAAAGCGGAAGTGGAAATAAAATGACAGTATATTGACTGCAGCTCAAATAGTGTCAGTCAGCTAGTGACCTCTGTCAGATCGCATAAAATCTACATCCCCTCTAGCATCCGACGCCACTTGTCCCGCACGTGACTCATACGGCACCTCTGTTGAATGCTGTCACGATCTCAGTTGACACGATGTAAGGCGCTACGCGAGAACTACTATGTTACCCAAAGCACATAAACTAAATACAAAACATAATGATAGGTAACAGTAGAAGAATATTTACACGAAATCACTAGAAGACTTAATTGTATGGCTCTTTGCGTCAATATAGTTAACCAGTCATCAGTCTCATCATAGATTTTTCCAGCGTCCAAATGTCTTGATTGTTGTGGCAAATTAACGTGATGAACAGGAGTGATGTAAGGTAAGTGGGACAGGACGTCAGTAACTTCATTTTCTTCAATGATTCTGAGTCCGTGATACTTAACACGAAAAATAAGAATCAGGCTATGGCTCCCACGTTTCCTGAAACTTCCACTGCGCCAGGTACCATGACGCAATATCTCCGTAATGAGTAAAGATATTGGGCATTCAGAAGTCACATTTCACCTGCATACATTCCTTAGGTTAATAGGCGGAGCTTTAACAGTCTTCATTTGGAACAGGAATGCTTGTTTCAAGTGTCTTATTAAAAAGAAAGGCTCCCTACTGTCTACAAAAGTTTAAGAGTAAAGTGGCAGCTAGGTTTTTACATCGTTTTCGTACCGTTTTTGGTTTGTTAATTTGGGGGTGAGAACCAAACGTGAGGTCATCGGTCCCATCGCATGAGGGAAGGAAGTTGTCCATGCCCCTTCAAAGGAACCATCCCGGCATTTGCCCTAAGCGATTTAGGGATATGACGGAAAACCTAAATCAGGATGGCCGGACGCGGGTTTGAATCGTCGTCCTCCCGATTGCGAGTCCAGTGTGCAGACCACTGCACCACCTCGCTCGGTCTGCTTTTTTTCGAGAGAAAAATACATATTTAGCGTCTATATTATGACCCTTCTACTTTTCTGCCCCTTTGTGGCAGGCATCTGAGACAGTGATAGACTGCGTAATATTAAATCAGTTCGATCTCCTTCGCACATTACCCGTGTAGCAACAAATGTTATTATTACATATTATTATTATCGTTATTATTATTACTTATGCGAATATAAATGAGGAAATATACACCCCACAAGATTTGAAGAGCAGCCATTCAGTATCAACCTCATATTTCATGCATTTTACAAACGTAATTTTATGTACATGCATTTGTCATTATGTTCATCAAAAGGTATAAAAGATTTTCAAATTTATGTACCTACCAGTGCTATGAGTCATGGAGAATGAACTCAGGGACCTGGTTGATCAAGATCATTGAGGACATAATCACTTTCTTGTACCTCATCAAATGTGACTATAATCTTTGGAACAGGTACATGGATCTCTCTTAGTGACAGCCGTTTTACCTGTCGTTTTGCATTATTTTCCCGTAGCGAGCAGTCTCAAGCATTTACCATGTAGAACAGCCCTGACATCTGCTGAATGAATTTAGTACTTTATGCTGGAATGTTCCATGCTACCGCTCATCTGTGGCGCCAATTGACCGTACTACACACCAGTGGCGCTTACCATTGTGTTTCAGTAAGCTGCTCAGTTATATAAATAAGTTTGACAAATTTCTACTCTCACAGATTCTGTCGTGATTAACCAATAATAGTGAGGTGGGGGTAAGGAGGCAGAAAATATCTCCCACTATGAGACAGGTTTCCATCCTTGCCAACCAGAAGGCTTGCACATGCATAATTGTTGTGAGCCAATTATAACCGATGTTATTCATATATATATATATATATATATATATATATATATATATATATATATATAAAACATTCCCGATCCCACGGTCTCATATCCTGAATGCTTCACCTTTTCTTCAGATCTTTTTCTCCTCAAAAGGATTCTTTTTAGCGGCTTTCACAATGCAATTTTCACTGCACACTGGCCCTCCTCCTATGGCCCTGCTGTGTTGAGCTGGCACACAGCGTCTTCCCTATCCTGTACCCGCTCAGCGGCTGCTTTCAGCACCAATCAAATTTATGGCACCCTGAGCCCTTTGAGGTACTTTCCTGACGTAGGCCAGCTAAAGAACGCTCCCACAGATCCGTAAAATGAGGCCCCTCCTTTGCAATAAAAGGAAAGGAGAAGTAGAAGTGCAATCATTGGCAGCAGTGAAAACTGCCTGCAGTTGTCATACATCATTGAAGAATCGACTATACTAACTGTTGGCATGTGTACATTACATTATCAAATTAGACCTAAACTCACATGTAACATCTTTTTGTTTTCAGAATGGAAACTGATGAAGATGTGTTGAGATTAATCTATAGCGTAAGTTAATGACGTTTTTGTTGGGTTATTGGAACTATATTTTTGTTTTCCGTAAGCATCGACTGGTGACTTTCTCGCCATGGCTGGAAAAGGTTAACATACTTCCAAGATCACGACGTGAAAATACAAAAACACACTCACAAGCCTCCCCAGTCCCATTCATGTATGGTGGTGCAAGGGAATACTTATTTGGAATACATGTAATAAAAGTATAATTGTCAACTAATACAACACTATTCACATTTATTATTTAATTTTAAGATGTTCTTGAATGAAAGCAATGCCTTGAAGGTCTCACACACCCTTGGATGGCAAGTGTTCAAAATCCACACGTGGTCAAATTCAACATAAGAGGTAGTTATTGCTTCTACACTTGCTGTATCACAGTACAGACATGGTTTATCACACAAACAAACATTATTCATTAAAATACACTGAGATTTATTGAAAATATGTACATGACAACCGAAACATAATAAAAACAAATCGTGACACACTTGTGTTGTTGTATGGTTATGTGGAAGCACAAAATTTTAGTTCATTACGAATATAATCATGACTACATACGAAATATGCCAATCCAAATAAAATATTAACATTGAAAACAAAACAAAAATACTCATATCTTAGCACTTATGTCACTATATAAACGCATACATATTGGTAACAGGTGTCATATTTGCGACTTCAAGCACTGACACTATAATATGTATTAGTAGAGAATTTCAGCATATCTTTTTAATAATTTATCATAAGAGTATAATTATGCATAAATATAGTGATGTTGCTGATGATGGTCAACAAAATTAAATGAAGTTACAAATTCTCATAAATTACAGCACTGATGATGATGCATGACAGAATTATTATGCAAGTATTGTCTTTTGATTCGGTTTACAGATAAGTCTTTATACTTTTACATAATATTTACGAATAAAAACATAAAATATACATAAATACACTTCTACTTATGGGTAAACAAGCTACTCATTAAATTAACTGTTCTTACATAAAATTCAACTCAAGAAATGACTTGTAAATGGAACGTACACCGTTTATAGTGTTTGAAACTCTTCTCATGAAAGTGAGATAACTCATTAGTTCAAGTCAGTAACTCGAGCGAATAACTGATGGCACACCTTGATTCTAAATAATGGGCTGACTGGCATAAAAGAACATACCCTTAGCCAACCATGACATTGTTACCTTCAGTGTCTGTCATAAAGAAATTCACGACTTTCCTGTCATAATGTTTGACCAGTATTCAGATAGTTAGTGAGCAACAGTAAAGGTTGATGTCCATGACTCACAAATAATTTGGTTTTGTTGAGAGTGTCATTATCACAAACTAGAAATGAAGAAAAATGATGCCACCTGCTACTTCATCATGAACGTGTCTGCATCACATGACGCAAAGTTTAACCAGGTAACTAAGTAAGAGTTCGCAGCAATTGTTAGATGAGAACTGTCCGTATGTTTGGCACATCTTCTGAGCAACACAATAAGGAGTTCATAGACAGTCTGTTGTGCAGTCCTCTCACATGGGTGCACTAACGACTCAGGTCGATTAACAGCATCCCTGATAACTAATGTCCCAGACACAGATTTGATGTCCATAGCAGCATTGCTTTGTGTTCAGACAGTATGCTGATGTCACGGTTGTCTTATGTTGGTGAGCAGACCATATTCTCTGGTGGTGGCATAAGCGCTGAGGGGTCTGAATCGTCCAGGGCTACGAAACGGTCGAGCACGAGTATTTTGATGGCCTAGGCGTGCAATGGGAGCACTCTGACAGGTACGTGGCCCTTAATATGAAGCCCGAATGGGTTGGATAAGGTGGCACCCCAATCGGAGGGGTCTCTGAGCAGGATGTTCATCATCGTATCACGTGTGTACCAAGCTTGCGTTGCTCTCCCAAGACAGCTGCTTTTGTGATCACGTGTTCACTTCAGCATGTTGTGTGGATTATATTTCTCATGTCGATTGTAATGCCCTCCAACAGCGCTACAAGGGAATATTAGAAACGCAGGAGGAAAATTAAGATAATAACCATGTCTCTCCATTCCATGGCTTAGTAAAACTACTAGTAACACATATGTCATGCACGCATTACATCTCTGTAGCCTCAAAAAGTTAATAAGTAGTAAAATTATGTGCCTTTTAGACCCTCAAAAGCTATAAAATATTCTTCACAAAAACTCACATGTTACAGAAGTGTCTGGGCTCCATAGCGTCTAAAAAGTGAGAAAATGAGCTCAGTTTCCTGGGACTTTTAGCAAATGAACAAAAAAATTAATAATCAACACTCAAATATGAATTTATAGATTACCAATGGAGTAGCAATTCAATTTTTGAATTCCTTATTTCTAATGGTAACTGGGAGATAACAATTTACTAGATGGAAACATTATTAGTTAGTGAACATATAGTTAATATCCATTATAAAGCCATTTAAATTTATCAGGTATCCGCAGACGTTACACGGAATCATCTCTACATCGCTGAACATGCACTTTGCTTCAGTTATTGGCGCATCCTTCAGCTAAATACGCGGACATATTCCGTTCTGTTTTCTTTAGAATTCTGAATAATGAAAACAATTATCCAGTTTACTTCACGGGATGACTGATCTGGAACACACGTAAGAAATACTTTCAAAGCATGCAGAGGACAGCACAAAACACTAATTGCAACAGTGAAACATTTATGTAGTTTAGTTTTCATGCTTTAATTTGTGGTTTCACCTTAGATCTATTTTTTATGGTGCAACACTCCTCAGCAGATCATTACAATCATGGGTAGTATTTGTTTTGCTGTAAGTTGTTTAATATTAAAATAACGGACTTCTTACATTTGACAGTATACACAATATACACAAGCAGATCCGGCAGTTCCGGTTGATCAGACTCACGTATCTGTACTTGACTTGGTGTGTTAGTAAGCAATGCTCCCTTACATCATCATTCAGTGCCTAGCACTGACGGCATATCTAAACACAGTTTAAATAATCCTCATGGGTTTAGCGCTCCATCGAGTGCGACAAAACATAACATGGTCGGTACTCCATCGCTGCCGAAGGTTACCCATCACAGCTTCTCGCTATTTGCATCTAATACAAAAACTATAACACACAAATCATGCTGATGACATTAACTCCTGTCTCATCTGATGCTTTCATCGGAACACATGAGACAGCATGTGCTACCAATATGTTCCAACACGCCGCACGTAAAATGGGGATATTTCCGGGACTCATATCTAGATTTCTCCTGGTGATAGGTAGGGTCAAATTTTATGAATAGGTCTTGGGACAAGTACAATCTGTATACTCAACAGAAGGATCGTCCCACTGTTACTATCCTAAAATAAGGGTCAACGTTCGAAAGTTACCCCTCTGTGCCAGCTTAGGCAAAGGGAGCAAATCGGTCAGTTCTTTTTGCGTCAGATGTGGCCTACGGTATACCTTAAGGGACTTATGGAGGCACCATTTAGTTCATGGGCGGTTCCTAAGAAAACCCGAGATAAGCATTTTTCCCCATATTCTCGCATTCACTTCAAGTAGCTCAAAAGATCTTTCTCCTTCATCGAGAAACACATAAAAAACATGGTGTTCGGATAACAAAACCGAGCCATGGATTTAAAGACGGCTATGTACAACAGATGTATTTAATTTTTTGACGTATCCATAACATGATATTGAAAAACCTTGAAAATTTTCTTGATATATTAATCCGTTTCCGCAATACAGATTTTCAAACTTATTTTACTTATTCTTCTTGTTCACGTAAAATACAGCACGTAAAATCCGGTCTGGTACAAAAACATTGTTTATGAAGTGAGACAGCATGGATAAGTATTTAATAAACTTTCTTAGTTATCAAGAGAACGTTTCTCAGAACCCCATGTTCTGGTACTGAAGCATGTGCAAAAATTTTTGGGCACGTAAAATCCGGTAAACTATCAAAATTTTACTGTCACATGAAGTTCTTTTCGTAAGAGCCAGATGCCCTGATACAGCAGGGAAAAGAATGGAACTAGCGGAAAACGCTTCAATTGGAGCACAAGAAACTTAAGTATGTTCCTGTTTAAGAGACTCTGACTTAGCAGTACAGACGTCTTCCAATTCGTCATCATCCATCCTAGTTTCTTCGTACTGTGATTTACATTCTGAGCAGTCGTAGCCCCTGACTTCTGAACTCCTGCTAAAATAGTTAGCTCAGCCTCTCCTCCCTCTACTCCTAAATCCTCTTCCCCCCCCCCCCTCTTTTTTTTATAAGTCTCTTATGAATGATCTGATGCGGCCCACCACGAATTCCCCTCCGGTGACAACTTTCTCATCTCAGTGTAGCAACTACAACCTATGTCCTCAATCGTTTGCTGGATGTATTCCAATTTCTGTCTTTTTCTACAGTTTTTACGCTCTACAGCTGCCTCTAGTACCACGGAAGCTATTACCTGACGTCTTGAAAGGTGTCATATCATCCTTCCATCTTGTCAAAGTTTCCCGTATATTCCTCTCTTCGGCGATTCTCCTCATTCCTTACCTTATCAGTCTACCTTCAACAATCTTCTGTACAACAGTACAACAGTCTTCTTTTCACCACGCTTCAAATGCTTCCATTCTCTTTTATCCGGGTTCCTCACAGTCTGTGTTTAACTACTATATTACTCGTATGTTGTGCTCCAAACGAACATTCTGAGCCGGCCAAAGTGGCCGTGCGGTTAAAGGCGCTGCAGTCTGGAACCGCAAGACCGCTACGGTCGCAGGTTCGAATCCTGCCTCGGGCATGGATGTTTGTGATGTCCTTAGGTTAGTCAGGTTTAACTAGTTCTAAGTTCTAGGGGACTAATGACCTCAGCAGTTGAGTCCTCTAGTGCTCAGAGCCATTTGAACCATTTTTTTTTTTTAACATTCTGAAAATTTTCTTCCTCAAATTAGTTGACGTCTCTTGGTCAGGAATACCCTTTTTTCCAGTGGTAGTCTGCATTTTATGTCCTCGCTCTGTCCGTCATGGATTATTTAGGTGCCGAGATAGCAGAATTCCTTAACTTCGACTTGTTCGTGATCCCCAGTTCCTATGTTATATTTCTTACTGTTTCCACTTTTGCTACTTCTCATTACGTTCGTCTTTCTTCAGTTATTCTCAGTCCATATTCTGTCCTTATTAGACTGTTTATTCCATTCAACAGATCCTGTAATGCTTCTTCCCCCAGGATAGCAATGTCAACAACGAATCTTATTAACGATAACCGGTCACCTTGAATTTTAGCCCCACACTTGAACTTATCTATATTTCCGTCACTGCTTCTTCCATGAGTAGACTGAACAGTAGTGGCGTAAAACTACGTCCCTAAGAATATTGCCTGCAGTTGTCATGAAACTTTGAGAAGTTGGCTGTACTGGCAACATGGATATTCATATTACTTTGTCAAATAGGTTACGTGGCAGTTTGGTCCTGAGCTCAAAGTAACACGAGCCTAAGGCGAACTACATCACACACATGGTATTACATGCGACACGCATCACTATGCCTTCTTTTTCGCGCTTTTTGCGGGAAATTCAGACACAGGACAAAAGTTTCCCAAGAAGTGCTAATGCTGAAAAATGGCTGCAGCACTGGAAATGCCAAATGCAAATGTATTAACAGTATTATACTGTATTTTTGGTATCATATGCCAATAGAGGCAGGAGGTATGCATCATGAAGGGGATATGATAAGTGTCCACGAGAAAATGTGTATTATTGGTTGTCATGAAGTATTCACAAATGCACAATGCACTCTTTGGTCTTTCTATGATGACGACGACAGTAACACAATGTCTGTTGACCAAGCGTGGTCCCTTCCTTAGAAACATATATACGTGTAATCTAACCTTTTGAAAAGTCTCTCACATCATCAGGACCCATCACAAGTGTTTGGTGTCAGCTCCAGTCACTCTCCCCCCTCCCCCACCTCCTCTTTCACAGGTCGGATACACACGATGCAAACAAAAACTCAGAGTTCAGACAGCGCCAGTAGCAGCTTAATTTGTTCAGCCAGTGTGTTATTAGCCACTACATACACTAGTGCCACTACCGGCGCGCGTGAGAATCAAGTCCCAGACCTAGGGAACACTTATTATACTAAGGATTATTACACTGGAAACAGCAACCGCGAAATAAACGCAGGAGGTGGGAGATCTAAGGCTGTGCGTAGAATGTGAATGTGGGAAGCTGTCACCGGTATCACCTAAGAGTCAAAGTATTCTAAAAAAACTGGCTTTATCCTATAATAGGACAGAGTATCTGCTCCCACTTCCGGTTTAAGTTGTTGCTCATGGCAGTAGACATCTGGGCCCACGTATGCGCTATGTGCTCTTTCTCCTTTTCAAAGAGTCGACGAATATTTCGTCCAAAGCGACACAAAGCCTCCAGCAGTGGGATCTGTTTCTTTCAAGTTATGACATTCTGTACCATTCAAAGACCTGACATGCTAACACTGACCTCCTCTTACATCTGCCTCTGGGCCATCAACCTGCCTTTGATGTGGATCCCATAGTTGTATGTTGCTGCTGAAATAGCCATGGCCAACCTTTCGTTGGACGCCAAAACTCATTTCATATCTTGCTGCTGATGACAAAGTGTTCCACAAGATACTCCGCCTCGCACAAGAAGTTTGGTCGTCAGACTGCAAGCAGATCCAGGCCCGCTGGTATCGCTGTAAAACGAGCTCTTCACTATCAACCAAATGTTCCTACTCCAGGGCTACAATGGTGTGATTCCGGCTGTCCCCCAGCAGCATGTCTCCTCTCTCTTACACATCAGGCACTGGGGCATTGTGTTCACGAAATGTCTGGCCCTCGATCATGTCTACTGGCGGTACATGGATGCGGTGATCACCCAAATTGTTACCTCCTATCCCACTTTACAGAGAAAGCGGGCCTCCCCTCCACAACGATTTTCACATTGGCCAAACACTTCTGCTCTTGGTACTACCTACATATGACTTTTACAGGATCCTTCCAAGGGTACTACTATTTGGTCAACATAGATGCTGTCGCTATGTCTCATGCGCATTTACCACGCTTCCATTTTTTCAGTTAAGGGCTCTCCAAATCTATTGTCACAGATAATAGACCGCAATTCCCTTCTGTCGATTTCTCCTCTTTCTGAGTAGCAGATGGCATGCTGCCCTCTTCCACCTTGCTTGTAATAGTTCAGCTGAACATTCACATCTTTAAATCCCAGGTTACTGAGCACCACCGTCACCCTTCAGATGAGGTCATTACGCTCTTTCTGGTTTTTTTCTTTTTCACTCTCAGGATGGATCAACCCCAGACTGACTCCATGACTGACCAGATGAGTCTCAAATACGTATCTATTTCTTTTATATGTACGTCCTTTGGCTGAAGGCCTTGTGGACCTTGATCGTTCACGATTGTAAGAAAATGTAACGCAAGCAGCTGTTTTATGGTCTTATTTATTGTGTAGCTACCAGCAGACACTGCATCAATAGCCAACATAACTGGTTTACACAATCTGTAATTGTGATCTCAGCACAGTCGATGGTTGGAGAGCTGACATCAGTCCTTAGATCACAGAATAGATCCGGCTGTACAACAGAGACGACCGTAAATGTAGCTGCTAAAAACCTAACAGTGCGTAATGAGTGGCTAGCTCACCACGTAGGTGAGAAACTAATTATATGTTCCTAAGTAATAATGACATCCTTAAATTTAATAAATCACGTTTATTTTTTCAGATTTTAATGCAGTGACGATTTTCCCGTTTTCACTGTGACTGTATTACCGAAGACATGCAAGTTCAGTTATAGAGCGAATACTTAAATAAATAGAAGTGGGAAAGTGTACAGCGTAATCTGATTTTGTATTTCATACTTTAGAGAACAATTATAGCAACTTCCACTGCAGTAAAGTCACAGAAGAGAGACATAACAAATACACAAATAGAAGGAGGGGGATTGGAGAGAGAGAGGAGGCAGGAGGGGGAGACAGAAGGACGGAGGGGGGGAGGCGAAAGAGGGAGCGGGAGAGAGAGAGAGAGAGTAACAGGTCGTTGGTATGCTTGTGTGACAGCTAGGAGCAATATGTCTTGCAGCCTCCATGTAGTTGATATACGAAATTTTTTCTCGTGTACTAGCAGAATACCCAACGTTGCCTGCGTATGTATTTATTCCATTCGTCTATTAGTCAGTCTTCTCCTTCCCCCTCTTTCTGTCATCTCCTCCACAGCCCACCACACTCTCTGCCCATCTTTTCCTGCCCCTCTGTCTATCCCCTCTTCTCCCCTGTGTCTACTTGCTGTTCCTCTTCTGTTCATCTGCTCCTTCTTCCTGCCCCCTCCATTTCCATCACTTCATCCCCCTGTCTTTGTCCATTTCTTCAGCCGCATGTCTCTATCCTCGTCTTGCTCCACTCCTCCATATTTACATCCTTCTCTTTCCTTTCTCTGTCCATCTCCTCTCCCCTCTCACTGTCAGTCTCGTCCTCTACCCTCTCTGTGTACACTCCCTTCTCCCCCTGTCTTCCTCTTCTTCCCTCTCACGATCCATCCCTTCAACTTTCCTTTCTCTGTCCGTCTCCTGTCTCCCTGTCCTTTCCCATCTTCCTCTCACTACACCCCACCTTCACTTTCTCTCTCCGTGTTATCGTGCTCATTCCAATACTTGGCTGATGGTTCTTACCCCCACAGTATTCTTTCCAGAGCGTAATTAATATGTATATCAAATTTGAATTCATTCCAGGGATTTGGGATGAGCGGTTTCTCCGTTGCTTTGTCCGCTTAAACACATGTCAAATATATTTCACACATTTCACGTATTTCATGCGTATTTGTACACATATACTGCATCACTAGCGACGTTCGCCCTGCATTATCATTTTCACGCAGCTCAATATTTATGACGCCGTATTCCTTGAACTATGTTTCGTTGCATGTTACATTTCTGTAGGTGCAATCAGTGGCGTACGTGGATACATCCTGCGAAAAGTACTGCGAGTAGAGTTATTAGTAACGAAGTAATAAATTAAGACATCATGCTTTATGAGGCTTTTATTGCATGAATAGTGGAAACTTTTAAGGGATAAACGTTTATTCTTTCATCACTTTGTGGGGGTTACCAGCGAGAAGAAGTTTCGTAACGAGTTGAAATTATATGTTACGATTGTTGCAAGTCGCTAAGTGCTTTCATTCTAAAATACTGTAGCACTAAAGTATGGGTATTATCGCGTCGTAGGCACACTACTTTAATTTCCCCACCCCAACCTCTTTGATAGGTAGATGGTTCGCATTACCACAGTGATTCCTTCCAGACAGTATGTGATTTGTGTACCAAGTTTAATTCAGATCAGTCCAGAAATATCGGAGGAAGTAAGAACATATTTATGTACATCCATTTTAATAATATTTGTGGTTATAAACACTGCTGTTTGGTTTTTATATTTTTCAACTTAACCGTCTGACATCCAGCACATACTCATTTTACTTGTTTCACTTTTTTACTTGTAAGCCTCTATAGAAATTTTTCAAATGTTCTGTTAATTCTCTATGTTTTATAGCAAATTGTGGTATTGCTGTAAATGAGGCAAATTGTGCTTTATAATATCAATGACACATTTTGTTGACAAAGAAGATGTCTTTACAGTAATATCAGATTGTGGTAGAAAGCATGTAAAATTAACGGATTATTTTAAAAAACTTCTGTGAAGGTTTGTATGTAAAATATAAGACTGCTGATGATGAGCATGTGCTCGCTATCGACCTGGTAAGTTAAGAAATATAAAAGAGCAAGCATTCTTCTCTTCATATACAGACAAATAGATACGTCGTTTATCAACAGGATGACCTATATGTGAGTCTTGTGTTGTGAAAGATATGCTTCGCTTTTCATGTATGTTTATTCCAGGACTAATATCCCGTAATTATGCCATGATTATTTCTGTAACTGTTCCAAGACTCCGTTTAGGAAGCATATTCACAGTTCTTTATTATGCTAGAGCTATGAACAGTAGTTAATGTAAAGGAGAGCTATGTATGTTACAAAAGAATGCTTGTTAAAATGAAAAAGAAAATTACTTTCATGTAAGTAATTGCTCTCAAATTGAACTATATATATGTAGTATTAGCAAAAGCTTTGCTGTGAAAAACATTGAAAAGCTATTCGTGGATGATTTATAGAGGCAATGCTTGAGGATTATTTCTTCACTCCATACCATTATTGCTTACGTCAAATCATTCATTTTGTATTATAAAGTTTATTGTGGATTTTATGAACTTTACATTGGCCTGCCCGGTATGTAAAATTAATTTAGAACTCTCAGTTTCATAGCAAATGTCGTGAAATTAACCATGTCTGAAACGTCCCCTTAGAAAAATTAATGAATTACTGTGCTGATAAACCTCTTACATTATTTGAGTTTCAAACAGCTGAGCAGAACTGAACGTACTCAGACATTTCGCTCTTTACCTATTCTGATCAACACTAAACTGACACACAATATTTTTAGCGCAACGCAATCTGACTTTCAAAAATCCCTACAAAAGAATGGCCCTGACCAACAATAACCTCTACCTTTCATGAATCACTTACCTCACAAAGATCTTCGTTACTTAAACTACTGCAATACAGCGAGCGCCACTACTGCCAGCTAAATAAAAGATTCTAAACTACTGAAGGCACTAACTACTGATAGGCATAGTTAGCAAATGAGAGAAAGATTTTGATAGAGAATCAACAATGTATTTACCTTAATAGTGTTCAAAGGTCATAATATATATATAGTAGTTCATGACATCCAGTCTTACAAATGTACTGTCGCTGTCCAGATCATCCGCTCTCAAAACTCCGCCATCTCACTCCCCACATCCACCACTGCTGGCGGCTCACCTCCAACTGCGCAACTCTACACGCTGTTAACAGCCAACTGCCCAAAACTACAATGGCGAATATTGCAACAATGCCGACCAGCCTCAGACTGCACACAGCACAGTCAGTGATTTTCATATAGAGCGCTACATGTCGTCACCAATATAAAAACCTAAACAGCCTACATACATAGCCCCAATGCTCCCCACAAAAAAATTTACAAATTGTTTTGGGCAGTGGCCGAAACAGATTTGAAAAAAATTTTCATAATTACAATAAGAAAGAAATCAAATGCATACACTTATTGATACAATGTTGGTCAAAAGCTAAAATTTCCTCACAGTCCATAAAGACAGTCCTGATCATTCATCACAGTAAAATTTCAGTGTTTCTTTTCTGAAAGTCTGAGCAGTAAAAGAAAATGAACATGGAAGTAGTGGATTTCCATGCAGTCTTGAACAAGTAGTGTTGTCCTTCCAATGGAAAGACAGTGCTAACTCTTGACATGCAGACAGGTAATGGGCCACAACAGAGCAAACCCACAGCAGAGTCAGTCGAAGTTTTGAAGAATATTGGTAGGTAGGTTATCACAGAGCAGACCCGCTGTAGTCCTGGTAGAGATTATGGTATTGGTGGGCCACCAGAGGTGCAGACCCACTGCAGTCCTTATAGAAATAATGGTACTGGTGAGTCATCAAAGGTGTAGACCCACTGTAGTCCTTGTAGAGACGGCTAGCAGCCATCTGTTGCGACTGTGCAGGTGCACAATCACCATCGAAGAGTCTTGTGGAGAATATAGCAAGTCCATAAACCACCACTTGTGCACTCACAAAGTTTTTTTAATTGTCCTTAGAACCAGCAATGCTGTTAACCAGTCCCTTGATGAATTATTAACACACGTGCAAACACTATCAGTCCCTACTTCTCACATACTGTCCACATACTATGACCAACAGAAACGTGTGCAGTGAAATGTAACTTACAGGTTACATAATTTGATGAATTGGTGTCAATTACAATTTTATAATGTAAGAATACAATAACAAAGGTACAAAATACATCATTAAAGAACATAACAATACAGATAAGATTTGTAGTAAAACAGGCTTTACAAAAGAACAGAAATAAACATGCACATCATTGTTACAAGGATTATGACGTAAGTACATACATAAAAGATCAGAATAACTTTTGAAACATCCACTTCACACATGAGCATTAAGACAAAACAGAATAAATAATGTCTAAATATCTTTACAAAGTAAATAACATATTATCAGAAAAATTCTACAATGTAAAAGACAGGAAAAACACAAATTCACGTAGCATAATAACACAAAAGTACAGGACAGGGTTTGTTTTCAGTGTGACATTTGGTACTGCAGTCCAACCCAAAACTTCATTCCGTAGATCTTTCCTCTTATTTCAAGATTTGTTTCCACCAAAAAAATCCTATCCAAGCATGCTTACTGTATTCTGTGCACATCCTCTTTCAAAAATAGTTTTTCTCCACTGTACACTACTTTTTTGGCCAAACCATTTTCTTATAGCATTTCTTCCAATTCATCACAGCTCGTTCTCTTATGTAGCCTACCCTATCTTAAGCCAACTTAAATCCACTGAGCTCAGATATATATACTAAGGGACGAGGCAATGCAGCAGTACAAAAAATTAACACAAACAGCAATGACAAAAATGCAGATCTGCAATGCAAGCAGCAGTATATCTAAATTAGCAAAGCAAATGCAATATTACAACTAATATAAGGCAATGCGCACCAAACAAGAAAAGTAAAACTGGCTTAACACAAGGTAAAATTCATTAGAACTATGCCTGGCAAACAGCAGCAAAAAAATGCAATAACTTATACCTAAACATGATAAAGCTCAAGCAGAAAAAATATTACAGTAAAGATATGAAATGTCTAATACTTATATCAGATCTTAACACTAGAGTGATGCATCACCTTAACTTTCACTACTAAAAAGTTTCCCAGTCATTGACAAAAATTATGTATGCAATTCCTGTGAAAGGAAATGTCTTTTTGTGCTCCCTAGTTTTTTTGAATTAGATCATAAAATTATTATTTATTGGATCTGTAGGCATAAAATAACTATATTAATAAATCTATTAAATTTTATTTTAACCAATGCTGCAGTGCAGCTAGAAACTAGATATTAAACAAAATGAGCAATTTCTCAACTAGAAAGACAATAGATGTAAAATGTTTCTCATCATTTCATTAGGCATTTTAGTAAATATCATAAATTAAGAGATCCACAGTATAATCATATGTTTTCAAGTTCAAGCGTGTCCTATTTGCGATGCTTTCTACAAAGAAATGTCGATAGCGAGGATAATTTTTTTTCTCCACCTGTGCCTCTGAAAGCCACACACTAATGGCTTTTTTTCCAGGCGACTGTCGCACAGCTGGGTGCTTACAGTGCATTACGTCAAGGTGACCTACCTTCCTTACCGAAATATTTACAACATCAGTTTCCGCTACAGTGACAGTTTGATACAAACAATATTTCACAGGTCGAAATATTTGCATTACAAATCTGTAGAAACAAAAGCCTATAAATATGACAGTGTCCAAAAATTTTCGCCGGCATTATGATACATTCACGCATTTACACACATTTCATAACTCTTAAAGTACGATTCTTGGTTTCCAACATTCTTTTTTACAAACCAGAATCCCTAACTTCCATTCATTATTCATATACATATAAACACATAATCACATTCCTCATATATGGTAGGATCATCTTATTGATCATAAACATACCTCAGCAGCATAATACACATCGTCATCGTAATAATATCAGAAAAACTCAGCCAAATCTCAAAAACGTCGTAGCTTTCTGCAATAATTTCAAATCCTAAAAACAGTTCTCTGCTCATTTCGATAGTGTCATCTACCTCAAACGTACTTTAAAAATCATGATCCCATACCAAATACATAATTCAAAGCTCTCATAGTATCACAAAGGTTCCGAAAAGAATATGAACAGTTCACAAAGTGCATATAAAATTCAATTTCGTAAGTGTGAAGTTATCCAACTGTGTAATTACGTAAACATCTGTCACTGACATAGTAAAAAAATGTTTCTTTCTCTGTTAAATAATCAGATAGCTGCGTAATTCTGTGTTGGAGGAATATGGTACCGATGTTTAAAGTTGTATAAGCAAATACCATATTAGCTAGAGCTCCTTGTGCTTGCCAAACACATGGTACACAAAGTAAGCGTGTACCCCCCTGGGGATTAATGTAATTATACTTTCATTCTTTAAAGATTACAGCAATGGAATGAAATGTATCACAGAAAACCTTTGTAGCATTGTAATTCAAAAATCTTTAAAAATAAATGTTTTAAGTACAAAGTTAATCACTCAAATACGTGTACTGCAGCGCTAAACTGTGCGCCTTGTTGTAAGATAATCTCTGTCACCACTTCACGGTAAAAATGTGCTCAGTGTAGTAATTATCATCGTCCGTGAGCAAAGTTCTGTAGAAGTCAATGTACTTACCTCGTAATAAACAAAAGCGAAATGCTATGCTTATAGATATCGTAGTTATTACGTACAGTACCGTGATCAAGAAAGTACTATAATGTAACGTACTGTTGTGCTAGGGAAAAGTCTGTCTCATTGTAGCTATACCACAAAAGTTACTACTAAAACATGTTTTACTTTCCAGAAGAATTCAGAAAAACTGTACAGATATAAGACAGATACAGCGCAAAAGCAATAATATAAATTGTGTCGCTTATTAGTAGCGTCGTGATATAATCGTGTAGCTGTCAAATAAACTAACCACTGTGTCATCTGGTATCTCTCAGAAAGCACTTAAAATCCATAATGTATTTTCAAGTAAACCAACTGGTGCAGTAAAATCTCATGAGCAGTACTGGTTTATGTTATAAGTATGTAAGCCTTATAGTCATTACGTAATCGTGCAACTAACAAGCAAGAATGTACAAATAACAACACTGTGTCGTCTGTTCACTATAACAATGCATCCGTAATTTCTGTATAAATAAGCTCTCTTGGTTCTTGACTGGATATTTAACTTCAAACATTGTTGCATGTTAACAGTTTCTAAGTCAGACAAAGCATGCTAGTAACGTGAAGTGAAAAGTTTTATGGCAAAGACAAAGTTAAAAAGCAGATTATCTTTCAATAAACGGTTTTACATGTGAAATGTGGTGCAGTCCTAAACTCTTCCTAGTGGGCAGATTTTCAACTTCAAAGCAATTATCATGTTGTATACGTCGGTAAGGAATGCTAAAATTTTTCTCAAGGTTAGCGTCTATGCTATTTTTCGCTGAGCTAGCCGGCGCACGTGGCTGCCTGCGGTGTGAGTCATTGTTTGTCTCTTTGTTGACATGTGTCGTTATTGGGATTAGGAGACCTAACTTCTACAAATTCACCTTGCCGAGAGGGTCCAGCCCTGTTTGAATCCCCCCAGTTCTGATGAAATTGGGGTCTGTCGTTATGATTATATCGTCTGTCGTCATGTCGGTAGTTCCTGTAGTTTCTTTCTTGTTAGTTAAGTGGTGGGCAATTTCTCCCAGAATTATCACTGCACGGTGGACAGTTGCGTCAGAAGTTATTTTGTCTCCCGTGATAATAATAGTTCTGGTTGCCATATTGTCTGTTTCTATGATGGTCTCTGTCATATTCATTACTACGGAAATGAGATCTTTCTCTGTAACTGTTACTCTGCCAGTGGTTGTCATATGGGTGGTGTCTGTTTTGTTCACGATTTGCGTTGTAAGAATAGCCTTGTTGTGTCCACTTATTATTTCTTTCATCGCAGAATTGTGACAGATGTGACCTGTAGTTGTGTTCCTGTTTTCGCGTCCCGCGATTGTCAGTATCAATTTCCAATTCTTGTAACAGTCCCTGAAAAGCTTCAATGTCGTCCTTGCAACGTCCTGCCAACATCAAATGTCGTAAATGTTCAGGAAATTTGATTAAGCAAATGCGAATGAGTTCTGAGAGGCTGTAAGGGTTTGACAGGTATGGATTCTTGTGCAACATGTCTTCAAAATATTTCGCAAGACTGGAAAATTCAGATTGTTCGAAATGTGTCATCATTATGGTGCTATTTTTTACTTGGTTTTGGGTAGCTTGAGACCAATATGCTGAGAGGAAGGCATGATAAAATTCTCCTTCACTGTGACAATCGTGAATGACCGATCGCATTTTTACAGCTGGTTCATTCTCTAAGTAGCCACACATAATTTCTAACTTGTGCTCTAATGACCGGTTGGGAGGAAAACAAAGAGAGAATTGATGAAGCCATGCTTGTGGATGAATGTCGTTGCCGGAATTCTTAAATGTTTTGAATTTACGTTTAGTAATAAACATCTTATAGTTAAAATCATCATGTCGGCGAGTCGCATGTCGGTCATTGTTACGTCGTTACGGCGGTTCCATCTCAAAATTCGGTGTACCTTGCCAATTTCTTTCATAATTTCCGAAGTGCCCTGTGTTATTATTTTGTGGCTTTTCCATATTTCTAAGTCCCTCTTCCTGTGTTGGAGCGCGAGTGTCCTCTGAAATATGTAATTTTTGTATTACTTGTGCCAACTGATCTTGTACTTCCCGGATCACTCTTTGGTGTTGCATATTAATTTGATTCTGATTTTGTTTGAATTTCTTAATTTGTTCATACTCTTCTCTGTCAGTGAAGGCTACAGGTCTTGTGTCACTCAGATCATCATCTACCTTTGTAGATAAGTTAGTGAACTGATCCGAAAGTTCGGCTACTTTCTCAGATAGTGAACTTATTTCCTCAGTGTGTTTTTCTGAACCAAGTTTCAGAGTGTCCATTTGTGTTGAAATCGTATCTACCGTGTCCTTTAAGTTTTCCTGAGTTTTTGCAAGTTGCGTAACCGAATCGGTAGATGCAAATGAGTCGTTTTTAGCTTGCAAGGTGTCGTGATTTTGATGAACAATAGTTTGCAGTTCCTTTACGGCTGCTTCGTGATTCTGTAATGCATTTTCATGACGCAAAAAAATAGGTTGGAAATGCTAAAAAATTTGTGTTTTTACGTCATTACAGATTTTTTGACATTTCGAATCGATTTTATGTTACTCAGTAGTTAAATCTTCACGTGTTTGTTCAAGTGTGGGGTTTAACTTTTGAAGATTTTGTTCCATTGTGTCTAACTTTTGAAGATTTTGTTCCAAAAGCAGAAAATGTGTCTTGACTTATTTGAGAAAACGGCGAGGACGAAAAACCTGAATCTACAGTATTTTCAATATTGTGTCCTCTCATTTCGGATTCCTGAGGCGAGCTGTTGCTGACCGATCGTTCGATAATGCTTCCCTGTTCACTAATTGTTTCTCTGTCTACACCATTATTTGCAGCCCACTCCATTTCCCTATGCATAATTACCAAATTACTACTTAGAAACTTTAGTTAATTCATTACACGGTGGCGCTAACACACAGCTTTCGTCTTCACTGTCATTTCTCAGTTTACTTTGGAGCCTAGTGTTACGTTTTTCACACACCATAATTATCACGTATTTCACACCATAACAATAAAAGCACAATTTGAAGAGCAAAAATAAGAAAACACATTAATATAGCACTGAAAATAATATCTAGTTAATTGCAAGTGCAGCTGTGAAATACTTGGTGCAAATCTACATGCATGCCACAACTGTTTTACTGTACAACAATGAAAAACTACAACTACAAAGGAAATTCTCTCTATAATTACGCGCTAGCAATAAACAATGGATACACTACAAGAAAAAATCAGAAGATTCAGGGTTCGAATCCTGGTAGGGTCGCCATATTAAACGTCCCCTTAGAAAAATTATTAAATTACTGTGCTGATAAACCTCTTACATTATTTGATTTTCAAACAGCTGAGCAGAACTGAACATACTCAGACATTTCACTCTTTACCTATTCTGATCAACACTAAACTGACACACAATATTTTTAGCGCAACGCAATCTGACTTTCAAAAATCCCTACAAAAGAATGGCCCTGACTAACAATAACCTCTACGAAACTTCCTGGCAGATTAAAACTGTGTGCCCGACCGAGACTCGAACTCGGGACCTTTGCCTTTCGCGGGCAAGTGCTCTACCAACTGAGCTACCGAAGCACGACTCACGCCCGGTACTCACAGCTTTACTTCTGCCAGTACCTCGCCTCCTACCTTCCAAACTTTACAGAAGCTCTCCTGCGAAACTTACAGAACTAGCACTCCTGAAAGAAAGGATATTGCGGAGACATGGCTTAGCCACAGCCTGGGGGATGTTTCCAGAATGAGATTTTCACTCTGCAGCGGAGTGTGCGCTGATATGAAACTTCCTGGCAGATTAAAACTGTGTGCCCGACCGAGACTCGAACTCGGGACCTTTGCCTTTCGCGGGCAAGTGCTCTACCAACTGAGCTACCGAAGCACGACTCACGCCCGGTACTCACAGCTTTACTTCTGCCAGTACCTCGCCTCCTACCTTCCTAACTTTACAGAAGCTCTCCTGCGAAACTTGCAGAACTAGCACTCCTGAAAGAAAGGATATTGCGGAGACATGGCTTAGCCACAGCCTGGGGGATGTTTCCAGAATGAGATTTTCACTCTGCAGCGGAGTGTGCGCTGATATGAAACTTCCTGGCAGATTAAAACTGTGTGCCCGACCGAGACTCGAACTCGGGACCTTTGCCTTTCGCGGGCAAGTGCTCTACCAACTGAGCCACCGAAGCACGACTCACGCCCGGTACTCACAGCTTTACTTCTGCCAGTACCTCGCCTCCTACCTTCCAAACTTTACAGAAGCTCTCCTGCGAAACTTGCAGAACTAGCACTCCTGAAAGAAAGGATATTGCGGAGACATGGCTTAGCCACAGCCTGGGGGATGTTTCCAGAATGAGATTTTCACTCTGCAGCGGAGTGTGCGCTGATATGAAACTTCCTGGCAGATTAAAACTGTGTGCCCGACCGAGACTCGAACTCGGGACCTTTGCCTTTCGCGGGCAAGTGCTCTACCAACTGAGCTACCGAAGCACGACTCACGCCCGGTACTCACAGCTTTACTTCTGCCAGTACCTCGCCTCCTACCTTCCAAACTTTACAGAAGCTCTCCTGCGAAACTTGCAGAACTAGCACTCCTGAAAGAAAGGATATTGCGGAGACATGGCTTAGCCACAGCCTGGGGGATGTTTCCAGAATGAGATTTTCACTCTGCAGCGGAGTGTGCGCTGATATGAAACTTCCTGGCAGATTAAAACTGTGTGCCCGACCGAGACTCGAACTCGGGACCTTTGCCTTTCGCGGGCAAGTGCTCTACCAACTGAGCTACCGAAGCACGACTCACGCCCGGTACTCACAGCTTTACTTCTGCCAGTACCTCGCCTCCTACCTTCCAAACTTTACAGAAGCTCTCCTGCGAAATTTGCAGAACTAGCACTCCTGAAAGAAAGGATATTGCGGAGACATGGCTTAGCCACAGCCTGGGGGATGTTTCCAGAATGAGATTTTCACTCTGCAGCGGAGTGTGCGCTGATATGAAACTTCCTGGCAGATTAAAACTGTGTGCCCGACCGAGACTCGAACTCGGGACCTTTGCCTTTCGCGGGCAAGTGCTCTACCAACTGAGCTACCGAAGCACGACTCACGCCCGGTACTCACAGCTTTACTTCTGCCTGTACCTCGCCTCCTACCTTCCAAACTTTACAGAAGCTCTCCTGCGAAACTTGCAGAACTAGCACTCCTGAAAGAAAGGATATTGCGGAGACATGGCTTAGCCACAGCCTGGGTGATGTTTCCAGAATGAGATTTTCACTCTGCAGCGGAGTGTGCGCTGATATGAAACTTCCTGGCAGATTAAAACTGTGTGCCCGGCCGAGACTCGAACTCGGGACCTTTGCCTTTCGCGGGCAAGTGCTCTACCAACTGAGCTACCGAAGCACGACTCACGCCCGGTACTCACAGCTTTACTTCTGCCAGTACCTCGCCTCCTACCTTCCAAACTTTACAGAAGCTCTCCTGCGAAACTTGCAGAACTAGCACTCCTGAAAGAAAGGATATTGCGGAGACATGGCTTAGCCACAGCCTGGGGGATGTTTCCAGAATGAGATTTTCACTCTGCAGCGGAGTGTGCGCTGATATGAAACTTCCTGGCAGATTAAAACTGTGTGCCCGACCGAGACTCGAACTCGGGACCTTTGCCTTTCGCGGGCAAGTGCTCTACCAACTGAGCTACCGAAGCACGACTCACGCCCGGTACTCACAGCTTTACTTCTGCCAGTACCTCGCCTCCTACCTTCCAAACTTTACAGAAGCTCTCCTGCGAAACTTGCAGAACTAGCACTCCTGAAAGAAAGGATATTGCGGAGACATGGCTTAGCCACAGCCTGGGGGATGTTTCCAGAATGAGATTTTCACTCTGCAGCGGAGTGTGCGCTGATATGAAACTTCCTGGCAGATTAAAACTGTGTGCCCGACCGAGACTCGAACTCGGGACCTTTGCCTTTCGCGGGCAAGTGCTCTACCAACTGAGCTACCGAAGCACGACTCACGCCCGGTACTCACAGCTTTACTTCTGCCAGTACCTCGCCTCCTACCTTCCAAACTTTACAGAAGCACTCCTGCGAAACTTGCAGAACTAGCACTCCTGAAAGAAAGGATATTGCGGAGACATGGCTTAGCCACAGCCTGGGGGATGTTTCCAGAATGAGATTTTCACTCTGCAGCGGAGTGTGCGCTGATATGAAACTTCCTGGCAGATTAAAACTGTGTGCCCGACCGAGACTCGAACTCGGGACCTTTGCCTTTCGCGGGCAAGTGCTCTACCAACTGAGCTACCGAAGCACGACTCACGCCCGGTACTCACAGCTTTACTTCTGCCAGTACCTCGCCTCCTACCTTCCAAACTTTACAGAAGCTCTCCTGCGAAACTTGCAGAACTAGCACTCCTGAAAGAAAGGATATTGCGGAGACATGGCTTAGCCACAGCCTGGGGGATGTTTCCAGAATGAGATTTTCACTCTGCAGCGGAGTGTGCGCTGATATGAAACTTCCTGGCAGATTAAAACTGTGTGCCCGACCGAGACTCGAACTCGGGACCTTTGCCTTTCGCGGGCAAGTGCTCTACCAACTGAGCTACCGAAGCACGACTCACGCCCGGTACTCACAGCTTTACTTCTGCCAGTACCTCGCCTCCTACCTTCCAAACTTTACAGAAGCTCTCCTGCGAAACTTGCAGAACTAGCACTCCTGAAAGAAAGGATATTGCGGAGACATGGCTTAGCCACAGCCTGGGGGATGTTTCCAGAATGAGATTTTCACTCTGCAGCGGAGTGTGCGCTGATATGAAACTTCCTGGCAGATTAAAACTGTGTGCCCGACCGAGACTCGAACTCGGGACCTTTGCCTTTCGCGGGCAAGTGCTCTACCAACTGAGCTACCGAAGCACGACTCACGCCCGGTACTCACAGCTTTACTTCTGCCAGTACCTCGCCTCCTACCTTCCAAACTTTACAGAAGCTCTCCTGCGAAACTTGCAGAACTAGCACTCCTGAAAGAAAGGATATTGCGGAGACATGGCTTAGCCACAGCCTGGGGGATGTTTCCAGAATGAGATTTTCACTCTGCAGCGGAGTGTGCGCTGATATGAAACTTCCTGGCAGATTAAAACTGTGTGCCCGACCGAGACTCGAACTCGGGGCCTTTGCCTTTCGCGGGCAAGTGCTCTACCAACTGAGCTACCGAAGCACGACTCACGCCCGGTACTCACAGCTTTACTTCTGCCAGTACCTCGCCTCCTACCTTCCAAACTTTACAGAAGCTCTCCTGCGAAACTTGCAGAACTAGCACTCCTGAAAGAAAGGATATTGCGGAGACATGGCTTAGCCACAGCCTGGGGGATGTTTCCAGAATGAGATTTTCACTCTGCAGCGGAGTGTGCGCTGATATGAAACTTCCTGGCAGATTAAAACTGTGTGCCCGACCGAGACTCGAACTCGGGACCTTTGCCTTTCGCGGGCAAGTGCTCTACCAACTGAGCTACCGAAGCACGACTCACGCCCGGTACTCACAGCTTTACTTCTGCCAGTACCTCGCCTCCTACCTTCCAAACTTTACAGAAGCTCTCCTGCGAAACTTGCAGAACTAGCACTCCTGAAAGAAAGGATATTGCGGAGACATGGCTTAGCCACAGCCTGGGGGATGTTTCCAGAATGAGATTTTCACTCTGCAGCGGAGTGTGCGCTGATATGAAACTTCCTGGCAGATTAAAACTGTGTGCCCGACCGAGACTCGAACTCGGGACCTTTGCCTTTCGCGGGCAAGTGCTGTACCAACTGAGCTACCGAAGCACGACTCACGCCCGGTACTCACAGCTTTACTTCTGCCAGTACCTCGCCTCCTACCTTCCAAACTTTACAGAAGCTCTCCTGCGAAACTTGCAGAACTAGCACTCCTGAAAGAAAGGATATTGCGGAGACATGGCTTAGCCACAGCCTGGGGGATGTTTCCAGAATGAGATTTTCACTCTGCAGCGGAGTGTGCGCTGATATGAAACTTCCTGGCAGATTAAAACTGTGTGCCCGACCGAGACTCGAACTCGGGACCTTTGCCTTTCGCGGGCAAGTGCTCTACCAACTGAGCTACCGAAGCACGACTCACGCCCGGTACTCACAGCTTTACTTCTGCCAGTACCTCGCCTCCTACCTTCCAAACTTTACAGAAGCTCTCCTGCGAAACTTGCAGAACTAGCACTCCTGAAAGAAAGGATATTGCGGAGACATGGCTTAGCCACAGCCTGGGGGATGTTTCCAGAATGAGATTTTCACTCTGCAGCGGAGTGTGCGCTGATATGAAACTTCCTGGCAGATTAAAACTGTGTGCCCGACCGAGACTCGAACTCGGCAGGAGAGCTTCTGTAAAGTTTGGAAGGTAGGAGGCGAGGTACTGGCAGAAGTAAAGCTGTGAGTACCGGGCGTGAGTCGTGCTTCGGTAGCTCAGTTGGTAGAGCACTTGCCCGCGAAAGGCAAAGGTCCCGAGTTCGAGTCTCGGTCGGGCACACAGTTTTAATCTGCCAGGAAGTTTCATATCAGCGCACACTCCGCTGCAGAGTGAAAATCTCATTCTGGAAACATCCCCCAGGCTGTGGCTAAGCCATGTCTCCGCAATATCCTTTCTTTCAGGAGTGCTAGTTCTGCAAGTTTCGCAGGAGAGCTTCTGTAAAGTTTGGAAGGTAGGAGGCGAGGTACTGGCAGAAGTAAAGCTGTGAGTACCGGGCGTGAGTCGTGCTTCGGTAGCTCAGTTGGTAGAGCACTTGCCCGCGAAAGGCAAAGGTCCCGAGTTCGAGTCTCGGTCGGGCACACAGTTTTAATCTGCCAGGAAGTTTCATATCAGCGCACACTCCGCTGCAGAGTGAAAATCTCATTCTGGAAACATCCCCCAGGCTGTGGCTAAGCCATGTCTCCGCAATATCCTTTCTTTCAGGAGTGCTAGTTCTGCAAGTTTCGCAGGAGAGCTTCTGTAAAGTTTGGAAGGTAGGAGGCGAGGTACTGGCAGAAGTAAAGCTGTGAGTACCGGGCGTGAGTCGTGCTTCGGTAGCTCAGTTGGTAGAGCACTTGCCCACGAAAGGCAAAGGTCCCGAGTTCGAGTCTCGGTCGGGCACACAGTTTTAATCTGCCAGGAAGTTTCATATCAGCGCACACTCCGCTGCAGAGTGAAAATCTCATTCTGGAAACATCCCCCAGGCTGTGGCTAAGCCATGTCTCCGCAATATCCTTTCTTTCAGGAGTGCTAGTTCTGCAAGTTTCGCAGGAGAGCTTCTGTAAAGTTTGGAAGGTAGGAGGCGAGGTACTGGCAGAAGTAAAGCTGTGAGTACCGGGCGTGAGTCGTGCTTCGGTAGCTCAGTTGGTAGAGCACTTGCCCGCGAAAGGCAAAGGTCCCGAGTTCGAGTCTCGGTCGGGCACACAGTTTTAATCTGCCAGGAAGTTTCATATCAGCGCACACTCCGCTGCAGAGTGAAAATCTCATTCTGGAAACATCCCCCAGGCTGTGGCTAAGCCATGTCTCCGCAATATCCTTTCTTTCAGGAGTGCTAGTTCTGCAAGTTTCGCAGGAGAGCTTCTGTAAAGTTTGGAAGGTAGGAGGCGAGGTACTGGCAGAAGTAAAGCTGTGAGTAACGGGCGTGAGTCGTGCTTCGGTAGCTCAGTTGGTAGAGCACTTGCCCGCGAAAGGCAAAGGTCCCGAGTTCGAGTCTCGGTCGGGCACACAGTTTTAATCTGCCAGGAAGTTTCATATCAGCGCACACTCCGCTGCAGAGTGAAAATCTCATTCTGGAAACATCCCCCAGGCTGTGGCTAAGCCATGTCTCCGCAATATCCTTTCTTTCAGGAGTGCTAGTTCTGCAAGTTTCGCAGGAGAGCTTCTGTAAAGTTTGGAAGGTAGGAGGCGAGGTACTGGCAGAAGTAAAGCTGTGAGTACCGGGCGTGAGTCGTGCTTCGGTAGCTCAGTTGGTAGAGCACTTGCCCGCGAATGGCAAAGGTCCCGAGTTCGAGTCTCGGTCGGGCACACAGTTTTAATCTGCCAGGAAGTTTCATATCAGCGCACACTCCGCTGCAGAGTGAAAATCTCATTCTGGAAACATCCCCCAGGCTGTGGCTAAGCCATGTCTCCGCAATATCCTTTCTTTCAGGAGTGCTAGTTCTGCAAGTTTCGCAGGAGAGCTTCTGTAAAGTTTGGAAGGTAGGAGGCGAGGTACTGGCAGAAGTAAAGCTGTGAGTACCGGGCGTGAGTCGTGCTTCGGTAGCTCAGTTGGTAGAGCACTTGCCCGCGAAAGGCAAAGGTCCCGAGTTCGAGTCTCGGTCGGGCACACAGTTTTAATCTGCCAGGAAGTTTCATATCAGCGCACACTCCGCTGCAGAGTGAAAATCTCATTCTGGAATAACCTCTACCTTTCATGAATCACTTACCTCACAAAAATCTTCGTTACTTAAACTACTGCAATACAGCGAGCGCCACTACTGCCAGCTAAATAAAATATTCTAAACTACTGAAGGCACTAACTACTGATAGGCATAGTTAGCAAATGAAAGAAAGATTTTGATAGAGAACAAACATTGTATTTACCTTAATAGTGTTCAAATGTCATAATATATATAGCAGTTCATGACATCCAGTCTTACAAATTTACTGTCGCTGTCCAGATCATCCGCTCTCAAAACTCCGCCATCTCACTCCCCACATCCACCACTGCTGGCGGCTCACCTCCAATGGCGCAACGCTACGTGCTGTTAACAGCCAACTGCCCAACACTGCAATGGCGAATTTTATAACAATACCGACCAGCCTCAGGCTGCACACAGCACAGTCAGTGATTTTCATATAGAGCGCTACATGTCGTTACCAATATAAAAACCTAAACAGCCTGCTTACATAAATAACTATCGCATGTTGTGTAGCAGAGTAAATATATTATTACTATATGGTATTCTTTAATGGGCTGTAGGGCTGTAAGTCGGATGAAACACATCAGTTACAGAAATCGTAGCACTTTTGCCTCTTGGAAGTTCTTTTATTACCTTTTGCACACTATTACAATTGAGGATCTACAGTCATTTTCAATTGATCCCTTATTATCAAGCACATTGCATGGCGAATCATATGACAAGAATATTATCAACAAAATCTGTCAAAACAGTGCACATCATGTTAACCACACACGTATATAAAACAAGCATTAACTCCCAAATTCGACGTCAGCTATTGGTGATTTGGCACACCATAAGTAGTAGAACAAGGCCGACGTCTCATCGCTCTGTTATCATCCAAGATGGCAGCTGTGATTTCAGATGATGATGCGAGTACCATTATCGAAGATGATGGCCATGACTTCAGCTGATGATGCAAGTACCGTTATCCAACATGATGGCTGTGAAGTCAGCTGATGACATGAGTACTGTTATCCAAGATGGTGGTTCTTGGCAGGAAAGAGCAACGCCCCACTGCCACGATTGCCTGTGGGGAAAACTTGAATTTTGGCAGGAAATTCAATTCTGTGCTTCTATGGGTCCCCGTTCCCCCTTTCTGACTCTTTTGCATGATTTTTGAGGGAATTTTGCTCTAAGAGCTTACTCCTGCAGCTGAGGGAAGTTGGTAGGTGTTAACGTCACTAGAGACTACTCATAATGTCATTCAATTCGAATATAATTTGTTTAAATTTGTTGACATTTGTTTACATTTATTGTCTACCTGCAGCAGTAGGGGTTTAGTGTGCTGTTACCACCACAAGAGGGTGAGATATTGGTGCTTGTTGAGCTGGAGTGGGAAAAGTGGTGGGGAAAATGAATCAGCCTGTTCTGGGCTGATGTAGAGAGGAAATAGTGTACTTTATTATTTCAGAACAATTTCTTTAGGGACGGATTTCACCTAGTTTATTTATTATGCTGATACAAATCACTCACCCTGATGTGCGTAAGATCATAATATACAGATTCTAGACCTGGAAACTACTCTTAAATAATGCAGTACACTATTGTGCAGAGACGCAAACAACTCGTAACTTACCGAAATAATCCTGTACAAAGCATCAGACGTAAAAACTACTCATAGATCATCGAAGTAGTGCATGCAGACACGCTCACAACACTTAAACACCTCAAAAAATAATACAGTGCACGAACACTCAGTGCTTGTAAAAAATCGCAACGTCTCAGCAACTCGAACCCTGATTCTGCTAGATGGAAAAGGCTAAGTGCACTCCCTAACACATGGAAACTGTTGAGATGCTGGACAGGTAAGTTAGGTTAGTGTACTTTATTTTTTTTGGTCGGGAAACTGACGCAAATATCGATTCGAAGTACGCAATTAATAACAATGATGAGTTCTAATTACACAACTATATGCATAGCGCTGCTTAAGAACGACTTAAAATGGCAATACACCTCAAAAACTGACGATACCATGTTATCTGCTGGGAAAAAATTCGTAATACCACTCGAAACTGATGCACATATCCATCCTAATTACGTAATTAATCACAGTCCTAATTACATAACTATATGCATAGTGCTGCACAAGGACAGCTGAAAATCGCAATACAGCTCAAAAACTAACCATGCTATTGGTGTTATCCTACTGGGAAAAAATTTCACAATACCACTGGAAACTGACAAAGATATCGATCCTAACTACGTAATTAATCACAAAGATCGATCCTAATTACATAGATACACAAGGACGGATTAAAATCGCAATAAATCTCAAAAACTGATGATACCATACAACTGGTATTATCCTGCTGGCCAAAAATTTCGCAGTAGCACCCGAAACTGACCCAAATATAGATCCTAATTACCTAATTAACCACAAAGATCGGAATTAAATACACAACTATATGCAAAACACTACGCAAGTATGGCAGAAAAGTGCAATACGCTGTAAAAACTGACGGTACCATACAAATGGTGTTATCCTGCTGGCAAAAAAATTCCCAGTACCAGTAGAAAACAACGACAGAAACACTCAAACCCTACCCTACACGAACAAGGTAGGGGAAATACGTTCAACTGACTAGATGATGGTGTTGGACAGAGAGGAGTTTAAAAGGTATATTACCTGCAAGCACACAGCATTTATCGCTGTTTGACGTCACCGTCCACTACACACCCCTACTAAACATCACCCTACAGCCCAGCTAACCGAAGCCAATACAAGCTATCACAGCTGATGGAAAAAAATGCGTCACCGTTCTAATTACACTTCAAAATTGTCATGGAAAAACCAGCAGTCATATTGAATGGGTCATAATGCAGCACATGTACTGGTGAAAATCGTCGTCCTAACAGACTGTAGAGGGGTGGTAGTTGAATGTGTGTTCTCCTCCATGTACAATCACTAACTGCTGAACATCCACCTACGGGATGGAAGGACTGAGGGAGGGAGCTACTCCACTGACAGCCTTGTGGCTTGTGATGGCCGTTGTCCACCTGGAAGCGATGGTCCTTCACCAACACAAAAGCGGGGATAGAGATAAAAGGGCGGCTTTCCCAAATGAATCTTGGTCGTCTAAAGTACAGTGGCATAGCCACCCCTAATGGTTAGGAGACGCCGCTGCGACGACGAGCTGTCACAGACTAGACAGGTCCTCAACGCCTCCACTAGACCTCTCGTTCTGGAATGGAAAACATTTTTGTTTAACATCGTGTAGGACGCTCCAGCAGGGGCTGGGGCAGAATTGCGGCCTTTTAGAGAACTCGCCCGCCCATCTGCGTTGGGTTGTTTAACATCAACTTGACTCCTATAATAAAGCAACTATTAAAAAAGAGGAGAAAAAAACATTAATGATGATATTAAATGTCCTCTTTCCATGAAAATAGACGAAGTCCAGATTGATTTAGTTTTATGAGCATAATCGGTGTAGTTATTTACGTTTGACTGAGAAACTTATCCCATCTGCAAAGACTATTATGTGAAAACTCAAAAAAAAAGAAGAATCTGAAATTTCCACTCACGTATACCGATGTCAGTGATATAACAGATTCCAAATCATATTTATAATTACAAAGTCAACTAAGGTGTTTCCCATGTGTGGAGAACCAGGAAACGTGATCTACACCCGTCTTTCACCTGCTAGATGCACTCAATACACACCACAGTCGATCTCCTCTCAACCAAATAAAGACAGGAAATGTGAAGAAGCAGCATCACTTTTAACATGGATACTTGTATGCGCCGGTAGAACCAAGAGCGCTTATGATGGTAATATGGTTCTGTTTTTTAACATCTTACAGCTTGTAAGACGATAAGGCCTCTAAGATAGTATGCTATCACTAGCAATAAAACCTAATGAGTCATGTTCACTCATTGTTGATTATTGGTCAGTATGACAGGGCTATTACAAATGATTGAAGCGATTTCATAAATTCACTGTAGCTCCATTCATTGACATATGGTCACGACACACTACAGATACGTAGAAAAACTTATAAAGTTTTGTTCGGCTGAAGCCGCACTTCAGGTTTCTGCCGCCAGAGCGCTCGAGAGCGCAGTCAGACACAATGGCGACAGGAGCCGAGAAAGCGTATGTCGTGCTTGAAATGCTCTCACGTCAGTCAGTCATAACAGTGCAACGACACTTCAGGACGAAGTTCAACAAAGATCCACCAACTGCTAACTCCATTCGGCGATGGTATGCGCAGTTTAAAGCTTCTGGATGCCTCTGTAAGGGGAATCAACGGGTCGGCCTGCAGTGAGCGAAGAAACGGTTGAACGCGCGCGGGCAAGTTTCACGCGCAGCCCGTGGAAGTCGACGAATAAAGCAAGCAGGGAGCTAAACGTACCACAGCCGACGGTTTGGAAAATCTTACGGAAAAGGCTAAAGCAGAAGCCTTACCGTTTACAATTGCTACAAGCCCTGACACCCGGTGACAAAGTCAAACGCTTTGAATTTTCGGCGCGGTTGCAACAGCTCATGGAAGAGGATGCGTTCAGTGCGAAACTTGTTTTCAGTGATGAAGCAACATTTTTTCTTAATGGTGAAGTGAACAGACACAATGTGCGAATCTGGGCGATAGAGAATCCTCACGCATTTGTGCAGCAAATTCGCAATTCTCCGAAAGTTAATTTGTTTTGTGCAATCTCACAGTTTAAAGTTTACGGCCCCTTCTTCTTCTGCGAAAAAAACGTTACAGGACACGTGTATCTGGACATGCTTGAAAATTGGCTCATTCCACAACTGGAGACCGACAGCGCCGACTTCATCTTTCAACAGGATGGTGCTCCACCGCACTTCCCTCATGCGTTCGGCATTTCTTAAACATGAGATTGGAAAACCGATGGATCGGTCGTGGTGGAGATCTTGATCAGCAATTCATGTCATGGCCTCCACGCTCTCCCGACTTAACACCATGTGATTTCTTTCTGTGGGGTTATGTGAAAGATTCAGTGTTTAAACCTCCTCTACCCAGAAACGTGCCAGAACTGCGAGCTCGCATCAGCCATGCTTTCGAACTCATTGATGGGGGCATGCTGCGCCGAGTGTGGGAGGAACTTGATTATCGGCTTGATGTCTGCCGAATCACTAAAGGGGCACATATCGAACATTTGTGAATGCCTAAAAAAACTTTTTGAGTTTTTGTATGTGTGTGCAAAGCATTGTGAAAATATCTCAAATAATAAAGTTATTGTAGAGATGTGAAATCGCTTCAATCATTTGTAATAACCCTGTATTTTGTATCGCTAGCAATCAGTATTGACGAAGTATCATAGTAGTAGGGAATGTGTGGTAGGTTCGCCATGAGCATCAGGTTTATAAAATACTTGTTTGTGTTCCAACATGTGCAAAGGAAACGACTATCTCCAGTCGTAAGGGAGGCATGAATTTCGTGTGGAATACTGTGATAGCAAAGGGAAGAGTACGTTAAGTCATAAAAATGCTACAGATGTTTCTATTTCCAGAGCAGCAGCTGTCAGCAGGGTGTATTTCCAATACTTCGCTCGTTGTCGAATATCATTCAATTGAAAAACCACTACCGTAAAATTTAATTGCAAGTATAGCGATCAAATATGTACGTTACCGATTTCGCAGGATGATTGTCTCTATGTGGACTTGGCGCGACGGCAGTGGCCTGTGGCGGGAATGATTAACATTTCCCACTAACAGCATGGGCCATCCAAGTGGACAGACGTGTTGCAACCTAAGGATGTAGTTGACTTAACCACCTCATCCTCTAGACGGCCGAATAGCGGAATATGTGCTGGACAGCTATCGGGATTGCATGGAAATTTGAGAAGATTCAATATGGACATGTGTTTGTTCTGGACCATTACTCCCTCCCGTGTACATTGTCTGACTGATTGCTTCTTCACATTTCCGATTCTTATTTGGTTGAGAGAAGATCGATTGTGGTGTATGTTGAGTGCATCTAGCAGGTGAAAGACTGGTGGAGGACACGTTTGCTGGTTTCCAAACATGAGAAACACTTTAGTTGACTTTGTTAATTATAAGAATGATTTGGAATCTATTATATCACCGACATCGGTATTCGCGAGTGGAAATATCAATTTCCTCTTTTTCGAGTTTTCACGTGAAGGTCTTCGCAGATGGAGTAAGTTTCTCAGTCGAACATAAAAACTATGCCGACTTTGCTCATAAAACTAAATGAAAATTTAACTATTTTCGTGCAAAGAGGACATTTATTACGGTCGCAAATGTTTATTTTTTTTCCTTTTTTTGAATAGTTGCTTTACTATGGGAGTCACGTTGATGTTAAATAATCCAGCACAGAACGGTGGGGAGTTCTCTACGAGACCGCAGTTCTGTCCCAGCCCATGCTGGAGCGTTCTACATGACGTTACACAAAAGTGTTTTCCATCCCAGAACAAAGGGCCTATTAGAGGTGTTGAGGACCTGTCTAACCTGTGACAGCTGGTCGCCGCAACGGAGCCTCCTAACCGTTAGGGGTGGCTTTGCCACTATACTTTACATGATCAAGATGCATTTGGGAAAGCTGCTCTTTTACCTCTATATCTGCTTTTGTGTTGGTGAAGAATCATCGCTTCAAGGCAGACAGCGGCCATCACGAGCTGCGAGGATGTCAGTGGAGTAGCTAACTCCCTCAGTCCTTCCATCCCGTAGGTGGATTTTCGGCAGTTTGTGATTGTACATGGAGGAGAACACACATTCAACTACCACCCCATCTGTAGTCTTTTAGGACAACGATTTTTCCCAATACATGTGCTGCATTATGACCCATTCAATATGGGTGCTGGTTTTTTCACGCCACTTTCGAAGTGCAATTAGAACTGACACATTTATTCTGTCACCTGTGATAGCTTGTACTGGCTTCGGTTAGCTGAGCTGTAGGGTGACTTTTAGTAGGGGTGTGTAGTGGACGGTGACGTCAAACTGCGGTGTATGCTGTATGCTTGCAGCTAATATATTTTTTAAACTCCTCTCTGTCCAACACCAGCATCTAGTCTTCCCCCCACCCCCCACCCCCTTAGCTTGTAGGTGTATGGTAGAGTTCGAGTGTTTCTGACGCTCTTTTCGAGTGGTATTGTGAAATTTTTGCCAGCTGGATAACACCAGTTCTTGAATTTTATTGCGATCTTAAGCCGTCCTTGTGCAGAGCTGTGCATATAGTTATGTAATTACGACCAACCTCTGTGATTAATTACGTAATTAGAATCTATATTTGTGTCAGTTCCCCGTCAAAAATACATAGAGTAACTAACCCAACGTTCCTCTCCCACATCTGGACAGTTTTCAAGTGTTGGAAGTGCACTTAAGCTTTTCATTCTACTAGAATCAGGCTTCGAGTTGCTGAGACGTTCGTTTGTTTTTTTTTTAATGCGCACTGAGTGTTTTTGTATACTGCATTATTTTTTGCGGTGTTTAAGCGTTGTGAGCGTGTTTGCATGCATTATTTCTGTGATCTACGAATAGTTTGCACGTCTGTATGCTGTGTACTGGAGTATTCGGCAATAATATGAATCGTTTGCGTCTCTGCACATCAGTGTACTGCATTGGTTGAAATGGCCCTGAGCACTATGGGACTTATCATCCGAGGCCATCAGTCCCCTAGAACTTAGAACTACTTAAACGTAACTCACCTAAGGACATCACACACATCCATGCCTGAGGCAGGATTCGAACCTGCGACCGTAGCGGTCGCGCGGTTCCAGACTGTAGCGCCTAGAACCACTCGGCCACCTCGACCGCCTGTACTGCATTATCTAAGAGTAGTTTCCATGTCTGTAATCTGTATATTGTGACCTCAAGCACGTCAGGGCAGGTGTTTTGTATCAGCATAAAAAATAAACTAGGTGAAATCCGTCCCTAAATAAATTGTTCTGGAAATAATAGTGGACACTTCTTCCTCTCTCCAGCAGCCCAGAACATGCTGATTTATTGTCCCACCAATTTTCCCCCTCCAGGCCATCGGGGGAGGGGGGAGGGGGAGGCTAGGGGACATGTGCCACTGAGAAATACACATGACATCATCATGATGTTGTGCTCCTATGGACTGAACTGCATGATCACTTAGCCTATTGCGGCGCCCTCTAGTGACGAACTCGCCAAGTAGGTCCACTGGATCAGAGGCAGTTGTCTCTTGTGTGGTAGGAGCTGAAACAGATGTTTCCATGCATTCTTAATGCATCTTTAATGCAAAGCATTTATTCGCAGGACCATATTGTTCCTTTTCATATGTTCAAGCATTAACGATCGCTTGCCGGCCTGTATGGCCTAGCGGTTCTAGGCGCTTCAGTCTGGAACCGCGCGACCTCTACGGTCGCAGGTTCGCATCCTGCCTTGGGCATGGATGTGTGTGGTGTCCTTAGATTAGTTAGGTTTAAGTAGTTCTAAGTTCTGGGGGACTGATGGCCTCAGATGTTAAGTCTCATACTGCTCAGAGCCATTTAATGCTCACTTTCATTCTTCATGCAGTAACCTGTGGATAGACTCCTCAGCTGAATGGGTGCATGTAATACAGCTATTAAAACATCCCCTGTCTGGCACCAACATCTTGCTAAGTGAATACATGCTCCTGCCACACCAACAGCTCAACAAGCATCTATATCTCAACCTCTTGTGCCAGTAATACCACACTGAGCCCCTACTGCTATAGGTAGATAATAAATTTAAACAAATTTATACAAATTTATGCAAATTATATTCGAATTGAATGACATCGTGAGCAGTCTCTAGTGGAGGCAACACCACACTAACTCAGCTGCAGGAGTGTGCTCTAAGAGGAAAATTCCCTCAAAAATTCGAAATCTCCACCCATTTCCCATGAGGATGCCAAACCATCATTAAAAAATGTCGGAAAGGGGGAGGGGGGAGCTGTGGAAGCAAGTAATTCAATTTGCAGCCAACATTCAAATTTCCCAGTCAGGTGTGGCAGGGGGGGCGTTGCATTTTCCTGCCAAAAGACGCCATCTTGGGTACTCACGTCATTTGTTGACATCATGGCTGCCACCTTGGATAACAGTACTTTCAGTACTCGCTTCATCAACCGACGTCACAGAAGCCATCTTGGATAATTATACTCGCATCATCAGCTGACGTCACGGCTGCCATCTTCTATAACTGTACTAGCGTCATCAGCGGACGTCACGGCCGCCATCTTGGATGACGTCAGCGTGGGGTGGCGCTGCCCCGGTTCTACTACTACCATATATGTGGGATTGACAAGATGTTGCCTTTGATTTTCTAGACATGTGCTACAACTTGAATTTTGCTTATACTACTACTACTACTAATAATAATAATAATAACATACAAGACAGTGCTACAGAGCCGAAATTGTAATATTGTCAGAAAGATAGTAATTGTGAGGCTTATAACAATGAAAATTTTACGTGACTGTCACCACTAGAAGTAGGAAAATCATCGATCGTGTTTGCAGTAATGGAGGTGAATTATTTCCTCATCACCATGGGAACAGTGATAATGGGACAATGGCACATCTCTAAACCTATGAAAACGTTCAACACGAATTGCAGGGAAAGTGAAGTGGAAAAATTACTTCTTAAGTAATAGAATCCAGAATGTTATCGTCGCTGGAGTGTATTCATCAGAGACGAAGGTATCGGCAGGAGTGAGTCAGGAAAGTGTGACAGGACCGCTGTTTCTTTCCATATAAATAAATGGTCTGGCAGTCAGAGTGGGAAGCAGTCTGGGGTTGTTTGCTAATGACGCTGTGGTCTGCGGGAGGTTGTCTATGATGAATGTCTGTAGGATGACAAAAGATGACTTGCATAACATTTCTAGTTAGTGTGATGAATGGGAGCACCACTGAATGTAGAAAAACGTAACCTAATGCCCATGAGGAAAAAAACAAACCAGTAATGTTCGGATACAGCATTATCAGCGCCCTGCTTGACACAGTCACGTCGTTTAAATATCTAGGCGTAACGTTGCAAAGCGATATGAAATGGAACTACGAATATCATGTGAGAACTGTGGTGGAGAAGGCCAGTGGACGACTTCAGTTGATTGGGAGAATTTTAACGAAAGTGTGGAGCACCTGTAAAGGAGACCGCACATAGGACGCTGGTGCTACCTATTCTTGAGTACTGCTAGAGTGTTTCGGGTTCCGTGACAGGTTGGATTGAATGACGACATCGAAGCAGTTCAGAGACGGGGTACTGGATTTATTACCATTAGGTTCGGACAACACGTGTTATAGAAATCCTTCGGGAATTAAAATGGGAATACCTGGAGGGAAGGCGACGTTCTTTTCGAGAAGCGGTATTGAGGAAATTTAGGGAAGCGGCATTTGAAGCTGAGTGCCAAACGGTTCTACTGCCGCCAACATACAATGCGCGTAATGATCACGCTCTATCTGCGAGTGGAACAGGAAAGATAACGACTAGCACTGGCACAAGATAGCCTCTGCCATGCACAGTACGATAGCTTGCGGAGTGTGTATACAGATGCAGACGTAGATGAAGATTTCGATTAGAAATTGGTCATTAGTATGAAGATATATTAGATAGGGAAATGAAAATAACTTTCAGAGAATTCGAAAGTAAAAACATTAATACAACTGCAAAATAGGAATTCCACTGTTCAACGTGAAGAAGAGAAAGAATTGGTGAATAGAGAACAGGGAGTACACTGATGGTTCTGAGAAAGTGGGGGAAGTACTGTTTTATTGATGGCTTTGAGTGCGTAGGGTATCGACCGTAGGGCCAAAGTTTAACAGAACTTTGGAGAAAATGCAGTCAAACAAGAGAGAAGAGATACATAACATTTCTACGAAATTTCTGTAATCGTGGGAAAATCGCTACAGTGCAGAATACGTACAACTGGAGAAATGCCGTCGAACTTTGAGAAGAACGTTTACACTATTGCGAAAACAGCAGATCATTTCGTGATCTATTGCATACAGAGAATCTTTCAGACGAAAATCTTTTTTATATTAATAAAGCTAACGACATCATTTAGTTAGTTCTGATATCATAGTTGAAAAGAAAAAAAAAGATTCAAAATATCGAGACACTGTTTTACAATTCGTCAATTTAAAACTGTTCAACAATGTAAAGAGGTTCCAGATGTTTTAAACCGGCTATTTATTCACTGTAGTGAAATACAGGTAACAAAGCATGTACATGAACCAACAAGGAACAATGAGAGCGGGTGATCAGTGCAGATTCATGGCTACTGTCTTTCTTTGTCACTCATAATGTTTTATATCAAAGAAGCAATGCAGGGAATCAAAGGCAGATTGCGAAATGGGATTACAATTCGATTTATTGGAAAAACTCTTTCGATGATAAGGTTTGATTTGTTGTGATATTGATGATAAGGTTTGATTTGTTGTGATATTGATGTCCTCTGTTCAAAGGATTTCTGGACCTGTGGAATCCGTGCAAACCAGCGAATGGTCTACTCACCACAGAAGGTAAACGCATGGAAGCAAAATCCATGGAAGCAGACTGACACAGGTAAATATAGCTTACTCGACAAAAGACATCTACTAGTATTAAATAGTGCCTTCTGAGAATGTGTGGAGCTCATCATTTAATGGAGGCTCGAGATAAGCCTTTGAAAATGTGAAAAGCTGTTACATTAATAACCGGTGTAACCGCCAGAACGTTGAAGGCAAGCAGGTATAGGTGCATGAAATGTGTTGTACAGGTGTCGGATGTCAGTTTCTGAGATGTTGTTCCATGCGTGTTGCTCTTGATGAGTCAATAACGAGACGGTTAATGCTGTTTGTGGGTGAGGCTGGAGTTGTTGTCCGATAATGTCTCGATATGTGCTAATTGGAGACAAATTTGGTGATGGAGAAGGCCAAAGCAACATACTGACACATTGTAGAGAATGTAGGGTTACATCAACGGTCTGAGGGCAAGCGTTATCATGTTGGAAAACACCCCCTCGAATGCTGTTCATGAAAGGCAGCACAACAGATCGAATCACTAGATCAACGTACAAATTTTCAGCCAGGAGACGTGGAATAACCACGAGATTGCTCCAGCTCTCATATGATATCGCACCACAAACTAACTCCAGAGGGACCAGTGTGTCTAGTACGCATGCAAGTCAGCTGCAGGCTCTCAACTGGCATCCTTCTAACCAATACAGGCCACCACTGTCACTGAGGCAGAATCAGCTGTCATCAGAAAAGACAATGGATTTCCACCCCGCCCTCCAATGAGCTCTCGCTTAACGCCATCGAAGTCTCAGATGGCGGTTTGTGGTCAGTGAACTACACATTAAAGGGCATCTAGTTACGGGCTTTGAAGTAACCGATTTCTAAGAGTACATTGTGTCACTGTGGCGCTACCTGCTGCTCAGGTTGCTGCTACAGTTACAGGTACATGCGCCAGATCCATAAGCCCAACACGTATACCACACCAGTGGCAAAAAACAGTCAATACCGTCACTGCGCGATAGCGATACAGTTGTTGCCGATGACAGTGCCACTAAAGCGGAGTTACTACATACAGTTTTCCGTAATTCCTTCACGAAGGAAGACGAAGTAAATATTTCAGAATTCGAAACCAGAACAGCTGTTAGCATGAGTAACATAAAGGTAGATATCTTAGGTGTTTCGAAACAACTCAAATCACTTAAGAAAGGCAAATTTTCCGGTCCAGATGATATACCAATCAGGTTCCTTTCAGAGTATACAGAAAAAATAGCGCCTGTCTTGACAATCATATGCAACCGCTCACTTGACGAAAGGTCTGTTCCTAAAGACTGGAAAGTAGCACGGGTCACACTAATATTCAATAAAGGAAATAGGAGTAAACCATTGAATTACAGACCCATATCACTGACCTCATTTTGTAGTAGGATTTTGTAGCATATACTGTATTCGAACATTATGAATCATCCTGAAGAAAATGGCACATTGATCCATAACCAACACCGATTCAGAAAATATCGTTCTTGTGCAACACAGCTAGCTCTTTATTCCCATGAAGTAATGAGTGCTGTCGACGAGGGATCTCAGATCGATTCCATATTCCTAGATTTCCAGAAGGCTTTTAATACCGTTCCTCACAAGCGACTATTAATCAAATTGCGTGCCTTTGGAGTATCCTCTCAGTTGTATGACTGGATCTGTGATTTCCTTTCAGAGAGGTCACAGTTCGTAGTGATAGAAGGTAAATCATCGAGTAGAACAGAAGTGACATCTGGCGTTCCGCACGGTAGTGTCATAGGACCTCTGCTGTTCCTGATTTACGTAAATGATCTAGGTGATAATCTGAACAGCCCCCTTCGATTGTTTGAAGATGACGCTGTAATTTACCGTCTAGTAAAATCATCAGACTATCAATTCCAATTACAAAATGATCTAGAGAGAATTTCTGTATGGTGCGAAAAGTGGCAATTGGCACTAAACAAAGAAAAGTGCGAGGTCATTCACACGGATACTAAAAGAAAACCGATAAATTTTGGGTATACGATAAATCGCACAAATCTAAGGGCTGTCAATTCGACTAAATACCTAGGAATTACAATTACGAGCAACTTAAATTGGAAATACCACATGTATAATATTGTGGGGAAGGCGAAACAAAGACTGCGCCTTGTTGGCAGAACACTTAGAAGATGCGACAAACCTACTAAAGAGACAGCCTACAATACATTTGTCCGTCCTCTGCTTTAAAACTGCTGCGTGGTGAGGGATCCTTGCCAGGTAGGATTGACGGAGGATATCGAAAAAGTGCAAAGAAGGGCAGCTCGTTTCGTGTTATCGCGCAATAGGGGTGAGAGTGTCACTGATATGATACGAGAGTTCGGGTGGCAGTCACTGAAACAAAGGCGGTTTTCTTTGCGGCGAGATCTATTTACGAAATTTCAATCACCAACTTTCTCTTCCGAATGCGAAAGTATTTGTTGACACCCACCTACGTAGGGAGAAATGATAATCATAATAAAATAAGGGAAATCAGAGCTCGGACGGAAAGATTTAGGTGTTCCTTTTTCCCACGCGCCATTTGAGAGTGGAATGGTAGAGAAGTAGTATGCAAATGGTTCGATGAACCCTCTGCCATGCACTTAAGTGTGAATTGCAGAGTAACCATGAAGATGTAGACGATGGTCGTTCCGGTAGTGCCACGTGGCTGTCCGCAGCCAAGTTTTCTTACGACTGTACATTCCCTTGACCACCGCTGTAAGCAGTAATGTACAGTGGCCACATTCCTGCCAAGTCTTTCTGCAGTATCGCAGAAGGATCATCTAGTTACTCGTAGCACTATTACAGGATCTCATTCAAACTCAGTGAGATGTTGATAATGGCGTCGTTGTCGCCTTAAGGACATTCGTGACTAACAAGCTAAGCTCGTTCAATTTCAAAGGTAACTAACGCTCAAGAAGTCGCAGGATGTATTTAAAGCAAACGTGATTTGCGTCCTCATAGTGGTGCTACTAGTACAACTCTTATGCGACTGTCCCAAAATTTGAGTAGACATAATATTTCAGATGTATAAACACGCCTACCAACTTCCATTTATCTCGAACAACTCAGTGCTAGTGCTGGGATTTTTTTCATCAGTGCATAAGAAGCAGTTAAATGAACTAGCAAAGATACTGCCAAGATAGTTCCGATTACGCTGCAGAACTTTCGCTTAAAGCCCTTACACATCCTCCACACATTCCCAATTTTCATATTTTTGCAGCACTGAAAAATGTCTTTCGTGGCCATCGGTTTGCTCCGGACTAAGGGGTACAGTCATAATTCCGTAAGAGACCGCGAAGTGTTTTCCTCACAGTGGAACAAATGTACTAACAGTATTTCTTTTGAAACTAGAAACTCTGGAAGCGCGCACCGCGGAATTTGAATCCCCGCTAGACGTCATGGACGTCGAAGACCAATAGAGGTCTCTGCACCATCGTGACGTAAGCTGTGGCGGCGCGAGCCTCCTGGCCCGCATTTAGAGTGAGGGCGTCACAGTGGAACACGTGGTTGCAGCGGCCAATAGCGGCGTCCCCGATCGAGTACTTAAGCGCCTTCCCGTTGCTCAGCCTGACCGCCCGCCCGCCTTCTCCAGTACGCCGATGACACCGCCTTCCTTGCCCTCGCCCTCACCCTGCAACGATCCCAAAACCTTCTCCAATCCCATCTTGCGGTTCACCGCTTGGTGTAACCAGTGGTTGCTCAAGGTCAATCCTGCCAAGACCCAGGCGATCATTGTAGGCAAAACCACCCCATCCTTCCGTCTCCTCGACTTCTATCTCATCATTTATGGCCGTCCTATCGCCCTCACCCCCACCCTTAAGCACTTTGGCGTCACCCTTGAACGTCGCCTCTCCTGGACCACCCATCTCCAGACAATTCAAGCCAAGGCACGCTTCCGACTCCGTCCCCTCAAGCTCCTTTCTGGCCACACATGGGGTCTGGACACCTCCACCATCGTCCACACCTATAAGTCCCTTATCTGCCCTATCCTCTGCTACGCTCATTTCGCCTGGTCTCCGCCCCTCCTACCTTTTATAAATGCCTTCAAATCCTAGAACGCCATGAGCTCCACCTCGCCTATTGCATCCGTCTCCCCTCCCCCATGTGGATCCTCTATGACCTTATTCTGTTTCCGCACCTCCTTCTTTTCCTTGAACAGATACGGATCCTCTACATCTCCCGCAAATTTGATCCCCCTCACACGCTTGTCTCTCCCATCCTCTCCCAACCCTGTCCGCTGCCGCACCTGCATTCCCACATCTCACCTGCTCTCCATCTCTCCACTCTCCATACCCTTGCCCAAGGTGGCTTCCACCAGCTCCCCCTCCCTGATGATACCCTCATCCCCTCCATCTACCTGTCCTACCAACTTTGATCCTCCTCTCCTGCACCCTGTGTTTTTCTCCTGATGGAAACCCCTCTCCCTTCTCTCCCTCCTCCCCCCCCCCCTCTTTCCCTTTTGGGAGGTCCCCAGACTCGCACACGACTAGTGAAATTAGGCGCGCCGGAGATCTTCGCCTAGTGTTTGTGTGTGTGTGTGTCGTTGTGTTCAAGTGTTCCAGTGTTACTCGTTAGTGCTTGAACGTTCGAGTGTGCCATCTGTCCTCACTGTGCGTGTCTGAACATTTTTATTTTGGACTCTGCGCCCGTGAACGGTTCCGTGTGTTTTACTTTTGTATGTCTACGTTTGTATATCCACCCTGTCTGTTCTGCGATTGTCTTCTTTTGTCTCATTAGTTTCATCTGTGGCCGTAGAGCGGCGTAATGTGCCGCTGCTGGCCTACCTGTATCAGGTGTGAAATTAACAATAAAGAAAAATAAAGCTCAGCCTGCCAGTCTAACCAAGCATGCATCTCAGGACATATCGCCTCAGACAGCGTATTGACTTTCGTGTTTCTATACGAGTGGACGTGGTTGTCTTGTTTGGGTCGTGACTCTGTTGTCTGTCCTTGTTGTTGTCGTAAGGTCCTCCGTTGGTCGTGTCCGTCCTCTCCCGTTGTGTTGTTGTTCGCGGACCACTCCGCGGGTCACGCCGCGTTTCCTTCACTACAACCTCGCGACCGTTCCCGTCGCCGTTACAACAGAAACAGTTTACATATTTTTTTCCATCTGCATCCTTTTCATTTGATTGCTGAATACATATACTAGGCAAGCCGGCAGGTTGTGTTATTGTTTTTCACTATGAGCGACACCTGTGCAGTTCCTCAGTACGTTGTGAGTGTCAGTCGTGATCCGAACAGTGTTCCGTGTAGGCGTGTGTGCTTTATGTCTGAGCTAAGTGGCTTCGAAAGTAGGCAAATTGATCGAATGGTGGATGCTTCCATAACCAAGATAGCCGGAGTGTTTTGTGCTTTAAGAGGTACCATATCGAAGATTTATACCGCGTACACAGGAACAGGAAAAACAGCGTCTGCTAAATCACAACGCGGACGAAAGTGTATGTTGAGTGATGGTGATAAACGGTCATTGAAGAGGGCTGTGATGCCAAATAAGAGGATGACATCTGCGAAATTCACTGAAGAACGGGCCGTCACACTCGCCTAAACTGTCAAAAACATGAAAGAGCTCCATAAGCAAGGAAATTCAGGAGGATCTCGAATTCCGAAACCACTCGTCGGCAGTGAAAATGTCTTTAACAGTAAAACTGTAGAAGCCATAAAATCTGGACTATGGAGCAACGGAAGCAAGTAATTTGATTAGATGTGTCTTGTTGCACACCGTTTCAATTTATGCCCGAGTTTATACCCCAAGAGCGAAACACGGAGTAGATTTGCGAGAATCCGGGCAGCCATACCATGGTAATTCATGGGACCCATGGCTGTTCTCCGAGTTCGCATTACTGTCAAGGATTATGTGACCAATTTGGTTGATCCTGTGCATCCCATGGTACAGAGTTTATTCGCTAATGACGATATGTTTGAAGACAATACGACCGATATTCACGCACCTCCCATCGTCCAGAGCTGATTTTTTAAGCACGAAGATGAATTGCGAATTTCCACTGACCCCCACAATCATCTCAATGGTTTAAGATTCCCTTGATGTTTATCCATTCCGAGACATTGTAAGGCTGTTTGAATACAGATAATTTTCCTATACTGTATTTGGCATGGTAACGTTTTGTGGTGTTCCAATATTTCTGTCCACCCCTTGTATATAAGAAACGTTACTCACTAAACTACTGGTTGGGAAACAAACACACTGCAAAACTCAGTTCTTTTTGTTTTTAAAACGTAAAAATAAAATTTGGCTACTAATAAGTGGTGGAAGAATGCATGAAGACAGATCCAGAACAAGAATCGGAATTAATTTGAGGAAAACGAGTGGATGGTTGGCCCAACCTGAGGAGTCATTTATCATTTCCCAACAAATAATTTTATTTACTAAAATTCAACTTATGAATCAACTGACAGTTACCAAGATCCCTGCACAATACATACAAATAGTTAAAAATTTTAAATTAAGAGTTTTGCATTACACATATAATTACAAATAGAACTCAAAAAATGTCAACTGTGCACCATAATGGTGCCCCGACTACATAGAGTTAATTAATTAAATAAACCTGTGGAGGCACTCTTTATCCGCTACTAGATCATAGCTTTGCACTAATCCCACAACAGGACTATAATATAAGTTAAACAAACACTGAAATGCTTACGTCTCCACTGGTTATTCTGCTCTCATAGACAAGATACCGCCATGCTGGCCAAAGGCTAACTACATGTAAAATCAAATCAACAGTAGTCCTCCACTGATTCCACAAGCCTCTTCCACATAAATCACGTTAAGTACTTAATGAAACTATCGGGCCCCTGAAACAATTAAGATAATAATAATTAAACGCATAATTTTTTTAAAGAAATCAAGAAACTCAGTTCTCAGTATGCCGAAACACTTTTATCACACGCCCGCATGGTTCTTACAATAACAAAAAAATAGAGTGAATTATTTCCTAATCCGGCGACACCCCTGCCGTGGCACGATACCACAACAATAATAACAAACTACTCAACTTCGGGTTGGAACAAGAGATTTGGAGAACTGCGTTTGATCTACCAACACGTAGGCCTCGTGCGATGACAGGAACGCCGCCGAAGCAGAAGGAAAACGCACCCCCGCCCCGGACCAGGAGAACAGCAATGCGTCAACCACTGCCGATGCAAATCTGTCGACATATACCAAACAACAAACAGTAAAACAAGTTTGATTAAAATTGAAAAACAGTAAAACTTACACGGGCAACTGAAAATACGACTATTAAAACTTGAGTATGGGAGCGGCTCATAACATTGCAAGTTAACCTTCCAAGCAGTAATAGCAAACAATGTACAAGATCATTTAAAAGAATAATTGCATAATAATTCAAGCAAGATTTAAAAACTCAGGGTATATCTTTACTGGGGCCTCTTGGGGGGCTAATAGATACTGTAATCTGGATACGCACCAAATGGCAGATAACGGGTTCAACTGTACACATATATACCATAGGGTTCCTCAACAAGGAGTAAGAGAGTGTGTAAATACAAGCACACACACACACACACACACACACACACACCTATGACCCACACGTGCGCACATTAAGGCTGATCGCACAGAACTCTAGTTACAGGCCCAATTCAATAACCCGTACGAGGAAGGACTATGAGGTCTGCAACAAACAGAAATTACAATCATTAGTATCAAATATTCAATAATAACAAACCATGAACCGTCTCCATTGATAATTTCAAACAAATACCAAGGAGGCCATTGGCTTCAGGACTCCGGGCAGGGTAATACGCCCTGCAGCTCGCGGCTGCTAACAAGTTGTTCAGTACATCTCGGTGTATATAGCACGTCAAAATTGACTGATGCACGTCATAACCAGGCTACACGCGACGAGATTCGCTCCTTGATCACTCAGCTCGATCAGTGTTGCAGGAAAACTCGGACGCGTATAGCTCAATGGTCAACGGTATGAACTCGCTGCAATCGGCGGGACGCTGAGTATTCAGGCACACCAATTCAGCACCGTGTCCGACACACCAGAGGGAACACACAATCCAGCAAAGATGATGCAATGTGGGTCACAGTAGGTGGAACTCGCGCACAAGTGACGCTAGTAGGATCACAAGCGTGCCCTCACAGAAGCCGCGACGGCTCAAAACGTGTCAGTTAAATTTAGATATTGTAACAGAACTTGCCAGGCACTCACATAAAGTTTCGTCTATCACGGGGTAGTGAAACCTGTACTTTGTTTCCGAGTGTCAGTATTCAGTATGACAATAACCTTCGTCCTGCCTAGAGGTAACCGCTTTGGAAGAGATTCTAATTACTTTTGGCTTTAATATTCGACACGTCTAGGAGGTTTCTAAAATATCAGTACAATAAAATTTAATATGAATAGCGATTAAGAAATTCTGCCTTAAATATAAGACGCAGAAGCTGCTCACGAAATTTTCAATTACACAGATTTTTCAGATTATCCTTTTCCTGTCACCAATAATTCAGTGATGAAGATAAGTAAATACGAATACTTAATACATTCATCTATGGTTTATTCATAGTAGATCACATATATATGAGTACTCTGTAATTCATTATTAAGTACCAGGAAGAGGGTTCATCGGACCAACAACGAACTACTTCTCTACGGTTCCACCCTCGAAAGCCGCGCAGGCAAAACGAGCAAAATCTTTCCTCGCAGGTCTCTCTTACTTAATCATGATGATCATTTCTCCCTCTGTAGCCAACAGAATATTTTCACAATCAGAGGAGAAATTTCATGATTGAAATTTCACAGGAAGATCGGATCGCTACGAAAAACACCTTTGTTTTAACGATTGTCACCCAGATTCATGTATCATGTCCATGGCAATCTCACACTTACTGTATTTCGCGACAGTACAAGACGAGCTGCCCTCCTTCGAACCTTTTCGATGTCCTCCGTCATTCTCACCTGATGCGAATCAAATGGTTCAAATGGCTCTGAGACCTATGGGACTCAACTGCTGAGGTCATTAGTCCCCTAGAACTTAGAACTAGTTAAACCTAACTAACCTAAGGACATCACAAACATCCATGCCCGAGGCAGGATTCGAACCTGCGACCGTAGCGGTCTTGCGGTTCCAGACTGCAGCGCCTTTAACCGCACGGCCACTTCGGCCGGCCTGATGCGAATCCACCGCGCAGAGTGGCCGCATGGTTTGCACCGTCATGTCACGGACTACGCAGCCCCTCCCGCCGGAGGTTCGAGTCCTCCCTCGGGCATGGGTGTGTGTGTTGTTCTTAGCATAAGTTTGTTTAACTTACTTTAATTTGTGTGTAAGTCTAGGGACCGATGACCTAAGCAGTTTGGTCCCTTCGGAATTCACACACATTTGAACATTTGATGCGGATCCGTCACTGCACTACAATCCTCCAGAAAAGCATAGTGCAAGCAGTCTCTTTAGTAGACCTGTACTACCTTTTAAGCGTTCTGCAAGAAACTCGTTTTGTTCGGTTTCCCTACAACGCTATCTATTTTGTCGTTCCAATTTTAGTTATTCGTAATTGTAGTCCTTAAGTATTTAGTTAAATCTACAGCCTTTATTATATGTGATTTATAGTATAACCGAGATTTAGCGGATTTCTTTTAGTACTCTCACGGAGGACTTTACACTTTTCGTTATTTAGGGTCGATTACCATTTTTCGCACCATACAGGTAAGTGTCTAATCACTCTGCAATTGCTTCTGACTGACATACGAGAAATTTACGGAACGGTAAATAGCACTATGATCTAAAAACAGTTAAGAGGGCTACTCAGACAGTCTCCAATGTCGTTTATGTGAATCAGGGACACCAGAGGACCTATAAGATTTCCTTGGGGACTGCCAGATGTTAGTTCTGTTTTATTCGATGACTTTCCATACTTATTACTAACAGTGACCTTTCCGACGGGGAATCACGAATCCAGTGCTACAACTGAGCCGATACTCCACAGGCACCGTATTGGATTAGAAGTCGCTTGTCACGAACGGTTTCAAAAGCCCTCTGGAAATCGAAAAATTTGGATTGAATCTGACACCCACAATGGATAGCAATCATAACGCTGTGAGATAAAAACCTAGTTACGTTTCACAAGAATGATATTTTTTAAATCCGTGTTGACTATTTTGTGAATAAATCGTTTTCTTCGAAGTAATTCACAATGTTCGGAAACAGTATATATTTCAAAATCCTACTGCAAAGCGACGTCAGTGATAGGTGCCTATAATTCAGTGGATTATTCTTATCACTTTTCTTGAGTATTGCTGTGCTTTTTGCAACTTTCCAGTCTTTAGGTACGGATTTTCCGACAAACGAGTAGCTGTATATGATTGTAACAGCATAGTCTGAAAGGAACCTGACTGCTTTACAACCTTTATTGAGTTAAAATACTTCGCTACACTTCGGATATTTAACTCTAAGTCAACTCACAATGCACTGCGCGTAGCTACATCGCGAAGATAAACTTAACTTTTGTCTTGAAATACTTCTAAGATATGTATTATCTAATTAATTAAGTAAGCTCTGATGCTCAAGTAAGGTATAGGTGAAATCTATCGCAGAAGTGGGGTTCATGAAATTTTCTAACAGTCGGTCAGTGGAACGAAACTGCCCACAATGATGTTTAAATCATGCGCGGAAATGTCTCTGGATTCTAACTCGACCAACCGTCAGATATATGGCTAACACTTAAAATGACTCGAAATAAAATAATATAATATAATTTTGTTACTAACAGCGATTTCAGGGTCAGTCTGTTTCACAGTAACGATGCCACAATTATTTGATGGTCGATTTTTGTCAACATTTACGATTCAAAGGACGTGAGAGAATGGTAGAAAAAGCTGACGAATAAAAGAGTAGCGGTTTGCCCGTCTATCCATTGCCGCGAAGATTAGAGCTGTAGATAACCCAAAGGGTTATTGACTGTTTCAGTTGTCGATATTCGTGCAGTAAGAGCCACTACGGACCCTTGTCGCAGCCTTGTGGATGTATCGAATTTCTCCCAAAATCTGCAAAGTGATAAATGCATCGAGAAGCTATGAAATACAGAGAGGCACTGCCCCCGGATAGTCAGAAGCATATGAATAACTCCAGTTATGAATGTCGCGACATGCGAGTTCCCGAACGTCGTTAACGCCACCATAAACACAGGACAGCGAGATTCAAAGGCCGTAAAGTATTCCCTCGCTTGGCCGTACGCCAGTAGGCGAGACACCTCACCGCTGCCGCCGCCCAACACCGCCCTTTCCGATCATCCGCCCGTCTTGCGTTAAGCCTATACACTTGGTAACCAGTGCAGGAAGCCAACGTGGTTTGCAAGGGATGAAAGCATAGCGCATATACAGTCCTATAACGTGATTACATTTGCATGAAACGTCAGGCAAGCTATTATCGTTTTCAAAACGTAAAGAAAGAAAGAGTACAAGCTGAGCTAAATAGATACTGCGTTGAATATCAAATTTTTTGTGTAATTGTTACAAGACACTATGCGAAAAATAGAGTTACGTTATTGTAATTTATAAATTCAGAGAAAACATTACATAGGAATGCAATACCGATTCGTCTTTAGCATGGAGTGAGGAAGGAAATTTCACTGTGTTCCACAAAATATTTACAAAAACGCTAGAGCCTTAGTTTTTTTACGATACTGCACTTGTTACTGTCGTCAGTAAATTGACATGATCGTACGACGGGGGAAATTTAAAAGCAATTTATAAAGTTGCAATTAGGGAATCCTCCTTTTGCTCCACGTTTTTAGTAGGCTTCATACAGTTAAATATTAGTTCCTGTAGTGCTCCTCAGACTGATTCTTCAATGACGTTTAACTTCTAGTTGGAATTGAGAATGATTTGGAATTGCTAAAAATAAAACAGGTACAAATATTGAAAAATAGAGGAAATAATTTGCAAAAAAATTAAACATCATATAAGTAAAGCATTGAAATAATGTAACGTTTCATCGGTAAACGGCTGCAACATCCCGAATTGAAATTAATGTGTTAAACGATGTTCTATATAAGAATAACAGCGTTCTGTGTGGTTACGTCAGAAGCACAATACTTCGTGTGTTTAATGTGTGGACAGTTGGCAAACTTAATGCCGCAGAAACATTCTAATTATACTGTCTTTACTTAATGTGTGGAGTGGAATGGGCCCATAGGAAGTGAAGGAAGAAATCTTTGCACAAACATTACAAAAATAAATGGCTGGTTTGTTGGACACAAAATAGTTCAAATGGCTCTGAGCACTATGGGACTTAACATCTGCGGTCATCAGACCCCTAGAACTTAGAACTATGTAAACGTAACTAACGTAAGGACATCACACACATCGATGCCCGAGGCAGGATTCGAACCTGCGACCGTAGCGGTCACGCGGTTTCAGACTGAGGCGCCTACAACCGCACGGCCACACCGGCCGGCTGTTGGACACAAGTTAAGACATTTAGGATTAATTGAGTGCTCAGTGCGTGGAGATGCACGGAAGGAAAAAAATGCAGGAAACGGGAAAGGATGGAAAATTAAGAGTCCAGATTATTGCAGATACACAAAGAAAATGATTAACTGTGGCATACTAGTCAATAGGTCAATGGCTTTCTGGGCAGTTGCGAATTGCTCTGTCAGAGGTCTCATCGAGGAACATATTTCGTTGAAATGACCGTACGCGTTATTTCAAATTTTTTCATGTGTTTGTCTACTCTGTAGATGATTTTTTGACCTCAGTATGTGCCTCCGATAGCTTACTCTGTTACATTCACCCACAGTTACCCGGACCTGCCAATCGGCTGACCCGTTTCCTTTGACAGTTTAATCCAGCGAGACATGCGAACCCGTCCCTCCCATCGAAGCCTCCTTGCTTCATTTTGTTGACAATGTTACGTGCCCGCATTATTTCTATCGGTTCTTGGTTTTCCCCCATGTCGTCATCAGTCAAACGGTAGGACAAAGGTATTTCTAATAAACTCTCATTCACGAGGGATCAGATCAAAACTGTAGTCGAGGTGTGAAGCTATAGATGTCTCTTTGGTTGTCTGAGTGAATTACGGTGAGTGCTATCATAGTTAATTTGTGAAGGTCACGGCAAGTTCCTCCCCCAACCCTCGATTATTTCGATTCTGTGGCAAAATTCTAATGAAGAATTCTTGGGTGGAACGTTAAGCTCTCACGATTGCTCTCTTTTCCTTAGATATTCTTCAACATTTTTTTTTTCAAAAATTAGTAATTACTTCTCTTATACGTTTGTGCGGCTCATGTAGCACGACTGGAACTATTGCTTTCTAATAATCTACTTTTTAGTGTTACTGGAGCTAATAAAAGGCATCATATCTTGATGATGACGAAGTTACTTCCTAGTTCATTACTAAAAGCTTATCTCATCTTAATCATTTTTACTTTGTGTGGTTTATGAACCATGATTGTGAACACTAAACAGTGTCGTGTCCCCGAGTGGATCACTATGCCACTCCTTTGGGAAGAACCATCACTTTATCTTCTTAGTGCAATTTTCAAATATGATTTTTGTTGCGTCGTGGGCTAGGAACCTCACAGTCTCTATCACCTCAGTTTAAGATGCTGCCAATGAAACAACACTGTGTACATAACCGTAATAAAATCATGTAAGATAACGGTAATTACGGTAGATGTAAGAAATATGGATGGCGTAAATATGCACTGCATGCATATTCTTGCTTACTATACATACAGGTATTACGAACAGGAAGCGAAATCTGATAAGTAGTTTCTGATTCACGTTATGTTCCATTCTGTGTGCAGAAACGTGAATATAATTATGTAACTTACGCACAGCATTTTCTGTGACTGTTGTGCGTGATCAACTACGAAAAGGTAGCTTTTATAACAACAGATAAAACTGCATTCAGTTATCACTATCCGTGGTAGGTGTTTGACATTAGTAGTAGAAGGATCTCTGAATTTGAAAAACATAGTCTTTTAACTAGAGAAGTTTTATTTGGTCATATCGCAGTAACTACTTATATAGACATATATCGTCTTTCTAAATGGCATTCCAAATAACAGAATAGAATTACTTCCCAAATTGAATACGGCTGTATTATATCTAACTCAGTCATCTACGCTGCTCTCAACTTTAGAAGGGAACGCTACTAACAAACTTGTCAGGAAATATACCTACATAACTCAAAGTAATATATTTGAGAATGACAGAGTGGGAACTTAAAATTAACAGTTACTGAGTACATACCGACCTAATCAACTTAGTGCAAGCAATTTGTCTTTTGTGAGAACATGTTATTCTATAAGCAAGCTGAATTTGACAGCTCTTGGCAGGTAAATACAGCGTAACACATCGGAAATCTAACGCGCTTCCTTACTTGATGTGGGCAATTCCCTTAACGACTGAAGTACCCAGACACGACCCTCGACCTGGAATAGCAACTTCTCTTCTGCCAGGGCCTCTCTCCTACTTCTAAGACGTCAAAAAAGCATCGACCACGATAGACAAAGATCTAAGTTCGAGTCCTGGTCCGACACACTGTTTTAATCAGCAAGGTAGTTTCAAAATAGCAAAGTGAGTAATTCATTCTGGAAGTTGGCTTTCATTGAAAAACACTGCCTTAGTCCACAAATATCGCGAAATATACGAGGAAATTCATACTAAAAAAAAAGTCCAAGTCAGGGGAGGATATATGTAACTGATAGTTCATCCTTAGTTTATAATAAGTGAGTCTGCATGTATGAAAATATAAATTTAGATTTATTTAAACCTGGTCTGCTCAGGGTCAACAGGCCCTCTCTTACATTGGACCAGGGTTTCACACATATAATACCTTTCTCACATAATAGTTTCGTAAGAAATAATAACCTTAATATGACAAACTGTATTAAAATTATTCGAGTGTCTGAATAGGCAGAGTCAGTAATACTGATTATGAACTAATAAAGTTAATACTGCCATTATTTGTACAGCTGCAGTTCTTGCCACTAATAGTGACTATAATAATAATAATAATAACAATAATGAGAAGAATAACACTAATAATAGTGGCAGGTATAAAAAGAATTTGGGGGTGTAAAAGATATATGTTTTCTGATATAGTGAGTTCCTGGGAGTCGTAAATGGCCGTATCGTTTGACTGCATTGACTTAGAAGCTTAAATGTTGTGCACCACCAGGAGATCGTAGGTCGTAGTAAGTGGCTTTATTTTCTTCTTGGTACCTCTACCTGTTCCTGAGAAAATGGGTCTCAACAGACGGACAGACAAATAGGCCAACAAATATTGGCAAAAAAATATTAATGTCTCATATAATTACAAATTAACAGGTTTCGAATTTTTTCGTTTATTTTCACTATGAAATCTTGATTCACGGTAAATTTCATGATTCTAGGTCAAAGGGAAGCATCCTATACGTTTCGACGAGTGAGTTTGCGAACATCAAAGTATGTGACGTAAATGGCCGTATCTTTTGATTGTATTGACTTACAAGCGTAAATATTTTATACCGCCAGTAGACCGTAGATTTTAGTAGTTGATATAATTTTCAACTTTATACATGTACCGCTTCCTAAGAGATAGGGATTTTGACAGACGGACAGACACAACAAAATCATTCTATAACGGTTTAGTTTTCATCAATTGAGGTACGAAATAAAATGTTGACATCAACAATGTTTTTCTCTAAGTCCGTAATTGTGGAATTGTTCATAAACCAGGCATCTTCGTCCACACTGAAAGTTCACTGTAGACGTCTGTACTAATAATAAATTTGTAAAACCGCCGTGTCTGTTTGTCTGTCTTTGAATATGCTAATTTTCAAAACTACTAGACGAATATTCATGGGGCTTTCGTAGGTAATTTGAGCGTAGCTTTGGGGACCTTTTAGGCTTTATTTCATGAAAATAGAATCAAAGACGAAAGATTTCCACACATATTATAAAGATATATTTATGTGTAAGTTTCACATCATCTATGTAACCACTGGATCGATGCCAAACAAACTTGGTACGCTTAGTGTTTGGAAAGAATAGCTGTGGAGGTAAGAACCACCTGCATATTGAAGGTCTGAGGGTGTAGGTGAAAAATAGGAGTAGTCCACGACGTTCGCATACCCAGATTTTATTCATCCAGTATTTGAGAACGAGATCATTTAGTGACTTGTAACAGACTTTTCACATGATTTCAGACCCTTACAAAAATTTTTCTCGCTGTCGCCGTCGAGTTCAGAAAGTAAGGAAGTATACGCCGATCTCTTAACAGAGCGTCATTTGCGTAGCTATGGCAACAAGATAGTCAATGATATTACAGAAAAGTTGATGTAGAGATAAAGTGCTCAGAACAACGGTGTGCAGAGTATCTGATCTTCCACGTTCTCCCCACTGTGGTGGACCTCCAGAGGGACGAACAGCCGGACTGGCGTGGTAACATCTCTTCCATTCGGGATAATGAGAACGACAGTTCGAGGTAGTCCGTCTCCATATATTCGTAGTTCTTTCATTGCAGCTCTCTTCCACATGCGGCGGGGAAGCACATCCTCTTGAAGAGGTACAGTATCTCCAGTCTAGTCCTTCAGTTGTTTGCCAGAGCTGTTACCTTGGCAGAAGGTCCAAAGGAACAGTAAGTACTCTTTGCTCCAAAGCTGCCAAAAGTCATCCGATATCTTTTGCAGTGGTAGGCTGGTAAGTCTTACTCCCACGAGAAAATTAGCTGGAGTAAGCACTTCGTTCTCAGTTTGCGTAATGGGTCCTGAACTTTGGGCAGCTTCTATGTTAATGAATACAGTTTGCAGGCCTTCCTCATCCATGCTGCAGCGTTCCAGTAACTTGTAGAGGCACCTTTTAACAGAACCAATTATTCGCTCCCACCAAGCTGCTCGAGCTACTACAAACTTCCATGTGGTGTTCTGTTGTATGATAAAGTGGCGTGTCTTGTCAGTAGATACAGTGGTCCATATATCTGTTATCTCACGGTTAGCTGTATAGAAAGCTAGGCAGTACCACCATCCAGTGTATGGAATACCAGACTCAATAATAACTGTTCTTGGAAGGCTAAGAAGAAGCGGTCCGTTGTTGAGTTGGTTGTCAGTTCGAAATGTACCGCTCTCGTTATAGCACAGGTGATTAACTGGCTAAAACTTATTTATGGTGATGCCTGGTTTTGAATATATGGGGCAAACGAAATCAATTCCGGAAAATTCAAACGGCTTGTGAGGTTTCATTCTATCAGCTGGTAGTCGCGCTTGTATCTACCGGCCAGCTGTGTTATGTGGAATTTTACAGGAAAGGCAATTACGTAGGACCGCTCTGATCACACGAACGGCGTATAGTATCTAGAAGGATTCTCTTGGTTGTAAAAGAACCACTCGTACTCCAAGATGGTGTAGATTGATGTGCGTGGAGTCTACATGATCAGAGTTTGGTGAAGTGATGGTTTCCTTCTATAAACATGGCATGACATTCTTCGTTAAAGGCCTCACCGTGTTGCAGGCGACCTTCTACGTAAGTGTAATAGCCGTGTGGAGTAGCACATAGTCTGAGGTGCCTTGCCATGGTTCTTGCGGTTCAATTGGCTCTGAGCACTATGGGACTTAACATCTCAGGTCATCAATCCCCTAGAACTTAGAACTACTTAAACCTAACTAACCTAAGGACATCACACACATCCATGCCCGAGGCAGGATTCGAACCTGCGACCGTAGCGGTTGCGCGGTTCCAGACTGAAGCGCCTAGAACCGCTCAGCCACCAATGGCCGGCGGTTCTTGCGGCTCCTCCCGTCTGATGTTCGAGTCCTCCCTTGGGCAAGCGTGTGTGTGTTGTCCTTAGCGTAAGTTAAAGTGAGATTAAGTAGTGTGTGGGCCTAGGGACCGATGACATCAGCAGTTTGATCACATAGAACTTACCACGAATTTCCAATCTTGCTAAATGTAATAAATCACCACCTAGATACAGGCTGAAGCATTTTATCTTGTATGTGCTAGGAAATGGAACACTTTTACTTAGAGTGACGATTTCCGATTAGAAACATTCTTTACATTCTTTGTGGACAGTTGTAACCCAATAAAGACGAAAAAGGTTCGAAATTTGTGGTAATGTCTTATGGGACCAAACTGCTGATGTTATTGGCCCATAATCTTACACGCTACTTAAACTAATTTACGCTAAGGACAACACATACAGATTTCCGGCGGATGTAGCCGCGCGAACCGTGGCAAGGGGCTTCAGACGGCACAGCTAACACGCGCGGCAGTAAAGACGAGTTCTGCTCTGTTCAGCAGTGAATTCTTCGCACCCCTACCAGTTTTCTGAAGTAGTTTTCTTTTGAAGCGAAGGATGTAAACGAATGGCTCTTAACAGTTTCAGTAAGAGCTGAATTTATTTACATCTGCTGTATGAGTGACTATGGAGCTTGAATAAGTAAATTCCTAGCTTCTAAGAAAGTTTTAGGTATAACAAATGCGTTATACTTGCTCGACCTTAAATTAGAGTGTTGTGGTAGCCATTGTGGTCCATTCCATCAGATGATCAGTACTCCCAAAGTCTGAGGCGTCGATCCTCTTGAAACTATGTCCACTGTCTTGACGCTAAGTTCAGTATTTAATCCATCTAAAGCAACTGTGGTTGTATTTATTCAAATAATCAGTGGTGCACTTCTTCAGAAGGTTATACTATCCCATTACTTGCGTCAAAAGTGGTACAAAAAAATGGTTCAAATGGCTCTGAGCACTATGGGACTCAACTGCTGAGGTCATTAGTCCCCTAGAACTTAGAACTAGTTAAACCTAACTAACCTAAGGACATCACAAACATCCATGCCCGAGGCAGGATGCGAACCTGCGACCGTAGCGGTCTCGCGGTTCCAGACTGCAGCGCCTTTAACCGCACGGCCACTTCGGCCGGCAAAAGTGGTACAGGAATCATTTTTTGACACCCCCAAATAACTATATCTTGGTGAAGAAGGGTCCTAAAACTGGTTAAAAAAATTATTTTGTGCAACTGGTTCCTGATTATTTCAGTAAGTAAGTCCACTGTATTTTCTTTGCCTGGATAGGGGCTCCACTGAGACGGTGTGGCGAGTGTTTGTATTTCTGTCACCCTTTATTCATCCGAGGGTTACAATGGGGTCAGTACAAAAGATCCTTCTGCTAATGTCAGAGGTTGTGACCTTGCAATAGTAGTGTAGTCAGTGCTGCTGGCAGTTGAAGCCGAGGAAATGTTATTCTTCTCGCTGACCTTGCTACCCATCAGTTCGGGAATATTATAAATAAAAGTGATATGTCGCACCATACGCTCTCTCAGATGCATCACAGGATACGTGAATATTGGAGCTATCGTTCCCTGACAATTGAATCCTTAGAATAGTGGTATCAGATAGCTCAAGATGGCTTGGCGCTCAAGAGCTCCATCTAACCCACAGTTGTAAGACGGAGGTCCGTCCCAACCTAGTCCGAGCAGCCAAGTGTCTTGAAACGGAGTTTTTCTTACAACACATACTGGAGTTATTAAGCCCAGAGGGTTATAAAGACGTACTGTCTCTTGTAGTAAATTTCTTTTTGTTGCAATTGTCTCTCAAAATTTTGTTGTGACTTCCAGAATGAGATTTTCACTCTGCAGCTGTGTGCAGGACCGAGAATCGAACTCCGGACCTTTGCCTTTCGCGGGCAACTGCTCTACCGTTTTTTTTTTTTTAAATTTTGTTCGCTATTGTTCGTTTTGTTTGGTCTTGGCGGACGTCATATGACATCCTTTCAAGCTGATCGTTGGTTCCTTTACTCAGCTTTTTTTTTTATTGCAGAGGACAATCGGCCCTCTGACCGAACACGCTGAGCTACCGTGCCGACCTGTCTAAGCTATACAAGCACGACCCACAACCCGTCCTCACATCTGTATTTCTGCCAGTACCTCGTCTCTTACCTTCCGAACTTCACAGAAGCTATCCTGCGAACCTTTGCAGCGCCTTGTTACTGTTTCACTGAGAATGTGTCTTCCTCCTAGTTCCATGTCGTCCTTAGAATCGCGACTTTCGTTTTGACATCTCTTCCTTCCAAATAGCGGATAACTGTTGCGAATGAGTTTCCAGTTTTGACAACGTCAGTTTTATTTTCTTCTTTAGCGAAGATAACTCGTAATATAGCGAGACTAAGCTTCTTTCAGATTCACTTCCCGCAGCAAAGTCATCCATGTACATATTCTGTTGTAGTAAGCCAACTGCTGCAGAGAACTGTCCCTGATAACTATCTCATACTTGACTAATGGTTCCTGAAATCCAAAACGGGCTGTATTCGAGGCCGAAAAGAAATAAAAAGCGGGCTGTATGCGAGGCCGAAAAGGAGACACGAGAGTCAATAAATTGCTTCGATGTGATCTTCAGTCTTGTTATGGTTGGTCTTGTATCAGAACGATCTAGCAAGATCTCAGTCGCAAGGGTGCAGAGGGAGCTGGGGAGCTGCAGAAAAGCCTTAAAAATGTCTGCAGTGACTAGAAGGCGTCGTAGGCGGAATCTCGAAAGGATATCAGTCACTTCAGGCAACAAGTTAGACCGGATTTATAAAGTTTCATTGAGAGATGGTGCACTTTCATCCTGTGAGGAACCATTGAACCGTGACGAAATGTCACGGTTGGTTCTCTGCGTGTCCTCCTTGTCTGTAGCGCGCTCCTTTCGAAATTACCGTTTCGCGCTCTGCTGTTTTCTTGCCCTAGCCAGAGGGCGTTATGACATTGCTGCGGCCGGCTGTCTGACGTGTTTGCAGGAGAGCGTCGGTCGGGAGGAGGGACTCTGCGGACGTCTGGGAGCGTACAGGAGGCCACACCGTTTTGTTGATGGTTTAGCGTGACTCGTGTCAGGTGTGAGGCATCGTTAAAGCCGTGGTAGCAGCCAATGTTACTGTCCTGGTCGCAGGTGGATCCAAGGGGATGAGGCCTTGTTGTCCATTGAAACTCCTATCCTACGGATGTCATCAGACTTAAGACTTTTGACCATTATTTGCATAATTTCCTATCAACTGGGGATTCCGGCGTCTGCAGTAATTCGGCGAAGATTATTGTTTCGTCGGTGTGTAAATGATTGAATAAGGAGCAGTTCATTTAATGTTCACCTTATGTTCGTGTTTTACGTGTGATACTTGCGAGTGTAAACTTGACTCTCACCTTTGTCTGTTGATTTTAAGCGCATCGTCAAATACTGCATCCAAGTAGTGACTTTCAATTAATTAGCTGGATTCTTTCTTTCCTCGTCACGATGCGTGTTAAAACGACAAAGCAGTATTGCAGACCTTAACTTGCTACCTCATTTGCGTGCCATCAGTAACCGAGCCTAAGCTCTTAACTAATTAAGGCTTGTGGTAAGGAAGGTATTTAAGTATGTTTTTTTTTAAATATTATCTGAAATGTGTCAATGATTTATGTTGCGCTAGTTGATTCTGGGGTATGAACGGAAGTGTTGGCACGTCTGCCGTGTAAGGGAATCCTGCTAGGTTTGATTGTTTTGCAAACTTCAATTGAGCGTGAAACTAGTGTGCTTTAGTCATGCCTTGAGTTAAGGTTATATTGGGGCCCTGGAATTTCTAGTGCAAGCTCCAACATCATCCTGTTGTTTCATGGTTGTTTTGTTCTCAAACTAGGTGTTTGCCCTAAACATGTTTTGGGATGGGCTTTTAGCCCCTAGGCATTATACTTGGGTTTCAGCTGAGTCTTCAGTCTACTGACTGTCCATCGTACGCGACACTGGTAATGGTCGACCTGTCATCAGTTGATTTCAACGCTGTAGTTAGTTGTAAATTAGTACTGGTTCCATTATCTTCCAACCAGGTTTTTTGCTCGACGGTTGTCTTTAAATACGCCGCTAACCTCGTTAGTGTATGTTGTGGCTAGCTTAAATTAATAATTGCTCAATAGCCCAATAAAGTTTGTCGGCCGCCAGAAGTCGTGTATGTGTTATTTATTCCTTCATTCTAGTCAATCTATAAGCATGCTATTCTTAATTTTGTTACTCTAGGTAGCCATTAAGTTGCCGTTTTTGAGGTGTTTCGATAGAGTGCGGGTCCTTTGGGTATAGGTTTGTCAATTTCAAATTTAGTGTTTTTCCACCATATATATATATATATAGGTGGAATCTAAACCTTTTTTATTACTATTGAGCTGTAATTAACGACATATTGTAAAGAAATGGACTTATTGGAGGTTAACTGTCGCCGTAAGATGTTGTGGATGGTGCACATCCTGTTATTCACCTTAATGTTCTAGTCAGTGTGTAAACTTGCTAATTATTTTCCCTTTAAATGGGGTGTGCGTGCCTTGATGTTATAAGTGACTGGTTCATAACTAGTTCTTTAACGCGCTTAAGCGCATATTTATATTTATGGGAGAACTTAAATTGTGTTCGCCTGTTGAACTTTAACTAAAGTGCAGAAAACTGAATCAGGTGTTTATTATTGTTCTAGTGCTATTATCTGTCAAGTGTAACACGCCACATCTTCTTGGTCTGTTATCAAGTGTTACAATAAATGCAAATCGCAGTGAAGTGATGCTCTATTACAGTTGTTTCCTTGATTTCCTATCTCCGCATATAATATTTAATTGTTTGATATAAGACTAATTAAGCCTTTGTTGAGATATTGGAGGGGGGTGCGCGTGTCTCAATCATTAGAAAGTATTCGTCATTTTGTGCGCACCTCTCTTTCTCGCTTGACCAATTGAGGTTTAATATTTTGATTTATCTTGACATATGTGGTCACATGGATATTTCTGAAGCAATTTAAACTTTCGAAAGCATTGAGCCTAACATGAGCGTTCTTGCATGCGCTGCTTTTCTTGAAACGCACAAATCTGGGAGGCGTGGACGTCAAAAAAGATTCGAATGTAACCACTGATAGAAGCAGAGTATCAGTAACTTGCACCCTTAGATTATCGGTTATGTTTCGCAAATGAACTTGGATTGGCGGCCTGTACCTGTAATACGAGGTATGGCTCGGTTTTCACGTGTGAGCCCGATTATGTACATACGTACCGTCTGCAGGAGCGACGACATTGTCCACTGATTAACGGGGACGCTGAGAGATTGTTGGCGGGTGGGGGAGGGAGGAGAAGCAGATGGAAAGAGAAGAGGGCACAGGAGATGGACAGAGAGAGGGGAAGAAAGAGCTGGAATAATAAAAGACTGGAATAAATACATATCTGGGCAACACCAATTACTCAGTCTACAGTTAATTTGAGTTATTGAACAGCTGGAAACTGATTGAACAAGCACTTTTATTACACGAAAACCTATCAGACTGTTCATGTCCGCAGCTCGCGGTCGTGCGGTAGCGTTCTCGCTTCCCGCGCCCGGGATCCCGGGTTCGATTCCCGGCGGGGTTAGGGATTTTCTCTGCCTCGTGATGACTGGGTGTTGTGTGATGTCCTTAGGTTAGTTAGGTTTAAGTAGTTCTAAGTTCTAGGGGACTGATGACCGTAGATGTTAAGTCCCATACTGCTCAGAGCTATTTATGAAGACTGTTCATATTTTGGACATGTATAGTATTACAGACTAGAACAATAATTTGGCGTCCATTACATTGTCTGTGTGCAGCTCGAACAGCAAGCGACGAAGGATAACGCAGTAACGCGCTCATTTAACGCCTGTGTACCAACTTTACTGCATTCTATTGTTGTCCTATGTGGCGACCTGACAAAACAGATTTTATAAAAATTATCTATGTGAACTGTTTTGCTTTAAATACGTATCTTTTGTTCATCTGTCTTCCAAAGAAAACAGCTCTATAAACTAGTGCTGCCACAAAACTCCACTCAGTATCGCTACAGTTTAATTTTACGACACGATAACGCACGTTTTCAGTATCAACTCAGTTTTGCGGGTCTTGTCAAACAGGTAAGTAGAGAATTCAGAGAGATTTCGGTCGGTATGTTTTCTCAATATTGTTCCACGCAGCCGGGCGGAGTGGCCGAGCGGTTCTAGGCACTACAGTCTGGAACCGCGCGACCGCTACGGTCGAAGGTTCGAATCCTGCCTCGGGCATGGATGTGTGTGATGTCCTTAGTTTAGTTAGGTTTAAGTAGTTCTAAGTTCTAGGGAACTGATGACCTCAGCAGTTCAAGTCCCATAGTGCTCAGAGCCATTTGAACCATTTTTTCCACACAAGGAAACCGTTAGCAAAATCTTGAATACTATTTACAGCCGCGCGGGATTAGCCGGGAGGTCAAAGGCGTTGCAGTCATGGACTGTGCGGCTGGTCACTGCGGGGGTTCGAGTCCTCCCTCGGGCATGGGTGTGTGTGTTTGTTCTTAGGATAATTTAGGTTAAGTAGTGTGTAAGCTTAGGTACTGATGACCTTAGCAGTTAAGTCCCATAAGATTTCACACATACACACTATTTACATCTCAGCTTAATTCAAGAATTCGACTTTTATCGCCAATGCGAAACAACACAAAAAAGCTCTAGTGCTGCGTAATGCTGGAAAATTACCGAAAACGTGGATTACTACACTGTCCAGTTACTTTAATGTGACCACCAGTCAAACGCTCGAATAACCTTCTGCAGGTAGGACAGTGAGCTTCTGGAATGTACTGACAGGAATGTGGAGACATTCCGACTCTAGTGCCGTGCCCATTTGTGGCAGGTTTCTCGGATAAGAATTCATGGCGCGAACAGACCGATCAAGGTGTTCCCACTCATTCTCGGTTGGGTTTAAATCCGGAGAGTTTTGGTGGCATGAGGAGTGCGATGAACACATTGTGGTGTTCTTTTAATCACGCACGTACACTGTGAGCTGTGTGACGCATTGCACTGTGGACAATAACATTCCCTCCTCCGGCATGAACCCTTCCGACGGTTGTTGCAAGATATTTGTTTCCAGACGTTTCACGTCTTAAGCGCAACCGGCCATCTGGTGATTCACCTGAAAAGGCCATGTGTCGTCTCTCAGTAGACGTCCGCTGGCGGCACTGGCGGCAAATTCTAGCCTTCGTCGCCGATAAAGAGCAGTCAGCATGGTGCATGGATCTGGCGCCAACTACGGAGGACCGTGTGCAGCTGATCGGTCGTAGAGGAGACACTTTTGGTAGCCTCTTGGCTCTCTCTGGACGGTCAGTTGCCTGATAGTTTCACGTCAGTTGGTAATCACACAGCTCCGCAGCCGTCGTTCACCCCTTTCAACTATGGCCCATGCTGCAGCACAGTTTTTTCTGCTCCAGCTTTAGATTGCGCTATTTTTCCACGCACGGTATGCTTTAATCACGGCGATACCCGAACAGTTTACAAACATAGCCATTTTAGGAACTTTTTCACCCTTGCCCCGAAAGGCTACTATCTTGTACTTCTGGACGTCAGATACATCATTCTGTTTCTACGTTTCGACAACTACTGCACTGTTTTCCGCGTCTACCTCCCCCTCCCCCCTCTCCCCTCCTCCCACCCATCCTCGACGCTTTTTATCTGCCGTCCACTGTTACAGCTGCGACCTGCCATTTCAGAATTTTTACGGCCCCTTGTCGTCGAACATAGGCATTAATCACATTAATGTGGCTGGAGCGTGTGTATGTTCTGCTTTTGCTGAGATATTTGTTCTGTCAGACAAGTTTGCACCCTACACACGTGTTTTAATTAGGTTTTTGAAACCCTGTGTTAATCATCAATGACGGAGATTTGTGCAAACAACTTTAAACTCTACGACAAAGACTATCAGTCAATGCTGACGTACACTTATGAGCTGAAACCTGGAAGCCAAGGAAGGCAGGATTCGGTTACTGTTGGTTTCCTTTTGCAATTACACAGATTTATTTAAGACGGTAATTCCAGACTCAGCAATAAATAAAGATATCACACGTTATTAATATAGGAATAAAGAACTGTAATTAATAGTGCTTTCAATTCGTTACAATTTACCAAATGAGCATAAAATACAGACACAGCAAATGATGTTTTAAAAACAAACCAATGTGATCCCAATTGGAATTTTAAGGCAAGTAACCACAGTCACGGCTGAAGGCCTTTAAGCTTTATAAAAAAATTGACAAACATACTGTAAAACAGCAATGCAATATCAAGGATAATAAAAAAAAACAGGCAACTGATCACCAAACGGAGGAGACAAAATGATGGTAAACTTGGTAGCACAACCATTTAAACCTGCTTTAGAGCCAAGAATGCCAATCACATAAAAAATTTAAAATAATTCAGTGAAACAGCAAATACAACAGCAAAGATTAATTTAAAAGGACAAGCAACTGATCACCAAACAAGTGAGACAAAATGATGGTAAACTTGGTAGCCTGCTGTAACTTAGTAACCTGCTGTAACGCCAAGAATGGCAATTATATAAAAAAACTTAGAAACATACAGTACAACAGCAATACAATAATAAAACCCAAGGGCCAGTCACAGATGGTGAACCAGGAATCGACCTCTGAGTAGGTCCGGCAAAAAAAAAAAAAAAAAAAAAAAAAAAAAAAAAAAAAAAAAAAAAAAAAAAAAGCAGACTTTCGTGAGCAATAAGACAGGCAGCCAAGAGTTGCATTCACTTCACAAGATGGTAATTCAGACTAGTTGCAGTGTAACGAATGACTAATGATAATCTTGTTCAGGTTACCTAACGTTCAATAAACCAAATGCAATAATGTAAAAATACGCCAAAGCCGGAACCGGCGGTCTGGACTCCGCCTGCAGAATACTGTGCTCAGAGCGCCTGGAACGAGAAAAGAATCACTACCACCAGAGTAGAAAAATCTCCAACCAACCTACAATCAAGAAAGCTGTCAAAACTCACCGGACAGCAGCGGAAAGGCGAGGAAACGTACACTGCTGTTACATACACTAACCCCCCAGGGCAGGTAACTGTGGCGTTAGCGGTCACGAGGCAGGAAAAATACAGCTGGTTGAACTTAACAAATGATAACAAATTGAACCCAATAAAAAGTAATTAGAAGTCCAGGAAAGCTAGGCAGATACACCTTCCCTAAGCACTCCACTCGCTGCTCCTGGCCTCAGCAACCCTACGAGCAGCAACACGAACCCAAGTCACTGGAGAATCGCAAGATCTCACAATGGTGGAGGTTTATCTACTTTAATCCAAATGCACTCCACTTAAGAGTTGCAGGATCCGGCTTACGACAAGGTCGTGCACCCTCATGACCACAGGCTTTCGATCCGGCAGTCCATGTGTACCGCCAGCGGTCCCGGCGATTGCCCGCACTGCGCGGACCTGGCTCCTCTTGAGTCCACACCCGAACTGCACACTGGCACGACTCGGAAGAACCACGACGCCGCCCCAAAGATAGGGCCACAGTTACTACATATCGATAACCGCCGCTGCTGCCACTAGTGGACGGTCACGCTTGCGAAATCAAGGGCCGCCATTCAACACGTGCACTTATGAGCTGAAACATTATGATCACTGCCCACCGCGACGGTGGATGTTGCCTGGTGACATAGCCGGCACGTGACGCGGTAACAAAGGGGTATTAGCGGAGCAGACACGGACGGGGATCACCCAAGCGAAGATATGGGCTGCAAATCGGAAAATCCATTGGGAAAAGCTACTTTGTCGAACGGTAGATTATTATTATGCAAAGTCTGTGAGCGAGTATCTCGAAAGCGGCGAAGCTGGTCGAATGTTCATTTGCTAATGTCATGAAAATCTACGGAAAGAGGCAGAAAGACAGTGAAAACATGTAACGGCTCTTCTTCTCGATGACTTGGTTTGATTTGTACTTGGCTTCGGCTAAAACTCGGCGACAGTCGGTTGAGAGTTGAGATCGTTATCAAGTTACGAGGACGACGTTACACAAAATAACAGTGCTGAACCGAAATGTCGACGTGCCTGAGATATTTTCTTCACCGAGAATCGTAATTAATCGTTCGTAATCGATGTTTAACTGATTAATGATGAAATATTAATGATAAAACCAATACAGTCACATCCACAACAAATTTCCTACAAGCTGGTCGTAATTTCAAGTATCTAATAAATCGTAACAGTGGGCTTTTTATTTTTGTCAAAGATTCTACACAAGCGCCGAGCGCTACAGTCAAATATTATCGTTGCGCGTAATTATTACTCGGGAGTTTCATGTCTATAATTTGATAGAATTTTAAATCACGAATGCACGACTTGGCACGAGAGGATATTTTATTGCACGATATCAGTCACTTCCTAACCGAGCCTTGAGAAGAAAACTTACCCAGGTGTTGGGGGGATTTAAATTATATGCTTCGGACCTATCACTGAAGTTCCATTAACCACTGGCTATTATGAATGAAAATTGTCTATCAGTGTTCGTTGCCTAAATCGCTGTCTAAGTAATGTTTAATTCAATTATCTAGTCAAAAGTTAACTTTATTCTAGTAGGTAAAAGTCCTCCATTCGAATTCGAATGCCGTGATATTTGAAGTCAGAAGATCGTATTACTGCGTCATAATCGATCGCAATTATTCAATCTCAAAAACAATCTAAGCGCGCCTACAGGTACGAGCATTCAAATATATGACCTGCTTCGGCTAACTCTCGTAACGTAGTGACAATGCATTGAATTATACTTCATCATTACTCACGATTCCCAATGAGTACTCACACGGAGTACTCTTTGGGATCGTTTGTTCTACTTTGCGAATGTTAATTTATGCTAATTTTGCGATTTATTATGATCTTGATTTTAATTTTACTGAAATTTAATCTTTCTTTCGTAGATTGCTAAATTGTCAAGTCTTAGATTCCTGCTTTAATTACTTGTTATTGTCCTATTAATAGTTATAAATGGAACTTCGTTAGCTTATTCGCTTTTCTTGGAATTTGGGACTTGGGGGGAAATCTTTGGGGTATTGGGAGCTAATTTTTGATTTGTATTTCTCGTCCGAGGAAGTGGCATTACAACCATCACTAGGTGCTGCAATGATGGACGTCCACAAATCTTCACAGAACGTGGCGTTCGGAGGATTGTGTGCTCTGTAAAGCAGGACAGATGGTGAACTGTGGCATATCTGCTGAAAGAGCCCAGTGCTGATGCAAGCACGAGTTTTTCGAAGCACATCGTTGACCATACACTGTTGAAAATGAAGTTTCGCTGCAGACCACCCCGACATGTTCCAATGTTGTCCCAACGACTTCGTTAATTGCCGGCCGGAGTGGCCGTGCGGTTCTAGGCGCTACAGTCTGGAGCCGAGCGACCGCAACGGTCGCAGGTTCGAATCCTGCCTCGGGCATGGATGAGTGTGATGTCCTTAGGTTAGTTAGGTTTAATTAGTTCTAAGTTTTAGGCTACTGATGACCTCAGAAATTAAGTCGCATAGTGCTCAGAGCCATTTGAACCATTTGACCACTTCGTTAATTAGGGTTGCAGTGGGAACGGGTCCATCGGGATACGACCGTCGATCAATGAAACTGTGTCGGCTCTTCGGGTGAGCCACAGTTTTACTACACTATGTCATTGGTAGTTTCCTTAAACGCCATCATAGAGGTGAACGGCAGCTCGAAACGTGCAGTGCACCACGGATGCAGGCTGGTGGGAGCAGTATTTTGCTATGGGAGACATTAGCCTACACTTGCATAGGACCTGTGGTAGCAATCGAAGACATGCTGACAGCTACGAATCACTTGCATCCCTTTAAACTTGCTATCTTCACCGAGGGTGATGTCAGCTTTCAGCAGTATAATTGTCCATGTCTTGGAGCCAGAACCGAGCTACAGCGGTTTCAGGAGCTTTATAGTGAACTCTTGTTGATGTTTCGGCGACCAAATTCGCCTAATGTAAATAATATGGAACTAGTCTGGGTCGCTATCGGGCGCCATCAGCGAGTACACAAATCAGCGGCACCATTATTTAAATGAATTGCATGACTCGTGCGTAGACATGTAATGCCACATACCTCCACAAACGTACCAACAAAGTGCCGGATCGGTGATAGGCAGAATAAATGATGAATTTCATTCCAAAGACGGAAAAACTAGCTATTAAGCAGGTGGTCATAATGTTTTGAAACATCGGTCTAATCTTTGTTTATTGGCTGTAGCCGTTCGACTGTTTCGTCATTTTCAACACCACATAATGCTTTTTATCCTATGTCTGCGCCGGCCGGTGTGGCCGTGCGGTTCTAGGCACTTCAGTCTGGAACCGCGTGACCGTTACGGTCGCAGGTTCGAATCCTGCCTCGGGCATGGATGTGTGTGACGTCCTTAGGTTAGTTAGGTTTAAGTAGTTCTAAGTTCTAGGGGACTGAATACCACAGATGTTAAGTCCCATAGTGCTCAGAGCCATTTGAACCTATGTCTGCGTCAGAGCGCAATTACGACGATCTCCTGAAGACTGCTGCTATTGTTCCCTAACAATTTAAATTTCCACAATGTTTGTACTGACTAAGACAATATTTCATACTGAAGTTAATGGTCCATAGTAGCTACGCATTCGCAGTTACCTAGCAAACGTTCGTTGCGGCCCCTTGTTTACTGGAATGTTTTCGCCTCTCATATCATATGCTATCATCCATCTCAGTTTTCGCTGTTAATTATGAGTAGCCTTGTACCTATTGCCAGACAAAACTGTCAATGAGATTGTTTACTGTAATCTATCGTTCGCGGGCACAAAAGGAAATATAAAGTACCTCATTCTGTTTTGTCCACCGAGGCACATAAGTTGTACTACGCAATAACTAAAATAACTAATGATGCTTTGCTTAAATTAAAAAAAAGGGATGAAAAAAGCATCAGGCACTACTGCGTTATTAAAATGAGAGTTGGTCTTCTACCTCATTTAATTTTCGTTAACCGTGATGAAATTGATTTCTTGTATTTACTTATTAATTTCAATTTCGGCTCGTGAAAATATTTTCACACCTGAAAATATCATTCAGTATTCCATTAGCTTGCGGAACCTGGCGTCTGCATTAGCTAATAACAATGGGCGACGTGTATTGAAAGTACGATAAATGTCAGGTGTGATATAGGCGGCGGGGAATAATTGAACTGTTGTTCCGGAAACTCTGTTGTTTTCAAAGTGTTGTAATGTATTCAGTAAATCAGCAGGCGGAAGGGATTTACATTTAATTTGTTGGAGCGCTCTGGATCTCCTGCGTGCTCCCTTAAACTGACAGTAGTAACGGATAGCCAATAAAGAGGGCAAATTTACGGCCTATTGAAACGGTTATCAGGTAGTTTTAAGCGGAAAATTCCATTAGCGGAGACCCGTGCGTTCCGCGGGAATGTATGCATTGGGGAGACGTTGAGCGGCGAGGTGTATTCCCGGCACGGAAGAACCTTCCACACGCATTATACGGCTCGAGCCCGGGAACCTTTATGGAGGTGCTCTGGCACCGATTGGCTTACAAATGCCACGCTTTCACATTCAGACTCGAAGCTATGTCATTTATCCGAAACATACATATTTCCTGTTGCGTACTATAATAATAACAATACAAATATGAAACTGAATGAGAGCAGATATATAATATTCAACTTTGTTCTACTGTGACAGGTATCAGGAATATCTTTTAAGTACCTAAATAAAAAGTATTCGATCTTGAACAAATACATAACAAAACACAAGGGGCAGTCAAATGAAAACGAAATGATGGAAAGAATGCATGTAAACTAATTGCCAGTTCTAAAGTAACCGCTGTAACGGTAATTCCAGTTATAACGCTGTGAGCGGGATAATGCCTCCTTGGAAAAATGTTTTTGGTTGCCTCTATATCCATGATTGTTTCCAGGACTGCAATTGTTTGTCCTAAGCAAATCGACGGCCACGGAAGTCTTCTTCGAGAGCTCCAAAAATATGGAAATCGCTTGAGGAGAGATTGAGACTGCATGGAGAATTCTTAAGGGCTTGCCAGGGAAACTTCTGCAACGTGATCGAAACAATCTTGGCAACGTGATGGCCCTCTCTTTTGACTGCCTCTTACATCATGTTCAGCCTCGCATTTCTCAAGGTGGCTCCATTCTTATGTCCATCCCTGTACCCTTATTCAAAACTTTCCTGGTAGTTTCACTGGGTAGCCCTTAAACAGCATTCATACTCTGCCGATGTATCCCAATGCGATTTACATATGTTTGGAGCCCTGAAGACAGAAATTCGTGGCCTTCGGTTTGTTTCGGACGAACAACAGCATGCCTGGGCACAATTGTGCTTCCACAGGAGATCGCACACATTTTTACATGAAGGCATCGACCGTCTTGTCTCACTCTGGGGTAACTCCATTGACGGTTACACCGATTACTTCTGAAATAATAACAGTGTACTTACTTTTTTCATCTTTCTTATTTTCATTTGCCTGCCCCATAAAATTCTAGCATTATGAAGACGACTTGCAACAAATTGTGAACTGGCATGGAGTGTAATACATGCTTGGATATGTAAGTGAATAGCAACAGCCCTTCATCGTAATTTAGGTACATGAAATACCGTCTTCAATCTGTACGTTACGCAGCGAGTTCCTAATTCAGATATTAATTGTAATGTTTCCCGAATGAATTTTCCCTCTGCAGCCGGGGTTGGGGATGTTTGGGGGAAGAGACCAAACAGCGAGGTCATCGGTCTCGTCGGATTAGGGAAGTAAGTCGGCCGTGCCCTTTCAGAGGAACCATCCCGGCATTTGCCTGGAGCGATTTAGGGAAATCATGGAAAACCTAAATCAGAACGGCCGGACGCAGGGTTGAACCGTCGTCCTCTCGAATGCGAGTCCAGTGTGCTAACCACTGCGCCACCTCGCTCGGTACTCTGCACCCGGAGTGAGTGCTAATATGGAACCTCCTGGCAGATTGAAACCGTTTGCCGGACCGAGACTTGAACTCGAGACCATTGCCTTTCATGGAGATGTGGTCTACCAGCTGAGACACCCAAGCATGCCTTATGATCGGTCGTCACAGCTTTACAGTGCAGCACTTGCCCGCAGAGGGCATAGGTTCCAAGTTTTAAGTCAGGGTCCGAGTAAAAATGTCATTATGGAAACATGCCCCAAGCTGTGGCTAGACCATGCCTCCAAAATATTCTTTCTTCCAGTATTGCTAGTCCTGCAAGATTCGCAAGAGAGCTTATTTGAAGTTTGAAAGATAGGAGATAAGGAAGTGGCTGTAGTAAAATTTTGACGACAGGTGATTGGGTAATTCATTTGGTCGAGCACTAGCTAGCGAAAGACAAAGGTCCCGAGTTCGTGTCTCAATCTGGCACAGTGTAATGTGCTAGGAAGTTTCAGTTTTAATGTTGGATGAATATGAAAACATTGTGTTATGCGTCGTGTAAAATTAGAAGCATCTATCAACGCACATCTGTGTTCGACATCACCAGGATCATTACCTATCGAGACTTCAAATTGTTGTTGCTCGTGTTGGCGGGGATACCATCACTGGACGCAGGAGCGCCATACGTAGCGCCATGCAGGATTTCAGTATTCCAGAACTCCTAGAGCCCAACGGACAGTCATATCTTTCGCTTGGCTTTGGAGGATCATACAGTCACGTCACACAGTTTGAATCAGGAAATGAGATTGTTTCAGTAAGGCAAGTGCTGACACGGACAGAGTGATGACACCTGCCAGAACGCCGAGCATTGTTACTGCAGAAGAGAGAGGGTCACTCACAGTACAGCGCCTATCGACAACACTGGACACACGAGCGACGTCAGGCCGTCTTTTCTGACGAGTCTCACTAAGACAAATAACATAACAAGGGACACATCCGTGTATGGACGTTCCGAAGACAATGAACGTTCTCTGATTACATTTACGATCGTCATACGGGGCTTGCATAAGCGGTGTTACTGGGCAAACAAAACGAGCTCATATGGTTCATAGAACTAGTAATTTGGATAAAAATCGTTACACCTACGACATGTTAAGGATGGCTGCTGAGCCCTCGATACAGAGGGTGTGTAACTCTGCCCTGATGAGCAAGTTGTGACGATTTGCGATCCATTGAACATATCTCGTCACAGATTGCCAAAGGGACAGGCTCGACGCGTTTCGCCAGCCAATACGATTGAGGAACACTGGCATAAAAGCGAAGCAGCGTGGAAAGATATACTGTTCGTCCAAACTCATTTCAGTCTATTAAGTTAAGAGCCACCGTTTAGGTCAAAGCTGAGTGCCAGTCAATCTAGGAACTTAATATGTTCCTCATACGATGCAGCATTCACAAATTAAGTAAAATTTCTTTATTTGGTGTCCTCTTCATGTTGCAATTTCAATGGTGAGCAGTGCATCTGTGCCAACTGCAATCAGTTACATTAACGTGACCACTTGTCAAAAATGTGAATAACCATGTATTGCAGTGCGGACCCTACAAGTCGAGGAGGAAGAGAGTCAGTGAGGTGCTGGAAAATACCGACAGGGACGTGGAGCCTTGGCCAGCTGCACTAGGTTTCTCAGTTGAGGATCCATGGCACTAACAGCCAAATGGATATGTTCGCGATTTGGTTTGAAACCGGGAGTTTGGTGGCCAGGGGACTACGTAAACTCGACATGATGCTCTTTGCACCATTCACATACACTGCGAAGTGTGCGACAGGTTGCATTGTTGTACCATCAGATGTCACTGTCCTCTGGAAAAGCTAACTGTAAGTAGAGGTGGACAAGGGACCCGGGGATAGATCGTAACATGTGATGATCCATTGTCCCTTCCACAATGACGAAATCACCCAGGGGATGCCTTCCAGTCAGGACCCTTCCGAAGATAGTTGCTTTCAGAAGTTTCACGCCGTACACGAAAATTACCATCTGTCCGACGGAGCATAAAATGTGATTCACCTGAAAAGGCCACCTGACACTACTCAGTGCATGTGCAGTTGCGGCACAGGTGTGCATATTCCAGCCTTCGTCGCCGAAGAACGGCAGTCAGCACGGATGCTTGAACCAGGCATCCATACGCAGCAAGTTTCGCTGAATGTTCGTTGAGGAGAGACTGCTAATAGCCCTTTGGTTCATCTGGGCGGTCAGTTACATCTATTTGCCCTCACGCATCTCTGCAGCTGTCCTTCACTCATGTCATCTATGGGCTGTGGTGCACCACAGTTGCTTTGATAGCGCCATGCTGCCTTGCACGGCATGCGTTAACCAAGGCAGCATGCGAATATTTTACAAACTTAGCCTTTTGGAAATTCTTACACCCTTGGCACAAAAGGAAATGATTCTGCCCTTCTGTATGTCCGATAACTTGCTCCACTTCCTCATCACGAAAACGACTTTACTATTTCTCGCATCTCCTCTTCCCTCCCCCGGATTGGCTTTATACCAGGTGTACCGGTATGAAATCAGCGTTTTTTTTGTGAAAATGAAACACTAATTTTGAATTGAAAAAACATTTTACTCAAAGTACTGACCATTGCTTTCTATACATTTTGACCTCCTTTCTGGCAATTTGTGGGTACCACGCCAATAGAAATGTTCGACTTTTGAAGCAAACCAGACAGACACCCAATTTTCGACTTCTTCGTAGGAATCGAAGTGTTCCTCAGCCAATGCGTGTCCCATTAATGAAAACAAATGGTAGTCGGAAGGGGCCAAGTCTGGTGGGTACGGCGGTTGGGGTAGCGGCTCCCAACCAAGTATTTTGGTTGTATCCTGAACCAGTTTTGCTTTGTGTGCAGGTGCATTGTCGTGTAAAAAAATTACTTTGCCATGTCTTCTGGCCCATCCTGGTCTTTTTCGGTCAATGTATATTTCAAATTGCTCATTTGTTGTCTGTAGCGATTAACATTCACAGTTTCACCGGGTTTTAGAAGCTCATGATACACCACACCTTTCTGATCCCACCAAACACAGAGCATTGTCTTTTTGCCGAATCGATCTGGTTTTGCAGTCGATGTTGATGGTTGTCCCGGATTAACCCATGATTTTTCCGGTTAGGATTCTTAAAATAAATCCATTTTTCATCGCCAGTAAAATTAGATGCAAAATTGACTTTATTCCATGTCTTTGAAGCAAAATTTGACAAATGGTTTTTCGGTTTTCCATCTGTCTTTCATTCAATTCATGTGGCACCCATTTTTCACACATTTGGATCTTTCCCATAGCTTTCAAATGGTCAGAAATTGTTTGTTGTGCAACGTTTAGCATTGTTGCCATTTGCTTCTGACTCAAAGTATCATCATCATCTAATATTGCTTGCAATTCAGCGTCTTCGAACTTTTTTGGTGGTCTTCCACGTTCTTCTTTTCTTACATCCAAATCATTATTTCTGAACCGTTGAAACCATCTTTTGCATGTTGATTCTGATAGAGCATGATCACCATATGCCTCGACAAGCATTCGATGCGACCCTGCAGCACTTTTTTTCAAATGAAAACAAAAAATTAATGCTTTCCGCAAATCATCACTTTCTGGTACAAAATTCGACATTGTTAACGCGATGAAAACATATGATGTTCTTTGTTCCATGACTTGATGTATACTAAATATCTTTGACAGATCTCATAACAACAACAAAAAATATTAAGGCTCCCTATTGACACATTTGTGTCTTAACGCTCATTTCATACCGGTACACCTGGTATAACCCCCTGTGCTATTGCTGCCACCTGCCTGTGAGTTTTCAGTGTTTCTACACTACACCTTTGTATCGTAACAAATCTAAAGATTTTATAGTACCGCACTTTTAGTTTAGCTAGTATAACAGTCACTTCATATCACAGAAATCTCGTATCTGGTGCAACAGGCCATAAAGAGTGAGCTGCAAAGTTTTTAACTTTCACTGTGCACGTGAAATAATTTTTGATTTTTGGGATCATCACTCATCTGACTGTTGATGCTGCCATAAATTCCTCTCTTGCGCCAACATCTTCGTCTCAGAGTTGCACTATACACTAAGTCCTCAGTTACTTGTTGGTTTTACTCCAATCTCGGTCTACAGCTTTATCCTCTACATCTCCCTCTAGTCTTAACACATGTCTCATCAGCCTGTCCTTTCTTCTGATCAATGTTCTCACGTATACATCTATCTTTACCAATTTTTGCGGAGAACTCCCATACTTCTTATCAGTCAACCTAATTTTAAGCATCCACCAGCACTACATCTCAAACGCTTTGATTCTCTTCTTCTCGGCTTCCTCCACAGTTCGTGATGCCCTTCCACACAGTGCTATGCTCCAGACTGACTTTCATAGAAAACGTTTCTTCAAATGAAGTCCATGTTTGAAGTTAGTTGACTTGTTTTGACGAGGAATGCCGTCTTTGGATGTATTAGTCTGGTTTTTATAGCCTCCTTGCTTCGTTCGCCTGAAGTTACTTTGCTTCCAGTGTAACAGCATTCCATAAATTCGTCTACGTCGCAGTCGCCAATTTTGATTTTAATTTTATTGTTAGTCTCATTTCTATTTGTCCTCATCACTGTTTATTTCTTCCCTTTACTGTCAGTCCCATCCAGAGGGCAGTGGAAAGTCAATTTCGGTCGGTATGTCCTGTAATGTATTCCTGCTTTCACTGAGTGTAGCAATTTTATCACTGGATCTTACCATTGATATTCTTTCAGTATGAGTTAACGTTGGACATAGGGGTAGTTGCGTTGATGTGAGTGGACCATGTATAGCGCACTGCTTCTATTTATACCGTCATGGCTCTGCTATTTGGATTTTGTGTGACTCTATTACGCACTCAACATAATCTTAGTAGTGCTGCAGCTCCCCTGCTGATACTAAGCACAGACAGTCCTCTAATGGAGGAATGTTAGGAGCACCTGAGCAGTGTAACGATTACTTTCATCTTGTCTCCATTTCAGTTGTGCTTTAGATATCCCCTTAAAAGTATCAGTTCTATAATGGCTTAATCAAGAAACTGTTTATTAAAACCAAACTGCCTTCAGTCCCCATTCTATTGGTCCAAATAACGCTATAGTATTGTATAAGTTTATCCTCTTTGAAAGTGCTAAGGGGTTTTTATGAAAGAATATTTCCACCAATGACGTAAGGAAATGATTGCTGCTCAGTAATCACTGTTGTAGTCAGCTCCAGCCAAACTTTTCAATTTCTCATGCTCATTTGTGCGAAGGCTCAATCTTATCTATTGTGCTGAGTGTCTCAGTCCTTTTACCGTTCAAATAATTTCGAATTTAGTTTTAGTCAACCACCAAGCATGCATAGTAGAATAAATTTAAGCGTTTTCCCACTTTCTGAATTAATCTTGGTGCTTCTTAAAGATTTTGATCCACTGAATAATCTGGCGCCAGAAGTACAGCCTCATGCATGGTTTATGACAAAGAAATAACCAAGTTTCTCTATACTTTATACAGGATATTTAAAAATCTTTGCAACAAACGTCTAGATAGAACAGATCACGTCATGAGCAGTAACTTTTGTCCGAGAGAAAATGTTGGGCGAAGGTTCCTAACTACGCTAAGCACATTCTATAATCGATAATTCCCCTGAAAGTTGGCAGGACGTAGGAAATCTGTAGATTTCTTATGCAATATGTACTGCCTATAAGCCAGTCGTTTCCTCCGCACGAAAGAAAGGTAGACCGAGACTATAAAATACCTTTCTCCGGTACGAGACAAGTTATCTTGTTAAAAATCACACAGTCACTTTACTGGGGTAGTTAGTATGAAAATGAAGCACCGTACTAGTTCGATGAAATCTCGTTTTCCCAGTGCCAATGAACTTAATAAAACAACGCCTAGCATCGATGGGAAGCATTAGCAAATTTGTCCGCATCTACATGTACTTCAATACTCTATAATTCGCAATCAAGTACCCGGCAGAGCGTTCATCGAACAACCTGTAAGATACTTCTCTGCCGTTCCACTCTCTGAACAGCCTGCGAGAAAAACCAAGACTTAAATATTTCCTTGCGAACTCTGATTTCTCTTACTTCATTACAATAATCATTTTCCCTTTATAGGTGGGCGCCAACAGAGATGATGGAGGAGAAATTTGGTGATTGAAATATTATGAGAAGGTCCTACAACAGCGATAAACGTTTTTGTTTTAATGACTACCACCCCGATTCGTATATCATATCTGTGACGCTCTCTTCCCTGTTTCCAGATGATACGAAACGAATTGCCCTTCTTTGAACCTTTTCTATGTCCTCCGTCATCATGTCTGATGTGCATCCTATACTGCACAGCACTACTCCGTAAGAGGCTGAACAAGCGTCGTGTAAGCAGTTTCTTTAGTAGATCTGTTATATTTTCCGAGTGTTCTGCCAATAAGTCTTTGGTTTCCATTTCACCACAACATTGTCTATGTGATCGTTAAGTTACTCGTAATTGTGATCCCTACTTATTTTGTTGAATTTACAGCCTTTAGATATGTGTGATTTATCGTGTGATTGAAATTTAGCTTATTCTTTGTAGATCTCATGTGGATGACTTCACAGTTTTCATGATTTAGAGGCATATGCCACTTTTTGCACCATACAGGTATATTGTCTAGATGAATTTCCAGTTTATTTTAATCATCTGATGACATTACATGACGGTAAATGAGAGCATCATCCGCAAATAGTTTAAGAAGAGTGATCAGATTGTCTCCTAAATCATTTACGCCAATCAGGAACAACAGAAGGGTGTATAATACTTCCTTCAGGGATACAGATATTGCTTCTATTTTAATCGATGACTTTCCGTCCGTTATTACGAACTGTGAGCTCCCTGACACGAAAAGACGAATCCAGTCATACAATTGAGACGATACTCCATTGACAAACAATTTAATTTGAAATCACCTGTGAGGAACGGTGTCAAAAGCCTTCCGGAAATCTAAAAATGTGGAATCGATACTTCGCGTGAGGAAAGAACTTGCTCTGTTACACAAAACAATAATTTCAGAATCTACACTGGTCTCAAAAATTAAAACAACAAACCGCTAATTCCCCGTCCTGTGTTTAATACACGATATGATCATACAAACTGTAAACAGATGTCTATACGATTGAGCTCTGCATGGAAGATGGCACGCCGGCCAACGAACAACCATGCCAAGATGGCATCAGGGCATCTCTCAAAACGGGTTATTGTTTTCCAGGTAGTCCCACATCCACAGTAATCGTGTATACAGTCACAACCTGTACAGCATGGCACAGAGAAGACGCCTACCAGACTCTCTGTGGTGGAGGGCCACAGGAAGAATGGAAGCAGGACAGTCGCAAACTGATAAAGGCCAGATGGCTTAATGTGAATCGTTTGGTTGTTTCTCGGGCGTGGTGGAAATTTATAGAGACCGAAACTGTACCTCAATGAACAGGACAGGGCCGGCAATGTGTGATATCAGACAGAGAGAACCGTTCTTGGCTGTAAGGGCACGACGGTACCGCCTTAGTATTACACAGCAATTGATGTCTGACATCCCAGCATCCACTGAATGTGTTGTATCGAGACAAACGAGGTGCAGAGGGCTTCGGCAGAGTGACCTATATTGTCAGAGACCTGCTGCATGTGTACCTCTGACGCGTTTTCACAGAAGGGAAGGTCTAGAGCGGAGTCGTCAACATGTCATCTAGATGTCGAACAGTGGGCCAATGTTCTTCTCACAGATGAGTCCAGATTTGATCTGGAAAGTGATTTTCGACGGATTCACATCTGGAGTGAACGTGGAACACGGTTTCGAGGTCCAAACATTGTGGTAACAGACCGATATCGAGGATTATCCCTAACGTTGTCTGCAGGGATTATTTTGACCAGTCGAACACCTCTCCATGAAATTTATGGGTGAATCAGTAAGGCTAAACTGCTGTCAGATATCATGACGAGATCTTGGAACCTCATGTAAGATTGTTGCGAGGAGCTGTGGGTCCAGACATCGTACTGATGGACAATAACGCTCGAGTTCATAGGGCACAGGTGGTTGAGATTTCGTTGGAAACCCGCTCGCTTTCCCAATTTGGATCCAATAGAGCATATTTGGGAAGCACTAGGGAGTCGCATTGCATCACATCGTCATTGACCAACCATTCTTCAAGGCATGCGAGCAGCTGTGCAGGAAGTACGGGCGTTATTCCCTCAACGTGAGACTGATGACATAATTTGCAGCATGCCCCGTCGCTGTCAGGCATATGTTGCTGCCGGAGGTGGTCACATCCCATACTGAGCACATTAACCAGTTTTCAGAATGTGTGAGTAGATCATACAAGTTGGGAAAAAAGAGGAACATTAATATCTACTGCTACGGAAGTTGCAGTATTTACGTTTTTTATTCTTTACGTCTATCTACTTTGCTGTCACCTATTTACACTATTTTGTGCCCAAATAAACTTAAGAATTGCAAAATTTTCTGTTTGTTGCTTCAATTTAGGACATCAGTGTATGATGGCTCTTTGTTAATAAATCGTTTCTTTTTCGAGGTAATTCATAATGGTCGAGCGTAGTATATATTCCAAAATACTACTGTAGGTCGACATTAGTGATACGCCTCTGTATTTCAGCTGGTAGTTTCCATTTCATTTCTTGGGTATTGGTGTGACTTGTGCAACTTCTACAGTCTTTGGGTATGCATGTTTCTTTGAGCGAGAAGTTGTGTATGATGGCTAAGTATGGAGCTATTATATCAGTATACTCTGAAAGATAGCTGACTGGTGTACAATCTGGACAATAATTCTTGCTTTTCTTAAGTGTTTTAATTCGCAATACTGAGGGATCTCCTTCTAAGTTACTCATTTCAGCAGTTGCTCTGATTCAATTCTGAAGTATTTACTTCGTCTTCTTATATGCAGGAAATTCGGAAAAATGTGCTAAGTAACTCTGCTTAATAGTCTCTGTTATCAGTCGCATCGCCATTGTTATCGCACAGTGAAGGCATTGATTTCGTCATGCCACTTGTGTACTTTCATACAAGCAGAATCTCTTTAAGTTTCTAGATTTCCAGACATAGTTTTGCTCTACTACTGGAAGTAGCTCGCATTGAAGTTCGCGCTTAATTTCGTGCTTCTCTAAACCTTCTCCAATCTTTGGGTTGTGCATTCCTTTAAGCTTAGAATGCTTTTACGTTGCTTCTAAAATAATATTCTGACCTGTTTTATGTACCATGGATAATCAGGACAATCTCTTCTTAATTTATTCAGTATAGATCTCATAATTCCCGACTATACTAATTTTTTTTTTCAGTTCAGACATCATCCGGCCTACGCTCACATAGTCACAGACAGGTGATAGAGGCTAAATTGTGGCTTTGCTTACAAGTCCCAGAGTTTCTGTGTCTCCACACAGTACATGTAAGATTATGGTAAGAATTGCTTACATTTCAGTCATATAAGTGCAAGAGAGAGTAATGTAGTTCAGTTGAAAAATAGCTACCACTGGCTCTTATTCGTCAGTGATTCCTCAGTATTCTTGGGTTCTGATTCCAGACAGTCACTGTGATCGTCATAGGTAGGCTACTGTATCTACTTCACAGAATTAGATGCAATATTTTACGTAACTCCATATCTTTCAGTTACTGTGCCCACAGAGAGCTTTAGTCTTCAGCTCACAAAGTATGCTAAATCTTTGTAAATATTCCTCATTCTTCTGTAGCACCACATATGAAAAGCTTCTATTCTCTTCCTCTCCAAACTGCTTATCATCCATGTTTCAGTTCCATTCATGACTACACTCCATACAAATGCGTTCAGAAAAGACTTCCTAATACTGACATCTGGAAGTCTTCATGATTCTGAAATTTAGCGCTGCTGACCACGCTGTTTAGCGCCCGAAAACCTCTCTCTCTCTCTGAAATCTATATTCGATGTTAAAAAAACCCTCTTCTTCTTAAACGCTTTTCTTACCAGTCTACGTTTTATATTCTCCCTACCTCAACCTTCATCAGTTATTTTGCTTCCCAAATAGCAAAACTCGTCTACTGCTTTAAGTGTCTCATTTACTAGTTTAATATACCTCACCATCACGTTATTTAATTCGACTATATTCCATTATCCTCGTTTTTCTTTTGTTGATGTTCACCTTACGTCCCCCCTTCAAGACGCTGTACATTCCACTCAACTCTTCTTCCATATCTTTGCTGTCTCTGACCGAATTACAATGTCATCGGCCAATCTCAAAGTATTTATTTCTTCTCCCTGAAATTTATTTCCTGCTCCAAATTTTTCTTTTGTTTTCCTTACTGCTTGCTCAATACAAACATTGAATAATATTGGGGATATGCTACAACCCTGTCTCACTCCCTTCTCATCCACTGATTCCCTTTCGTGCCCCTCGACTCATATAACTGCCACCTGGTTTCTGTACAAATTGTAAATAGCCTTTCGCTCCCTGTATTTTACCCCTGCCACCTTTAGAATTGGAAAGAGAGTACTGCAGACAACATTGTCAGTACTTTCTCAAAGCCTGCAAACGCTATAAACGTAGGTTTAACCTTCCTTAACCTTTCTTCGATGAGAAGTCGTAGGGTCAGTATTGCCTCGTGTGTTCCTACATTTTTCCGAAATCGAAACTGATCTCGCCGAGGTCGGACTCTACCTGTTTTCCACTCTTCTGTAAAGGATTCGTGTTAGTATTTTGCGGTCGTTACTCATTAAACTGATAGTTCGGTAATTTTCACACATGTCAGGACCCGCTTTCTTTGGAATTGGAATTACTATATTCTTCTTGAAGTCTGCGGGTATTTCACTTGTCTCATACATCTTGCTCACCAAGTGGTAGAGTTTTGTCATGACTGGCTCTCCCAAGACTGTCATTAGCTCTAACGGAATGTTGCCTACTCCTGGGGACTTATGTCAACTTAAGTATTCAGTGCTTTGTCAAATTCTTCACGCAGTATCATATTTTCCTTCGCATCTCCATCTGCATTTCTTCCATTTCCATAACGTTGCCCAGAAGTACATATCCCTTGTACAGACCCTCTATTATTCCTTCTACCTTTCGTCTTTGCGTTCTTTGGTTAGGACTGGTTCTGCTCATGAGCTATTGATATTCATACACGTGGCTCTCATTTCTCCATAGGTCTATTTAATTTCCCTGTATGCAGAATCTATCCTACTACTACTGATATATGCTTCTACAACCCTTCATTTGTCCTCTAGCCATTCCTGCTTAGCCAGTTTGCATTTCCTTCGGTCTCATTTTTGTTTGTTTGTAATCCCTTGCAATGCCTCATGTATTACATTTTGATATTATCTCCTTTCATCGATTAAATTCAATTTTTCTCGTGTTACCCAAGGATTTCTACTAGCCGTCGTCCTTTTAGTACTTGGTCCTCTGCTGCCTTCCCTATTTCGTCTCTCAAAGCTACCTGTTCTTCTTCCACAGCACTCCTTAACCCTGTTCTTATCAGTCGTTCGCTAATGCTATCTCTGAAACTGTCTACAAATTCTGGCTCTTCCCGTTTATCCAGGTCCCATCTCCTTAAATTTCCCCCTTTTTGCCGTTTCATCATTTTTAATCTGCAGTTCATTGTGATCAGAGTCCACATCTGCCTCTGAAAATGTCTTACAAATTAAAATCTGATTCCTAAATCTCTGTCTTAATATTATACAGTCTATCTGAAATCTTCCGGTGCCTCCAGGTCTCTTCCACGTATATAACTTTCTTTCACGATTCTTAAACCACATGTTACCTATGATTAAATTGTGCTCTGTACAAAATTCTACCAGACGGCTTCCTCTTTCATTCCTTACCCCGAATCCATATTCACCTGCTACTTTTCCCTCTCTTCTTTTTCCTACTATAACCTTCCAGCCACCCCATGACTATTAAATTGTCCTCTCCCTTAACTATCTGAATAGTTTCTTTTATCGTACATTTCCTCAATCTCCTCCTCATTTACTGTGGTGTGCGTGGGCTTCATGTCTATCTTGGTTACAATACTGCGTTCTCTAGCCTGTTCATAGTAGCTTACCCATGTTCTTATTGTGTTATTCATTATTAAATCTAGTCCTACATTACAGCTATTTGATTTTGTGTTTGTAACCCTGACCAGAAGACCCGTTTCTCTTACCACCGAACTTCACTAATTTCCACTATATCTAACTTTAACCTGTCCATTTCCGTTTTTAAATTTTCTAACCTACCTGCCCTACTAAGGGATCTGAAATTATACGCACTGATCCGTAGAACGCCAGTTTTGTTTCTCCTGATGACTATGTCCTCCTGAGTGGTCCCAGCCAGGAGATCCGAATGGGGGACTGTTATACCTCCGGAATATTTTACCCAAGAGGACGCCGTCATGATTTAACCATGCAGTAGAGCTGCATGACCTAGGGAAAAATTACGGCTGTAGTTTCCCGTTGCTTTCAGCCGTTCGCACTACCAGCACAGCAAGGCCGTATTTCTTGATGTTACAGGGCCGGATCAGTCAATCGTACAAACTGTTGCCCCTACAATAATTGCGTATACAATAATTTAATTCAGATATATGATTAGCAACTTTTATTGCACAAAAAGAACAATCAGGAATGTGCTCTTAGGGTACCCTCAAAACCTCAGAGACAGAAGGTGGCAGATTAGTTGTTTAACATTCAGTCAACTTCTAATGATAACAGCGCAAGTTAAACAATAAGTATTTAGGGGCCAAGATTTGTTTGAATAAAACTTACAGCATAACTAACAGAAATACTGACATTATTCACAGTGTTTTAGTACACGATATGAGGACTGTACACAAAATACTACAATCGCTATTTCACAAAACTTGTGGGTGGTGGAAATAAATGAAGCTCAAATTAATGAATATCTAATTGTACATTGCTTCAGTTCCCGTTTATCAGAAGCGAAATCTTTGTTCTATAGTTTCATGTTTTAGAGATTATAAGCTATATAACTCAGGAAGCAATCGTTCACTAAATTCTTCTGTCATTTCTCGAATGTCTATCTTTGAAACTTCATACACTCGTTGATTAGCTGACAACTAACATGAGAAATAGAGCTGCGTTGATCAGTCTAAATTTTTTAATATGACACTACTTTACAGAATTTTTGCATAAGGGAACAATTGACAGGAATGGGGGAAAGAAATACAGTAGAAGAAGAATGGGTAGCTTTGAGAGATGAAGTAGTGAAGGCAGAAGAGGATCTAGTGGGTAAAAAGACGAGGGCTAGTAGAAATCCTTGGGTAACAGAAGACATATTGAATTTAATTGATGAAAGGAGAAAATATAAAAATGCAATAAATGAAGCAGGCAAAAAGGAGTACAAACGTCTCAAAAATGAGATCAACAGGAAGTGCAAAATGGCTAAGCAGGGATGGCTAGAGGACAAATGTAAGGATGTAGAGGCTTATCACACTAGGGGTAAGACAGATACTGCCTACAGGAAAATTAAGGAGACCTTTGGAGAAAAGAGAACCACTTGTATGAATATCAAGAGCTCAGATGGAAATCCAGTTCTAAGCAAAGCAGGGAAAGCAGAAAGGTGGATGGAGTACATAGAGGGTCTACATAAGAGCGATGTACTTGAGGACAATTTATGAAAATGGGAGAGGATGTAGATGAAATGGGAGATACGATACTGCGTGAAGAGTTTGACAGAGCACTGAAAGACCTGAGTCGAAAAAAGGCCCCAGTAGTAGACGACATTCCATTAGAACTACTGACGACCTTGGGAGAGCCAGTCCTGACAAAACTCTACCATCTGGTGAGCAAGATGTATGAGACAGGCGAAATACCCTCAGACTTCAAGAAGAATATAATAATTCCAATCCCAAAGAAAGTAGGTGCTGACAGATGTGAAAATTACCGAACAATCAGTTTAATAAGTCATCGATGCAAAATACTAACGGGAATTCTTTACAGACGAATGGAAAAACTGGTAGAAGCCGACCTCGGGGAAGATCAGTTTGGATTCCGTAGAAATATTGGAACACGTGAGACAATACTGACCCTACGACTTATCTTAGAAGCTAGATTAAGGAAAGGCGAACCTACGTTTCTAGCATTTGTAGACTTAGAGAAAGCTTTTGACAGTGTTGACTGGAATACTCTCTTTCAAATTCTGAAGGTGGCAGGGGTAAAATACAGGGAGCGAAAGGCTATTTACAATTTGTACAGAGACCAGATGGCAGTTATAATAGTCGAGGGACATGAAAGCGAAGCAGTGATTGGAAAGGGAGTGAGACAGGGTTGTAGCCTATCCCCGATGTTATTCAATCTGTATATTTAGCAAGCAGTAAAGGACACAAAAGAAAAATTCGGAGTAGGTATGAAAATCCATGGAGAAGAAATAAAAGCTTTGAGTTTCGCCGATGACATTGTAATTCTGTCAGAGACAGCAAAGGACTTAGAAGAGCAGTCGAACGGAATGGATAGTGTCTTGAAAGTAGGATATAAGAAGAACATCAACAAAAGCAAAACGAGGATAATGGAATGTAGTCAGATTAAGTCGGGTGACGCTGAGGCAATTAGATTAGGAAATGAGACACTTAAAGTAGAAAGGAGTTTTGCTATTTGGGGAGAAAAATAACTGATGATGGTCGAAGTAGAGAGGATATAAAATGAAGACTGGCAATGGCAAGGAAATCGTTTCTGAAGAAGAGAACTTTGTTAATATCGAGTATAGATTTAAGTGTCAGGAAGTCGTTTCTGAAAGTATTTGTTTGGAGCGTAGCCATGTATGGAAGTGAAACATGGACGATAACTAGTTTGGACAAGAAGAGAATAGAAGCTTTCGAAATGTGGTGCTACAGAATAATGCTGAAGATTAGATGGGTAGATCACATAACTAATGAGGAGGTACTGAATAGGATTGGGGAGAAGAGAAGATTGTGGCACAACTTGACTAGAAGGAGAGATCGGTTGGTAGGACATGTTCTGAGGCATCAAGGGATCACCTATTTAGTATTGGTGTACAGCGTGGAGGTAAAAATCATAGAGAGAGACCAAGAGATGAATACACTAAACAGATTCAGAAGGATGCAGGTTGTAGTTGGTACTGGGAGATGAAGAAGCTTGCGCAGGATAGAGTAGCATGGAGATCTGTATCAAACCAGTCATAGGACTGAAGACCACAACAACAACAACAATGAAAAATAATTCGTCCTTGAAATAGAAAAGATAAGATGCAGAAAAATCAAAATCAGTTTGAACATAGGCTACACTTTGATGTTTTTATGATATTACGTGCGAAGTTTCTGGTAAACGCATATGCGAATGCATATTGTTTGCACTGTGTGAGAAAGTTGCATCACCGTACAGGAATAACCAGAAATGTATGACATATTTCTGTATTACCTGTTATAATGCATAGACATCGTAACATAAATGCAACATTCTTTGTTCAACTTATAGCTATTACATCTATTTCTTTCTGCTGGCAGCATCGGCACTGAAACTCACCCCCTTGCCCCACTCTCTCTAGTCACCCTGAACTATACAGTGCAATAATTTCACCTCTTTCTTCAGGAAAGAGGAGTAAACTGTTTCACAGTTGTCATTATCTCAGCTATACTCTCTCATAACTAACACTCTCTCAGTATTTCCTACTCATCTGAAACCCAGAAAATCATAACCTCATGATATCTGATCCTTCAGTACCCACATCTGGTCCTTCAACACCCATGATCAAGGACCACTACAACATGCAAAAATCTTGGCATCCCAGATCAACGCCACTTCCCAGGACTTCAGGTCACTGCCCCACTCCATAGGTACGTGCCTACGCGAAGACCTACAGTTCCCCCAAACTCCTAGGTAGAATGCAGCAGAGTTGTCATAAACACGTTCCTACATCCAGCACACAACTGGATAATAAGTCACCCATATACTGCATGAATGTTGTGGTCGGTGTTAGTTTGCTGTTGTTTCTGATGAGAACACCCCTGTCACTGAACTGTTTACGGTAACTTACTCTCTGCCATACCCTCCTTGTCACAGCTAATCCTACTCCCGCTGTATGTTTTATGCTGCTGTTGATATTATCCTATATTCGTCTGACCAAAACGACTTGTCTTCTTTTCTTTTCACTTCACTGACCCCCACTATATCTAGACTGAGCTTCACCATTTCACTTTCCGGATTTTCTATCTTCCATACCACGTGTGTACGTCTGATATTCCACACCCCGATTGACAGAACATTACCCTATCAGCAGTCTCCTCTGGAGATCCGAAAAGGGGTCTACTGCACATTCTTTGGCAATGTAGAGGTCGTCATGACACTTTTTTATTACAGGCCACGTGACACACCTTACGTGTCGTTACTGGAGTGGCTTTCATTACTTCTAGGCACCCTCACGATGTTGTTTATTACTAATGCAGTGCCCTTTAGGGGCAGTTTCTCGCCCCAAGGGCAAGGGGATGCCCTGAACATCTGTCCGTTCCTCTGCTGTTGACAGACCAATGATGATTTCTTAGCCGCTGTCTTTTGCCTCAAATGCTGATAATTTTTATTCAAAATTTAAGTGGGGGTAAGATTCGAACATAGGTCCCGAGACGTTTTCGTTATTAGTCAAACACACTACCCCTACAACACTAGGGAGTGTATGCCGTTGAAGGGGAAGGTTACGGGAGAATATGGGTTTGGTAGTAGGAATGAGAGAGGAGAAAGACTGAGTTCTGCAATAAATTTTAACTAGCTTTAGGGAATACTCTGTTGAAGAACCGCAAGAGGAAGCTGTACACCTGTACAGAGGCCCAAGCGGAGACACTTCTGCGTGAAGTCAGGGTAGTTTTTCGGAAAATGTGAAACGTCAACGACGCCAGCAAAACAATATTAGAGTTCAGTTATTTATTCTCAGTGTTTAGAAGTCACCGTTCTTCTTCAGCAGCCTCATTTGTCGCTAATTAACTTTTGCGTTGGTTTCTAACTGAAGTCCGTCGAGTCAGCTCAGAGTTTGCACGTCCATAAGGTGATGTCAGCGACCCTGGACGCGCGATGGCTGCCGGTATGCGGGGCGGCGGCTGCCCTGCGCGAAATGTTTCTCACACAGACGGCCAAGTGTACTCGGTCCCATTCCGAATACTACGATGATCCTTGATGATCTATCTGCGATGTACCTGTTGTCGATAGTCGTATGGTTAGGTTGTTGGACAATAACGTGCATCCCTGCTGGCTTTCGCGTTGAAGTCCGGTACTGGCTGCGCTCTGCGACGTGGTGGTGCCAGACGACAGTCAGTTTCTCCATCAGTAGCCGGTAGGCTGTGGGCGGTTTAAGTTCATCACGTTAAGGCCATCATCTTGAGTACATCTTCGGCTAGTTCATAGACTGTTCAGGAGCATATAGGACATAAATTCACTATAGTCATGGAATCTAGTGCTATTACTGTGAATGCCATCGACCGCAATGATCAAATCATAACAGGGGCTTGAAAGCTGGGTATTTAAAGGGAGCTAGCGTGAGGCTTTGGCGCAAATCTCTGTTCGTAAGGAACAAATGTTTCCTCTTTATTCTACAACACTCCTTTTTTAGGATTTTAGCTGCTGTGTCGGTTATTCTCTATGTACTCTTATGTAATAGATACAGTTGCTTGTAAAAAGCCCTACGAGCTAACGACTATGCTTGCCTCGCTTCCTTTGGTTTTATATCCTCTTTCCTGCTGAATGCGTATTCCTTACTCGGTAGACAGCATCGTCGACCTGACCCGCTTTCCACATAATGGTCCGCTTCCTGATTTCGGTTCTCGCTGGCTCGTCTTGTATTTGACTGAAGTAACGTGAGTGAATTTTAAATTTTTTTCTCAGCCTTACTATTCTGCGCCGTAAAATTTGGAAAGGGCAGGGAGGAATTGGAGGATGCCAGTTAGATTACATCATCGTCAGGCAAATATTTCGAAATTAGACCCGGCATTGTGAGGGGTACCAAAGAGCAGACAAAGACTAAGAACAGAGATTGTGAGTGAAGCAGGCTGAAGTTTATGAGATCAGGAAGAATCAATGTGCAGAGAATTGGGATACGGAAGTAATAAGAGACGAGCAGATACCCTTAAACTTCTCTGTCGGTATGGGTTTTCCGGTACTGAATAGCTCGGAAGGCAGATAACTTGAACGGACGTCGGCGTTCTGAGGAACATAGGGGTAAGCTATAGGAAAAGATGCGTAATACATAATTCGTACAAAAACAAAGAAGGAACAGTGAGACTGGAAGACCAAGAGCGAAGTGCTCGGGTTGAATTGGACGTAATACGAGGATGTGGTTTTTCACCCTACTATTCACTCTGTATGTCGAAGAAGCAATGACGCAAATAAAAGAAAGGTTACAGAATGGGATTGAAATTCTAAGGGTATGATTCTCTGATGACGTGGCTATCCTCAGTGAAAATGAGGAAGAATTACAGGGCCAGCTGAATGGAATGAACATTGTAATGATTACAGAATATAGTTCGACAGTAAATCGAAGAAAGACAAATTAATGAGGAGTAGCAGAAATGAGAACAGTGAGAAACTTAAGCAGACTAGCGCTGGCGCAAAGGGCGTTCCTCGACAAGTGAAATCTACTAGTATCATATATAAGTCTTAACTGAACAAATTTCTGAGAATGTGCATGTGTAGCACAGCAATGTACAGTAGTGCAACATGGATAAAAACTGTGGAGGAAAACAGAGATTGGAACACCTCCAGCAAATAATTGGGAATGTAGATAACAAGTGCTAATCTGAGAGAAAAAAGTTGACCCTGGAGAGGAATTCATGGCGGTCTTCACCAACCCTCAACCCAAACAGAGAACCGATGACCTACCTCTACCTGCCGTTAAAGTCCGCCAAGTAGGCACACACAGTAGGGCGGGTCGTGGCAGCGGTCAGTGAGAGAGGCTCGCCCAACCAGACCCGTTGTGACTGGGCGCATTTACGATGAACCGTTCCCGTCCTTCCAGCTCTTTAACTTTCATATAATTCTCCTGTCCGAAACATGGCTAAAATAATACACTCCTGCAAATGGAAAAAAGAACACATTGACACCGGTGTGTCAGACCCACCATACTTGCTCCGGACACTGCGAGATAGCTGTACAAGCAATGATCACACGCACGGCACAGCGGACACACCAGGGACTGCGGTGTTGGCCGTCGAATGGCGCTAGCTGCGCAGCATTTGTACACCGCCGCCGTCAGTGTCAGCCAGTTTGCCGTGGCATACGGAGCTCCATCGCAGTCTTTAACACTGGTAGCATGCCGCGACAGCGTAGACGTGAACCGTATGTGCAGTTGACGGACTTTGAGCGAGGGCGTATAGTGGGCATGCGGGAGGCCGGGTGGACGTACCGCCGAATTGCTCAACACGTGGGGCGTGAGGTCTCCACAGTACATCGATGTTGTCGCCAGTGGTCGGCGGAAGGTGCACGTGCCCGTCGACCTCGGACCGGACCGCAGCGAAGCACGGATGCACGCCAAGACCGTAGGATCCTACGCAGTGCCGTAGGGGACCGCACCGCCACTTCCCAGCAAATTAGGGACACTGTTGCTCCTGGGGTATCGGCGAGGACCATTCGCAACCGTCTCCATGAAGCTGGGCTACGGTCCCGCACACCGTTAGGCCGTCTTCCGCTCACGCCCCAACATCGTGCAGCCCGCCTCCAGTGGTGTCGCGACAGGCGTGAATGGAGGGACGAATGGAGACGTGTCGTCTTCAGCCATGAGAGTCGCTTCTGCCTTGGTGCCAATGATGGTCGTATGCGTGTTTGGCGCCGTGCAGGTGAGCGCCACAATCAGGACTGCGTACGACCGAGGCACACAGGGCCAACACCCGGCATCATGGTGTGGGGAGCGATCTCCTACACTGGCCGTACACCACTGGTGATCGTCGAGGGGACACTGAATAGTGCACGGTACACCCAAACCGTCATCGAACCCATCGTTCTACCATTCCTAGACCGGCAAGGGAACTTGCTGTTCCAACAGGGCAATGCACGTCCGCATGTATCCCGTGCCACCCAACGTGCTCTAGAAGGTGTAAGTCAACTACCCTGGCCAGCAAGATCTCCGGATCTGTCCCCCATTGAGCATGTTTGGGACTGGATGAAGCGTCGTCTCACGCGGTCTGCACGTCCAGCACGAACGCTGGTCCAACTGAGGCGCCAGGTGGAAATGGCATGGCAAGCCGTTCCACAGGACTACATCCAGCATCTCTACGATCGTCTCCATGGGAGAATAGCAGCCTGCATTGCTGCGAAAGGTGGATATACACTGTACTAGTGCCGACATTGTGCATGCTCTGTTGCGTGTGTCTATGTGCCTGTGGTTCTGTCAGTGCGATCATGTGAAGTATCTGACCCCAGGAATGTGTCAATAAAGTTTCCCCTTCCTGGGACAATGAATTCACGGTGTTCTTATTTCAATTTCCAGGAGTGTATATATCGTCTGTATCAATTCGTCTCCCAGCGTATACATTGCTTACGGCGGATAGAAATTGGTACATATCCAGTAAATAATTGAGAATGTAGATTGCAAGTGCTACTCTGAGAGAAAATGATTGACTCAAGAGAGGAATTCATGGCGGACTTCATCGACCCTCAACCCAATTCGAAAATCGATGACTTTCCTCTACCTGCCGGTAGAGGCCGGTAAAGTACGCCAAGCAGGTACCGTTTTAGGGAATATATACGAAACGATATAGAAAAGGTCTCCCTTTTTTGTGATTCCACTTGGATAAAGCTTTTACGCTACCAGTTTACTTCGCGAGTGCACGTACCAGGAAGCGTCACTTCTACACCTTGTTCTATAATAGCTGTTCATTTGCTCGTAGTGTTCTGTGCCTTTGGTTGTGCCAAGTCATGTTAAGTTGTGTGTCCATGGAGTCCTTCGCGACGGCATACATGAATAAAATGTTATCGGTTTTCACGCCTCGTCAGTTCGAATAAAATCCTCGAGCTTTCGATGACCATCTCCCCCATCGTCGTCAGGAGTTCACTGACTACTGGGGCTGCTACGGTTGGACATCGAAAGAAAGCAAAGACAGATGCGCGATGCGGGAGCGAAAGTTTCAAACGTGGCGCTTGCCCCTGGCGCCACCTGACGTCACCGGTGCTGCCACGGGCAATAGCTCCGCTAGCTGCCCGGGTCGACTTAAGTGCCCACGCCACGTTGGCTGCTGCTGGTCTCATCATACCTATATAAGAGAGAAATCCTAGCAGCCCCGACAGTCAGTGAACTCCTGACGACGATGGCGGAGATGGTCATCGAAAGCTCGAGGGTTTATTCGAATTGACGCGGCTTGAAAACCGAGAATGTTTTATTTATGTATGCCGTCGCGAGAGACTCCGAGGCCACATAGCTTTCCTCAACGGTGAGGACATAATGCGCAGTGTGAGACCGTTAGAAAAACTGCGGAAAAAGAGGTCACATCTGCTGAGTTCTTTGGCATTTTTACAACACTGCTGGGACAAGGAGGTAATTCCTCGCTTTGCAGTAGTCAAATACCACATTCTAACTGCTGCAGTGGACAGAATTTTGAAGAGGACCTCTCTTGCCAGAGTGAGACAACGGATACGACAGACAAGGTACGAGCTTGGTCATAATGCCAGGAACCTGTTGAGTGTCATCTGTCTTTGTCATCAACATTGTCACCATTCGATTGGGAGTTGGTGGATGTAGCCACGGCAGCGCAACAACATGCAAGTTTATCCAAGGCAACGTCGAAGCAATGTGCCAAGTTCGGCCGACTGAATCCTATAAGGCCCATAGAACAGTTGTTAATCTTTCCAACCAAGAACGGCTCTATATCAGCGCTGAGTACAGGCCTCAACTTTTCTCCAGCTCTACAACGACTGTCATTATTGGATATAATTAGTGGAATAGAGTAGTGCATTAGGAATCTTTCGCACGATGCAGCTGAGGATGTCAGGCTAACTACCAGCCATATCCTGGCGAAAGTTAAGCCAGCAAAATCTAATATTAGCCAGGAGGAACGACGTTGTATACTGTTATTATGTGAGAATGAAGACTTGGTTGTCTTGCCAGCCGACAAAGGGAATGCCACCATGGTTCTGAATTCTGCAGACTACCACATGAAGACGCTACATTTATTAGAAGACGCCACGCACCGCAAGCTTAGTGGTGCTCCCACACAGGCCATAGTCAGAAAGACAGGGAAGTTATTGAAGAATTCAGGCTTACCGGATGAAGTGGTGAAGAAATTAAAGCCTCCCAGGCTTTATGGATTACCAAAGATACACAAGGAAAGTGTGCCTTTGAGGCCCATTGTTAGTGCAATCAGTTCCCCCACCTACAGACTTGCTAAACTCCTGGCATGATTATTTGCCCCAAAGTTGGGACATTGTGAACACCATGTTGTCAACTCGCAGAAATTTGTTGAGACACTGAAGAGAATGAAAATAGGCCCAAACGACGTAATGGTTAGCCTGGATGTTGTGTCACTTATTACACGAGGTTGCCAATACAAGATACGCTGTATCTTTTGGCCCAACATTTTCCATCTGGAACCATTAAGTTGTTCCGTCACGTCCTAACGACAACGTACTTTTTGTACTGTGATGAATATTATGAGATGACGGACGGCAAGGCCGTGGGATGACCACTGTCTCCAGCAGTCGCAAATTTCTTCGTGGAGAACTTTGAGGAGCAGGCTCTGCAAACTGCGGCATTACGGCGTCTTGCTTTCTACGATATGTTGATGACACCTTCCTGATATGGCCTCATGGTAAAGATACACTACAGCAGTTCGTAGATAACACGAATGGTGTGCATCCCAACATTAAATTTACTGTCGAGATGGAGAAGCACGGCAAGCTACCATTCTTGGACATTTTGGTTGAGCGGAAGGCAGTGTACCGGAAACCAGCACACACTGATCGGTACTTGAACTCTAATAGTTTCCACCACCCCGTACATAAGAAAGCAGTCCCGAACAAGCTCATAGATCCAAGATTATCTCTGACGACGACCACCTACAGTCTGAATTGCCGAACTGAAAACGTGTTTTCGGTGAAAATGGATACAGCAAAAGAGACATCTCTAACGCTTTCAAGGGCCGCCGACGAAATTCACCTGGTGAATCAGTAGAAGAGGCCAAACGGATTGCATTCCTGCCATACTGTGGAGAGACTAGCTGCAAGTTAGGACGTCTGCTGCAGAAACATGAGCTAAGACCAGTGCTCCAGCCCGCCCCCAAGATACGAGATATGTTGCGCCCTGTTAAAGACGGCATTGCTCTTCGAGTGTCCGGCGTGTATGGTGTACCTTGTGAATGTGGCAGCATGTACATCGGAAAAATAATTCGCACGGTTGCGGAGTGTTGTACTGAGCACAAGCGCCATATAAAAGAAAGGGAGCTTGATAAGTCGGCCACAGCGGAGCATTGCCTAATAAACGGACATAAAACATAGTTCGAAAATACAAATAGTTGGCTCATGCATCTACATATTGGGACTCCGTTATAAAGGAAGCGTTCGAGATTCGTTTAAACAACAAAAATTTCAACAGTGACCAGGGGTACACACTCAGAAGGTCATGGGGGCAGGCGTTGGACATTGAAAGAAAGCAAAGACAGATGCGCGATGCGGGAGCGGCAGTTTCAAACGTGGCGCCTGCCCCTGGCGCCACATAACGTCACCGGTGCTGCCACGGGCAATAGCTCCGCTAGCTGCCCGGGTCTATCTGATTGGCTGCTGATGATGTCATCATGCCTATATAAGCGAGAAACCGTAGCAGCCCCGGAAGTCGTGGGGGCAACGCGGCCGACTCGTCCATCGCAAAGCTGCAGACGGTCCAGAACAAGGCGCTTAGGTTAGCGCTTCACCTGCCACGAGACTTCAGCACCGGAGAATTGCACAGAGTAGCGGGAGTCTCGCTGCTCAAACACCGATTCCAGCAGGCGGCACATCGTTTTTACGTGGCCGCCCTGATGTCGGAGAACGACCTTGTACGAAACTTGCGAAACCAAGTGCACTGGCGCCCGACCACAAGGTGGCCAGAACTGTTGCTGGTGTAAAGGAATGCCGCAATATTAGCAAGAAGACCTTCTAGCAGCAACACAACCGTGAGAACGATTCCAACGAGAAGACAACCCTCAACACCCCAAGAAAGAAGTAGGAAAGGCGTGATCCGCTCACCCTACAACACACCGGAGTGCGAAGCTCCGTGAATTTGCGTAGCGTAGCGTAGCCCCGGCAGTCACTGAACTCCTGACGACGATGGTGGAGATGGTCATCGAAAGCTCGAGGGTTTTATTCAAATTGACGAGGCTTGAAAACCGAGAAAGTTTTATTCATTTTAAGTTGTATATTCAATTGGTTTAGATAATAAGAATTCCAGTTGCCGTTGCGGTAATCTGTCTGAAGTCGATATAGTGTATAAGTGACAATTTTACATCTGCACAACAGCTGCCTCCCATTCAGCTTGAGGGTATCCCTACATCGTGTGAGGAAAACGTTGATAAATCGATTTTTTCCTCTTTTTTATTTTTGAGATTGATAAAGCGAGTCGCAGAGGTGGACGATACCAACCACTGCTACACCAAGAAGTCGTAGGTAAGTAGGTGGTTAGTGTTTAACGTCCCGTCGACAACAAGGTCATTAGAGACGGAGCGCAAGCTCGAGTTAGGGAAGGATTGGGAAGAAAATCGGCCGTGCCCTTTCAAAGGAACCATCCCGGCATTTGCCTGAAACGATTTAGGGAAATCACGGAAAACCTAAATCAGGGTGGTTGGAGACGGGATTGAACCGTCGTCCTCCCGAATGCGAGTCCAGTGTGCTAACCACTGCGCCACCTCGCTCGGTCAAGAAGTCGTTATCCCATAATTGTAGCCCAGTACAAAACGCCAGTATCCAGAACAGCACAGCGTAAGCATCAAGGAAGACAACTGAGCTGAAGCACACTGAAGGGCGAGGTGAAAACTTCGATGCAGCCACTAAAGCTACCCTCGCAACCAACCGCTCTTTTGACAGAGCCAACGGCCCACACAGCCGACGGGTCGACCTCGGTCCGTGTTGCCCCTAGCCACGTATCCAAACGCTACCCTCTCGACACGCTCCGGCGTGCTTTCAAGCCTCCGCGTGAGCTATAACACACAGGAAGCTAAGGGTGCCATCTAGTGAAGCGCCAGAAAATGAAATGGAGAAGAAAATATGAAATTAATCTTTCACAGCTCTCTGCACTTACCAGACTGTTCATTTCATCCAAAGGCTCGTGTAAATCTTCTTGACTTTGACTGAGGATAGCATTGTCACTAGTGAATCTTATAATTGATATCCTTTCACCCTGAATTTAAATCCCACTGTTGAACCTTTATTTTCATTCCGTCATTGCTTCTACGACGAATATATTGAACAGCAGAGGCGCAAGACTACACTGATTAGCCAAAACATTATGACGACTGCCCATCGTGACGTTGGATGTCGCCCAGTGGTGTTGAGGGCACGTGACGCGATAGCAAAAGTTTGGAAGCGGAGCAGACTCGGACGGGGGATTACCCTAGCAATGATAGCGGCAGCAAATGGAGCAATCCATTGAGATAAGCATCTTTTCCAAAGGGCAGATTATTATTACGCAAAGCCTGTGAATGAATAGCTCGAAAACGGCGAAACTGGTCGAATGATTAAGTGCTACTGTTGTGAACATCTACGGCAAGAGGTATGACAGTGACACTACCACCTGGTGCTGAATGGTTTGACGTCCACGACTCTTCACATAAAGTACGGTTCGGAGGCTTGTCTGCTCTGTAAAGTGGGATAGGTGGTGCTCTTTGTCATCTCTGCTGAAAGAGCACAATGCTGGTGCACGCAAAAGTACTTTGGAACACACCGTCTGTTGAACATGAAGCTCCGCAGCAGACCACCCTTACGTGTTCACATTTTGACCCTACGACATCGCCAGTTAGGATTGCAGTGGGTACGGTACCATCGGTATTCGACAGTCGATCAGTGGAAACGTGTTGGCTCTTCGCGTGAATCACATTTTCCCTGCATTACGTCGATGGTTGTCGCCACAAACGCCGTCATGGACTTGAACGGCGGCACGAAACGTGCAGCGCGCCTCGTACGCTGTCTGAGGGGAGCAGTATTATGCTATGGGATACATTCACCTGCGCGTGCGTTGGACCTTTGGCAATAATCGAATAGACGATGACAGCTGTGAACCACCTACATCTCCTCAAGCTTTATGTCTTCCCCGACGACAATGTCATCTTTCAGCAGCATAACTGTCCGTGTCTCGGAGCCAGAGACATGCTACAGCGGTTTGAGGGGCATTATAGTGAACTCAATCTGATGTGTCGACGATGAAATTCGCCTGATTTAAGTCATATGGAACTCATCTGGTTCGCTATCGGGCGGCCATCACCGCGTACCCAAGTTAGTGGCCCGTTATTTACGCGAATTACATGACCTGTACGTAGACATCTAATGCCACTTACCTCCACAAACCTACTAACAAACTGTGGAATCCCTGACACTCAGGCGCTACAGTCTGGAACCGCGCGATCGCTACGGTCGCAGGTTCGAATTCTGCACCGGGCATGGATGTGTGTGATGTCCTTAGGTTAGTTAGGTTTAAGTAGTTCTAGTTTTAAGTAGTTCTAGGGGACTGATGACCTCAGAAGTTAAGTCCCATAGTGCTCAGAGCCATTTGAACCATTTGAACCTGACACTCAGAATCAGTGCTGTATTTTGTTCCAAGGACGGACAAACAAGCTGTTAGGCCTATGGTAATAATGTTTTTGTTCATAGCCCTGCTTACACACTTTTTAATCCGGGTACTTCATTCAAGGTATTCCAAGCTTGTTGTTCTCTCTTGGTTCTTGTATATTTTGTATATTACCCATCATTCCCAGGATTTCGATATTCTTGCGTCATTTTACATTGTCGAAAGTTATTTCCAGATCGATAAATCCTATAAACGTGTCCTGATTTTTTTCAGTTTTGCTTTCGTTATCAACAGCAGCGTTAGAAATGCATCTCTGTTGCCTTAAGTTGCCCTAAAATCCATTTGAGTGTCATGTAACAGTTTCCCAGTTTTCCCACTTTTCTTTACATTATTTTTGTCAGCAACTTGGATGCTTGAGCTGTTAAGATGGTTGTGCATACTTGTTCGCTCTTGCTACCTCCACAGTATTATGGGTGATATTTTTCCGAAAATCTGACGGTAAATCGCCAGTGAAATACATTATACCCTCCTACATGAACTGTCATTTTCTTGCCAGTTTCCTCAGTGATTCTAGAAATGTCGATGAAACACTATCCATCCCTTCTGCCTTATTCGATCTTAAGTCGTTCAAGGCTCTTTTAAAGTCTGGACCTCCTATCTCTTCCTTGTCAACACCTGTTCTTTCTCTTATCACGCCATCAGACAAGTCCTCCACCTCTTAGTGACCTTCAGTATACTCTTTCCACGTATCCTTTCTCTCCTCTGAATTTAACAGTGGGATTCCCATTACACTCTTTATGTTACCAGTCCTGCTTTTAATTTCCCTAAAGGCTGTTCTGACTTTTCTATGTAGTGAGTCACTTCTTCAGCTGAAAAGCCTACTGAGGTATTCATTACCGCAGTATCCGCAGCCTCAGAGATTTTCAAGCTTATCTCTTCATTTCTTGGTACTTACGAAGCCCACTTCATTGCGCACTGATTTTCCGGACTGGACTCTTAAACTGCAGCCTGCTCTTCGTCTTTACTGTGATGTAATCTAACTGAAATCTTTCTCCATCTCCCGGCCTTTCCCGAGTATACCTCTTCCTCTTGTGTTTCTTGAACAGAGTATTCCCTATTACCATCTGTAATTTATTGCACAACTAAATTAACCTTTCTCCTCCCTCATTCTACCAAGCCAAAATTCTTCCGTAACCCTTTCATCTACTCATTCCCCTACAACCAAATTCCATTCCCCAATAACTATTAGATTTTTTCTCCATTTAGGCACTAAATCACCCGAGTAGTATCATCATATAATATCTCTATCTATTCATCTTCTGCTGCGAAATCGAAATATCGCCGTTGTCCTACTGTCAATTCTGATGAGAACAATTCTAGCAGTGGACTGTTCACAGTAACTCACTCTCTGTCCTTCATTCGTATTCATAATTAATCCTACTTTCGTTACACTTTTTTCTGGTGTGACACTACACTCGTCTGACCACATATCCTCGTCTTCTTTCGATTTCGCTTCACTGACATCCGCTATATCTAGATTGAGTCAATAAGATGTCCCTTTTCTGAATTTCTAGCTGCCCTGTGACGTTCAAACTTCTGTTGCTCCACACCCTGTCTCGTAGAACTTTATCCTTTCTTTGGTTATTCAATCTTTTTCTCACGGTCATCTCCCCCTTAGCAGTCACCCGCCAGCGATGCGAGTGAGATACTAGTCCAGAATCTTTTACGAATGGAGAGATCATCATCTTACTTTTCCAATTACAGGCTACTTGTCATGTGAATACGCATTATGTATCTTTAATGCTGTGGTTTCCATTGCCATCTGCGTCCTCATGCCGTTAATCATTGCTGATTCTTACGCATTTAGGGGCAGCTTCTCACTCCAAGGACAAGGGTGTGCCCTAAATCTCTGTCCGAACCGCCGCCAACTATGACAAGGTCGTTGGCAGAACGTGGGTGACTTCCTGTTCTGGGAGTCTTTGGCCTCCAATGCTAATGACTTTCATTCAAAATTCAAGCAGACTCCTTAAATACTTATATTTCTTTATTAGTTATAATCCTGAAACAGAAAATTCACTTTTTGGAAGGTTTCCCAAAAAGATCACTTGCTGTAAAGATTTAGGAGACATTTTTTCCTATTCTGAGTATCGGTTGCACCAGGTTTTGGAAACAAACACTCACTAGTTACGGTGGTTGATACGACGAAATCATATTGTTAAGTATATTTGTACCAACACGGAAAAATTATTATCATAGTCTTCCAGTTCTGCAAATGGGTTTATTTTAAGGATATTACAGGGTTTATCAAATAAAGAGATACTTCGTCGATTTCGTGGGTTTGCTTTCGCTTTTTGCGGCCGGGCGTTAGGATGTTTCCAAACGTCCTGTGTTCGAGGCCTGTGTTGGAGCAGACGAAGCAGCATCCTCCTACGATTCACTTGGGCTACATACACTATATGGCTCTCTCACTCGCTTGTGGATACTGAAAAACAGTATTTGGATAGAAGAGAATAGCAGTGGTTGCATGAAAACTAATTCATTTAATCCATACCTCTCCTTCAGGTCCCCCAACGAAACGTCCGTGCCTTTTCTGACAACTCACGAGACTGATACGATACTATTAATTTCCATTAGCAAACAGTTAATCATTGTTACAATTTCGAAATCGTAACATACATTAAATGAATTAGATGTAAGTACCTTTCTTCCGGTATAGAGTAAATATCAAAAGAGACATTCGTTTTTAAAAGTATTCGATATCGAAACCAAAGTATCGAATACTTACTTGTAATTTCTTGCATCGGAACATCGCTAGTAGTTGCTGTAAATGAAAAGAAAGTGATAGCAGTCCACTGTGTTACAGCATTGAAGTTGCAAGTGTGCATTCGTCAGCACCACCAGAATAAGGCGTCTAGCATCCCATGACAATTGCAGTACAACTTGTGATACGGTATCAGAGTTACTCTACGTCTAGTTCTCTACATTGGCTGTCTTCTTTAGTTGCCGCAGGTGAGGTCTTCAGCTGCAAGACTGGTTTGATACAGCTCTCATCTCTATCCGCTTGAAATCTGGTTTCGCAGGACAGAGCGGATCAGGTTGTGGAAAGCGGCCAAGATCAGTTACTGTTAGTTACACAAGAACATACAACTTCATTCCTCGAAAAGTAATGCACAGTTTTCTCTTTAAAATAACAAGGATCAAATCACGGCTGAGGTCCCAAGTAACTTCTCAATAATAAAGTTTAAATAATTCCTTTTAAAACACTAGGATTTAGAGAAACGGCTGAAGGCCTTACTTAAGTAAAATTAAAGTATCCTAAAATAATTCCTTTTAACGCACAAGAATTTAGACAAATGGCTGAAGGCCTATAAGTAAAATTAAAATATTGAAGTGCCTGGGCTAGCAGGACAGAGCGGATTAGCTAGTAGAAAGGGGTCAGAATGAGTTCCTGTCAGTTGCACTCAACATATACAAACTTTATTTATCAACACACAATATTACAACAAGATGCAAAACACTCAAAACTTTAATCGACCTCCTTTGATTAACTTTAGATCTGCTGAAGGCCACATTCAAAATCCAAGACACAAGGCTTAAGGAAAATAGAAATACAAGGTTCTTCTGGAGGTTTCACCCAAGAATATTTTCTAAATCTTCATTCTAATCGGCTGAAGTTATTTTAATTTTAATGGAACTAGGCTGGAGGCCGCATATTAAGCAATAAGGAGTTTCAATCAAAAGGCAGAAGGCCTTATCATAAAACATTTCATGCAAATTGGACTGAAGGCCCCATTCAAAAGCATAACAATCTTATACCTTAAGGGCAAGGGAGGAAGATTAATTTAAGAGAAATTAAAACTCGGCTGAAGGCCGCTCACCAACAAATAATTTAACGGCTTGAACCTAGAAGAAGAGTTTCGATTTTAAAGGGCAGAATACCGTATCTTAAAACATTTCATATAAAACAAAGAATAACAATCTCACCCCTTAAGAGCAATACAAGGACATTAATTTAAGAGATATTAATACTCGGCTGAAGGCCACATATCAACAAATATGTTTAACGGCTTAAGGCCTAGAAAGAGTTTCAGTCTAAAAGGCAGAAGGCCTTATCTTAAAACGTCTCCAATAAAATTCGGCTGAAGGCCCCATATAAAAATATAACAATCCCATGCCTTAAGGGCAAGACAAGAACATTGATTTAAGAGATACTGATACTCAGCTGAAAGCCAAGCATCAACCAAATAACTAAAATCGAAACAGAGAAATTACTACATAACACACAAGGAACGGCGCTCAGAAGTTTCCAAGGGTCAACCTGGGATTGTAACACTAGCGCCCATTTAGGTGAGACAGTCAGCCTGTCCATCGACTTCTTAATCTGGAGGCAAACCAACTAATAGACAGCCGACCATCCAATCAACCAAATCAGTTCCGCTCCACGCAACCAGCAAAACGACCACAAGATTTCAATACACGACACACAGAATATTGGCGCCAACAACACCTCAGCTGTCGAGCTACACGCCGTGCTGGACAGCAACAACACGACGAGGAAAATACACTGCATAAATTTATGTCAACGACCAGGGCAGGTAACCGGAACGTCAACGGCCACAAGGCAGAAGATACCGCTGGTGCACTTCCATAACAGGGAATAAATTAAGTAAAATTTCACAGGAAGACACATGGAATCCTGGCCGACTTAAATACACACACGTTGTTGCTCGCGGGAATGTCCCAAAAGCGACAACCAGGATCAAACGAAGAAATGTATACAGTTGAGGCTCGATAGTAAGTTAAGTGAGGACTCAACTTTCATGTCCAAGATAGGTGGGCGATGAACTTCGCAGCACTCGCAAGCAGCGCATCGCACTCAAACCGCGTGTGCACGCCGCCAGCGGCTCCAGTCCGACTCCGAGAGACGGGGGCTTGCTTGCTGCTCCGCGCCAGCTGACCGATTGGATTGCTGGTCAATCCGCGACTGCTGCTCCGTCGCGACTGCACTGCTGGTGCATCTCCCATTCCCTGACTACCGACACACGACAACCGGGAAATACAATAGGTCGCTCCAGAGATGGTACGACAGTGCGCTTATCAATACGCGCTGCTGCTGCCACTCACAGGCAAGTAAGGCAGGGAGTTAGTGACGCCAGTAAATGGAATAAGAAAACGGGGTGACACTACCGTAATAGAAGACGAGAAACAATTAATGGGATGAACACGAGCCGTGCACGGCTCAAATACACACCTGGAAATGGAAAAAAGAACACATTGACACCGGTGTGTCAGACCCACCATACTTGCTCCGGACACTGCGAGAGGGCTGTACAAGCAATGATCACACGCACGGCACAGCGGACACACCAGGAACCGCGGTGTTGGCCGTCGAATGGCGCTAGCTGCGCAGCATTTGTGCACCGCCGCCGTCAGTGTCAGCCAGTTTGCCGTGGCATACGGAGCTCCATCGCAGTCTTTAACACTGGTAGCATGCCGCGACAGCGTGGACGTGAACCGTATGTGCAGTTGACGGACTTTGAGCGAGGGCGTATAGTGGGCATGCGGGAGGCCGGGTGGACGTACCGCCGAATTGCTCAACACGTGGGGCGTGAGGTCTCCACAGTACATCGATGTTGTCGCCAGTGGTCGGCGGAAGGGGCACGTGCCCGTCGACCTGGGACCGGACCGCAGCGACGCACGAATGCACGCCAAGACCGTAGGATCCTACGCAGTGCCGTAGGGGACCGCACCGCCACTTCCCAGCAAATTAGGGACACTGTTGCTCCTGGGGTATCGGCGAGGACCATTCGCAACCGTCTCCATGAAGCTGGGCTACGGTCCCGCACACCGTTAGGCCGTCTTCCGCTCACGCCCCAACATCGTGCAGCCCGCCTCCAGTGGTGTCGCGACAGGCGTGAATGGAGGGACGAATGGAGACGTGTCGTCTTCAGCGATGAGAGTCGCTTCTGCCTTGGTGCCAATGATGGTCGTATGCGTGTTTGGCGCCGTGCAGGTGAGCGCCACAATCAGGACTGCATACGACCGAGGCACACAGGGCCAACACCCGGCATCATGGTGTGGGGAGCGATCTCCTACACTGGCCGTACACCACTGGTAATCGTCGAGGCGACACTGAATAGTGCACGGTACATCCAAACCGTCATCGAACCCATCGTTCTACCATTCCTAGACCGGCAAGGGAACTTGCTGTTCCAACAGGACAATGCACGTCCGCATGTATCCCGTGCCACCCAACGTGCTCTAGAAGGTGTAAGTCAACTACCCTGGCCAGCAAGATCTCCGGATCTGTCCCCCATTGAGCATGTTTGGGACTGGATGAAGCGTCGTCTCACGCGGTCTGCACGTCCAGCACGAACGCTGGTCCAACTGAGGCGCCAGGTGGAAATGGCATGGCAAGCCGTTCCACAGGACTACATCCAGCATCTCTACGATCGTCTCCATGGGAGAATAGCAGCCTGCATTGCTGCGAAAGGTGGATATACACTGTACTAGTGCCGACATTGTGCATGCTCTGTTGCCTGTGTCTATGTGCCTGTGGTTCTGTCAGTGTGATCATGTGATGTATCTGACCCCAGGAATGTGTAAATAAAGTTTCCCCTTCCTGGGACAATGAATTCACGGTGTTCTTATTTCAATTTCCAGGAGTGTATATTCTCGGCTGAAGACCCAAATAGTATTTCAGATCAGCAAAGGAAATTCTTTAAAACTGAAGCATTTACAAATTTCGGCTAAAAGCCATATTAAGGAAAATTTAAATTAATTCTTCGGCTGAAAGCCAATAATATTTCAACACAATAATAGGGAACCTTTAAAGACAAGCATTTACACAGTAAAACAAACAACCATCTTAAGAATATTTTAAATGTCTTGATGGCTGAAGGCCCAAACAATTATTCAAAACAATTAAAGACAAACCTTAAGATAAGCATCTACAGAGTATGGCTGAAGGCCATTTTAAGATTCAAGATGATTGAAGATAAACCTTACAGACAGGAATTTACACATTACAGACAGTTTCCATAAGCGGTCGGCGACCAGATATACGTTATCCAATGAGAAGATCGACCGAACGACAAACCAAGGTCGTCTCCACTCGAGTTATGAGTGTCGGCAACGGTCAGGCGAGTTTTGGCTGTCCGGAGCTCACTGCGGGTCCAACCCGACTCAACTCGATGTCCATTCGGAACTCGGGGGCACGGCGACCCGGGCACACTGGCTCGGACGCACCAATGCAGAGGTAACTCTTTCCCATCGGCGACGACATCTCTGCACGAGGAAGGAACCGACCCACGTCGGGCACAATGACCAACTGACGAGGCCAAGAAACGGTCAAAAGACCAAAAACACGTCGCCCAATGAGACGACCAACCGAACGACCAACCGGCGGTCGCCCCCGCTCCAATCTCCTTCCGTCGGACGTTTCGTGAGTGTGTGGGCAGCGGTCGGCAAGTACTGGCTGTCCGCGCCTCACTGGCGCTCCGTCCCCGACTGAACTCAGGACATAGGACGACCCGGAAATACTAGCGGTCGCTCCAGAGATAGTACGACAGTGCACTTATCGATAAGCGCTGCTGCTGCCACTTACGGGCAAGCAAACCAGCAACCTAGTGACGCCAGTAAATGGAATTAAAAGAAAAACGAGGCGATAGAACCACAAAAACAATATGACGAACAATAAACGGCATGACCGCGAACCACGCGCGGCTCACGGCTGATCTGTGCTGTGGAAGGTACTTCATCACTACCGCATCCTGTATCGACTTGAATATGCTTACGGTCGTCAGTCCGTGTTATTATCATATGTCTCACCCTTTTCAGTATCTCTGCTAACCTTTAGCATTCTTCTGTAGCACCTATTTCTAATGTCTTACTTCCTAATCGAATTCTCTCAGCATCGCCAGATGTAATTTGACTACTCTTCATTACCCTTACGTAATATTTTCAGTGTTCGTCTTATAATCTTCAATTATATTCCTTAAATTTCTTATCAAACTCTGCAAGCGTAATAAGGTAACATTTTACAATTGATGTAGCTTTCTTTATCGCGTGTCTTGAGCAACGCTTATTACCAATATGGTTTGCATTACCCTGAAGTATAACTTGTGTTCATTAGGGAAGACTGTTCGTTGCCGTTCATATTCTGTACGTTGATAATGTGTCAATGCTTGGTGATTATTTTGCAATTATTGCCGCTGGGAAGCGAGGTACGTATCTTGCAAATGCTGTCTACAGCTCCTTGCACAGACAATAATCGTCTTTCTGTAATTACGTTAACAGATTGTTCTGAAACGCAGGTATATCAATATTTAAGTAAATCATTTGTTTCTTCATTTCACTTTACGATTCAACATCTTGAGGCTAGGTGGGGGGCGAATCGTTTCACAACAAGGAACATGAAATCAAAACTCTAATAGAAGATAAATGAACTTTCTTCGTGACAAAATCCCACGAGTATTTTGAAATGTTTAACGGTTTTCGACCAGACAAAGGTTATCTTCAGACTAAAGCTGCACGCTACCACCTAGCACAACTAACGTGCAAAAAATAAGAAATACATTTAACAACGTGTACATCATGTTCCTGAACGTCGTGTACCGTTCTGCAGTACAGAAAAGAATCTTACTGATGACCTTAATACATTAATACAAGTCTAGGTCGGGTGGTTGTCGTTCCAGAAATGAATTTCAATAACGTGAAATTGTATCACTGCGATTTGTCAGACAGAGGCAATTTAGTATCCGGTTTGATTTTTGATGATGGCTGAAGAAAACTGCAGCACTTCCCAGATGTGTGTGTGTGTGTGTGTGTGTGTGTGTGTGTGTGTGTGTGTGTTTGTATGAGAGAGAGAGAGATTTGTTCTCTTAATTACATTGCCTGGTACAGTGATTTGCTCGAGGCCTGACGGACTGAGGAACACGAGTAATTTTAAAGTAGTTAACATGGCAAGGCCACTTAATGCACGAATCTCTGAACGTACCCCTGCAGAAGAAAGACGTCGTTATGCAGATCATTATCTTGACAGACATCTTTCAAGCAAGAACTCGAAAGCATCCAAGAAAAAAAGAAAAGCTCGTTTCAAAAGCGAGGTAAAGTAGTTAGTTTCACAAGTCGAGACCCAGAAAATTAGACTTAAGAAAATTAGATTTGTATATTTAAGATTACACTCTATTATCTCAAACGCTAGGAGAAGAGTTGGACATAATTTCCCTGTGGATCTTTTCCCTCAATTTTTCTTTGTGGACTAAGGAGAGGCGTGCTGAGCACTTCTCTGAATTAATCATATTTTAACTGACTAGTTCAGCAGTGCTTCAATATGTTATGTGTTTTCGAGACGACAGAGACACAGAAATTAGATTTTGTTGTTAGTTAGGTGCGGCAGTGGTTGGGCTTTAATTCTCTTACAACTTCGCTCTAATTTTATGTAACAGCCTGACATGACCTATTACGTCAGTGGCAGGGCCTATGACCCTGTGCCACAAATTTTGGAATATCAACAGCACTTAAAAGCGACCAGCATGCTTTCTTAAGGCCGTGGTTAATTTGTCCGGTGGACTTGTCTTTGATTTCTTACAGGATTAAACTGAGAAGGCAAGGGTACTATCTGTGGCAATGCTGTTGAAAGTGACAAAATTTGTCAGGGAGTATTAATCATCCATGGTATGAAGGAAAGTGCCTCCGAATTATGGAAAGTATGAGATAGTGGCTGATATATACACTAACGGAAAATAAACGCAGCACAAGAAAATAATATGGAGTAAAGACATTTTTGGCATACATTTGTTTAGGTCACATTTTTTAGAGATTAACATTGCAAGATCAGAGGTTAATTTATGCACGCAGTAAGCATAGAAAATGTGAAACCCTTGTATACTACGTAATCAAAAGTCCGAAAATGGTTCAAATGGCTCTAAGCACTATGGGACTTAACTTCTAAGGTCATCAGTATCCTAGAACTTAGAACTACTTAAACCTAACTAACCTAAGGACATCACACACAACCATGCCAGAGGCAGGATTCGAACCTGCAGACCGTAGCGGTCTCGCGGTTCCAGACTGTAGCGCCTAGAACCGCTCGGCCACTCCGGTCGGCTAATAAAAAGTATCCGGGCACCCCCAAAAACATACGTTTTTCATATTAGGTGCACTGTACTGCCACCTTCTACCAGGTATTCCATATTAGAGACCTCAGTAGTCATTAGACATTGTGAGAGAGCAGAATGGGGCGCTCCGCCGAACTCACGGACTTCGAACGTGGCCCTGTGATGGGGTGTCACATGTGTCATACGTCTAGACGCGACATTTCCACAGTCCTAAATATCCCTAGATCCACTGTTTCCGATGTTATAGTGAAGTGGAATCGTGAAGGAACACGTACAGCAAAAAAGCGTGCAGGCCGATCTCGTCTCTTGACTGACAGAGGCTGCCGACAGTTGAAGAGGGTCGTAATGTGTAATAGGCAGACATCTATCCAGACCATCACATAGGAATTCGAAACGGCATTAGGATTCACTGCAAATACTATGATAGCTAAGCTGGAGGTGAAAAAACTTGGATTTCATGGTCTAGCGGCTGCTCATAAACCACTCATCTCGTCCGTAAATGCCAAACGACGCCTCGCTTGGTGTAAGGAGCGTAAACATTGGACGATTGAACAGTGGAAAAACATTATGTGGAGTGACGAATCACGGTACACAATGTGGGAATCCGATGGAAGCGTGTGGGTTTGGCGAATGCCAGGTGAACTCATCTGCCAGCGTGCGTAGTGCCAACAGTAAAATTCAGAGGCGGTGGTGTTATGGTGTGGTTGTGTCTTTCATGGAGGGGCGTTGCACCCCTTGTTTTGAGTGGCACTATAACAGCACAGGCCTACATTGATGTTTTAAGCATCTACTCCAACTGTTGAAGAGAAATTCGAGGAGGGTGATTATCTTTTAATACGATCGAGCACCTGTTCGTAATGCACGGCCTGTGGCGGAGCGGTTACAGGACAACAACATCCCTGTAATGGGCTGGCATGCACAGAGTCTTGACCTGAATCATAGAGAACACCTTTGGGATGTATTGGAATGCCGACTTCGCGTCTGGCCTTACCGACCGACATCGGTACCTTTCCTCAGTGGAGCACTTCGTGAAGAATAGGCTGCTATTCCCCAAGAAAGCTTCCAGCACCTGGTTGAACGTATGCCTGCGAGAGCGGAACCTGTCATGAAGGTTAAGGGTGGGCCAACACTAAATTGAATTCCAGCATTACCGATGGAGGGCGTCACGAACTTGTAAGTCATTTTCAGCTAGGTGTCCAGATACTTTCGGTGACATAGTGTAAATTCATAACCCGTGTAACCACCTGAATGTTGAATGTAAGCAAGCAAGCGTGCATTCATTGTGTAGTACAGGTCCTGGATGTCAGTTTCTGGGATGGAGTTCCATACCTGTTGCATTTGGCCGGTCAATACAGGAAATCGCACCGCAGACCATAACTTCAGATCTAGATGCAGTATGTCTAGCACGCAAACAGGTTGGTTGCATTTCCTCAGCTGGCCCCCTGCTAACCAATACACAGCCGTCATTGGCACCGAAGAAGAACCATCTTTCAACAGAAAACACAACCAGACCTCCACCGTTCCATCCAATGAGCTCTCGGTCAATATCACTGAAGTCACTGCAATTGCCACTGCAGATGCAGTACGATGCCCCAGAGCCATTTGCATAACACTGTGGTACGCTACGTGGTCGTTCGGAGCCCAATCCTCTTGCGATCGTGCCGCGCGGGGTATCCGCCCGGTCACAGGCAGCTTGTCACAGTTCGAGCAGCTCCCCCCGTCCGAGGTTCGATTCGTCCCTCGGGCATGGATGTGTGTGTTGTCTTTAGTGTGAGTTAGTTTAAGTTGTTTAATTAGTGTGTAAGCCTGGGAACCGATGACTTCAGCAGTTTGGTCCCACAGAACATTAGCACAAATTTCCAAACTTTCTTGCGACCGTGTATTCTCGATATAACCGCTACCAGCAATAACGTACAATGGCTACTTTGCTGCCAAGTCTTTCTGCAGTATCGCAGAGGGAGTATCCAACATCCCTTAGCCCAATCACACGACCTGGCTCAAACTCGATGACATGTTGAGAATGGCGTCTATGTCGTCTTGAAGACATTCTTGATTGATATCAACTCTCCACGTCCAGTTTCAAAGATATCTAACGCTCATGACCTTACCATCGTATAAGATGGCTGTGTTTTGATGATGTTATTGGATGTGTTAATATTTGTAAAGGAAAATGATATGGTCAGAGAAACTGGTATTAGGAAACCGTATCTGTGTCTGCTATGGCAGCTCTATGGAGTCGTAGAATCTTGACAGTCACTTGTGGATAGCTGCGGTGCGCAGCAGACTGGGTTCGTAGAGTGTACAGTGTAATGCACGGACGCACTTCTGGAACTATGTGAGTGGCAATTTTATTACGAGGGGGAATGAAGACTCAGAACAATGGTTGTGTCGCATTCGGACATAAAAAATTTTGAAATGAAAAAAAGGTATTATTTCATGAGGCAAAAGGTTTATTATTATCTTTGCAGACTTGAATTTTGGTCCACTTCACCCTCGTCATAGTCGAATTTTTTTATACTTATTGTATTGATTGATCTTCTCGGTTAATTTACGTACCATGGAGAGTATTAGATTAAATGAATTTTCATATTAGAGTCTGTAATTGTTTTCTTTGATAAGTTCCTTCCTAACTGAAATTTCAAAAGTTAAGGGTTGAGTCACTTGTTTCATTGGCATTCCCTGTCAAGATTATGAATCCAGTTTCCCTGAACCAATTGTAATTAGTTTTTAGAGGTATGTTTTAGCTGTTGCGGAGTCTTGCTGTGTTTCTATTTAAGCCAGCGCTTATTTTTACACATGAGATTCATTATGCTCGTACGTGTTTGTTTCGTTTCCGTTATACAATGTATGTTGTGTCAGTTTCTTTAATATACATGGGCCATATGTCACAGCAGATATTTTCGTGTGTTTCATCTTACATTCGTATACATGTCGATATTAAATTGTTTTACATGGAGTTAAGTTTTTTTTCAAATAGTACACACCGACCAAGTCTACTGAGCGTGAAATTATTGGTTTGCTTATTTACTTGCTTACGAATGAGATCGCTTTTCACACACACAGGATTCTTTTCATTTCGTGTAAGTGATGTGGCTTCGAGCTCAGTAGCACATTTAGGTTGTAAGTTCACATTCCCAAGTTTATATTTACTATAACACATACATAGGGAAGCAGTGGTTGGGAAGGGAGTAAGACAGGGTTGTAGCATCTTCCCGATGTTGTTCAATCTGTATATTGAGCAAGCAGTAAAGGAAACAAAAGAAAAATTTGGAGTAGGTATTAAAATTCATGGAGAAGAAATAAAAACATTGAGGTTCGCCGATGACATTGTAATTCTGTCAGAGACAGCAAAGGACTTGGAAGAGCAGTTGAATGGAATGGACAGTGTCTTGAAAGGAGGATATAAGATGAACATCAACAAAAGCAAAACAAGGATAATGGAATGTAATCTAATTAAGTCGGGTGGTGCTGAGGGAATTAGATTAGGAAATGAGACACTTAAAGTAGTAAAGGAGTTTTGCTATTTGGGGAGCAAAATAACTGATGATGGTCGAAGTAGAGAGGATATAAAATGTGGACTGGCAATGGCCAGGAAAGCGTTTCTGAAGAAGAGAAATTTGTTAACATCGAGTATAGATTTTAAGTGTCAGGAAGTCATTTCTGAAAGTACTTGTATGGAGTGTAGCCATGTATGGAAGTGAAACATTGACGATAAATAGTTTGGACAAGAAGAGAATAGAAGCTTTCGAAATGTGGTGCTACAGAATAATGCTGAAGATTAGATGGGTAGATCACATAACTAATGAGGAAGTATTGAATAGGATTGGGGAGAAGAGAAGTTTGTGGCACAACTTGACCAGAAGAAGGGATCGGTTGGTAGGACATGTTCTGAGGCATCAAGGGATCACCAATTTAGTATTGGAGGGCAGCGTGGAGGGTAAAAATCGTAGAGGGAGACCTAGAGATGAATACACTAAGCAGATACAGAAGGATGTAGGTTGCAGTAGGTACTGGGAGATGAAAAAGCTTGCACAGGATAGAGTAGCATGGAGAGCTGCATCAAACCAGTCTCAGGACTGAAGACCACAACAACAAACACATACATGCAAGTAAGGACTAATCACTCATAAGCGTCGATTTGCATCCTCATGACGGCACTCTTGGTGCCACTCATAGGAGACTGGCGCGAAATTTGAGTAGACATAGTTTTTCAGATGTAGAAATACGCCTACCAACTTTCGTCTATGTCGCTCAACTCCTTCATGGTGTAGTTTAACTACAGACTACGTCGGAAGCAATATCATATGGTTTATGCACATGAACTTCGCCACTAATACCTGGCTGCGGCAAGCATTCGATATCTGCATGTATGAAGAACAACAACTTCAGCTGGATGCTATACTTGTCTAAGTTAATAAATTGATTTTCTGCTTAGGGCATGACACTGTTGACTGGCTTGAACGGTGAATAATGAACTAAATGTATAATGACGTCTGCTTTAGAGTGGAAGTACCACTAACATACTACAATACAACGATGAGAAGGAGTAATGCTACTGTGTGGTAGCCTGGAAAGGTTTTTTATGGTAACAGAAATGGTAAATTTACTCATTTGTAACAGACAATATTAGCTTCTTCGTATGTTTCTGACGATATGGTATTTTGAGACACACAATGCAACTACACTTAACTCTTTTCTTTCATATTACATTGTCTTCTAATTACTATCATCCCGTGTTTGGACGACTGGAAACCATAAAAATTAACCTATCCTTTTTTGTTACTTTCCTCAAATATTTCAACATGCTTTGGATCCCTAAGAAATTGAATATTTTCAAAGTTTAATGCATCTAAATAAGGAAGATCATTTGGCATGCAACTCACCTAGTCATCTGTGATGTATAAACCAGCTTAACTGACCACGTGGAGCAATAACTGTTCTTAGATTCAATTTTTATTATAAAATATTTGTTTGCAGTCACTTTTGGTAACATTACATGTGTTCCCATACAAATTTCTTTAATTTCTTCACATTAGCGCAAAGTTTTAAAATTTAGTTTAACCCCAAGAGGAATCACGAATTTAGAATGTTTCCCGTTTTTTAAAAAATAAAGTCGATCTGTAGCATTGGCTGAATGCCATTCACTGATGTTATCAGACATCGATAGAGGCATTCTTTTCCGTATATCGAATATCATCAGTAAGAATTTGTAGACAAGCAAGGAATTTGTCTTAGGAAGCTAACTGAAATTTGTATGTGAAAACTGGACTGGAAATGTCAAGGAAGAGTTTTGAATCCTCAGACCAGTGATGTTTGGCTATTACTGCATTGGACATTCTTATCTTGAAGATACAGGGTACTTTTCCGGCTCAGTATTATGTAAAAATCAACACCTATTTCTTTCAGGCACTGTTTGTGATGTATATGCTTTGCATACTTTTTGTTGATATCAGGTAATGCAGTACACTTTCTAAACAAATTAGAAGTATTTTGAATATTTTTTAACCTGTTTAGGGTTATTAAAAATTTACAAAGAAATTGATGCAATTACTTTTCCAAAATGCTTCCTCAAATTGAGGTACCATTTAATCGAATTTTATACATTTGAAGGAAACCAATTTTTTCCAGATATCCACGACATAATGGCTGCGGTACTACACCTATTTAATTGCATGTATCATGTATATTACAAGGATAAAAAATATCACATCTTAGATTTTAATTTTTTATAATTTTTTTCCTAATAAAAATGTTGTTTTTTCTATAATTTAGTTGATTCTGCAATAAAGCTTAAGTCTACTTCATAAGTATGAACTATTGCAAGTTACAAAAAAATTAGAGCAATGCTTTATAAACTTTCGGAAATATTTGTACCTGAAGTCTGAAAAAAAAATCTTGTGGGAAATTGCGAATGAAGATATGAATCCAATCAAATTGTGCCTCAGAACATTCCTGAATCATAGTCTTCATCCTGCAGCATTTCTTCATCTTCAAGCTTCCTCTTTGCATTCCTCTTACCACTTTTACTTCTTTGGTGACTTGAAGAGCAAATCTTTCAGTTTCATGCACCCATTGTCTCTCACACACAAGCAATTGATCTTCCATATTAGAGCTACATTTTATGCTTAAATTTCTCAGGACTTCCAACCTCCCTACCACTCCATTACTGAAACATATCACTGCATCTAGTACACCAACTTTTAATGTATTTAGTCCTACTAAAACATTCTTGGGTAATCTTTCCCATATGCAATGGTTGAAACTTTCATTTGTCTTCTTAGTACCTCCATTAAGACATTTACTAATCAAAACAGTGTCACTCAGGTCTCAAAAAATCGATTTTATTTCATTTGTAACAGGCTCAGAAGGAGAATGCTTATATGGTGTATTAGACGACTTTCTTTTGCTTTTTGGTAACCACGCCATGAATCTGCTCCTTTAGGGCAAAATCCGTGAACAGAGTGGTCATCTGTTGACAACTTATGAAAGTAGATGGTCCATACAGCTTCTCTCATTGCTGCAACATAATTCAGAGGAGCAGGTATTCTAATGGCAGGTTCATAATAACTCTGAAGAAGGTCTATTTCAGTTTCAGACAACCTGCCTCGGCTTGACAGAGATTTTCCATCAGATAGCAATTTTTCTTTCATTTCATTTTGTAGCGTCCTCAATCTAGCACCCATCCTCTTTCGCACACGTCCAAAACACTCCAGTTTTGTTACCAAGGTATCACCGTAAACACTGAAATTCATTTTATTGAAAGCTTTAGAGCCCCCATCAACTAGGTACTTCGCATATCTAACGTTATAAATGGGCACCGACCTCTGAAATACTTTTAGAGTTCCATCACACTGTAACCATCATAATTCTTAGAACACTGATGTTCCATACGTCCTTCAGTGTTACCATGGCTGGGTTGGCAGTACTCAGATAAGCACTCAACATCAACGATTTTACCATTCTCTGGAGAAATAGCAATTACAACAACATTCAAGAAACGGTGTTCTCGATGTTGCCATGTCCCATCAAGTGCAACAGTTATGTCCCTGGTTCCACTAATACTTATAGTTTCTTCTACCGCACTTTTCACAGATGGTTTAGACAGAACTGTCAAGAAGGCACCTAAAAGCATTTTACATACTTTCTGAAGCTACTGGGAGGCGGAGGAAGGTCCATCAAAGCACATTAAGTTCGAGCAATCTTTTTTTCCTTTTCCTGTTGCACGCATTGCATACACTAACTTCAAATCCACATCATATGAACTATGCACAATGTTTGAATTTATTTTTGAGGTAGATTTATTGCAGGATCTACACAGAACAACTAATTATGACGCTAAACCCTTCCTGCTACTTTGTTGTTCAGGTATTTCCAGACAGCCTACACCATCACACTGTTACATTTCGCCACTTCCTTTATCAAAGAAGATAAGATGCCCACATCAACACCAACAAATCCACTACAATCAGCGTCATTCTTAACATAAAAATTTGAATCATCAGGAGGTGTACCATGTGGGAGTTTCTTGGCTGAAGAACTGATACGTAGGTTACTTTCAACAGTGTGGCTCGCTTTGTTTGTGAACTGATTACCACGGAATTTCCTTTTATTGAATTTCTTGATGCATGGCGTAGTTCGTATTTATTGCACACTAAAGGATATGTATTTCCACAAGTATATGTAGCACTTGGGCAACGAACATTCAGTAACACGTGAACAAACTGCTTCAGCGAAACAAAAGTAAATATTGGCAAAGATAATCATTTACAGACACTACAAACCTGCACTGTTACCAACATATACAATGTACCATATGCATAAACAGACATTTCCCAGTTCCTTTCGAACTAATACTTGTTTCTGTAACAGAAATAAAGGGGATGTGGTCAGTAACTTTAAAATAGGTCATTTTTCATTTGAAACCATATAATGTATATATCAATGTAATCAGGAAAGACTATAGAATGTAATAAAGTCATAAAAAATTTCTATTTTTCCACCATTTCTAAGTATCCTGTATCCTTACAAGGAGAACCCCCATTAATCATTCAGCAATGTTATTCAAGAATATTATTGTATTTAACCTGCTGTGCCGATAGTTGACCCATTATTTGTAGTTAATACTATTACTCAGGCTACTGAGCCATCCACAACAGCTCCTCCTTTCCTGCAAAAGCTTGTCAACGGAGATGTGAAAGTATTCTGGATTGTCATGGTTGCATTTAGTACCTACAAGAAGAAGATTCTCTTAAGCCACATGAATACTCTAGCGAAATAAATAAAAAAATAGACTGTATATCCGTAGTAAAGTAATTCAAGAGCACATTTTGAAACTGAAAAGAGTTATAGTCTCTCATAACACCATGCAAACAGAAACAGGACGGCATCTATGAATTACTACTATTTACTAATTTGATTTTAATATCTGCCTTCTTCATAGGTCAGCAAGATCTCTGGCCAGTCGAGATTATTTTAACCTTACAAATGTGCCTTCAAGAAATTGTTTACCCAGTGCCCAGACATCTCACATTTCTCCAAGTCCCCCTAAACCTTTCGTCGTTGATGGAAAACATTTGCCCCACTATAGTAATACGCAGTTATGAGCGTTTTAAGGTATGTATCTCATATCTGTCTAGTGACAGCGCAGCGAGATCCTTTTGAAATTGGAGAAAAACACTGTGGACCACCAGATGGGCTATACAGAAAGCTCTGTGCACGAATGTGGCGGTGTGCATTTATAGGTGACGAGGTGAGTCTGTTTCACGAAGCCGGCCGGGGTTGCCAATCGGTTCTAGGCGTTACAGTCTGGAACCGCGCGACCGCTACGGTCGTAGGTTCGAATCCTGCCTCGGGCATGGATGTGTGTTATGTCCTTAGGTTAGTTAGGTTTAAGTAGTTTTAAGTTCTAGGGGACTGATGACCTCAGAAGTTAAGTCCCATAGTGCTCAGAGCCATTTGAACCATTTTTTTGTTTCACAAAAATAAGATCAAATCACCATCTTCTCCATTTTAAGAACGTTTGAAGGAAGTAATTATGTTTTCTGTGTACATCATAGACATTGTTTCGAATCGTTGCTACATACTTATGTAATTTTGCTGGTTTGTATGTAATTTGTATGAAGTGGGATGTATATGCCGTAGGAAGCTTAATCCAATGTAGAAAACTTCGGTTTGTGTTACGTCAAAGCCATCTTCAAATGTTATGCTGAAAACCTAGGAGCGATATTTCATTGTTTTTTTGGTGAGATGAGTAAATGTGATGTGGCGCTGATTTGTTGTACTTTTTCCATTCTGAAGAAATCATTCTAACCCTAGGTTCACAAGAAAACGTGGATCTAGTTAGGTTCGTGGGGCACATGTGTCCCACATCAACGATTTTCAAAATCGGATAGCTTAAAAAATTTTGGTAGTGAAATTTTCTGACTTCCCTTTTTAAATACATGAAAAATAAATGTTAGCCATGAAAGAATTAAAGCATATTGAGAAGCGGTTACCTCATCACCTGTGAGCTATACAACTTAATGCAACAAATATGTTTTTGGTATTTGTAACGAAATTTAGATTCTTTCGATGCTTTCAAAACCTTCCTTCAGTTTACGACACTTTTCAATACCTTTCGACAGTTACGACATTTTTTCGATATTTTTCATATGTAGCATACAGGTTCTCTATGCATTTAATCGTTTCAGATTTTATTTCCCCATAAATACGAGGGCCGTTCAGAAAGTAACCTCCGGTTGATTTAAAAAAATACACCAAGTTAAATAAAAATATTTTAATATATACATCTTACAACTACATCTTTGCACTATTTTTCTACATAGTCTCCACAGCGATTGAGGCACTTATCGTATCTCTTCACAAGCTTTGAAATTCCTTCTGCATAAAAATCACCCGCTTGTGCCTGGAGCCAGCCTGTGACCGCATCTTTGAGCTCTTCGTCGTCATCAAACCGCTGTGACCCGAGCCATTTCTTCAAATGCATGAAGAGGTGATAATCACTTGGCGCCAGGTCTGGGCTGTAAGGTGGATGGTTGATAATGTCCCACTTGAAGAACTCAAGAAGGGCCGTTGTTCTGCGAGCAGAGTGAGGACGGGCGTTATCGTGCAAAAAAACAATACCGGAAGTCAGCATACCACGGCGTTTGTTCTGTATAGCCCGTCGTAACTTTTTTATTGTTTCACAGTACACGTCTTGATTAATGGTCGTACCACGTTCCATGAATTCAACCAACAACACCCCTTTGGCATCCCAAAACACCGTTGCCATCAGTTTTCTGGCAGAAAAATCTTGTGAGGCTTTTCTTGGTTTGGTAGGCGAATTTGAATGTGCCCACATCTTTGATTGTTCTTTTGTCTCGGGGTTCACGTACTTAATCCAGGTTTCGTCACCGGTCACGATTCTGTTTAACAATGGTTCTCCTTCGTCCTCATAACGTGACAGAAAGTCTAATGCAGAGGCCATTCTTTGAGTTTTGTGGTGGTCGGTAAGAATTTTGGGCATCCATCGTGCACAGAACTTACGGCAACCCAATCTTGCTGTCACTATCTCGTTCAAGAGAGTCTTAGAAATCTGTGGAAAACCAGTAGACAACTCCGACATTGAGAAACGTCGATTTTCACGAACTTTTGCATCAACTGTCTGAACGAGTTCGTCAGTCACCAATGATGGTCTACCACTCCTCTCTTCATCATGAACGTTTTCTCGTCCACTTTTAAATAAACGTACCCATTCACGGACAACTCCTTCACTCATAACTCTTGGTCCGTACACGGCACAAAGCTCACGATGAATAGCTGCTGCAGAATATCCTTTGGCTGTAAAAAACCTTATGACAGCACGCACTTCACATTTGGCGGGGTTTTCTATTGCAGCACACATTTCAAACTGCCACAAAAACTAAACTAGCGCAGGTACGACGTTCACTCGACCACGGCTTGATGCCGACTGACCTGTTGAGTGTGTGAACGCACAGATGGCGTCGCTACTCCCCCCACAACCCGCACTGTGACCAATCGGAGGTTACTTTCTGAACCGCCCTCGTATATTTTTTCAGTATATATAATGCACACAAGATATTGACCAGATTATAGATTCTGCTGTTTGTTTTACAACCATCAAACATATATCACTCACATTTTTATGGCAAACTGATTCCATACCAGTTAATGATCACAAATTTATTAAATACTGCACATCTACAACACATTTCTAGTAGTGTGAATTACATTTTTATTGCATAAGATACAATGAATGTTTTAAGTTTTGTAGTTACAGAAGTGATTTTATATGTTTTGGTAATCTGTTGCATAGTTTTGTTTCTTCATAAAGTACACCTTTGTGGCATGATGTGGTGTTACAGTGAATAACATGTGTGTCCTGCCTGACATGGTGCTGTAATCATAGACACTTGTGTTTTGGGGAAAAAGCTTTTGTTTTCTAAGTATATTTTTCTTGACAAGCATCACTAATTTGAATATGTAAATGCAGAGGACGGTTAAATCTTTAGCTCTCTAAAGAAAGGTTTTCATGGTTTTCTGCTGCTTCTTTGTTTTGTTGCTCTTCCAGCTGCCTTTTGTATCCTGAAAATTGTTGTGATCTTGTGTATATTTCCTCGGAAAATGATACTATACTTCAGTATTGAATGTACAGTGGCAAGGTATACAGCCCTAACTGCTTTTGCACTAGAATTGTTGTAAAAAATTATTACCACATTTATCATTTTTGCTACTATTGAATTAAGGGATTTTGATATGAGAGCTCCATTTAAGTTTTTCCTGGATATATATCCCAAGAAATTTAGTTTCAGTGACAACACTAATATTTTGTTTATCCACACATGTTGTTGGATGTGCTACATTATTATCCTAATCTATGTGAAAATTCCTGAGTACTGTTTTCTGTTGATAAAGTGTTAGCCTGTTTCTGGTAAACCATTTGGACACTTTTTTCATAATATCTTTTGCAGATGCAGTGAGGTATTCTTCTTTACTTCTTTATTTCCTTCAATCAATTGACTGCTGACATCTGGAAACAGTACTAGTTCTGAATCCCTAATGTGTAATGTAAAATCATTAACATACACAAAAAGAAATCAACCTAGAAGTGAGTGCTCTTGAGCACTGTGACTTAGTCCGCTCAGTTTGAAATTTGTGCCTGGATTTCATTTCCTTACATATATTTAATTTCAGTTACCTGAGAGTGATGTTCCAAATATTGTTTAATCCATTTATTTGGTACATTTCTTACACTGTTCAAGCTTTCTCAGGAGCTCAGAATATTCAAACACATCAAAAGCCTTTGTTAAGTTCAAGAATAAACCCAAGACTTTACTGTGGTTGTCCACTGTAGTCAAAATAATAGTTTATCAGATTGAATGTGGCTGTTTCAGTTGGTTGCTGTGGCCTGAAGTCATGTTGACATCCGCAAACAATATTATTCTCGTTGAAGAATGTATTGATTTGCAAAATGAATAGTTCTTAATAGATTTCGAAAACCCTTACAGTAGTGATGTAGACCTATAGTTAAATAAACATTTCTGATCACCTTTCTTATATAGGCATATTACTTCTGGCATTTTCCACTGCTTGATAAAGATGGAGTGTGTAGTATAACAAAGGAGGGAGGATATGTCTTGTTGCTATTTTTGTATTATAGTCTGGAATATCATCAATACCAGCTGAATAATTACTCTTTGGCGAATTAATGATGTTTAGGAGTTCAGTTGGTCCTACTGGACTGACAAATACTGATACATAATTTATTTCAGTATATGAATATTCTTTCAATGTAGTACTGGGTGAAATAAGAAATTTTTTTCTTCACTAATTTTTCAGCAACAGCTCTATAGTAAAAATTGAAGTTATTTGCTTGATTACAACTGCCTTAGATCATGGACATTGTTTCCATCCTGTGGTATTACAATATCTCTGTGAGTTCTTCTGTGTAAGACCCTCCACAACATTCCACATGGACTTATTTTTATCAAATGAGGCCATAATATGTTTGTCAATTTCCTTAATTGTGGCTTTATCGATGTAATGTTTGAAAATGTTAAATACATTTACATCTTTTCATTGGTAACAGAAGTATCATATACTTTTCTCCATGACTGTTTTCTGATTAGATTCTCGAAGAGCTCAATATATTTCTGACTAATTCCTTTCATCACTATCATTTTGCACACTGGTCGAAATGTGATTCACAGTTATGCTTAGTGTAGTCAGTGTAGCCAGCATCAAATCTTCCATGTAACTGAGCAGAGAGAGTGTCACTGGTTTTTGTTACATGTGTTGAAGAGATAACAGAAACAGATTTTAGACTTTTATAATACATAAGAACTTTTCTCTGTGAAGACTATAGCTCAGAATATAAATATTCAGATCACCACACAATACCACTGTTTTTCCAGTTATGTTGAATTTGCCTAAAGTAAGGTCTAGCTGTTAGAAAGAAACCGCTGATTTTGCTGACAGGATTTCCATACATATATTAAGTCATAATTTTTTCAGGCACTAACTCAACAGCATAGGTTTCAAAGTAACTTTCACAACCTAATTTGCATACAGAGGCTACATTCTTATAACATATACAAGTTTCTTTTACATGTACAGAAGTTCCTTCAAGTTTTGATTCAATTAGACAAAAGCAGTTAGCAAGGCTAAAATCTAATACTTCTAAGCATTGTAAATAATCAGTTTGTAATAAATCATAAAACTGGCACATCACTCCATTTACTGCTGACAGTTATGTTTATTTCAAAATCTTTCTTTCTTAATGACAGTACATTTTGTGGTACAATCATTAGTGTGTATTTGCAGTTTAGTTGTGTATCATATTTATTTGTGATACAGTCTGCTTTCCTAAAAAATATCATTCACTCCTTTAGAAGCCTTTCCACCTTTCTTTAAGACCCATCTGAACAAAGTCAGATGGAAATGCTTACATAGTATCCTTCTTGTGACTGAAATTTACTAAACAACAGATTTCTTCAACGAAAAACTGATTCCCACTGTAAATTAAATGAAAGTCATGGCTCATATGTATGGATTTGTCTAGTGTTCTTACATCTATTATGTTGACATACAGAAATTTTTGCATACTTTGTCTATCTCTTTCCGTACACATCATATGGTTGATTGATAACAGCTGCATTTCTGTTGCCTAATTTCAGTAGCACACTTTCAGGAACTGTGATGAGCTCACTACCTTTATCTCTGGCAACATCATTTGCACCTTCACAAAATAAGGTAGAGTCTTTTGAGCTAAGGTTTACACATGATTTTACCATTGATTTTGTCACTTCTTCAGCATCTACCCTCAACTTGAAAAAGGCCTGGACAAGTTAGTTTGCACATCTTCCATTTTTTCTGATATCTGACATCGATGACTATCGGAAAAAATTAAAACTTTTCGTTCCTTTTTGTACACTTCAGAATAGTTGACTCATTTTTTAATCATATGTTGTTGTTTACTATGTGAAATTTGTGAAATTAACAGTGTGTAGGTTCTGATCTTTATAATTCTTTTTTCGAATCACATGCTTCTGTCTGAGATTGTTTGTAGAATCATTTTTGCCATTATATCTATTTATAGAACTTACATTTCTATTTCCAAGTTTTGTGTAGGTTTACGCTGTGGTTCAGGCTTTGTTTATGTAACTGGTAGCCGATAATTCTGTGAGGTTGGATTGAAGTTCTGGTTGTTGAGTTTTACATCCAGGATTTTGCAGCTTTCTCCAACAAGGCTACAGTTATTTTAAGTTCATCGCAGACGAAAGTGTTTGAAATAGACTTAAATGTTTACCTCCATGTTGAAAATTTTAAAAAGACGTAAACTCAAACTTTAACCTACCTGTGAGGACAATATAATGTATTGAAATGGTAACCTGTATGTTACAGATATGGAAAAGATGTAGTGACAGTAGTAAACGCAATTGTAGCCAAGATTTTAGTCTTGTTATGCTAGTGGAAATGTAGTTGGAACACACTAGTTAAAGTGTAGAAGGCATGCAGTTGATTTGTTACGTAAATCACACAAAAAATTGTAACCTGTATGTTACAGATATGGAAAAGATGTAGTGATAGTAGTAAACGCAATTGTAGCCAAGATTTTAGTCTTGTTATGCTAGTGGAAATGTAGTTGGAGCACACTAGTTAAAGTGTAGAAGGCATGCAGTTGATTTGTTATGTAAATCACACAAAAAACTTATGTGTATAATCACTAAAACCGCCATGCCTCTTTTAACTTGTAAGGTAGGAAGAATATTCTACATGTTTCATGCAAGTCTACATTTGCCTAGATGATATCTCATGATGTCTTATTTCGTAAGAGAGTATCTGTGTAAGAGCTTGATTGTTTCCAGAGATACAAAGTATAAGCCTGTTCCCTACCTCCAGGGAAAGCTTTCAAACACATGCAGACACAGTTCAGTTGTCAACACCACTGGATGAGATGATCTTATGCTCAAACTGTCGTTTCTGTAGGAAGCTTCCTGATTGGCGAGTGGTGACGGGTGATGGGTAATTGAGAAAAAGAGCATAGGAGGGGTGAGTTAGAGAGAAGTACAGAAAGAGGGAGAAGGGTGGGTAACGATGAGGGAGAGCTGTTCAAGGTTACATTTCAACCAGAAACAGCATTGAATGCCTACAAATTTCAGTTCACATTTTATCCTGTTATTTAACGCAGGTAATTAGCTTACTTCCTTAAAAATACTATATGATAAGCGCTAACCGAATTACTTATCAGTAATATGAAAAGCACTGATTACAGTAAATACTAACAAGTAGACATCTCCACTGGTGCGATCGACTTTTTGAAACTGTCTATAGTGTGACATAGTTTAAGACTCCCTGTATCACACAATGTGATCACTACACCTAGTGTACTCACTTGCAAGTGCCAGATGAAAAAAAAATACAGAATTTTGAGTAACACCCAACAGCATTAAAAAAGTGCAACATACTGTTTGTTTGTGTGGTGAAGTGGACAGGATAACAGCTTCGTGTGCAGCTGGTTGGGGGTTCAAATTTTGTCTGAGGCACAACTTTTTATATTTAAGTCTTTATCTAAATTACTTTGATCATAATTTTGTTCAATTAGTTAATTTAAATGTAGTATTTTGATGCCACTCCTTTATCACATAATTTTAATAGAAATATCAACTTCTTGCTTTGCTCTCATTTTTCTTCCTATTATTCTTTCTCCGCTGGGAAGTTTTATTCATGTGTTTTAGTTAATTTTATGTATTTATTTAGATTTAATTTCTATTCTTTTATCACCTTGTTATTTGGAACACACTACTCCATTCATTGGATCTATTTCGCATTTTGCTTGAATTTTGTTTCACTTATAAAACCGTCATTCATTTAAATTTTCATCTGCATTGTTTGGTCCATAGTATAATAGGTATTTTGGTTACATTTTAACAAAAATACATTTTTCACACCATTGGACAAATATGCATAGATTACTTCTTGTTTTTTGATGGATAGATTGGAATTTTCAAATAATTGAACATTACAATCGAAAAATACAATTCACATTCACAAAAATTCCATTTGGAAAGAGAATAACATGAAGAAAAAATGAAACAAAAGAAAAAGTTCATACCGCTATTAAAATGATGTGATGAAGGAATAGAAACAAAAAATTACATGTAAACCATTTAACTGAATAAAAATTATGACCAAAACCATTTCAATAAAGATTTAAAAATAAAGAAGCTTGTGCATCTTAGGAGATCGAACCTACATCCTCCTGCATGCAAAGTTGTGGTACCATTCATTACACTGCAAAATCGAATTATGTAAAGCAAATTTTATATCGTTCTTAAGTATCACACAAAATTCCGAATTTTTGTCGTTAATTACTCGCAAACGAGGGCTCGCCAGGGTGAATGGCTGTAGTGTGTGATACCTGGGATCTTAACCTACATCAGCGTATGCATACTTTTCAAAAGTAGATTGCACCGCTGGGGACCTCTCCTTGTAAGCAGTTCTTGAATAAATTTTAATTAGTATCTAAATGTACAGGTGCAGAGTGGTTCGTATCCAGGTCATGGGCGTCTGAAGCCAGTTTTTTTTCTTTCTTTTGTAATGAAAGGGTTTAATTAGAGTTTACTTCAGTAGATTCTTCAGACAGAATACGTATGAGCACGTCCACATAGTTCTGTGAGATCATCAGCCAGTCAAGATACTAGTTTAAAAACAAAATGCGGCAAATAAAGGAATAGGAGTGATCCCATATCGTTGGTAGCTGAAATGTAGCACTAGAGAGAGGATCCTGTCTGGATTCAACATACCAAGTTGGCAGGAGGGATGCTGCTCATGTTTGGCTACCCCCTCCCCGCTGAAAAGCCGAAGGGGCTCTGTTGCGTGAGCTTAGAGCCTGCGCGGCTCCGGGGACCATTAAGTGACGTCAAAATGACGTGTGCGTGTCCAGGAGAGCACTTAGAATAAACTGAGCGCGAAACTGATACTTCCTGGTCTCGTGGGTGAGTGGACCCTTAGAAATCGCAGAAACAGCAGCTACATATTTCACTCGCGGCAATTTGGTCCATTTGGTAACGTAAGAAAGACGATAATTTCATTGTAGATGCTTGCACCAGGCAGAAACGGAGTAAATAAGCACATGATATTACTGGAAAGGAAAAGTACGAAAAATTTGCGCAAAACTGTACAAGTGGAATATGTATTTATTATACTAATAAGCATTAAAATTATAATCATTCTCGCTGCGAACATTAATGCTGTCTGTATAAATTACTGTTAATTTAGAGATTTCTCATGATAATTAAAAATGTTTTACTCAGGATCACGCTTTCGGGCCTTTAACAAACTATACAGAAGTTTTAATCAAGTAACCGATGGGAAACGTTATATGCCTATTTCACATTTTATTAATCATCTTTTAGTGACATTTTCATGATATCTTTAATCAAATCTTTGAATTGCTTCACATATGTCCCTGCAGACATAAAAAACTACCTAATGTACAGCAGTTACTGCAATGCAAAGAAATCACTAGTACAGATGTCTCAAGTTACTAATAAGCGTAGTGTTGGTTTTTCTTAAGGTTACGTTGGCGGTCATTCCTGCTTTTAAATTTCCTCCTCAGTTGTAATGAGTAAGCAACATTAACTGTCAACCTACGTACGTCCATTGCTAATATATAACTTCAGTTCAGTTCAGTACCTCCACACATTTCCAGTTTACGTACAGTTTCCGACAACCTAACAGAACGAACAGTACTAGAAAAGACGCGTTTTGAAGAGATCTTTAATGTGGTGTCTCACTAAAACTGTTTATTCTCGTAAGACGCAAATGTAAACACGGAAATCACTAAATATGGCATGTTAGCTTCTCAAAAAGACGAATACAATGAGATTGTTCGTACCAGAATCTGTTATAAAAGTTAATGTGGACGCAAACGTGTTTTATTTGATGCTGTAACTCGACGTTTTTATACACACAACCATAGTGAACATATCACCTAATCAGCATTGTTATTGGTCGTAATGTGCCCATAAGTCTTTACTGCCAGTCCGTCATTACTTGACGTTTGCTTACAAAAATTCGTAACAGAGGTGCTTGCGATAAATCTTCACATTTCCTTGAACTCCATACTACAAGTTATAATACAAAAAATCAAGCCAATATGGAGAATGCCGCATCGAGTGTCACGCTGGTTTGGCGTCACTTCGACAGCGGCTGCTAGAAGGGTGGAGGAATGGGAGGAGCCGCGCAGGATTTAACACTTGCTCTCTCTCCTCGTCCGATACCTCACTCAGCCAATGGGAGTGGGTAGAAGCAGGTGTTCCCCAGACACTTAGTAGATTAAGATGTTGGAACTGTACCTAATGTGTAACGTTTAACCATATTTATTTCAGCCTTTTCCGACTTCTGCGGAAAATTATATTTGGTTTCGTAGGACTTGTTTATGTGAGAGTTACATAACATATGTGTTGTACACAAAGAAACTTAATTCTCTTATGTAGTTTTTAAGATGAAATTACTTCCAATGTGTACAGTAAATTCACATAATTGTGAGAAGCAGAGGACTGAAACGTTCTTTCTCGAAAGGTTTTGAGACTGGAAACACCTGGTTTTGTTGAGCTAGATGTTAGGACCTACATGGGCAACTGCAGGACTGAAGTTATTCCTTATTTAGCTCGCAGTAAACCCCTGTACCTTCAGTGTGATTGCTGTCTACTGAAGCTTCCAAATTGAAACTGATTTTTCTTTCATAAACAGGTGGGCCTTCATTGTATGATCCAAGTGGTGTTCAGCCATATATTGCTTAGAGTACAGGACACTGCAAATCCTTGTTAATCACTGAACAGATTTCGCTTGACAGAGAAGCTTACATGCTTGCATTATTTTTCATCATCCTCATCGCCATTCATGTCGCCGAAGTGGCGTCAACTAAAAAGACTTGAACCAGGTGCCAGGGCTACCCGACGGGAGGCCCTAGCCGTAGTCTACGACATTTCATTTTCATTATTTTTCATCGTTTTTGAATGGTGTAATTTAATAGATTTTCATGGTTTGGGAACTTTCCCACACTCAGTTCTTTCTTTCATTAGTTGTCCAACAAACAGTCACACTTTAATCGTTTATAGGACATTTGTAGACCGCCCTAAATTTCAGATGAATTTTATTGAGGAAGAGATGGGGTTTCTTTGTACTTTGTACGTTAAGTGGCATGCTAGACGACGTGTTGTTCAGAGTACGTTGAAATTCTCTTTTGTTCGTTAGATATATCGAAATTTGCGAAACACAGTGAGTGCCTATGTGTGGGAATTATATTTGTTTTCGTTCACTTTGTGAAATTCAATGAACTTATCGTTGCTTGCTACGTGCTCGGGACTCAATTGAGATTTTCTCTGCTGAGTAGGCAGTGAGCATGTTAGTGGGATTGGTGATGGAGAGCTATGTTTATTTTTGCTTCCTGAGGCATGAACGAGTATATGATTATGAAATGGGCATCCTTTTGTTATCCCAGATATCCCCCGTCACTATTGGTCTGGTGCACCGGTAATTTTAACTCTTTTATGGAGTAGGGATAGTACCATGTAATAAGTTGATGAGTGCATTTTTATCTTCTGAAATTGGTCCATACACAATTTATTTTATTAATAAATCCTTCAGACGAAATGTTTCAGGGATCATGATTTCTGTGGTGGAGTAATTATTAACAAAATTAATTGCGATATTCTGATTATTTAGTTGAAGAGTCTGAAGAAATTAAGATTATACACTGGATTATCCTAGTGCCATTGTCAGATTAAAGGGATGTATGAATAATTACAGTAACAGTTTGATTTATCACGAGAATGGAAACAAAGGTATTTCTTTTACCTACTCTTGACAAGATTTCAGCATTTTCATATGTAGAAAGTGGTACTTTTCAGTGGTTTTACAGTAAACATTTGTTTAATGGCATAAGATAAATAAGTTATGAGTACTATTTGTTTAGTGCAAAGAGGGCAGTGGCAAAAACCATTAAACATAATGAAGCTATCAAGACGTTCACATGACATTATGGTGTTTGACGGCTCAGTGGACTCTCGTGTTCTGTCTGCATTTTTAAATTCAAGCAGCCTTTCTCCCATAGTATTGATTACATTTGCCGAACTGTAGTATTTAAAAGCAATCCTTCTTCAAATATAATCTATTTTTACAATTTGAAGATGGCATTTTTTGTATAAAGCACTTGATTGTACACATGTACCAAGGCATAACAGATAAGGTGATCCAACTACATTTTCTACATACAATTTTCCTCTTAAAATCCCAGGAATGGAAATATTGTATTCGTTGCAAGAATGTTGTCGGAAAATTGTGTAAATCAGTACTTGGTCACTATCTTTTGCGAAGATTACGTCCTATACGGTCTTGTGAAAGCGATAAGTTAAAAAGTATCTTCTTCTCTTTGGAAATATAAGAGCATCTTATGTTAAAAAAATAAGTATCCCAGAAAAATTTAATGTTTAATATCAATGTCTCCAGCCACACAAAAACCGAGAAACATATGACGGTGCAAGTGCTAAAAATGTTATTTTCCTCTGCAAGTATGTACAAGATGTACACCTGCAAACACGAGCGTTCTGTTACTGTACCAAATTAAGAAGAAATCGTTCTCTGAAACACGGTGTGACTGATAAGGCGATGAAAAAAGTTTCTCGTAATGTACATTAAAATATTCCAATGTCAACTTTGGCTTGCAGAGCGTAAATAAATTTATAAAACATTGCTGAACTCTTAAGATGATCCTTACACTGTTTTTGAATAGTTTCCCAATAAAGAAAATGTATTGGTTTCCGTTTACTTACAAGAAGAATATTACTTTGACTACGTCACCTGCAGCATTGCCGTTTCTTCAGTAAGGTATACGTCAGAGCAAATGACATAGAGAGTTCAGAGTCATATATTCTAAACGTTGTGATAGTACAAATATGAAAAGACATAACCAAAAATATTTGATTCACTAATTATTTATAACCCAGAAATACTTAGAGAACCTTCACGCGCGATGTAGAAGCAAGTACCAAATTAAATCGATACACTGTTAAATAGAACAGGAGCCCAGTTGCAGGCCTTCACTTTCAAATATTTTCATGTTTTGTACCTACGAAACTGTTGCTTCATTGTCGTAAAGTGATGAAAAAAGTGAAGCTATCATCCTAACAATCTCAGAAGAAACTTGTAAGAAATCGAGTTGCTGTTCTTGAGGTTTCGGAGCGTAATGTGAAAAGAATGCTGCAACCAGGCCCTGGAATTCTTCTCCCCAATATAATGGTAGCCGAAATACCGAGGCTGGCTAAGGAACACGCCGGCCTTTTCCTCAGGTAGTTTAACACGTCCATCGTGCAGCTGTTGTTCTCTAGCGGAAAGAGAACTCTCTGAGGAAATGGAACAAAACAGTTCTTCTGAACGGCACAGATGGCAACCTAACGACGTCCGTAAGCATTCGTTGTTTAGCCCCTATGTAAATGAGTGGTGCACAGTAATGACGACCTCGAAAAGTTCTCGAGAAGTATAAATTAGAGATGCGTAGTGAGCAAGTGTGATTTCATCAAACGGCAACACTCTACGAATTAAAAGTGTAAAGGAGCGATAGGCAGGAGCAAGGATTTGGAGTGGTGAAGGGTTAGATTAGCTATTAAACACACAAGGTTTTAAAACACATTTATTAAAGAGGTTTTACAGGATCATAATTATACCTTTGACTGATCACGTCCACAATGCACTTAAAGAAGCAAACATTACAAAAGAAAATTCAATAGGGATTTCTAACCCTTGAAACGCTCAATTAACTTTAAATTCCAGGAAATTAGTGCGCTACAACCTAAAGAGTTCTCCCAGTGACAAAATTTTTTAGCGACCGAAGTAAAATTGCAAGACATTAACGAAGTTAAAAACTTACACAGCATTCCATTAAAATAATTACTTTTTCAGCTACTTACTGAATTAAATTTTACCCATCAGTAAGGTTGCACGTTGTCTCAAGAATTATAGTAACAATAGACTTAGGCATCACGCCGAGAATCAGCGGACCAGCAGACATAGCTACTGGCATCAGACAACGGAACGATTACACGTAGCGGTATTAAGGGACCAGTAAACCATGACGTACAAAACGCTCGTCAGCGATCAGTATAAGCCCTAGGATTTACAAGCGCAATTATTAAGCTACGTGAAAAGCATGAAAGAAATATAAACTCAGGCTCAGAACAAATGAACACAATTTAAAACCAAAGCGTTCAGATTTCCACACATGCTACTACTTGGACTTTCTCGACTATCGTGCATACTAAGGAACCGTCTCAAAGCAACCATTTAATTGTATCAACGGCTCTGAACCATGTCCTATGCAATTAGGTAGTAATTTAACCACAAATCTGCCCGCTCTCAGCACACTTTAATTACTCCACAAGTCACAAGGCAAATTTTATCACAGCCCGGATAACCACACTCAGCTCGATCCGGAAGACTCTTCACCCCTCCCCAACTCCCTACACCCACGCTCACCCCCGCAAAAAAACCTCACCGTGGCAGACGATAATAGTGCGATAAGGTTGGTAGGTTTCCTCATAAGCATAACAGTTTCCTAAGCTTCCGCAACAAGCCGGCAAATCAAGCCGGATTCACAAGATTTTCATGATCCAGGCGAGAAGTCGCCATCGCACTGCCATATAACAACAGCTATGGCTCCTAGCAAGGTGTGCAGTTGAAGTTCCCGTCCGCTATTCCTCAGGTAAACGAACCCTCACGCTGTGAGACGCTTCAGAACTTCATGACAATACAGGCGTGCCACCTCTGTTCGACACTCAGGTCCGTAGCAAGTTCACTAAGAGCGCACCAGACCTCACGCGGTCTCGAGGAATGCCGTCGAACCTTTTGTCTCCTCGGCATCCCCCCCCCCCCCCCCCTTCGAACGGTTCAAAAAGATTTACTGCCTACTGACTGCACTTCTTTGAGTGAAATCAGGGGTTGGCTCAGTCGCTCTTCTAATTGGAGTCTATGTGATTTTTTCTCCTTCGAGGAGCTGGGGAGGCGGTTGCTTAAGCTAAAAAACTGTGAGATGTACGTCAGTCTGAAACTACTGAAGAGTTGTAGGGAGAGATGAATCAGTAGGATAGCAGCGGCCTTTACTATGCGGAAGCTGTCGTTGACGTCATTAAAAAAGGAAGACCCACTTTACAGGCACATAATGTGTATCCACAGGTCAGGACGCCTGTAAGTAAACTAGTGTGATGATGATCTCCGTGCTAACAAAAGATTTCCGGTTAGTTCCCCATTCGAATCTCCTGGAGGAGATTGGGAAGGAAGAGGTAATCTTGAGAAAAAGATTGAATAACCAACGAGCCAACTAAAACAGTACTACAGCTGTATATGCCGGTGTCACGTCCTCTGCTTTTCGGACCGTATCAACCTGTGTCAGAACTTCAGGAGAATGGTTACGAAATTTATAACGTTGCTCATTAGCGAAACGGAATGAAAATTGCCTTTCTCTCCAGTTAATTGTAATACTCGTGTGCCGGATAAAGTCAAAACAAAAAATGACAGAAGCACGTGATTGACGGGCTAATTTCGCCTTAAACATCCAAGTGAAATCCTGGATCCCCAGCTTAATGGTGAATTCCCCAGACACGTGCAGTATACCAGAGTTGGCCTTCCTACACTTACCCACTCCAGAACTTATTGTCAGTGGCACAGTGCTTGCCACACGTGATACTGCTTTTCACTAATTAGTGATAATGAGCTTCACAATAAGGCAAGTAATGGAACAGGAGAAATATGAGAAGTCACTATCCTATGACATACTACAGGTCTGCTTACCCTAATGTTGCCCCTGTTTGTAGCCTACCAGTCAGCTTCCTCCATGTCTTTTTGCTGGACGGCTGGACCATTTCGTTTAAAATTCTCAGCATTTAAAATTCTCAGTATTCGCACACGTGTACGGTGTCCTAATGTGGCCTTGTCCGCTTTTCTTAGTCGCCTTCGAATCCTGTCTCTGCCTTTTGCTCCATATCTGCTTAACGGGCAGCGTCCACCTCCCCTAATACACCTTGTACATGCGCGACACAGACTGCAACTTGTCCTTTCGAGAATATCGTTGATAACCTCTAATATGGTAATGGCGCGAGGATCCTGAAGTGGTACACGATTGAGTCCACACTCTTCAGAAAAATGTCAGAAATTTATATCACCCAAACAGTTCGCATCAGCACACGCTGCTAAACTGATCGCATTTAAGGGGAGGTAGAACGGATTTTTTTTTTCTCATTTTCGTATTTTTATCTCATTACAAAATTTGCAATCTTCGGAATAAAATATATCACTTACAGATTTACATGGGAAATATCTTATTTTTCTACTACAATCTACACCAGTTGAAATTGTTAAAATTTTTGCGTGCATTACTTCAAGATCTAATACAATCAGTAATTTTTTGTATAGAACGCTATGGATTGCTGTATTATAAAGGTCATGTCCAGAAGAGGATGGCACAAGGTTCAGGATGTTGAAACAAGGTTTGAGAGACAAGAAACTTTCTGATGGTAAAACCATAAGGGACGGGCTGAAAGACAAAATGATTGATGAACTAAGACAGTATTATGGCATGGCCATTAGAAATAAAACTGAGGATTTGTTGAAAATGAAGCAAGCGTCACGGGCTACCTTCTTCCACAGACTGTCAACCGATGAAAAATCAGTACACCACCTTTGCCCTCCTGAACCTGATTCATGGTGCAGTTACCACAAGGCCCAGTTCCGAAACAGTTCATACAGCCGTAAACATTCCATCCTAGCAGCAGTCATGGATATCATAAAAGCTATTTACAGAGAGCTGCAAAATCCTGAATTACTGAAGGAGTGTCGGCATGGTCAGACTCAAAATCCTAATGAGTCGTTCAATAATCTTATATGGACTCGATTACCAAAAAATGTTTTTGTTGGAATGAAGACACTAAAGTGGAGGGTCAGTGATGCTGTTATTGCTTTTAATGATGGCAACATTGGTAGGGTGAAAGTTTTACAGCATATGGGAATTAATCCTGTAGCAAACTGCATCAGAGAAGTTGAACGGATGGACAAGGCTTGCATTGATAAAGCAGACTATGCAGCACAGTTGGCCACTGAGGAGTCCAGATAGAAAGAAAGAAGAAAAAACTTGGAAAAAGAGCGAGAGGATGATCTACAGTATGGTTCAGGATGCTTCTGAGTGACTAAAACTAAAAAAAATTAAGCGTATATTAAGTGAGTTTCAGTCTTTTTGAGACTTTAGAAGCCACTCCTGAAAATTTACATTTCCTGTTGCATTTTTTCCTAAATTTTATAAACCATTTCGAGCATAGTATTCAAATTTTCAGGGAGTAATAACATGCACATCCTGAGCCTACTGAACTAAAATAAGAAGATAATGTTACGTATAATTAAAATTATTTAGGATAACGTACAAAAAGTACACAAAATTTTAACCGTGTAATGAAAAGAATTGAATTTCCGAAAGCAGTGGCAGAAATGTAATTATTGTAGTTCAGTAGACTCACATCATACAGTTTAACGTCTGTAAAGTTTCATGTCAATGGCTACAGTGGTTCTTGAAATACAGGAAAGACAAGTCACTAAATTTATCATTGTCGGGATAGGGCGTTCCACGTCCCCTTAATTATTAAGTTAGCGTTGGCAGGATCAAACTGTCTGGAAACTCCAACACAATAAATACTATGAAATGAAAATAGTTTAAAAGTGCAAGCAAACAAACCAGGCAACTTAACGATATGGTTTCAAAGGTTATTTAAAAGCGACAATAATTAAGACACAGCAATGGTCAAGATATTTCAGAGCTTCCCATAAGATAATATTATAATGTGTTGAAAAGGGCCAATAGAAAAACAGCTAAATATTTTAAGCGCTGAGTACTAATAGCAATCATAATTTCATTCAGATGGTGATATGAACACATTAATTTTCGGCACAGGTCCCAATCACCGCGACAGCAGATCTAAGCAGGTACAATAAAACAATTAAGTATTACAGCTTTAAGATAGGAAAAAAACGCAATAGTACCACACAAAGTACAACATAGTAAAAGAATTACATGTATTTTAAGATAAGGTGTTAGTCTTGCACCATTCCCACAATTTAATAGCTTATATGAGTTTATCAACTCGATCTTCTAGTTCTTAGTTGAATACACGGACCCTTTGGCCGAACTGCACACACTGAAACCGAATGGTAGCTCATGTGGTTCGACACGAAGTTTTGCACATGACGACACTGAAAATTTGTGCCAGACTGAGACTCGAACCCGGTTTTCCGCTTTTCGCGAACGGTCGACATACCACTAGGCTATGCGGGCATGACTCACTGCCATACTCAGACTTTCATACGTCGTCAACCATGTGTCTACAACCTGCACTCGCACTTTCAATGCATATATTCCCGTACAGCGGAGACATTTTTACTGAAACTCAGTTGCCCGATGTCGGCGGATAAATGCGATATTGCAGTGCTTTGTGGTTCAGAAGTAGTATGTAATGTTCCTTGGGAAAAGCATGCATGACCTAAGGAACAGGCACTGCGACGATTACAGCTGTTATGAAATACATGAAATGCATTCACAGCTGCAAATATGAACAACCATCAGCTACTTAATGGAGTGCCGGCACTGAAAATTTGCGTGGGACTGGTCCTCGAACCGGGATTTCCCTCTCACAAAGAATGGTCTCATTACCATTATGCTATCCGATTACGAGCCACAGCCAGATCCAAACTTCAATATGTCGTCAACAATACTTTTCCGAAGGAGTTGGATGGTACTTGTGAACAACACAGACACAGCAATATCGTATCAAGTTCTGTTCCTGTGAGGGTCCGCAGCCCCTAAATACCTCATAAAAGAAAACATGGTACGTTGTAGGTTGTAATGCAAACGTTCTTTATTTTCATCATGCTCATAGATTATTTCGACCTGAAGCTATTTTCAACCACGTGGGTGATGTCACTTGTGACATTCTGTAATTGCGAGATTCTTACGGCAAGATACCCTCGAGGAGGTACAATATTTACAGGCAGATTTTAGGAACACATAAAAGTTATTGCTGGCACTCTCTTTGAAATCATAACTAAAAGGAACACATCAATCTGTCACCTCAACGACCATTACAGAAACGGAGATGTAAATGATGGAGCCTCTGAGTTCTCTCACAGGCACTATCCAGACTGATTCAAGCAAGTAGTATGTCACTCGTTTTTGACACAACAAAGCCTCGTTAAGATGTAGAACAGCAGGCGGGAGTTCGCCACGACCGTCCACGGTATGACGATAACGACTGCCGCAACAGTCTCGCTGTGAATTACCTTTATGGCAGAATTAATCCTTGGATTCATAGCAAGGAAATGTTCCGAACCAGCAGTGGAAAAGCCACGACGGAACCGACGACGTTACTTGTGACTAACCCATCACATCATCACCACCAAACAGGAAAAATCAGCAAGTTTCCCAAGTTGACACTTATCATTGTCTCGGGAAATCTTGACGTCCTTTGCAATCTGCTGATCGCGTGCCCACTTTACTGCTCAAGCCACTCTTTCCATAGTTATGCGGAACTCGTGTTCGAGTATGTATCTGAATACAGGTATTGAGGAAGTAAGTCTACTGCCACAAAGAGCTGTGGTCTTTTGAGGGTTGGCAACACTGACTGGTGGAAGAGAATCCTCTGACCAGAGCAAGCAACATGGTAGTAGGGAAACTCACGCTGTTGTGTCCAGATGCGTGAAGGAATAATAACACCCGAATTTTCGAGAACGAAAACAGTTTATGAATGTGTTTAATTGGAGTAGGGAGTTTAATAGAGGAAGAACAAATTTTCATGACCAGCAGATGAGTGGAAGACCTTCCATTTCGACTGTTGAGTTGGTGCAAAAAATTTGGGGAAACTTGTGAAGAAAGCCAGATGACAGTGGATGAAATTTCTTCATTGTTTCTGTACTCTCCAGGGACGTATTGTACAACACGCTCACAGAATTTTTGGGATACCAGAAACTGTGCGCTAGACGGATCCCAAAACAGTTGACAACGCAGCACATGAAAAATCTGGTCACAAGCTCCCTCGAGTTTTTGAGCGACTGGACTTGGATGTTGAGGATCTTCGGAGATCTTTTGTGACGGTAGATAAGACGTAGGTGCTTTATTACACGCCAGAGACATAAAAAAAGTTCGTTAAGTGGCGTCACACCAATTCTACACGTGTCTAAAGATTCAAGACTACAATTTTTAGCATAACTCTTGGCCTCAGTGTTTTGGGATCGAAAAGGTAACCTTTCGGTCGAATTTCTGTCTCAGGCGGAGACTATCAGCGCACAGCGACATTGTGAGACCGACCTAAAATAAATTACGAGAAGCATTTAGAACAGGGGAAAGGGTATGCTGAGGAGGGGAGTGTGCTTGTGGTGCGACAACGCCTGTCACACAGCCTTAGCCAACAAGGTGCTCTAGGACTCATTTTTGGTGGGTGTTTTGAACCAACAACCGTATTCCCCTGACTTGGCGCCTTCAGATTATCATCTTTTCACCTCCCTCAAAACACACAAGCGTGAACGATTAAGTAGAGAAAGAGAAAGGAGCTGACGGGAGAGTTCTTCGAGAAGAGCATAACGAAGCTTGTGCCACAGCTCATCACAAGCACAGCACGGTATAAAACGCCATGTTACGAATCCTCCCATGAACGCCCCGTGCTTCACGAGTGCATGGGTGGTCGCGTAAAATCGGAAACAAAGGATAAGTATACAAGTAACTAACGAATAAGACATCGGGCCACATAATCGGAACCTTTTGAGGAGAAATAAACTGCTGCCCGATCCATAATTCACAAATCAAACTTATTTCTATGTATCTACAAATTCAGCGGCAAATTAAAGCATCTAAATAATTACAAAATGGAAAGAAACCTTACAATAATATCTCCCTACATAGAGAGGAACCGAGAGGAAGTTTGTTCAGTATGACGGTAGTTAATAAGATTCAAGTTTAAATGGAGCGTCTCCTTTTTTTTTTTTTTTTTTAGGGTCGCAAGAACATAAAGAAGCCGGTCGTTCCAACAGCCGAAGCTGCGCCAGGTTAGGAAACCTCTAGGACAGTTTTATAGCCCAGCAGGCGACAGCTAGCCACTTGACCATACAGAAAGTTGGCATCAGAACTATTTTTTTGTTTCAGTCCTGAGCACACTAGTATGAGGTGCCGACCAGCTAACAAAACCTCTGAGCACCACCGCTCTAGGACACTCTGCTACGTCTTCTTGCGAAGTCCACCAGCTGCCGTCTCGACCGTGAGCGCGTCTTGTCTACAGGTACGCTCCGCCATGCTGCGGTAAAATTTAACGGTTCGTTAGTTCGGGCACAGGCTGGTAATGATGCTCGGATTCGATCGCCGTTCCGGTCGTTAGGAGCGGTGTTTGGCGACACTACGGGGGAGAAGCAGAACCTACTGTTCAGCGAAGTCAACCGCCACGCTTTCGTTCCCGAACCTAGTTCCACGAATCAGTATTCTCTCTCCGCAGTGAACTCAGCCTTGTGTAGTTGTAGGTGAATGCTATTTCTATTTGTCGTTCTGTGAATGTTTTTATGTCAATGGAAGCTGCCCGAGGTTTAGGGAAACCCATCCTGTACTGATTTCAAAATATAGCTAGACCTTTTTATGTTGTAGTATTGTGACTATTACCACTTTTTCCCAGTATCCATTCAAATCAGTGTCTCCCCGCAAATAGGGTCGACGTCCATGTCTTCACACGGTCTAATGTTGGGTAAAATATTAACATGAGACCCCGACGGCGCTGCAGTCATGGACTGTACAGCTGGTCTTGGCGGAGGTTCGAGTCCTTCCTCGGGCATGGGTGTGTGTGTTTGTCCTTAGGATAATTTAGGTTAAGTAGTGTGTAAGCTTAGTGACTGATGGCCTTAGCAGTTAAGTCCCATAAGATTAAAAAAAAACCGACGGCGTATTAATATTTATCTCACATCCTAACTGGTGCATGTTCTTTCCGTTCAGGCTGCCTGTGATACGAAAACTGTGGCAGTCAGTATAGGTGCGATGGCGCAACGGGACGGCGACATGTGGAAAAAAAGTCAACAAGTGCATCGACAATATCCTGGGATTTCTTTCCAAATACACATTTTCTTCAAAAAAATATAAAAATTTCTGAACATGTTATACCCAAACCTTGCTCTTGTGTACTGTTCTCATGTTCTGTGTAGCTGGTACTTACAGGACTGCACAAATAATTCTCTGCCCACAGTTTTTTGAACAATTGTTACAGGACGTGCAAAAGAATTTTTTTTTCTTCTTTCATATATGGTCATTAATATGGATTGAACTGGGAATATCCAAAATGTGTACCAACAGCGATTTGTAATTTTTTATTGATAGCACTGGGATTTTTACAGCATACTACCTCTGTCTATAATGTCTTACACGTGTCTTTTTTATTCGTTTCAGTATACTGTGGATGTAAAATTAGTTTATATCAGCCTGTTGTTTGTTAAACCTGCGTAACTTCATACGAAGGTACAACTTAAACTAATGTATACACTGAATTTTCAAAACCAACAGTAATACGATATTCCCAGTGTTGAGATGCTTGTATGGGCACGTTTCGAAAGTCAATAAATTAAAAAAATGGCTTACTCCTTTTTGTGGAGTGCCAAAGAAACTCTAGATACCCAAAGTCAAGACACCGTCGCTAGCTCACCGAACGTATCAACCTCTCCTTCACTGTGCGCGTGATATTCCTCACATATCGCGTTAAGGGCTCCCGTGGTGGTTGTTACCACGAGAAGGGCCTTTGCACCAATTCCTGCAGTGTCCGCAGAGGTTCAGCTCCTTACAGAAATACTCCAGAAATTCACTAACCCTGTACTGCACCACTCTAGCCGTATTAACATAATTCATTAAGTGCCCTTTTCGCTTTGGATGTGGCAAGCTATAAAGCTATTACCGCCTGAAGTCACAATTCTCACCCTGCTCTTGTAACTCAACGATAACACAACATATATTGAATCTATGCAGAAGTATTGAACGGCAATTTGCTTCTCTCTTGTAACAACCCAAGTAAAGGATTATGAAATTAGTAAAAATATCACTGCGATCACAGTGCATTATGACCCCTTGGCTATCAGCGACTTCTGTACCGGACTGACTATCATATTTAACATCCTTTCCAGTACTTTACGAAAATTTCACTTCTAATTTCTCCTTCAATACTTCCCGAGCCGACCGGAGTGGCCGAGCGGTTAAAGGCGCTACAGTCTGGAACCGCACGACCGCTACAGTCGCAAGTTCGAATCCTGCCTCGGGCATGGATGTGTGTGATGTCCTTAGGTTAGTTAGGTTTAAGTAGTTCTAAGTTCTAGGGGACTTATGACCACAGCAGTTGAGTCCCATAGTGCTCAGAGCCATTTGAACCATTTGAACTTCCCGAGAGAGCAGAGGCTTGTTACTGTAACAGGTCTACCTGTTTACCTGTCTTCTCGCTCCTTTAGATGTAACGCAGATCACGCGACCTATTCAGATAATGCGTTATTCGGGACTTCAAACGCCTTGCTTTTACGCGGGAGGTTTCCTGTATGACAACATTCGCACTTGGTCAGTTGCACTCCCAAGGGGCTCCCACCGCCTAATTCTAAGTTCACATAGGAGGTTTTTCTTCCTAACGTCGCTGACTCCAGGCACCTATCTGTAATTCATCCTTAAATAAACAGATCTCGAGCAGCATATATGTTCCAAATACACTAAAGAGAATAGTCTACTAATAACAATAGCCCGCATAATCAAAAACGACCCCACATAATCAAAAACGACCACATTTTGGCCATTGTGTACCAGAGCGTAGGGAGAATAGAAGGGTGGGTGCTAACAGCAAATTGTACTGTATCTGTAGTTTGTTGTAGCTTTTGGGAAATAAAACAGCCAAGCTCTGATATGAAGCACTGAAGCTCAAATCGCTACTTTTAGCGATATGTTGTGGCCACATGTAGTAAGCATTGCTTCACGCAGTGGAGAATGGCAAAACAGAGGCATGCTGGTGACCGAGACGTTGCTAAGTAGGCAGCCACAGATAGCGTTGCTGACAGCGGCAGTCTACCAACAGACTGACGCAAGGAGACACACAGACCAACCGCCGAGCGAAGCCTGGAGAGTGCTGAGTAAGGGGAAGTGAGGCCAGCACGCAAAGTTACGTTACAATATGCTGCGGGAGTAATAACAAAAAACTACCACCGAAGATAAAAAAGTCCTCCTGCCGGATATAAATAGTGGAGCGCAGGCAGCAACAGGGAGAAGCCATTAGGAAGCAGTTCGGATCTGAGGACGGACGTGGTCCGTGTCCGAATGTTCACTCATCGTAGGTGACGATTCTGGAACTCTGTTCCAGCTCGCAGGAGTCATCCGTTCGCCGCCAGATGTCAACTTCAGCTCTGGAGGTCGACCCGAGTTCGATCGGCACCATGGCTGACTAACTACAGCGAGATATTCCAGCAGGACCGGCCGCAGCGTGGTCTTGGTCACAGGCGCCGCCGGGGACTGACGCCCGGACTTCATGGCAACCCGGGCCCAAGGCGCGTGGTCCGTCCATGACGGGACCTCGCGGACATCGCGACTGACGGCTTCCCAGCCGCCGGTGCAGCAGGCGTCAGCAGCTGACCTCACGGCGACGCGGCTTCGTGGGCGTGCCCGTACTGGGGCGCCGGGCGGCGACGAGTTCATCTCAACCACAGGGCATCCTGGCTTCAGCGGAGCACTGGTGGCCTGAGGCTCCCGAGTGCGCTCAGCGGCACGCGTTGCGCGCATTGTCGGAGAAGCTACACAGCAACGGCCAGGCGGAGGGATCCGCAGGGCTGGGCAGCGACGACGAGGGAGAAATTGTAAATGAAGTTCAATAAATAATTGTAAAAGTCCACGCCGTCTCAGTCTCTGGCGCAGCCACTGTGTCTGCTGCTAACAAGTGGTGCTGAAGTCGTAACAGATAGTTGGCTGAAGTTGGAGAGAAGCTCAACAAAATATTTACAAAGGAACTAATGGAGTTCGGAAAGGATTAAATGCTGTTGGAGGTGGCTCAGATGATTCAGTTATTGAACAGTTCAAATGAAACTAGAGACTTATTTCAAATCGGCACCCCACTCATACAATTATAGTTGGTAGTGACTTTAGTCTACAGGTTGGTGAAAATACATGTTTTAGCCCGGTGATAGGCATAAGACATTGTCTAAAATCGTACTAAATGCTCTCTCTGGAAATTATTTTGAACAGTTATTTCAGTAGCCTATTCAGTGTGTGAATGGTTACGAAAACCCACTTGATCCCTCATCATCAATAATCCTGAGATATCCGACAGAATATCTGAAGTGTTTCTGTTCGTATGTGAAGTGCACCAGAGGCAAGGCATAACGCGGAGCTTCAATGAGCGGTACAAGTGGCATTATAACCAATGACAGTACCACTGCCGGTAAAGCAAAGTTACTAAGTACTGTTTTCCGAAACTTGTTCGTTAAAGAAGAAGAGGTAAACATGAGTAATTTAGAGCTAGATATCATTGACGTACTGAAGAAACTTAAATCACTTATTAAAGGCAAATCTTCTGGTCCAGGCTGTGTACTAATTAGGTTTCTTTCAGAGCATTCTGACACGACAGCTCCCCCTTAGCAATCACATACAACAACTCATTAGATCAAAAATCCGTACCTAAGGACTGGGACGCTGCTCAGCTCACACCAATACTCAGTGCAGGAAATAGGAGGAACATGATGAATTGGAGACCCATATTGCTGAAAGCGACTTGCAGTAAGACTTTGGATCATATACTGTGTTCGAACAGTACGAATTACCTTGTAGAAAATGATCTGTTGTCGCGCAGTCACCACAGGTTAAGAAAATATCATTCATGTAAAACTCCACTAATGTGTGCTGTCAGTACTAGTGGTATAGCGGCTCTAGAAAAGGTACTTAGTCTGCATTTGTAATATCACGTGACTGAGGTTACTCGGCGTAGTGATATCAACAATCAATGGTGTCATGCATGTAATCATCAACGATCCTGAACTGACGATTTCATCCGTGATATCGTCACCCTTATCAGAGGAAAGCCATGCCCCTCCCCATCTACAGCCAAACATAGTGCAGCGTTAAAAATCCAACTTAGCGGAAATAGCCACGTTGCCTTAGTGGGAAATTTAACAAACCCTCCCCTTCCCTATATCCGGCCAATCACACAGTGCAGTATTCCTTAACTCCAGCCAATCATAGTGTGGTATTAAAAACCCAGGAGGGCGGAAATAGCAAAACTGTATTAATGATAAATATAAAACCTTTCCCTCCATATATGGGAACAGACACTAATTGTGTGCTTTACACCCCTCTCCCTTTTTTCAGAGACTTACAGTACCGAAATGCTATCGGTAGTTTTGACATGCACAACAAGTAGTGTCACCTCCTTCTCCTTCTCTCCAGAAGATCGTAGTTCAGTATGAAAAATCCGAGGTAGCGGAAATAGCGCAAACCAGTTAATCGATTTTCCGCAAACCGACTAACTGTGTGGGTTATGGTACTCCCTCTCGCCTTTTTCCAACCAATCAGAACCTATTATTTAAATGACCTGTAAAAATGGCATTGCATATATAGTAGAAGTTACGTAATATCCACTTGAAATTAAAAGATATCAATTATTACTTTCTTGGAAGTCAAATATATTCACTATTTACCTTGAAATTCGAAGATGCTCAAAGTTAAAGGCTTATTATTTTCTTGGAAGTCAAACATATGCGTTATTACCAGCACAAAAATGATTTAAAATTATATTATTTATGTTCAGACCAATGGTATGTATTATAACCGCTCATCTCCTTCTTCTGTTTACAGCGCAGCGTTAACAATCCTTGATGATGGAAACAGACCAGTTGTTTGCTATGTACCCCATACCTCCTTCTTGGAAACGAATACTGGTAAATGCTAATCGCTAAATGGTGAACGCTAAATGGTAAATACTAGGTGGTAAATATAAATGCTTCACATTAACCACTAAATGTGAAACGTCCCCTTGGAAAAGTTATGAATGGCAGTGCTGGTAAACCTCTTACGTTATTTGATACAGAAACATCTGAGTAAAACTGAACGTAATCAGACATTTCTCTCTTTACTCATTCTGATCATCACTAAACTGACACACAATATTTTTAGCGCAACGCAATCTGACTTTCAATAATCCCTACAAAAGAATGGCCCTGACTAACAATAAACTATACCTGCTATGAATCACTTACCTCACAAAAATCTTCGTTACTCGAACTACTGCAATACAGCGAGCGCCAATACTGCCAGCTAAATAAAAGATTCTAACTACTGAAGGCACTAACTACTGATAGGCATACTTAGCAAATGAAAGATTTTGATACAGAACAAACAATGTATTTACCGTAATAGTGTTCAAAAGTCAAAATATATATATCAGCCCATGATATCCAATATTACAAATTTACTCTTACTGATGGATACACGTCCAGATCGTCGGCTCTCAAAACTCCGCCATCTCTCTCCCCACATCCACCACTGCCGGCGGATCACCTCCAACTGCGCAACGCCACGTGCTGTTCACATCCAAATGTCCAACACTACAATAGCAAATTTTCCAACAATGCAAACCAGCCACAGACTGCACACAGCACAGTCAGTGATTTTCATACAGAACATCACATGCCGTTACCAACATAAAAACCTAAACAGCTTACTTACAAATGGTAAATGCTAAACGCCTACGAGTGAACGCTAAATGCTAAATGCTAAATGCTACCCACTTAACGATAAACACTAAATGCCTAAAGGTAAACGCTGAGTGGTAAACAATAAGCTGCAAATACTTCAATGATAAACACTAAATGTTAAATGCTAAATGGTAAACGGTCAACGCTAAACGTCTGACAGTAAACACTAAATGTTAAATGCCTAACACATCATACTAAATGATAAAATGGTAAATGGTAAATGTAAAATGGTGAGTGCAAAATGGAAAATGCTGAAAGTTAAATGCTTAATGGTAAATGATGAACAGTAAACATTAAATATTGTACTCAAAACCTTAACCGTCAAATCCCTATCGGTAAAAGCTAAATGTGAAATGGTAAAGTCCCATTGCCTGACACGTCATGTCTGTTGACCACTGATGATTATTAATCACTGATGATCAGTGACTACTGGCAATCAAACTGTATCATGCTCATCATAATAATACAAGGGAAATCAGACCTCTTTCGGAAATATTTAAGTGTTCATTTTCCCCGTGCGCTGTTCGAGAATGTAACGGTAAATGAATACAAAATTGTTAAGGCTTTCGTAGGCACTTGTTGATAAACTGCCTGTCGCCTTCTGTCTTAGATTATTGGGCCGACGCTTGTCTGAAGGTTTTCCTGACTTTTCGCCAGCCACTAGTGCTGGCGAAACTTCAGAAGAATCTTCAGACCAACGTCGGCAGAAGAACGCGAGACAGAAGGAAGAGAAATAGTCTGAAGCACGGATTATAGAATACATTGCACGTATCACGAGGTGTACGCGGTTTTCAAGCGGTGGCACCGAAGTGAGAGTGAACCCAACCGGCGCTCAGTAGCCTTCAATTGCTGTAATGCTTTGTGTTGTAATAGCGTTTATGAGTGGAAACGAAGTTGATTACATCTATGTCAGTTTTTATTACCGACTGGCGATTTAGTACAGAGTTACACCATAAGATATCAGAGTAAAGGTAAGATTGTTTAGAGAAAGTTTTTAAGTGAAAAATAACGGTGTGCTGTGCGATCTCCCGTTGTATTAACCACAGTAGACAAACCTACAAGTAAGTTACGAATCAAGTTTCGTACATTCTCTAAAAGCAATGAGACATAACGAAAATAGATAAATGCTTGTAAATGTGTTGATTCGTTTTTAATTGAAAACGCTCTTGTGTGCTCTATGCATTTTGCTGATTTTTGTGAAAGGCATTTGAAAAGTGATGTGTTGAATTTTCCTTAGAAACGCAGGTTGAAGACTGGTGCTGATCCAATTCTAAATCTACCTTCGCGTGGTGCTGATTTAGGGCATAGTAATGAGCCTAATAATGGGAAACATATTTGGGCATAAAAACGAACCTACCGTAAAGAAGCAGAAGACATTTTGGAGGTAAATATTTTACCAACTAATGAAGAAATTACTGCTAAAGAAAACATTAATCGTGAAACATACACTCCTGAGAATACGACAGTGCGTGCTACAGCCAACATTTAAAAATTATGAGAACAGGAATCGCCCCGAGGAAGAGAACACAGATTTACAGGATTGTCTCTCTCGATGTAGCGGTAAGTTATTGAAATCAAAAGATGTTCGAAAAGTGATTCAAGGCTTTTTTCTGACTGTCAACAAGAATTGGTTATGATAGGACCGTGTTAACCTGATCGTCTGCAAGGACTGCCGGGCTCATAATGCGATATCTTTTGTCATGACTTTGCTGTAATGTGTTTCGTACTGATACGCACATTCATCAGAATAAAAGGTATCAACAAAGTAAAAAAATGAAGAGGTTGCAAGTGAACCGAGAATGAACAAAGACAAAAACTGAAATAATTAAAAAAGCTGTAACATAAATTTCCAGTTAAAGAGTTTAAAATGACTTTATAGGGGATTTCTCCGTAGTACAGGTCTATGTGGTTGAAGCCTTTGTGAGCCTCTTCCTCCAGAATGAAAGCAGTTCTCTCCGAAATGGCGAAAGAGGTTGTGATTCAGAGGCTTTACACTAGCAATTCACCGAATATTGGAAAAAAATAGTCTAATGTAAAGCTCAGTAATGATAATAGTAATACGCTGAAACCAATGACTACATACACATCTGTATATAAGTTAAACAGGTGTGTACTGTGTGCCTGTAAGCTTCAGTGCAGTGCGGCATGGCATGAGGTTCCACAGGGACGTCACAGCCTACAGACCGCCTGCACGTGAACCCTATAGTATGTTCTAGTATCAGTGGTCTAAAGCATGAACGCTCTGTCACACTTACGTGTGAATTGCAGGGCAGATTTAGATAAAATGGTCTACTCTAACAACTTTTACTGAAACCAAAAACCCATAATAATTCCCAGGCTCGTAAAACAATTTATGTTTATTTACCAAAACAAAATTAAATTTAACTGCCCAGGCACAACAGCCACTATAACAAAAACAGCAACGACAAGAAGGAAAAGATTTATCCCCCTATTTTTAAAATATTTTCAAAAATTGAATTTAAATTGTTACATTAACAAACACGGTGATTACCATCGTCATCTGGTTTACATAAATGAAAGTCTTCTCCAGATTTCTCCTGAACTGCTATCTTTTGCCTCAGAACCCCTGTTGACATGCATTGCAGACGGACTCTGCTGCATCCCCACACCTGGTAAGACTTCAAAGTTACAAAAGAAGTGAAGTAGTCCATCTGTTTCAGTAGCGATTACGGCCAGCCGCCACTTACAGCATTTGGAGTAGTCCACTCACCGAAAGTCGTTTGTGTTACTGCACCGGCTAAGATGATAAATTAAATATTTATCTCACTGAAAAACTGATTCCAGCTGTCTTTAAATATTTTCATCGTATGTGGGGTCATATGGATACATATAAAACAATCACGACAGTTATTGACCATCTAACGTGGCAGATTTTGTACTCCAACGTAAGAAAATTGGTCGGTCAATACCAGATCTGTAGAATGACAAAGCCTAATTTAAGTACCCTTCAAGGATTCTTAGATTCCAGCCGAGAAGAGATGTTTTTGGGTTACCGTTTTGATGAATATGAGGAGCCTGCTCTACCTACAAAAGACGGAAATATTAGATATTTGTTGTGATTAAAGAATTTTTGTCGTGGGAATTTAAGAAATTATGCTTTAATAATGTAGTATCTCACGTTACGACGACAATTACGTGCAGCCATTCTTTCCAGGATAGTCAACCGTAATTTGTAGGTCGCTCTGTTATATTTCGCGCTCAATCTCATGTCATGTGGGACCATTCTACCAGCTGGATTAACTTTATCGTTACATCTCCTTCTACCTACATACACCTCAAGCCACAGTATGGAGCATGGCAGAGATGACCTTGTACAACTGCTACTCCTTAACTTTCCCGTTGCACTAGCAAATAGAGTGAGGGAGAAACGACTGTCTATATTCCTCCGTATAGGTCTAATTTCTTATTTTCGTGGTCTTTATGCGAAATGTACGTTCGAGGCAGTACAATCGTTAGGCAGCCAGCTTCAGATGCTGGTTCTCTAAATTTTCTGAACTGCGTCACGCGAAAAAAACGTGGTGTTCTCTCCATGGATCCAAATTTGAGTTCACGAAGCGTCTCGGCAACACTCACGTCATAGTCCAATCTGTCGGTAACAAATCTAGAAGCATACTTTATTATTGCTTCAATGTCCTCCTTTAATCCGACGTGCGGGGATCCGAAACATTCAAGGAGTACTCAAGAGTGGATGACATTAGTGTTCTGTGCGCTGTCTCCTTTACAGCTGAACCACATTTTCCCAAAATTCGTGCACTGCAGCGGACTCGACCATTCGCCTTCCGTACTACCGTTCTTTTGTGCTCGTTCCATTTCATATTGCTTTGGAACGTGTAAGTGAGTGTGTCAGAACTCTCCATTACATTGAAAACAATATATTGTTTAAAATTGGAAATAAATAAGCTCTCAGATATCAATAGTAACAATCTGAGGGTGAAACATGGGAGCGCGATTCTAAGCATTGTTGTGAGACGAGGTCTGTCTGCGAGAGTGGAAGTAGTAGTGTCGGTCAAGAGCTCATAGGCAGAAGACGTGTCATACTGCCCTTACGTCGGTGACGGCAGATCTTACCTCACTCAAGGCCTGATTTCATGTATATAGCCAGGAGAGATTTAGATAGCTTAACTACGGTTGAAGAGGGAATTCAATGCAAAATTCGCAAGCATAGTGTAAAGCGCAATTGAAGAGTTAGGCTCGTGATTGTTAGTCCGAGTTTGCAATAATCCCATGTTTTGCTTGTCAGTTAGAAAAGCCTCCTTATCCTCCAAATAATAATAATTATTGTCCACATGTAATTAATAAATATGCTATGATTATTAAATGTTAATGTAACATTGAAACTGAAATAATTTGTTAATCTAGCACTCAGCCATTTTTGATATCTATTTCATTGTCATTGTCTATTATTTGTCATGATGATTTCTGAAGTTTTAAATAGAATTAGTTTATGAAATCCCTTCTCACAAGTTATTTAGCAGTTAACATGACCCAAGCAAACTCCTTTTTATTGAATTCATTCTTAGTAACAATAAGCTTTAGCCACTGCTGCTGCATGCTGCTGTGAATTGCTGTAAAGCTCATGGAAAATGGCAGTCATCTAAAAAGGTGAATGCAAAACTTATTGCCAAAACAGAGACACTGACACACCACAACGTGTCATGTACTCTAGTTCAATAAATTTCGTTGCACAAGCTAGATTCTGTATCACTTGTAAATTCATATTCAAATATGCAGTCAGATAGCTTATACAAATGTTAGTTTTAAGTTTTTCATGTAACGATCTGTTGAGGGCTTAAATGACAGTGAAACTGACACTCATATAACACGCACACAGTTATGCAGTTTACTGACAGCTCAGGTTGCTTATCGAGTCCATTTTCACAGACGAATATAGGCAATATTTGTTTTAGGAACGTTTGCTACATAAGTTGCAAACGTAACGCCCAGATCGACGTAATAGCGTGAAGCAGCATAACACAAATGTTGCATTCAACATTGCAGGTCATGGAATCCACAAGACAACCAATATGTTAACTTTCCCGTATCTTATTAATTAACCTATGTGCAATCTATGATCGTTAAAGACCTCCTTCCCGAAGATATTCCTCCTAATGTCATTAAAGAAAATTGGCAAGTTGCAAAGAACAATATTGACCTTGTGCACCAGAGGGACGCTGTATAAAATGACTTTTATCTTAATAATATGAATATTTATATATGTGTTTGGAGATAGAGAGGGAGAGAGAGAGAGAGAGAGAGAGAGAGAGAGATCGATTTTTGATTGGGATTTTTACTTTAAGTTGTAACCGGTACCTGAATTTTGGTTGCTGCCTCCTTGAATGATCAGCTTCTGCACCAGTTGGTAACGTATTATAATTTGAAGGAAGGTATTGTTTCTTAAGGTTTAAAATACGACTCTGTTAGTTACTTGGCCGTATTGCGGATAGCTTTGAGCCCAAGTTTTCGTAGCTTTTCATACATAAGGGACCACTGTTGTAAGTAAATAAGATCATACAGTAGTCTGCTTTTCGTGAGAAAAGAAGATTGCTTGGCACACCAACTTCCTTCAAACTACACGTCCTGCTACATCAAAATTGGTCAGTGGAGTTCAGCACCATACTATTGTACAAGAACATAATCCAATTACTGTAATTAAGAATTTGTGAGAGGTTGCTACTTATTGAATGAAAACTATAGAGAATGCATTTCTTTTCCTGTATTTTAGTGAACATTGTACACTTACAATTCTGTCGATTGATAAACAGCGACGACAATGAAGTTCACCTTCTTTTCCAAAAACAAGATGTTTCTACTCTTCACTTCCAGAAGGTTTGTATACATAGATGTTTGACAACGCTTACACAAACTTTACTCGGTTTTATCATTAAAATGTAAATTTTCATTAAATGTAACAATACGGTCTGAGCGACGGCCTAGCAACACGCCTTCTTTCCACAAGATACAGATTAACAGTCCTCCTTTTTATATATAAATCAATTGTCTTTTTTTTTTTGAATCCATGCTCAAAGATTCTCAACTACTATCTTTGCGGGGATTGCGCGCTAAATATTTTCTTGCTGTCCAGCTGCACTTCACTTCACTTCAAGTACTTTTTGAATCACATTTACATTTACAGTATTTACATACATTACTGAGCTTCTCAGAATAAAAGCAGGCACAAATTAGTTTAAAAAAAGGGCAGTGAGGCTCACATAACATTACAGCGGCATGGTATGACCGGGGGAGACGCCCTATCTCATTAATGGCTGATGACATTGTCTTTTTGAACTTTGCAGAGATAGTCAGATTTCAGACAAGATGCTCCCCTTTCTAACTTGGTCAGTATAATGTCGTCAGGGTTATATCCCCGTTCAGCTTTCTCGTGCTCGATAGAGCCACCAAGGAAAAAGTGTGGATAGATAGCAGTCGGCTTAATGCTGTTCCAGGTAATGGGGATGCTGAACTACGTTACATAATGTACCTTAATTAATTTTGGCCTACCTATCCACGTTCCCTTTGAACAGGGGTGAGAAGAGGGAAACTGGGTCGTGAGAGAGGCAGCATCTATACGCGCCTCTCATTAAACTTCTCTGTACCTCATGTCATAGCGAGGGTTTCGCCGGTATCGCACTAGAGGCAGTGTAGCAACTCGTCAATTAGATTTAACTGCACGCTCGCTCCACACTGGGAATTATTTCGCTTGTTGTTCCTGATGGTAACTAGGTGTGTTCACCAAGGGTGGAAGTTGCGATCATTATATTATGCATGGCTATCCGTAACTGTGAAACGCGTGTGTACAACATTCGAATAAGTACTGCTTTCCATTACCTTCGTAATCGAGAAATTGCGTCGTCAGAATCAACAGTTTTCTTATCATTGCTGCTTCGGGTTGTGTTGTTTGATTTTTAAGCTGTAAGCTGTATTACAGAAACTATATTTAATACGTAATCGGCGTACTAGTGTGTTTAATTTTGACTGTATATAATTGACGAAATTATAATGAATATATGGTAAATGCTGGGTAATAGCCAAGGGAACTTTATTGAAATTTATCAATAGCAATGACGAAATGGTAGTAGCTGTGCCGTTGTTTATCTTTGCGTAAGTAGAGTCTCTGTCGCGTTGCGAGCAGAGAGGAAGCAGGCCAGCTTGAGTGATGAAAGAGTGCGGAAGTGTTTGTTGGGCGCTCTCACCGACGCGGTGTGCTGTCGTGCGCACACCAATGTAGGCGCGCCTCGTTATTTAACCAGCGAATACTGAGAGCACTGTAGGAGTGGACAGGCGGAAGAAGCTGTAGTTACAACTACTGCCTGTAACATAATTATCCGCGGCTTTGGAGATGACTCGGTGTTCTCATCTAACAGCAGCAGCAGCAACAACGGCCGCTCAGCATTGTCGTTGGCCGTCCGCACAGGTTCAACATCGTAAGACTGTTGACTGTCAAGTGATAGATATAATGATGTAGAGGCTTTACCGAGTTGATTTCTTTCACAAAGTTTGAATAATTTGAATAATAACTTGCAATAGTTAAAACTTATAGGGCACCTTTATTGTCATTGACCTCAGACAGTATTACCAAGCTGGGACCCTTTTCCTTTCCATACAATCACGAGTGTCATAAGAACAAGAAACTAACTAACTACGTACCGCAAGTTTCAGTCTAAATTTTCTGCCTCAATAACTGTTCATTCTTGCATTACATGAAAGAGGCAACTTAAAAAGTAAAATGTTACTGGCAAAACTAATAACTAAAGATAAAGCACAAGTGAAGGGTGTGCAATTTTATTTATTCTGTATTTAGCTTAGCGAGTGACTTCTGCTAGCTTGGCATGTACACTCCTGGAAATGGAAAAAAGAACACATTGACACCGGTGTGTCAGACTCACCATACTTGCTCCGGACACTGCGAGAGGGCTGTACAAGCAATGATCACACGCACGGCACAGCGGACACACCCGGAACCGCGGTGTTGGCCGTCGAATGGCGCTAGCTGCGCAGCATTTGTGCACCGCCGCCGTCAGTGTCAGCCAGGTTGCCGTGGCATACGGAGCTCCATCGCAGTCTTTAACACTGGTAGCACGCCGCGACAGCGTGGACGTGAACCGTATGTGCAGTTGACGGACTTTGAGCGAGGGCGTATAGTGGGCATGTGGGAGGCCGGGTGGACGTACCGCCGAATTGCTCAACACGTGGGGCGTGAGGTCTCCACAGTACATCGATGTTGTCGCCAGTGGTCGGCGGAAGGTGCACGTGCCCGTCGACCTGGGACCGGACCGCAGCGACGCACGGATGCACGCCAAGACCGTAGGATCCTACGCAGTGCCGTAGGGGACCGCACCGCCACTTCCCAGCAAATTAGGGACACTGTTGCTCCTGGGGTACCGGCGAGGACCATTCGCAACCGTCTCCATGAAGCTGGGCTACGGTCCCGCACACCGTTAGGCCGTCTTCCGCTCACGCCCCAACATCGTGCAGCCCGCCTCCAATGGTGTCGCGACAGGCGTGAATGGAGGGACGAATGGAGACGTGTCGTCTTCAGCGATGAGAGTTGCTTCTGCCTTGGTGCCAATGATGGTCGTATGCGTGTTTGGCGCCGTGCAGGTGAGCGCCACAATCAGGACTGCATACGACCGAGGCACACAGGGCCAACACCCGGCATCATGGTGTGGGGAGCGATCTCCTACACTGGCCATACACCACTGGTGATCGTCGAGTGGACACTGAATAGTGCACGGTACATCCAAACCGTCATCGAACCCATCGTTCTACCATTCCTAGACCGGCAAGGGAACTTGCTTTTCCAACAGGACAATGCACGTCCGCATGTATCCCGTGCCACCCAACGTGCTCTAGAAGGTGTAAGTCAACTACCCTGGCCAGCAAGATCTCCGGATCTGTCCCCCATTGAGCATGTTTGGGACTGGATGAAGCGTCGTCTTACGCGGTCTGCACGTCCAGCACGAACGCTGGTCCAACTGAGGCGCCAGGTGGAAATGGCATGGCAAGCCATTCCACAGGACTACATCCAGCATCTCTACGATCGTCTCCATGGGAGAATAGCAGCCTGCATAGCTGCGAAAGGTTGATATACACTGTACTAGTGCCGACATTGTGCATGCTCTGTTGCCTGTGTCTATGTGCCTGTGGTTCTGTCAGTGTGATCATGTGATGTATCTGACCCCAGGAATGTGTCAATAAAGTTCCCCCTTCCTGGGACAATGAATTCACGGTGTTCTTATTTCAATTTCCAGGAGTGTATTTCATTGGTGTTATTTTAAAAGTAAAACTAATTGCTCATTTGCTTAAAGTAAATTCAGTTCAGTCTTTCAATAATCAAAAGTAAATTGCTTGCCTTTTTCTAAATTCTGCATTACGTTATACTGAGGTCACTGAAAGTTATTTTTTACTTAATTAAGTCCAAGTTAAGCCAGTAATGTCATATAACGGTACTTTCAAAGTTTAGTATTTCATAATAAGTAACTGCAAACCAATTCTTTCTGATTATTTTCTCGTGAACTGTTGTGCTGTGGAAAAGCGTGGCAACCTTCTGTTGTCACGCCAGTGATTATTTGACTAAAATTCTTTGCAACTGCCTTTCTCAAGATTCTGGAGAGTCATTGCCCTAGCTGGCTGGCGATCGTTTAATTATCCCTTTTTTAGCTAACGAGAGTCTCCTTTGTGTTATCAGTGGTTTTTGTAGTAAATATTTCGTTGTACCCTTTTTCCTTCCTGTACGGTTCGTGAGCGATTGCACTAATTCCACCCATTTTAAAATTATCATCGGTATTTAGCGTAAGTTTAGAACAGATTCTTCCTACAGAAGTCTCTGTTGCACAGTTTCTTCCAACTAACCGGCTTTAATTTCCTTCGGTAACGATTGCCTTATCCACAGTAAAAATTCATTAGCCATATGCGATCACGGTCAGTGAAGAGTATTTCGCAATCCAGTAGACCGATTAGGAAGGAGGAGGTTACAAATGGTAGGAATTTCCTGAAAACCCCTGTTCTTTGAATGAGGCATTGTTACAGATATCTGATTTGGGTTCTTGCTGATAATTCTGTTTAGCCTCGATTCGTGACATATTCACCTCAGTCTTCAGTGTAGGTAAGCACTGCAAGCTACCGGGACAAGTCCGAGCTATTCCTAAGCTTGTAACCTCCCCACAAAAATAATAATTAAATGGATTTTTAAATATTGTAACCTCTGAACAAAATTGGCTCCCATTTATTATCTCCGTGCAGAAATGCATTCACATTCAATGTACCCACAAAATTCTTTTCTCATTTAATGTTAAGTTCGAAACAGAAAATTTCCGAAACCACAAAATAATAAAAAAATTCAGTAACCTGGTAGATTTCATGACGACAGCAGCGCTGCGCCTCGGCCCTGTATTCTGAATAAAAAAAGCAAAAATTCTTACCTCAATAAAAACAGCGAATATATCTGCTCTTACATAAAAAATTTTCGGCATAGCTCCGTGCAATGCTGGCCTATGCGTTGTGATTCATGAAAGGAAAGATAATCCATTGAATAAAATCTTTAAATTGAAATGAATGCTTTTTTTAAAAAAAATTACTTTATATTATAAAATTATTATTATGGCATTTTTTAAAGAAATTGGATGACAGTTGACATGCATTACTAGATATGCGCAAGGTTGCTTCTTTACCTTCTACATTAATACTGATCCTCCAGAGTCACGACCAGAGCAGACTGCCGACACGCGCAGACACTCGCCGACTACTGAAGACTCACGCAGACTACTGCCGATTACTGTCGACTCACGCAGACTACTCAAGACTACCACTGACTAATGCCGACTAGTGACAAGCAACAACTAACTACATACTGCTCTCTGGTCAGAGACTCTCCTAAGTCTTGCCTGTTGCAGGCAGCACATACATCGCATACCTCTTACGTAACCCTCCACTGGGGTTGCAAAAGTTTGGCAGCGATGGTGAGTCAATTGGACTTGCCATGAGTAACAAATTTTTCCTAATTAACTAAGTTTACAATCACAGAATATATACATATATATAAGTGCAGAACATGAAATAAAATATAGTGCACATGCACTGAGTACAGAACATACAAAGCAATGACAAAATTTATACGCAATGAGTACAAATCATATTAACAAATGACAGAAAGTGCACACGCACTGTAGTACAGAACATATCAGGAAATCACAAAATGTATATGCAATGAGTACAAATCATATTAACAAATGACATAAAGTGCACATGCACTGTAGTTCAGAACATATCAGTAAATCACAAAATGTATAGGCAATGAGTACAAATCATATTAACAAATGATATAAGTGCACACGCACTGTAGTTTTGTTTTCTCTTTTTTTTACTATTTTACAAGAACTAGGATAGGAAAGGGAAGGATTGCATCATGGTTGTAGCACATTCGGTTGCACGCAGCTGCACTGAAAGTCCATATCTTTCTACAGAAGCACAACACCAAGTGAGACAATCTGAAGTTATCTGCCCTGAAGTATTAATCAGTGTAGCCAAGGCACTGAAATGTCGTTGTAATATTCCATGTTATCATTTTGGTAGTACATTAGGTACACCAAACAGTGGGACCATAATAACATCTCCACCGCTCAAGGTGATGGACAGCATGTCATGTCAACACCACGTTCTTGTAAGGTACACCAACGTAGAATTAGTGCAAAAACCAAATATAGTGCTCCATGAGCATGAGGATAGACGGGACCAACGGATATTGAAGTAATTTCTGGTAATTAGGTCAGAATGTGAAGGACATTAAGTCTTATGCCAGTCATCATTGATAATTACACTAGTCTATCAACTAATTTGAATAATTCGTGGCACTCATCGCCCAGTTACTGAACATTTCTGTACCATGTATGAAGTATTACAGAATAATGTTCATAAGTTATCTATTTACAGAGAACATTGGCACTCACTGACCAGTTACAAACGATCAGAAGTCATTATTCAAAACAGGAGCTAATGAGTGTAGCATCAAGCTACAGGTATTCATATATATAGCATGTAAGTGACATAATATAAATTTAAAGTATAAGAAACAGTGGCATTCATTGGCTAGCAAGTATTGAATATTATAAAACATTTTTCATCATTCAAGTGACAGGATCAAGTGACATAGTTAATAATAATTATTGGCACTCATTGGCCAGTTACAAATCATCAGAAGTCATCAGCCAAAACAGGAGTTAATGAGTGTAGCATTAAGCTACTGGTATTCATATATATAGCATGTAAGTGACATAATATAAATTTAAAGTATAAGAAACAGTGGCATTCATTGGCTAGCAAGTATTGAATATTACAAAACATTTTTCATCATTCAAGTGACATGCGACGTATTTAAAATTCTTTATTGGCACTCATTGATCAGTTACAAATCATCAGAAGTCATCATTCGAAACAGGAGCTAATGAGTGTAGTATCAAGCTACTGCTATTCATATATATAGCACGAAAGTGACATAATACAAATTTAAAATATAAGAAACAGTGGCATTTGTTGGTCAACAGGTATTGAATATTACAAAACATTTTTCATCATTCAAGTGACATATAACATATTTAAAATAATTATTGGCACTCATTGGCCAGTTACAAAACATCAGAAGTCATCAGTCAAAACAGGAGTTAATGAGTGTAGCATTAAGCTACTGGTATTCATATATATAGCATGTAAGTGACATAATATAAATTTAAAGTATAAGAAACAGTGGCATTCATTGGCTAGCAAGTATTCAATATTACAAAACATTTTTCATCATTCAAGTGACATGCAACGTATTTAAAATTCTTTATTGGCACTCATTGATCAGTTACAAATCATCAGAAGTCATCATTCGAAACAGGAGCTAATGAGTGTAGCATCAAGCTACTGCTATTCATATATATAGCACAAAAGTGACATAATACAAATTTAAAATATAAGAAACAGTGGCATTTGTTGGTCAACAAGTATTGAATATTACAAAACATTTTTCATCATTCAAGTGACATATAACATATTTAAAATAATTATTGGCACTCATTGGCCAGTTACAAAACATCAGAAGTCATCAGTCAAAACAGGAGTTAATGAGTGTAGCATCAAGCTACTGGTATTCATATGTATAGCATGAAAGTGACATAATACAAAAATATAAGAAACAGTGGCATTCGTTGGCCAGCAAGTATTGAATATTACAAAACATTTTTCATCATTCAAGTGACATATGATATATTTAAAAATAATTATTGGCACTCATTGGCCAGTTGCAAAACATCAGAAGTCATCAGTCAAAACAGGAGTTAATGAGTGTAGAGGATGCATGCAATATTACAAAATATCATTCACTATTACTCAGAACTCATCATTAAAGTGACATCTGACATATTTAAAAATGTAACACTCTGTAACTATTACTCAAGTCTGTGGTTGGAAAAAATCATTCAGTATTACTCATAACTCTTTTAAATTGGTATCATTATTTGGGACTGATAATACAATTTTTTTGTGCTAGCAATGCATTGCATTGGGATCGATAATTAATTGTTGGGGAATAACAATATTTGCATTTGACTTATTGCTGCAAAAGATGATGTGTAACGTCATTCGTCATGAGTCAGCTGTAGCAAGGTTATGAAACAAATAGAGTATATGTGATCACATTCATGAATGACACAGGTTTAATGACCAACTGCTTATAGCACATTAATTTCGTGAATAATTTCTCCTGCAAAATATACAAAATGGATTATTAAGCTGAAAGAAGAAACGCATATTATGCTGAAAAGTAGTGACTTCGAATTAACAGGTAATGAAATGTGTAAAAAATATATATGTTCTCTAGCTGTCCTTTCCAAAATCTTCAGTCATCATACCGTGCGACATAAGACATACTGTCAAAACGAACTGCAACAAATACATAAATAACTACATAGCATAAATACATAAACTTCAACATTATCCTCATCTGCAAAGAAAAACTTCATTATCATTACTACCGTCACCTGCAAAGAAAAACTTCATTATCCATATCTACATAACTCCATTATTATCATCACCTGTAAAGAAAAACTTCCAAATTAGCATATTCTTCATTACTATTCATCATCATTCATTATCATCTGCAAAAAAGTCACTTCATTATTCATTATACAAGTATTCATAGTATATAGTTCCTTATTTCTAGCATATTTCATCACTAAAACTAAGATGTGTAGTTCTGTCTGTCAGCCTGCATCAATCGCCTCGTATTCTGAAAGAAAAAAATAGTTAAGACTGCTATCATACGATGTGTATAGTATGTTCTTGTTAATGCTTGCTAATTCTGATCCATTTAGTCTTCGTGACGAGGTATTGCATCTTCTTTCGTTCATTTCGAAGGTGAAATTTCCATAATTTATTTCTTTTACGCGTTATTTCTTTCTGAAAATGATAAACAATAATTAATGTCTTGCATTTAAATCATATACCCATTAAATAAAAACTGGTTTATAGTGATATAATTAAGCAAACAGCATAGCATGACAGAAAACGTGATATGTCAAAAACATAGACAGTGTGCAGGTGCAAAAATGTACACAGAGTATCACAATGTAGCAGCAAAAAGAACGTAAAATAGTCACGATGTTGAGCTACCATAAGGCTTAATGTCAAAGTCAACTGGTGTTTGTTATATCTTAAATATTTCATAGTGCATACAAACAAAACAGTAAAACAATCATACATACATGAAAAATGGCAGTGCATGGTCTGATGTGTAACGACAAGAAGAGCGACCTGCTAACCTTACCTTGCCGGGCACTTGCCAAGAAAAAATACGATAATCATCACTAAGTAATCACATAAATATAATTGCATAGGTGGTCATAAAATGTGTAAGTTCATCTGGAAAAATGTACACAGTCTGATGTGTAACGACAAGAAAAGCGACCTACTAACCTTACCTTGCCGGGCACTTGCCAATAAAAAATACGATAATCATCAGTAAGTAGTCACATAAATATAATTGCATAAGTGGTCATAAAATGTATAAGTTCATCTGGAAAAATGTGCACGGTCTGATGTGTAACGACAAGAAAAGCTACCTGCTAACCTTACCTTGCCGGGCACTTGCTAAGAAAAAATACGATACCCATCAGTAAGTGTTCATGTGAATATAATTGCATGAGTCGTCATAAAAAAATCAGGAAATGGCATTACAGTGTGATAAATCATAAAGTATGTTCATTCAATAAAGGGTTTGATGTTGGAGATATGGTGATTGCCTTTGGTTTTTCTGGTTCTCAGAGTTTCGACGTGTACTACATTGGGGTGAGGAATGCTGCAAATTCGATATGGACCTGCACATAGAAGCTCAAATTTACTACATCTACTTTTTCCTCTATTAGATAAATAATGTGTGCTTACTAATATCTTCTGTCCTATGTGAAAGTCACGGCGTGTACAAACCTGTTTTTGCTGTCTTCTCCGGCGCTCTGGGGCACGTTTGATGTTGTTCAGCGCAATGTCAATTATTTCATGGTGTCGTAGGCGACGAGATGTAGGAAAGGTTACTAATTCTTTAATTTTGTTAGGTGGTTCAACATTTTTCAGTATAACAGACGGAGATAGCATAGTAGATTCATTTGGTGTGGAAGTAATTACGAGTACATCCTGGAATGAGAGTATGTGTGTGTCCCAATCAATATGTTTTTTGTGGCAGTATATTCTACACAGTTTGCCAATTTCTTTCATTAATCGTTAACAAGGGTTCGAAGAAGCATGGTACCTGGATATATAGATCGGAGAAATGTTTCTAGCTCGTAAAATACGTGTCCATATAGTCGATCGAAACTGTGATCCATTGTCAGAAATTACTTTCAATACATGCCCTACATGAAATAGAACATGTTTTACAAATGCTTTCGAAACAGTTTTAGCAGTAGCTTTGCATAACGGGGTGAAGGTAACAAATTTTGAAGTGAGTTCAACAGCGACAAAGATGTAGCAAAAACCTCTATTAGTTCTGGGAATCGGACCAAAAATGTCTACAGCAGACATGTGTCTCAGTTTAACAGGTACAATGGGATGTAACGGAGGAATATGTGAAGTCGTATCTGACTTAGCTTTCTGGCAGATTTTAGATTACGCTAAAACTCGTCGAATACGTTTCTCCATGTTGGTAAAATAACATTTCTGTCTCAGTATAACAAAACATTTTCTGGCTCCGTAATGTGCGTAACTTAAATGAGTATACCTGATTAATTTGTTAACAAGTTCGTCAGGAATGCATAATAACCGATTGTTGCTGTCAGGGTGAGAGCGGCGAAACAGAATGTTATTGCGTACAGTGTAATGGTTTCTAATGGTAACATTACTCTTGCCAAAGGTGTTTAATTTCTTTCCATACGTTGTCTTTACTCTGCTCTCGTGCTATGTCTCGTAATGACGACGAAATGAAATTTTCAAATGCAACTTGTTGAATGTACATGACGCTGAAATTTGCTTTGCAGAAGTTGGTTGCGATGTCTTTGCTGTGCCTGCATGTCTATTACCTAATTCTTGTGCAACAGATCTAATTTCTTCACTACTGTTACTAGCACAAGCCTTAATTTCGTCACGTAATTGTTCTTTAGTATCATGACGTTGCACGGTAACAGCTGTAATCTGTTCACTAAGTTGTTTGTTCTGTTCGTTATGGTTGTCGTGTTTTTCATTCGACAGTTTGGAATTGTTTGATTTTTCATACCACTGTTTGAGCATTTCACTAAGTTGTTTGAAATGGTTGTCTATTATTTCATTCAACTGATTGGAATTGTTGTCAAGTTTTTCATTAAGTGGTTTATTCGATTCATTAAGGTTATCTTGTTTTTCATTTACCAATAATGCCACAACTCGATCCGTGCCAAAATTACCTACTCTATTCTCCGTGCTGTGTGATGGTGTATCTGCTTTTGTCGCGTTTTGTGTAACAAGTTGGTCATTCTCTGATTCTTGAAAAGCTTCGCCACTTGGATGTGCACTGTTATTCACTACACCGGAATCGAATAAATCTGACGTATTCTGTTTACACTGTTCATTTTCGTTAGAAAAATCTATCTGTTCGTTACGTAAATTTTGCAGACCGGGTGTGTCAAACTGGGCAGCGCTCATTGTAACGGAACGTGCTGTGTCATCAATTGTCGTTAAATTAACAGAGGACACAATTGAATTTGTTTGTTCCTCATTAGCATTAGAATCATTACTAGTGGTCGGTACGCACTGATTGTCTGTATTTGAAGGATTGTCAACGTATTTTTCATTGAGTTGTTTGCACGATTCATTAAGTTATTTAATATGGTTGTCGTGTTTTTCATTCAACTGTTTGGAATTTTCATTAAGGTTGTCTTGTTTTGCATTAATTTGTTTGAAATTTTAGTTTAGTTTTTCATTCCACTGTCCGAGATTTTCATTACGTTGTTTGCACGATTCATGAATTCGTTTGAGTTTTTCATCAAGTTGTTTGTACTCATTGTCTATTTTTTTATTGAATTGTTGTAATAATGACATAACTTTATCCCAGCCAAAATCATCGGTTCTATTCTCTGTACTGTGCAATGGTGTATCTGCATTTGTCACGTTTTCTGTAACCATTTGGTTGTTCTGTGATTCACAAAAAGGTTTGCCCATCGGATGTGCACTATTGGTCGCTACCTCGGAATCAAATAAATCTGTCGTACATTGAGTACACTGTTCATTTTCGTTAGAAAAATTTATCTGTTCACGATTCAAATTTTGCGAATCGGGCGTGTCGAACTGGGCAGCGTTCATTGTAACAGAACGTCCCGCCTCATCAATTGTCGTTAAATTAACAGAGGACACAATTGAATTTGTTTGCTCATCATTAGCATTAAAATCATTACTAGTGGTCTGTGCGCACTGATTGTCTACAATTAGGGGATTATCATCATTACACTGAGTGTCGCAAGTATTATCGGTGAAATTATTCGAGTCGGCTATTTCGCTCATTGCACATCGCGATGTACTGTTAACAGTTTTTCTCGGCATTTTTCACAAATCAAAATTAAGCACAAATGAAACAAGGACAATTCAAAAATGCAACAAACACAATTACAACAAAAAGCAACAAATTGCCGATGATCTGTGAAAGAAAGAGTGACAAATTAGTAAATGCGTTGCGCCAGATGTAAACTACGTTTAATTAAATAAGAGCAAATATATGACTACTTCTCAGAAGATTCACAAAGAAATACGATCCTGGCCGGATGTCGCCAAGTGTAACGTCCATACAAAAATAATAATTAAATGAATTTTTAAATGTAAACTCTGAACAAAATTGGCTCCCATTTATTATCTCCGTGCAGAAATGCATTCACATTCAATGCACCCACAAAATTCTTTTCCCATTTAATGTTAAATTCGAAACAGAAAATTTCCGAAACCACAAAATAATAAAAAAATTCAGTAACCTGGTAGATTTTATGACGACAGCAGCGCTGCGCCTCGGCCCTGTATTCTGAATAAAAAAAGCGAAAATTCTTACCTCAATAAAAACTGCGAATGTATCTGCTCTTACATAAAAAATTTTCGGCATAGCTCCGTGCAATGCTGGCCTATGTGATTCTTGAAAGGAAAGATAATCCATTGAATAAAATCTTTAAATTGAAATGAATGCTTTTTTTTAAAAAAATTACTTTATATTATAAAATTATTATTATGGCATTTTTTTAAAGAAATTGGATGACAGTTGACATGCATTACTAGATATGCGCAAGGTTGCTTCTTTACCTTCTACATTAATACTGATCCTCCAGAGTCACGACCAGAGCAGACTGCCGACACGCGCAGACACTCGCCGACTACTGAAGACTCACGCAGACTACTGCCGATTACTGTCGACTCACGCAGACTACTCAAGACTACCACTGACTAATGCCGACTAGCGACAAGCAACAACTAACTACATACTGCTCTCTGATCAGAGACTCTCCTAAGTCTTGCCTGTTGCAGGCAGCACATACACCGCATACCTCCTACAAGCTCATCTGTAAAAAGTAATACTTTGTCAAACTGTAGCTCCTCTACCATATAGTGCAATCAGAGCGGTTATAAAAACAAAATAATCATTTTTAAATATGTGTTCCCCTTTTTAAAGGTTCATATGCGGAAACTGTCATGGAAGAGCAATCTTTTTGAATTATTTGTTCGCTTTAAACACGCATGCGTTCAAGTGCCACTTTTTTTTTTAATTGAACGGTACTAAGGACAAGGAATTACATTGTTCACAGATAAGACCGGAAATGGCCTTATGAAATCTTCGGCAACGGTATCTGTAATTTGTTTCTGTAGCGGTCATCTTGTCGCTGTGCTCTTTTTTCAACCTGTTTTTGGTTCAGAGTACGTACCCCGAGCTGAACGAACGCATCAAGCGATGTCTGGATTAAGGTCAACCTGGTCATGTTGTGTCCAAGCTAATTATTAACCAATTGTACTCAGTTTCAGTTTTCGAATTGTGATTTAATATTGTTAATGTTTTTGTTGTTTACGTATGAATTGAGTATATTTTCAACTCATTTACTGAATACCGGAAAACAGTTGTGAAAATTGTAAGTTCTGTTAATACTGACTGTCTCATTGTTCATGGGATTACGGAGAATTTAAAATATTACCTATATGCTTCAAAGAATAACTTGCAATATCATTCTGTCTGTGAGATCCATTAATACGTAATTCACTGTCTTCCTTATATCGCCTGTTTTGGAAGAAGGTAAAATAATTCGGAGTTAATCTAAATCTCTAATTCTAAGGAAATCAATCCTTCATTATTGTCAGCATTGTTTGAACGACGCTGAGAAGAATAAATGTTATAAAAATATTTCTTCTCTCTGGGTATGTTGAGCTGAGTAGTTTACGATTCCAATATCCATGCTGTCATATTAGTTTACTATTATTCTTTAATTCTCCTTCTCGAATCCGCAGTAAAATGTTTGAGTAATCTACACCTATGTTGTCTTTTTTGCCCTTTTATATTTCACACTGCGTTCACTGTCTCCGCCTATTTGAGAGACAGAGACAGACTATTTGGATTCGTTTTAAATCAGCTCTCTGTCTTTAGTCCGGTAAGCAATTGTGTTGTTCCACCTCGTAGAAAGCGGAACGGCGCTAACGTTCCTCACTTTTGCCCTCGAGATCACTGATTCAGAGTAGTTAGTAAGAAAACACGAGCAGCAAGTAAGAATTACCAGTGCTATCCCGTGTAAACAATTCTAGATACCTTGCAGTACTCAAGACTAAACCAAGCGTTTCTTGACCAGCACGAACTTATCTATGCAAATACTATTGCTTATTAGTATACCATAAAAAATAATGGGAATTACTTACAATGATTTGGCGGCTACAAAAACTCCATTGTTCTGTGACTCAGTGAACACAGTGCACGAGATATACACGACAGTTAATCTACATCTACATCTACAGCCATACTGCGTAAGCCCGCAAGCCACCTGACGGTGTTTGGCGGAGGGTACCCTGAGAACCTCTACCGGCTCTCCCTTCTATTCCAGTCTCGTATTGTTCGTGGAAAGAAGGATTGTCTGTATGCTTCTGTGTGGGCTCTAATCTCTCTGATTTTATCCTCATGGTCTCTTCGCGAGATATACGTAGGAGGGAGCAATATACTGCTAGACTCTTCGGTGAAGGTATGTTCTCGAAACTTTAACAAAAGCCCGTACCGAGCTACTGAGCGTCTCTCCTGCAGAGTCTTCCACTGGAGTTTATCTATCATCTCCGTAACGCTTTCGCGATTACTAAATGATCCTGTAACGAGGCGCGCTGCTCTCCGTTGGATCTTCTCTATCTCTTCTATCAACCCTATCTGGTACGGATCCCACACTGTTGAGCAGTATTCAAGCAGTGGGCGAAGAAGCGTACTGTAACCTACTTCCTAACACTATCTTCATCAGCAAATTCCTCACCATAGTTCAATAACACACATAACACCTCGTAATTTTCCATAACAAAACATGATCATAACCCTGATACGTCATTATATGTTATCATTTCTTAATAAAATCTAAATACTTTAAAATAAACCTCACTAGTGGAACTCAGTTATCTTCTCACACCGAGATACTAGTCCAGCGTATTGCGCTGCATCAGCTCTTCGTAGCCACTGACTTACTTCCTGTGTCACAGTCACTTTTCAGCTACCATCCTCTACCGTTAATTAATCAATGATACTTCATATTTCCCTCATACAGGATAAATTCTCTCATAATGCCATTGGGAGATATCGTTGGCGGATTTTCTGCTATCGTCCGCACTGAATTTTGAGGGACGTGGAGCGGTTTCATTGGCGTCGCCACAGCTAATGGCTCGTCTCTCACCAGTGTGATATCTCAATAATCTGACGCTTTTGATCAGTATCACCAGACGAAAAGATCGAAAACCGTAGAAATTTGATAATGTTGCATCACTTGGTCCACATACCCCGTTGTTACAACTGTATTAATGTTTACATCAATTTTATTATAATAAATATTATTCACTGAATGTTCACTCCGGTGGTCGTCACCGTAGCTAAAAAAACGATCTTCATTAAATAATGATTATCCTGTTTCATAAAACACATTTTAACTATTCAGAGAACTCACTGAACTTCATACAGATATACCATACGCACTAACAGAGACTACAAAATTCCTACTTCCCTACAGGGGTTTCTGTAAGAGCGTGAAAAAAATTCAACAGGACATAGAGGACGCTCCCCTGAACAATTTGAGGCAGGGAACATGGGGTCGGAGATGCCAGCTTAAAGAGATAATAGGCATAAAGTTACATTACTGTGCACATACTTTTTATATTTTTAATTACAGTTAACTGCAAATGCCATCATTGACACAATGAACGTAGCATTCGTACTGTGTCTTACAAAATCTCAATGCAAGCATGACATCAGCCAACAAAATTCTGGCGCATCCTGACAAATACCCCTGGTGTATTTCGAATCGCCGGCAGAAGTGGCCGAGCGGTTCTAGGCGCTACAGTCTGGAACTGCGCGACCGCTGCGGTCGCAGGTTCGAATCCTGCCTCGGGCATGGATGTGTGTGGTGTCCTTAGGTTAGTTAGGTTTAAGTAGGTCTAAGTTCTAGGGGACTGATGACCTTAGAAGTTAAGTCCCATCATAGTGCTCAGAGCCATTTTTTTTTTTTTTTTTTGTATTTCGAATCACATCACAGGCAGCTACAATTCTGGCAACTAATTCCATCTCCATATCCACTGGGGTCTAATACACAAGTGGCTTTAGACAACCACATAGGAAATAATCAAGGGGATTCAGGTCAGGTGACATCGCTGCTCACAGAATAGGTCCTCCCCTTCCAGTCTAGCGACCAGGGAATACAGCTCTGACATGGTTGAGGACATCCACACTGTCATGTTGTACCCACACTCTCTCACGAACAGCTAAAGGTATGTTCTCCAATAACTCAGGTAGAACTCTAAGCACGAGACTCAAGTAAAGGTGGTCATCCAGACGGCCAGGTAGACTTCCTAAAAATCAGGCTGTCCTTCTTGTTTCCTTGCAAGAAATATAGAATGTACATGTAAATAAACAGCACAGTAGGTGTAAACTTGTACGCATGTTAATTGTAAATAAGCTGGAAAACAGAAATGCTAGACAAAGCGGTAGAAAAGTGTCCTTCCACACCTCTTTACGGAAGCTTCTCCGACCCCTTGTTTCCCTACCTGAAATTGTTCAGTGGAGCATTCTCTAAGTCGTGTTACATTTTTGCACGCTCTTACGCACATACCCTGTACATACAACAAACCATGCTTGTATTTGTCATTATTTACATTAACCTAAATTTTCTCAGTACCCGTGGTTTTCATCGGCTTAGCAACTTGTTTTATCTGCAGTGGCTGGCGTAACGCTGTTTTTAATAATACACCCAACAAACTATAGCGTGCGATTCTACGCGTGGAGTTGCGAGCATGGGTGTGTATAGAAATTTATCCATGAGGGGATAGGTTTTTATGTATCTGATTCGGTGAGTTTGAGAACGCATAGTGCAGTAAAAACTGAATTTGATACCACGGAAAGGTATCAACTAGATGTTTTTTAGTACATAATTTCATGCTGAAGTGGTAAGCATATTTCATTAGTATAAGATAATTATATACGTTTTATTAATATAAATATGAGTGCTACTATTTTGATTCAACGCTCTCAAGTTACATCTTATTTATGATTAAATCCGTAATATTCAACCAGGTAACCACAAAAAATTTTGTTCGTGTACAAATAACGTTATTTTTCACCGAAAATTAAAAGTCTTAGGCAGAAAAAAGTCCTAACGATCAAGAAAATCTTGTTGGATAGCAACAAATATAATCAGGGGAATATTTCAAATGATTACTCCCAAAAGCGAAGCTAGTAAAATTTGTAGAAATTCCCAGTATGTCCAGCAATGCTAAATCCGCAATTTAGTAGAAATGTGCGAAAGTAAGATCTATACGCTCAGAATCTAGGAGGGGAGTGGGGCAAGTGTGAAACTCTTGCCTCCCTCCTCCCCCCCGCCCCCCACCCACCCCACCCTACACTTTGCAGACACCTCTGGTGATAAGCCCAGGTAATTGCATTGCGTGCACAAAACTGCTTCAAAAAATGGTTCAAATGGCTCTGAGCACTATGGGACTTAACTTCTGAGGTCATCAGTTCCCTAGACTTAGAACTACTTATACCTAACTAACCTGAGGACATCACACACATCCATACCCGAGGCGGGATTCGAACCTGCGACCGTAGCAGCAGCGCGGTTCCGGACTGAAGCGCCTAGAACCGCTCGGCGACAACGGCTGGCACAAAACTGCTGTCACAGATTCCCTGTCAGGTACGAAGACAGGGCGTCCCTAAAATAATGGGAAAAGAATGGCAAAAAGATGACTAACCCAAGGATACAAGACCCCTACGTGTGGTATAAGAGAGGCACTTGCTCCTACTTACAGTCACTACTGTCGGACAAATTGAATAACCATTGGAGTTTCCATCAGCGGTCTGTCTCCATCTATGCCATCTCAATTCTGACAGCAGAATATAGAAGACGCATGTGTAGCGACCGACACAGAGTGGTGGGATCCATACTTTGGGTTACTCAGGAGGCGTTTGGGTCTCCCCCGTAGGCGTACCGAGTTCTTGATTGGCGAAAGAGGCAGGAGTCCTTCATCGGTAACTGTATCAAGACTGTCGGTGTAAATGAAAATTCTTCAATGTTCTAATAAGTTTGAAAATCTGCAGATGCGCATCGCTGTCCTAAGCACAGCCACTGTGTCCTTGCATCGGTACAACAGGCGTGGCGAAAGAGGAGTTCTTAATACGGAAGACAAGTACTACCACATACCTCACTCCCGTCGGTACTTCCTGACGGCTGGTCATTGCCAGAGAACTGGATCGCTGCTAGCACGGCGGAAAGGTGCGTTCGCGGTCTGCGACCTGCATCCTTAATATCGTACTGCTCTCCTGTCTGGGCCTCTAATATTACATTTGGATCACCGCCGAACGTAAGTTCTTCAAATCCGCTTAAATGCTTCTTCTCATGAACCACCAGTCAGACCCGATACAGCAGTTGGGAACAAAAGAGCCGGAAGCCAGTATCCTACCCAGGTTTTCTGATACGCCTCAACATCCATATCCAACCTTTCACGAACATCCGTACATTATCCATCCTCTCCTGCTAGAGCGGTCATCAAGTCCCTGTTAACCATGAAATCCGTCCAAAGATGTATCGTTTCATCGAGTCCAGGTCAATAATACTCAGCCACTTTCTTTCGTTTCCTTCCCTACTCCATCCCTCCCCTTAATAACTGTTAATGGCCTCCTGTGAATCCACAGGGTCTCTTGTGGTCATCATTCCACCTCTATAATGGATATGATCATTTTCTTGTACCACCAGCGTCACCAATGTACCATTGCAGCAGTACTACTTAATCGTATATAGAACAATCTAAAAAGTTTTAGGATCAAAAATTCTATTCATCTGTATTTTAAAAGACAGGAATTGCTTTCCTTTTGCCTTGTTCCATTAAAATTTTGTCAAAATGTAAAAACTTTCACTGATGTTCACATTTCTCTCCTGATAGAAACCCCTCGTCCACTTCCCCCCCCCCACCCCATCCACCCCTCTGTGGGAAACTGAAATAGGAATTTATTAGCTCAAATTGAATCGTGCCGTGATGGGTATCCTTTCCTTTCGCACTACAGAGACAGGTGCCTCAGGTTGTCAGCTCCGCTAGTTGTGGCAGTGGAACCAGCGGCGGATCCGCCACCTGAGGGATGGTCACATGTTGCGACACGGGATGTAAGGGCACTCCTGTTAGTCAATGGCCTGAGTAAGTTATGGTCAGGCAGTGAGGTGCGACGAAGAGCAACGTGTTTGGGTCCGGTGCGCCGCGAATCTTGTTGAGTAGCTAGCGCGTCTAAGCGCGACTCAGTGCGCTTGATGTGCCGCATATTGCCGTTTGGGCAGCGCACATCGTTCGATGGAAAACTTGTTCTGTCGTGGTTGTTGAAGTGTTATTTGTGCTTCGACTTTGGATGTCGGGAGTAACCCTGTGTCAGCTGTGGTGTCGTGTGTGGTACCTGTCGGTCCAGTTCCGATCGTAGATCGAAAGCACTACGTGTGGACTATGACCTGTTGTTTGCTGATGGACAGATGAAGGGTGAATCTGCCCGCTTACTAGCTGTCAGGGGCTGCTGCTGATTCCGACGACGATCTCAGAAATTGTCTTTCTTCCATTTAAGGGGGGTAGGACGTCAAACGGGCCGACTTGGAGCAGAAGAGTCACCACAGGACATTTTAATTTCTACTCTCTATACTTTTACAAATAAATTCATAAAACTTTGTCACCATGACCAGGAAGGATTGAGGACTCACGCTCATCGCAGTGGAAGTTCAAAAACATAGCAAAATACCTTTTTTTTACAGGTGAAATTTCACATTTTTTCGCTTATTACTAGCTGCATTTGTTGCTATAAGTACACTTTTCTTCCTAAGTAAGAGAGATTCTTCGATGAATTTTTCATAGCATACAAACAGTAGTTACAGGTGTATGAAACTCTAGAATTTTCCAAATCTATTAAAAAACTGTGGAAAAAATTAAAATAATAAACTATAAAACTTGAGTTCTTTCTAAACATGAAGTTCAGAATGTAACAGTTCATTCATTTTTTCATAAATAACTTCTAGAGTTTCATACACCTGTAACTAAGGTTTGCATGCTGTGAAAACGTCATCGAAGAATCTCTCTTACTTAGAAAGAAAAGTGTACCTATAGCAACAAATGCAGCCAGTAGTAAGTGAAAAAATGATGAGTTTTCACATGTAAAAAAATGTGTTTTGTTACGTTTTTGAGCTTCCACTGCTATGAGTATGAATCCTGAATCCTTCCTGGTCATGCTGTTAAAGTTTTATGAATTTATTTGTAAAAGTATAGACAGTGGAAATTAAAATGTCTTGTGGTGCCTTTTCTGCTCCAAGTCGGCCCGTTTCACGTCCTACCCCCGTTAAAAAAGTTCATCTGAACAAATCACAAACTTCATGAATCTCATCTCAGTCGTAGTCAAGTACAACTATTTCGAATTTAATGGACATTTGTAACAGCAATCCGACGGTGTCGCTATGGAAAATCCATTAGCTGGTATCCTCGTTATTATTATCATCAACTCCCTAGAAGCAAAATTTTTTAATTGTTTTCCATCTGCGTCACTAGGCATTCTTTCTTATTCCAGATACATTGACGATATTCTAATCATTTAAAAAGGATCCGCTGAGGTGTTGATCGTATCTTTAACCTATTCGACGATCTTCATGAGAAAATTTCTTTCACTATCGAATTTGAAAATGAGGCCCGTCAACTAAACTTCCTTGACTTGTCGCTTTCCATAGGAACAAATCAAATTCCTTTCAATATTTTCCGTAAAGTAACATATACCGAAAGATCGTTCCTGCATCTTCTACTCATCCACAATTGCATAAAAAAGCCTTCTTTCATTCTGCTGTTCACCGAGCCATTTCCATCCAACTTTCTAAAGAAAAAATCAACGACGAAATCAATTTACTTAAAACAATAGCAGTTAACCACGAGTATAAACCTAACGTGGTAGATGAAGTCCTTAAAAAGAAGACTACTAAAAGAATTACTACGATAGGCGCTTGTGTTATCGAGTCTAACTGTAAAAAATATTTCTCCGTTTCGTGGGGCCTATCTCTTATCAGATTCAGCGCATTCTTCGAAAGAAATGCAATTGCAACGTTGCTCTTACTACTAATAATAATTTTTAAAAAACGTTAATTCATAATTTACATTCTATTCGTTCCCCTTTAGAAAATTCTGGTGTCTACAAAATTGTCTGCAATACTTGCTCCTCTTACTATATAGGATAAAATGGACGTGCTTCACTACCAAATATAAATAACACTTGCTAAGAAAAAATGGCACTACCCTCCAAAATTCGTCTTTTTCTGATCATCTTCTAATTACAGGTCATTCACCTAAAACCATCTGCGATAGCAACATTTTTCACACCGAAAAGAAAGGGGGCGTAGACTAGATATTCTAGAAGAATTAGAGATTGTCAAACATCCTGCTCGAAAGGATACCTCATCCTTAACGAACAGCTACAGCAACGTAACAGAAAATTTTTCAACGGTATAAAGCCGTTACTCAATATCTGACTTCGGGTCTCCTTGTTCAGGTTGCCGATATGATCTTTTCCTTCTAAGGTAGTCCTATGTTTTCTAATTATCAAATGTTTCTTGGCTTTATTTCACGTCAATATTACTTTCTGCAAGTTGTCATTGAGTCCCATCTATATTTTCATAATGATGTTTTCATGTTTTATCTCACTGTTATTAGCTTCCATGTAGACAAAATGTTATGTTGTACGCTACTATCAAACAAACATTGCTTTCCATTTTATAGCAAATACTGTTCTTTTATAATCATTTCTACCTATATTTCGATGTGAAGTAGCCTAATTGTCTCTACGGCTACTAGATGGCGCGCTCGTTGCAATTCCATGTTCACCTGGCCGCATTTGTTAACGCGGGCACCTCAGCCCGTTTGCAACCTGTAACAGCGTAAGTAACGGGCAGCCCTTATTGGATCGCCATCACAATTTTTATCTTAAATATCTTTGTGACTAATGCGCTTTTGGCATATTTATTATTTTATAAATGACACAATGATTCTATACTTATACTCTGTATCATACGTTTTTAGTCATAATTCTGTGACCATGTTATAGACCATTCTTGGATTTAAATTCTGAGGAAGACACTCCTAGCAGTGTTGAAATCCGGTTAATTCGTTAAAAATAGTGACCCAGGGCTGTTTTCTTTCTATTGTAACTATTTGCGATCTCTGAACGTGCAGCCATGTACAAAATTCCTGCCGCCAGTTGTTTGCTGTAAATTGTAGTAATTAATCTGGCGGTCAGTTAGAGTTTGATTCATCAGATCTTTTATTTAATTCTGCTACCAGTTGCTTGCGATAAGTCACAACAGTAATCTTGTTAGCGGCTGCTATTTTATAATTTTGTTACTCAATTTACGTAAGCAGTTGCGTTTCTTGAATTAAAATACATCTGGCTAGCAGCGTTAGTTAATATGGTAATTTTTAAATTGCTGTATTGAGTTTTTGGTGAATAATGCTCTAAGTATTGGGGGCATGTGTTACGCTTTTGAGAGTTATTTTTGTTTAAATAAAGTGATCTAATGAACCCTTAACTACTCTAATGAAATGCTCATACACTAATACTCTAGTGGGATCTCGGAGTACCCAAATAAGAAAAACGAAACTGTAATTTAAGGAAATTTTATTTTGAATTGCACTTTTATCAGTGAATATTATAAACATTTTTACATGTTTGAAATATGATTACAAACAATTTTGGCACACTGAAAATCTGTGGTTGGGGCAAACAGGTTTTGAGCATTTTTCACACACTATTTTGGTTTTCTTGTCCACATTTCTTGCGCACATGTAGCATCTGGTTTTGCTCATGGGTTCTGGCTCTGAAGATGTTGAGGTAAGAGGAGTACCACCAAGTTTAACAACAATGTCTCTCAGTTCACGAGAAAGGGGTCGGACATCTCGACATTGTATATGGGGCTTTACTAAATCCATTCCAAGCTTTTGTAGCAATTCTCTTCTTTTTAAATCATTTGTTTCATCAAGTTGTTTGGTGCACCGAAGCAAGACAGCAGCATTGACTCCTACTATGTTTAGAATGGCATAAAATACAGACGTTGGCCATCTGCGTGTTCGCCGTGATAACGAATAGTTGGCGCACATTTGGTCCAGTGCGTCCACTCCTCCTTTTGAGGCATTGCAATCAACGATCATTTCAGGTTTTTTCTGTTGAGTACTAATTTTCTGATCGTGATGCATAGATGAAAGGAACACAACAGCTCGACCTTTCCGAGGAACATAAGAACAAATTGTCTTTCCTTCGTTATGCCCAAATAATGCAGATTGTACTGGGCGCTTTCTGTTTGGTTTGAATTCTTCTGGTATCTGCTTTTGAGTGCCTAAGGCAGTCAACTTTTTGGCTTCTAGTTGATCACAGAGTTCAAGTGACATGAAGCAACTATCTACTGTCACATGTCTATTGCTTCCCTCAATTGGTGTTATTAATTTCAAAACATCCTGTGTTGGGATTGATAATGTGCTTTTATTTGTCCCTTTCCCTGTGTAAACAAATGCGTAGCATAAATAGAATTTTCGTGAGTCACAAAGGCACATAACTTTGAGGCCGTATTTGGCTGGCTTCTTGGGCATATACATGCGAAATTTGCACCTACCACGAAAGGGTCACGTACACTCCTTTAGTATAATACTTTTGACATTTGTCTATAAAGAGTTCCCACACATCTCTAAAAGCTGCTAGTCTGTCATCAGCCTTCCTAGCATCTCTTGTAGCAGCACAATCGAATCGCAAACAAGACAAAATGAATAAAAATCTCTGAGCGCTCATAGTGGCTCGAAACACATCACGACCAGTTCCATCATTAGCAAAAAGTCCAACAACATTTTCATGATTGGATTTCATTACTCCAGATAAATAAAGCAGACCCAGAAATGCTCTCAGTTCTATTATATCTAGCGGCTTTATGAACGCTGGCTTAGGAGCTCTGTATTTGTTTGACATGTCATGTATCTTGGCATTTGTATTGGTGAGTATTAGTTGCAATAAATCCTTACTCATGAACAGTTCCCAAGCAGATAATATGTTAGTTGAATCAATCGTTTTTGCTTCACGTTTACCACCTGGAAGATGACTAACTATATTGTGAGCACGGGTACGAGTTGTAGGAGGAGCTTCTTTTGACCACTTGTAACACTGCACTTTTCAAAAAAAATATTTGTCAGCGGAAGATCTAATACACGCCTCTTCATCTGATTCTTCACAACTACTTTCTGATGTAGCTTCAGAGGTGGAATCATGATCATTTAGTGTAAATTCATCCTCATCTGCTGTGGTTTCCTCATCAGATTGCAAAAACGCGGGATCATTCACTATTCATTCCAGCTCGTCATCTGTTAATGACTTCGATGATGCCATTCTGAAAAATAATGCATTCATACTCACATAAACTTAACAATTAACGTTGTCATGGAAAGTGTGCTGTTTTCGAAGTACTCTAAGATTTCAGTCGCGTAAAACACTAATTGAGATAGTCAAAAACAACTTACGTTAATACTCTGGTGGGGTATTCTGAGACCTCTTTTTCTTTATCTCACACAATAATACTGGAAACACCGCATTCAACACTCCGCGTTAAAAGGCAGCACTTCACTGAGGATTACCAAGAACACAGGTGCCATCTGTTGTTCCGTTCACGTACTATGTATTGTATTCTATCGTCTGGGGTTCTCCGGGACACCACTAGAGCAGTTAAGAGTTAAATTTGAATAAAATAATTCTGCTTCAGCATATTACACTTAATACATCTCCCTATCGCTTTCAAGAAGATAGCCGAAAAGTGTACCAGGAAAAGAAACTGAGTTTCTGCGGATGCACGCCCCAAATCTAATGGATCAGTCAACGCAATACGAAAACGTGGAGATGCACTTGCAGATGGCTAACTTCGTTTCCCGCAGGCGTCATTATTACAATAAACACAGTGTGTCCCACGATATCAGATTAGATCCTCGAATCAAAGTCCAAATGAGAGGCGCAGCGCGAGGACTTCCGTCAGTCTTGTAATGAATCCCCGAGCGCGTTCTTGCGGAGCGACAGCCGCCGCGCCGTGAAGACGCGGCAACTTGCAGCGCCGGGCCGGCCGAGGCTAACCAAGTTAGCTCCAGCCAGGGAGCAGGGCGGAGAGCGCTTTGTTTGGCCGGAAACGCGAGCCGCCCGCAGGCCGCAGACCGGGCCGTGGAATTGCGTTCCTCCGCGCTGGCCGGGGGCGGCGGCGGCGGCGGCGGCGGCGGCGGGGTGCGGCGTGCACGCCGCTCTAATTGGGGAAAATGCCGCGGTCCCAGCTCGGCTAATGGAACGACCGTTTAATTCAGCGCCGAGTAGCAATTCCTGTGCGTGCGCGGTTTCGTCTATCTGAGAAAATGACGCCCTGCTCAGATGGAAGCCTGTATTTTTATCTGGCTCCCTGTCTCAACGATAGCAGCAATTTTCTCAATGACTCGAATTTAAAACGAAACACGTAGTTGATTAAATTTTATAGTAAAACCCATTTCAGTTGTCCTTACACATAAGAAGTTAGAGAGTGTTTCATTCCTTGGAACGGCAGACATGACAAATGAAAACAACACTCTTTTACATAAACAACCAAACGAGACATATATCAAGGGAGATGGAAAAGGTTACTGACCATATTCAGTTATCCCTATGCATACTACACCACATTTCAACACAACACTAATGATGGTAATGACTCAAATATTTGCTAGGACTAAAAGCTGCAATGTCACGGAAGTGACAGAAGTCTCAAGTGAGGCGTTGCACCTTATGGAAAAGTTTACTGTTGAAATTGCAGAATCACATATTCCGTGAAGGAATGCAACTAGACTTATAAAACTACTGTACACTTCTGTAGACTATCATAAATAAGCGTAGACTACAGTAATTTTCTTAGTACCTTTGCTCAATTAACATCATACCTGCGTTACCTGCACGTAAGGTGTGTTGCGTACCTATTGGGTGTTACCTCGTGTCTATCACTTTGTTTGCGTATACGGTCAGTGTCTTACTAGACTGCCCTATAAATCAGGAGTGATAAACAATGTGGAAACCAAATGAGGATATATAAAGGGCCACGTAACATATGAAATATTTTTATTCTACATAGTTGTCCTAATGTCTGTTACTTAAAAATAAAAAAAGTACTTAAAGCAAAATTGAAAATGTTTATGTTTAATAAAGATTTTGTTCGAAAATTATTGATTTGGAACATGAAAGGAAGGATGCCATAGTAAAAATTAAAAAAAAAAACAAATAAAAATAAAATAAATAATAGTTCAGGGTTATCGCATAACGAAAGCTTCCGTTATTCATAAGGAACTTTTGCAATTACTCAAAATAACAGGGGACTCTTGCCTTTGATCAAGAACATCCTACTGAGTAAAAAACAACGACAGTTATATAGTTTTTTTTATATTTATCCATGTCAGATGTACTTACATTAAAAGTAATCGTTTTGGTTACACAAAAACGCAGAAGTTGCGTAATCAACTAATTTTTATTACCTATAAAACACAATTTATATTTTGCAAGAATATAAAATACACATCGAATTAACACTAAACGATATGCGCTCCTAATTATGTGAAAAAGAAAAAAAATGGTTCAAATGGCTCTGAGCACTATGGGACTTAACATCGGATGTTATCAGGCCCCTAGAACTTCGAATTACTTAAACCTAACCAACCCAAGGACATCACACACATCCATGACCGAGGCAGGATTCGAACCTGCGACCGTAGCAGTCGCGCGGCTCCGGACTGAAGGGCCTAGAACCGCTCGGCCACACGCAGCCGGCTGTGGAAAACAAACAAACAAACGAAACACAAACAGAAATCGTCGTTCCTAGTTCCTGTCTAATACATTCACATATGCTTCTTTATCTACCAATGCTTCCAATACTACCGGTAATCCTGCCACTTATTACGTCATTTATATTCTGTACCAAAACAACTGCACCATAATTTTTGTAGAGCACAACTCTAAATACAACATATTATTTATCTCAACACATTCACATCCCGCGAAACGACAACGATCAAAAAATTAGAGACATTTGAGCCGATATAGGGGCTTTTCGATTGACAGTAAGACTCGTAACTTACCTGATGACTGCTGTGGCTTGTATATTGGAATGTTTAAGTCCAGTATCAAAGTGGCCTTTGTGGTACTATACCTTCCATCTCCGTAAAACGATATCGCTCTTACTCAAATATATATATTTTTTATCGAACATAACATTAGACCAGGTATCTTCTCCTTTCCTAAAGTAGCACTCTTGTGATTTTTAATCTCCTTCTCACATCCCATATGCATGTTTAGTACAGGGCCTACGCAATTAATGTCTGATTTAATCTCGTAGCTACAACTGGCGAAATTGAAGGTGGTCATAAATGCCGACAACAAATATTTTCACGTAGCATTCCCAATTAGACTAAATTCTAACAATTCATTTGCTAGTGCTTGAAATGAACATAAACACAATAAGCTGTGTTAGAGCCAGACTGAGAATAAAGTCATCCAGTGGATTAAACTTCTGGAATTCCTCAAATCATCACCTTGTCGTGCATCGATAAGCACGAGACATCTCTTCTAGCCATTGTTTCAGTAAATTATGAGAACATATTAATTATGATTTATTACATCGACTTGAACCATGTTGCGAATAAGAATGGTCATAAGTACTCAAATCTCTTCCTGATAACTTAAGAAGTTCTGAAAGAAAAAAAATGATATTCGCAGTTAATATGCTGTTTCATATTCACGCGAAACATATACGAGAACGTACATAGCAGCTACAGTAGTGCACTTGAGACGCATCGAAATGCTTCCATGCTGTCCAAGTAGCGCATTAAATCTTACATATTCACCAAAAACTCTACAGAAGAATTTGCATAGTATGTGCACCAGTTAACTTGAGACACATTAAAATCTGTCTCAATAAAGCATGATAGTACTTTGCATCAATTCATTACTATGTAACTTACCCATGAGCAACCACATCCCGTCTCTGGCAATCAATAATGAGAGAGATTTGCCACGTCTGTTTGTTTGTTTGCTATTTCTCGGTGTCATGCGCCGAGGAGCACGACCACACATATGTTGTGGAGCGGCAGGCATCGCGAAGTCTGTCAGCCTTTCCTTACCTCGAAGCCGTGTACCGAATACGTCACGCGGATGGACGCTGTGGACTTACCAGTAGCGGGTGTAAGCTCTTAGCTTGCCATTTTCTCGCTGTTGTGTGTGTCTGGAGGACGTTGCCTGGGAGACATTAGCATGGTACTGAGCTGAGGATGCTACAGGTCGACCATCTACGCGAGCTACATTGTTGTGTCAGTCATAAGACTTTGTTTTTCTATTTATTTACCTGTCTTCTATGTCACGTTCGTGTTGTTCATGGAGTTGTGTTGGTGTTGCTTACGGCGCATGAGTTAGTATTTTGTTAAACAGTGTATATCAGTTCGTTGCTCTGTCGTATGTCTGAGGGTCTGTTGTAACATGTTAAGTTCGTTTCTCGTTCATTCCTGTCTGTTGAAAATAGTGCTACTGTGGGCTGACAAGTATTTATGCCTATAATAGTGTTCGTAACGAAGTGCTGTGTTGAAACATAAAGATTTTAATATCTCTCAATTAACTGGTGTACACGCTACGTATGTTCTTCCGTATAGTTTTCGGTGAATCTGTAAGGTTTAGTGCGCCGGTTGTGCCAAAGTATGTAAGCATTTAGATGTGTCTCAAGTGAACTACTGTGGACACTATATACGTTTTTGTGCAAGTTTTGCATGAATATGCAACAGCACATTAACTGTGAACATAATTTTCTTTTACTTTCATTATTTCTTAAGTTATCAGAAAGAGATTAGAGTACTTAGTACCATTCTTATTCACAATATGGTTCCCGTTGATGTAACAATTCTTAATTAATATGTTCTCATAATTTATTGAAACAGTAGCTGCAAGAATTGTCAGTGCTTATCGATGCACGACAAAGTGCAGGATTAAGGATTTACAGAAGTTTAATCCACTGGATGACTTTATTCTCAGTCTGGCTGTAGAACTACGTATTGTCTTTACGTTCATTTCAAGTACTAGCAACTGAAGAATTAAGTCTAATTGCGAATGCTACGTGAAAATATTTGTTGTTGGCATTCATGACCACCACCTATTTCGCCAGTTGTAGCTACGAGATTAACTCAGAAATTAATCGTGTATCCCCTGTGCTTAAAATGAATATGCGAGGTGAGGGGCAGATTAAAAATCACAAGAGTGCTACTTTAGGGAAGGAGAAGATTCCTGGTCTAATGTTATTTTCGATTAAAAAAAAAAAAAGATTTGAACGAGTTGTGTTATCTACTGAGGTAAAAAATTTATGGTATTAGGTGCACAAGCAACTGATTATGATAATAGTATTCTCCTCAGATATGTTGCAGTATACGGACTGTCTCTATTTGGTTAATAAATGATGATCATGAATATAAGCAATGCTCTTAGACTACGCACACACATCTCTGTTAATAACTTCACTTTAAAGAATTTGCTGAAACTTGTGCTCTAATATTTTCAGTTTTAATAATGGTCATGAGCACTCAGTTTATCATTTTTCTTGTATCATTGTGCTTTGATAGTATGAATGTGCCTGAGACATATCGGTTGTTTTAATATAATATGCAAGAGTATTACAACCATACATTTTGACAACAGTTATAGCATTAAAGATTAATGTCTTACAGCCAACATAATACATAAATTTCGAGATTTAACTGTTTTGATCATCCTGTGTGAATTCGCACTTGCAGTGAAGTGTAAATTTAAGTCTTTGGTATATTAACAAACAATGAAGTTAAATTTGTACAGTAACCAGCACCTTACCTTACACTCCATTGCTCCCATGCTTTCTGCCTTTTCTACCCAGCTACACTACGGATCATAGAAGATCACACGAAGATGAGTGCCATTGTTCACGGAGGTCTTGATCTCGTAAGGAACAGAGCGAGCCGAGTTTCACAAGATCTCTGTTTACAGAATCCATGTCGATATTTATAGAGGACATTTTCGTTCTCCAAGAACGTCATAAAGCGTGAGCAAAAAAACGTATTCCATAGTTCTACAACGAATGATTGAAAGGATGCTCTGTATTACGGTCTTCCGTGGTAGAGGGGTTTCGGGAGGCTGGATGGAGTATCTCGGGATTCTCCCTGTTGTCTTCCGTTGCGGGGCCAATATGGTCACTGAGCGTCTGAGATTACGTAAGACCAAAACTTTCTAGGATTTTTAGCAAAGTTATTCGACAAAATGTTACATTGAAATTGAGTGAATTGTTTTGTAAGCTGTTTCCTCGCTCGTTTTGGACTCATTCAGCTTTTGTTTGTTTACCAGGTTTGACTTCATTTAAATCGGAAATGAAGCAATATTTGCTTTCACAACAACATTCTAAAATGGCAGTTTAATCACGGTGTGTCCTTTCCATCCTACGCAACCTTGTTCTGCACATACTTGTCTAAGGCACATTGTGCAATACACGGTGCTTATAATTAAATAACGATAGTAAAACGATCGATAGTAGGACAATATAATTTCGTGGAAAAGCGTATGTAAAGATATCCAGAAGAGAAATGACGAATAAACCATTGAAAGAAACAGATTCTAATTTCCACACGAGAGGGTAACGTTAGTTAAATGCGTACCATGTGTACGTTACAGTTTAGAAATGTTGCTCAGTGTGAGGACCATGTGCATACACGACTGCCTCTAGCCGCACAACGGATACCATTTCACAACTGTTTGCAGCACTTTTGGAACGATGGACCTTGGAAATTTCAGCTGTCGTCACAGAGCCTGAAGGGCGCACGTTGGGTCCAGCATTCTCATCCTTGGAAACAGTAACGTTCTCAACAATTTGTGGCACAACTGGTCGTCAGTCGCTCCCTGGAGCAATTCCCAAATCGCCACTTAATGCGAATTAACCATGTTCGAAACTTCGATAGTTAATTTCACCCAAATCATTTAAAATTCAAGTTTCTCTTTATTCTGGTAGGTCAGGTATCTTTCATTTAAAACTGCACAACACTTCAAAGTGATGATATGCATTATCACCATGTAAACATCTGTCGTTCAGTTTCTCGAAGACAGAAATCTGCTCCTTGTTCACGAAGCCTTTTTATTAACCCTTTGCGAATAGCCTCATCACAGGAAAATCTATGTTCTGTCAAATTTCGTTTATGTTAGTCGTAAATATTGGCCATGGTCGTCTGCGGTTGATGTCGACTGCCTTACATCTCAGTCAGCAGCACTCAGGTCTGTACGGCTGTGGTCGTATTGTTGGCATTACTTCACTGCCGCTGGACTCGACGCTGCATTTGGTCTGCATCCCGATAGAATTTCACGGTGAATCTATGTGCAATTTACTCGTTTTTCCGCACTAATCGTACTGGCGTTCGTATTTTAACGTGAGTTTCTAAATGCTTTCACCCCCATACTCTGATGCACCCGTTATCCGCACTACCACAGAACTGTGTCTGCAGGGAACACAGAAGGTGTACTGTTTTATGACAGTGAGGCACTCATATTGCACAATGGTCTTAGCGTGAGAGGGCGTATGCTTATACCGAGGCAACAAAAGTTTAGGGGTTGACCGTCACGCCGGCCGGAGTGGCCGAGCGGTTCTGGGCGCTACAGTCTGGAACCGCGCGACCGCTACGGTGGCAGGTTCGAATCCTGCCTCGGGCGTGGATGTCTGTGATGTCCTTAGGTTAGTTACGTTTTAGTAGTTCTAAGTTCTAGGGGACTGATGACCTCAGATGTTTAGTCAAATAGCGCTCAGAGCCATTTGAACCATAAATATGGTTGACAGTTACAAAAAGAATCTCCTGTGGTGAGGTCTCAGCACAAACTCAGGCATCAGAATCGAGCACAAATAGAACCACTTTTCGATACAGGGGGCCTACTATAGGGAAAACTGCACCAGATTTCGAAACCATTCTGAGGTCATCAGATCTCACCCACACCAAACAGGCCAACATCAAATACCGAACATGCTTTTATCCTTATCAATACAAGGAACACTTTCAATACAGGAGAAACTATAAAAAATCCGATGCAAGCCAAGGAAAGTAGCTGTTAAACGATCGAATTACTAAGAAGTCTCTCTTTCCGAGAGCGATTTTGATGTGAAGGTTATTAACGTCTCTGTGGAAGAACTCTGCAGTCTCATGCACACGAAATCAGGTGTTAAAAGTCACAAACTGATTTCCATTAATGAAATGCCATATCTGATCCATAAATCGAATGCACGTAGTCTCAGATAACGTAGGGAAAACTATTGCCTCCAAGAAATGAAAATACGGCGTCAAGCTGGCTTCGAAGTTTCACGCTTCATCCCCTATAGGTTACGATCTTCGCACCGAGGAGGGAAATAGAGCTCTTACTAATGTAAAGACGACCCGAGACGATGCCCACAACCGTTGAAATTCCGGTTGCACATTGTTGCTGTTAGTGTTTTCCGTCTTGGAATTTCGAGTTCCCTCAGCGACGTCTACGTACTTCCGTCACTTGTTCTTTTCAGGGGAGACGTATTACAGCTTATCACTCAGCTCCCAACCCCTTTATTGCTGGTCGGTGCTTGCAGTGCTCATGACCCCATTTGGCTATCTGATTCTGTGCAAGGGGCAGGCTCCTGGGAGATATTCTGAACCACCTTAACTTTGTTCTCCTAACGAAGGCGAACCCATATTTCGTTCATATCGACACATACGTTGTCACACCTGGATACCTGTTTCTGTAGTGCACAGACTGACCACAGTACAGTGTGGTCCATCATCTCAGACACATATACTAACGACCCTTTCCAGCGCCCAACAAGCTTGCAGATCTCCGAAAAATGCAGGCGTGAGACGAGGCTTCCTAAAACTGACTGGAAACTCAAGTGCTTGTTGCCGACTTTTGACAGACAACAATTTCACAGTACAAAAGAACGAACAGCAATCTCTCCAACATGCCCTAAACGTTTTTTCCTCCCGCAAAAAATCCCAGTCCCCCGGTAGAGTTAATTCTCTTAACCAGTTGAGTCCCTAATGTCTCGTCCGGGTCAAAATTCGTCGTGTTGCAGGCCAGTAGCTGGACTGACTGTTGTTGACGATTTTGTTGTGGATTCTGTCGATTTCTCCGACAGCTACCTACTTCGGTAGCGACCTGCGGAACTGTGGAGATGTCTTCCACTTCACTTAACAGTGAATGCTGCAAAGGACCTGGAGCATGTCCTTCCATCACCATGTTCCGACGTTATAGGTGTAAGCGACAATTACATTCACCATACGCCTCCTGATGCATGCGTTTTCTCAATCATATTTAGAATCGTGCCTGGAAGGACGACACCCTTCCTACATAGTGGCGAGAAGCCGCCGTAATCCATATACGAGATGTGTGAGAGAAGTAACTGGACAGGTTTTTTATATACCATAGTTTTTATGTTTTCAAACAACAATGTTGTCCACTTTGAAGTACTTCCTTTCGGCAGCTACAGACCGGCATAGTCGTTTTTCCCAATCTTGGTAGCAGCGCTGAAAGACTTAAACTGGTAGGGCCTTTAACGATTCGGTCACTTTCTTTTATATTCTCCAGAGTCCCAAACTCACGTCCTTTTAAGTCTTTTTAATTTCGGGGAAAGCAAAACGTTATAAAGATTCAGATCAGGTGAATGAGGCCTGTGGAACAACAGTAAATTTACGTCATGGAAGTGGCGGTGTGACATGGGGCGTTGTCATGATGCATCCCCACTTTTCTGCAATGTCTGGTCTCACTCAATTAGCACTTTTCCCGTCCTTTCACAGACAACTTAATAAAACACTCGGTTGACAGTTTGTCTGGAGGACCAAATACTTTGTGTACGACATCGCCACTGCCAAGTAATCAAATCAACATTTTCTTCATCTTTAATTTGCTTATTCTAGGTTTTTTCTTCTGACGAGATATCTCAGAGTGCCACTCCTCCTTATTCCGTTTCGTCTCAGTATCGTACACAAAATTTCCAGGATTCATCGTCTTTGATCATACAAGTGAACCATTGGTAGTCATTATAAATCTTCCGAAGAAGAGCAATGGACAGGTTTCTCCAATTGTCGAGCTCAGTTCTTAGATCTTTCGGCATCATTTTGGCATGAACCTTCTGCATTGGAAAATATTCAATGAAAATCTCATACACAGTGAAACTGTTAACAAGTCGCCCATCATCCTCATTGTCAAACGTTGGTGTGATCTCACAAGAGCATGCATACGTTCGACGTTTTCGTCAGTTTTTGTGGTTGAAGGTTCACCTCAGCGAGGTCCATCTCCAACGTATTCTTGGAGTCCAAAAAATGTTCTGTACCAACGAAAAATATGTTATCTTTGTAAGGAATGTTTCCCATACGCCTGTTTCAATTTTTGAAGCGTCACAGTGGTGGAATCCTCAAGTTGAAAACAAAACTTGATTGCACAATGTTGCTCTAAAAGACACCACTTCATTGATGGCGCTCTAAAAAGACCACATCATGGCCGTATGGAACTCAATGTCAGTCTAAGCATCTGGAAGGGATGAACACACAGGGCTACAGTAGCAGAACAACACAACATTGCCAGATCACTCGCACTGTTGCCAATGTCATTACCTTTGTCACACACTTCGTATCTAAGGCAGATAAAAAGCAAAGTCGTATGACATGGTTGGTTGGGTGACACTGAGAGGCAAGATCAGCCATATAATTAAAATTATTTTTCCTATTCTTCCCACATACTGGCACCACTCCTTCGAGAAGTCTGAGAGTTGTGTGTTTAAGTGTATCACGTAAGTGGCGGTGAATGTAATTGGTAGTGTCATGTTTGTGTCGGATGATGATACGAGAAGCGAGAGGTTGAAACGCGGTGCCAGTGGAAAATCACCACAGGGGACGTCGTGCTTAATGTCCCTATCCGACAGATGGATCTCCATCAACAGTCCCCTCACTTTGTGAGACGTTGGAGAGACGTTTGGAATTTAATCCAGGACATTTCCGAAAATACTAATGATCACGGTCTTTACATCATCACCTCTCCTCTCCTTTGTCGTAGAGGCGAGAGGAAAGCAGCCAATAGCACGTCGCGTATAGAAGTGTGCCTTCTTGTCGGAGAAAAGTACACGAAGGAAAAACCCTCCAATTAAGTGACATTAAGAGATGCGAACATTTTGAAACATCCGCTTGCGTATTTAGTTGTGTCAGAGAAGCACATTCGAACAGCAACGTGAGTATTTACAGCTCTTACAGATATTTTGAATAGATCCTGCAAGAAATTTTCATTTAACATGAATAAAAATGTAGTTGATATTTCTATTCCCATCGCTTTACTTTGATAGTCGGTGGATGGTTAGACCAATGCATTATGGGTGGCTCCCATCTGTGTTTAATGTCTTTCGATCGTAGAACTTCAATCAAATGTTTCACACAGGGCAAATATAAAAAATATAATCGAACTTCGTTTCTAACAAAGATGGGTTCTTTCTCTAATGCGAAAATGATTAAGAAAGGAGTGGACATGAAGCACAAATCGTTTGGTCACTGAAGAGTACGGCTACAGTCCTATTGAAGTCAGACACCTGTGACAAAATTTATACTTCTGATTTATTAGTATCATGATTAATATCTTGTAAAAATGGTCTTAAAATGTATCTACTAAATATAACTGTTACACAAATGAAATCGGTAATTATTCCCTAAGCAGACTACAACTCAAAAAATTATATTACGCTTCCACACAAAAAAACAACAGGCAATAAAGTGAGTCTCAACGAGAATTATTGCATCTTCGTATTAAAAAAGTGAATGAAAAGGCGTTAAACAGCAACTTACTATGCAAAAAGAAATATCTGGTTTACGAATATTTTTAATTATTTGTGTATGAGAACTAAAAATCTGTTTATTTCCTTGAATTAAAAACTGAAAAATGAAATGATCTTATGGTACCTATGGCCGGGAGTCCCCACCTAGGGAAGTTCGGCCGCCGAGTTGCAAGTGTTTTCAGGTGACGCCACACTGGACGATTTGCGTGCGGTGATGATGAAATGATGAGGACCACAACACAACAGCCAGTCCCTGAACAGAGAAAATCTTCCACCCGACCGGGAATCGAACCAGAGCCCAATGCATGGCAGTCAGTCACGCTGATCACTTTGTTTTACTTTTTTTATTAAATGATTATTCGACATGCAGCTTAAATGAGATATCAACTGATTCTGTCGTTCCTGTAACAAAGTCCTTAAGTCAAGCACCTCTTCGAGACCGTCCTGAGAAACGTAGCACAGAAAGTCCTTGACCCAGTTAATAGCATCTGTCTTTGATTGGAGATTGGAGACCTAAACAGGGCAAAGAAGCCTTCCGGGGTCGATTGTGCGGGGTTGCACTCGGAGACAGAAGACAAGCATCTTCCGAATTACAAGCCACACATCGCCGGTAGGTCTATATTCCAGGCGATGTTCATCTGTGTCTATCGCACACCACTCAGCGAAGGAGGTGAACAGTTATAGAGTAATATTATAGTTTCCAGGGGGTTGCCTATCCAAGTAATGCCCACGCCCAACGTTGCTAACATCGTTAATCTGACAAGAGACGGTGTAGTTTTCCCCACTTTTTACACAGGGCGATGCTGATCTTTCTACCGTTTCAATTTTAGTATAAGCATCACCAAAGCGACCACATATTCAAAAAGGCAAGGCCGTCACACTCTCATCACTTGTATGTCTGCAGGGTGAGGGAACGAATGGCGTATTGAAGGCTAGTATGGAGACCGCTAACAAACGCTCAATGTGACTTTCTTAGTCATCTCTCTGCAGTCAAGCATCTAGTCACCCTGTCGACCTACTTCATGGACTATATCAGAAATATATCAACTGAAATGCGACACACGTGAAGGAAGCTAAACAGATCAAACGAGGAGGTCATTTGACACCAGATACAAAGAAAATGTAACAGCATGGGGGATAGAACAAAACATTCAACGTTTTCAGAACAATTAAACCAACATCAACATAAAACCACCACCAAAAGATACAGATCTGGAATCATAAAGATAAACAATAACAAAAAAACACCTCCTCACCTTACAAGTAAACTGCCACATTCAGAAAGCCATAACAGAAAGGAAACAACTCATAAATGATCAGACCAACCTGGCAAACCACAATCTCCTTAAAGTGATTGAACACTTAATGTAACATTAAAAACACATACTAACCACAGGCTCCATTTACTGCTAAACTCTCTCAATCTCTTCCCAGTTTCTTTCCTATGGGAACCATATCGCCGTCCCCCCCCTCCAAGAGTAAAATAATCGCAATTTGCAAACATCCTTGCCCCTGCCCCCCCCCCCCCCCAAACCTTCCTAACCACCCCTCCCCAACAACTACCACATATCGGCCTAACAAACAAGTCATTATCACTAATTACACGAGCTCGCTCTCTATGTCACACACACACACACACACACACACACACACACATACATACACACAACATTTATCCTCTGCCCTCCCCCCCTAAACCTAGTATCTTTGTCGCTCTCTCTCCTCCTCCTCCTCCTCCTCCGCCTCCTACTCTTCCTCCTCCCTCCCTCCCTGCCTCCACATCCATCCTATACAAAAAAAAGCGCACACACATACGCGAATTCCATTACAAAAAAATTTATTTTCACAGGTTGACAACGCTCAAAACTTAAATGAAAACAAATGGACATAAACACTGTATTAATGTGTGTTACTTCAATTCAACTTTAAAAATTTTAGGTGAATTGTGAATACTGCAAACACAGCATAAGAAAAAGTGCAGAAAGGCAAAAGCTACCAAGTGCATATGTGTAAGAAAGTTTCTATCGAAATCAGCCTCTGCTAAGAATGAGGGAGGAAGCAACGGTTTGGTGAATATGTAAACAATAGGCAGAAATACCGTAAGTAAAGTGCACACCAGCTTTATAAATAAAATGCTGTTTTCAATATAAAACAACCAAAAATATACAAATACATGTATCCAATTTGAAGAATGGCTGCAGAAGAATCTTTCGAAATAAAAACAAAACGCGTCTGGTGTAAAATTCTCTTTAATTAATTGCATTAAGCTTAAAACAGAAAACCAATAATAAGTGACTTTAACAGCTGCAGTGGAAGATGACCGTGCAGACAAAAATATCACTTCATGGCTGATTCTCTGCGTAAATGCCAGACTAGCTGTATTTCTTGGTTTCTAAAAGGTATATGATAGTTACCGGAGCTCGGGTATCCTCCATACATGGCACAGGCGTGACTTCCGAGGCGTCTCCTCAAATTCATTAAAAAAGTATTAATAGATCAGATTGTTCGTGTGAGCGTCGGAGCTGCATTATTGTACCTTTCTATTCATTCAAACATGGTGCCCCAAAGAACCGTGCTGAACGTAACCTTATGTCTTATAGCAGTCATCCCCAACACTCATAATCTCCCGCCAGGCGTTTCATGCTCTCTCTAAGTCGACGGGTTCGGCGGCTCTCGGCGGATCTGGCAACTCGAGTTGGGAATTCGGAGCTGGCGTGGAGCCCAGACAACAGTTCCCACATTTCAACAGCCTGTATGAATTTCTGGAGGCAAAAACAGTTGATACAACGTTTTTAAATGACGGTCTCACTGCTGTTCCGTTCGCCAAAACCACGATCATGAGTAACAACGAACGGATGCATTATATAAAAGGTGGGATTGTTCTTACAAAAGTAATACAATTGAAGATGAAAAGACAAATGTGATATGGAAACATTAAACAAACAATTAACTTCTCCTTTACTAGCATACCGAGTAGCATTACGCCATGAACGACAAGGCTGAACATCAATATCATAAAACATTGACCTCAAATATTCGGTAACATACCGCATCAAAAAATCTTCAGTAAACTCTATCACGGCATCAAGATATCAGAGTGTGGAATGTTTGGGATGCGTCATTCATACTGACCCAACAGGTTTCTCTTTTGTTGTCATGTCGTTTATTAAAACAAAGGGTAAAGCTCTACAGTTCAGAGGATGTACCACCACTTTATTACATACTATTATATACAGTCATATCACCAACTGAAAGAACCAGAGGTTGTACAGAGTTTCAGGGAGAGCATAAGGGAACCATTGATAGGAATGGGGGAAAGAAATACAGTAGAAGAAGAATGGGTGGCTTCGAGGAATGAAATAGTGAAGGCAGCAGAGAATCAAGTAGGTAAAAACACGAGGGTTAGTAGAAATCCTTGGGTAACAGAAGAGATACTGAATCTTTTGATGAAAGGAGAAAATACAAAAATGCAGTAACTGAAGCAGGCAAAAAGGAATACAAACATCTCAAAAATGAGATCGACAGGAAGTGCAAAATGGCAAAGCAGGGATGGCTAGAGGACAAATGTAAGGATGTAGAGGCTTATCTCATGAGGGGTAAGATAGATATTGCCTACAGGAAAATTAAACAGACCTTTGGAGAAAAGAAAACCACTTGCATGAATATCAAGAGCTCAGATGGAAACCCAGTTCTAAGCAAAGAAGGGAAAGCAGAAAGGTGGAAGGAGTATATAGAGGGTCTATACAGGGGCGACGTTCTTGAGGACAATATTATGGAAATGGAAGAGGAGGTAGATGAAGATGAAATGGGAGATACGATACTGCGTGAAGAGTTTGACAGATCACTAAAGACCTAAGTCGAAACAAGGCCCCTCGAGTAGACAACATTCCATTAGAACTACTGACAGCCTTGGGAGAGCCAGGTCTAACAAAACTACCATCTGGTGAGCAAGATGTATGAGACAGGCGAAATTCCCTCAGACTTCAAGAGGAATACAGTAATTCCAATCCCAAAGAAAGCAGGTGTTGACAGATGTGAAAATTACCGAACTATCAGTTTAATAAGTCACAGCTGCAAAATACTAACGCGAATTCTTTATAGACGAATGGAAAAACTGGTAGAAGCTGACCTCAGGGAAGATCAGTTTGGATTCCGTAGAAATGTTGGAACACGTGAGGCAATAATGACCCTACGACTTATCTTAGAAGATAGATTAATGAAAGGCAAACCTACATTTCCAGCATTTGTAGACTTTGGGAAAGGTTTTGACAATGTTGACTGGAATAATCTCTTTCAAATTCTGAAAGTGACAGGGGTAAAATACAGGGAGCGAAAGGCTATTTACAATTTGTACAGAAAGCAGATGGCAGTTATAAGAGTCGAGGGACGTGAAATGGAAGCAGTGGTTGGGAAGGAAGTGAGACAGGTTTGTAGCATCTTCCCGAAGATATTCAATCTGTATATTTAGCCAGCAGTAAAAGTAACAAAAGAAGAGTTCGGAGTAGGTATTAAAATCCGGAGAAGAAATAAAAGCTTTGAGTTTCGCCGATGACATTGTAACTCTGTCAGACACAGCAAAGGACTTGGAAGAGCAGTTGAACGGAATGGACAGTGTCTTGAAAGGAGGGTATAAGATGAACATCAACAAAAGCAAAACGAGGATAATGGAATGTAGTGGAATTAACTCGGGTGATGCTGAGGGAATTAGATTAGGAAATGAGTCACTTAAAGTAGTAAAGGAGTTTTGCTATTTGGGGAGCAAAGTAACTGATGATGGTCGAAGTAGAGAAGATATAAAATGTATACTGGCAATGGCGAGGAAAGCGTTTCTGAAGAAGAGAAATTTGTTAACATAGAGTATTGATTAAAGTGTCAGGAAGTCGTTTCTGAAGTATTTGTATGGTGTGTAGCCATGTATGGAAGTGAAACATGGACGATAAATAGTTTAGACAAGTAGAGAATAGAAGCTTTCGAAATGTGGTGCTACAGAAGAATGCTGATGATTAGATGGGTAGAACACATAACTAATGAGGAGGTATTGAATAGAATTGGGGAGAAGAGGAGTTTGTGGCACACCTTGACTAGAAGAAGGGATCGGTTGGTAGGACATGTTCTGAGGCATCAAGGGATCACCAGTTTAGTATTGGAGGCATCGTGGAGGGTAAAAATCGTAGATGGAGACCAAGAGATGAATACACTAAGCAGATTCAGAAGGATGTAGGCTTCAGTAGGTACTGGGAGATGAAGAAGCTTGCACAGGGTAGAGTAGCATGGAGAGCTGAATCAAACCAGTCTCAGGACTGAAGACCACAACAACAATATCACCAACTATTTCACATTTCATATCAACACTTTTATCACGCAGAAAGACACAAATATTATCATCATGAGAGTCGACTGCAACTTCTTTGGAGCAAATACCTCCTCGTGATGTTCTCGGTTATCGGACATTCATGGTAACCATGTCTCAAGTTCGTGGTGTTGGTGAAACATCAACTAATTTTTTTATTGATAAACCATTGTGTGTTAGGACCTGCAGGTCTTTAAACTTTCTCGTGATGATAATATTTGTGTCTTTGTGCGTGGTAAGGGTGTTGATATGAAATGTAAAATAGTTGGTGATATGTCTGTATATAATAGTATATAATAAAATGGTGGTACATCCTCTGAACTGTAGACGTAGAGCTGCACCCTTTGTTTTAATAAACGATATGACAGCTGCACATAGTTTCACTTCTGTAATTCATTGTTTTATCCTTTTTATGATTAATTCGACTTCTTTTCTGTTATGGTCTTCATGTCTTTTGCTAATTACACATCCATATTGCTAGGCCTATACCTTTAATATTTTAATTCCTGTATTTCCACTTTTATAATTTACTATGTTTCCCATTTTACAGTTTTACACGTCCGTTGGTCTATACTTCTAGTATTTTAAAGCAAGGGTTTCTCCATAGTTGACTTTTTGCAATTTTAATAAAAGCCCCCCTCTCATTAAAGCCACTAACTCACTCTTCCCACCCTCTTTCCCCGCTCTCAGTCCTCTTGGCACCATGTTATAGTTATAGTATTTTATGCCGTTTATGCTTTCCACACCCGTTGTTCTACCCTATTAATATTTTAACTAGAATATGTACATAATTGTACTTCCTCTATAATTTTAGCAATATCCCTCTTGTTAAACTTATGACAATCCTACCACTCTCTCCATCCTTCCATTTCCCTTCCCCGGTCACCATACACTCCGTTTCTTTTCTCGCTCCTCCATTTTTCTCCTTTCCCCCTTCCCTAAACTCCGACCATCGTCAGGTACATATTTAGAAGAGTGACCGCACTTGCAAGAAGCATTAGTCTGAAATGAGGTTATGAACAGACAAGACGGTTGCCGACACAACTTCTTAGATAAATTGTGCATTTACGCATTATTCTTTTTCTACTGCTGGTACAATATTAGAAAAAAAAATAGTTTTACTTTGTTTTACATCCGAAGAAGATACAGAATGATCAAAACATTTCACATAATTAAAAATGTGCATTTGAGTCTGAATAGTGAGAGAGAATTATTTTAAGTAAATTGGTGTGCTTTGATCGCTCTCTGAACGTCCTACGTGTTCTCATGGAAAGAAAACTGGAAGTCACGCGCAGGCATCGGCTCTATACAGCCTTGCCAGGGCCCTTCTGCTCGACATGCTACTGGCAGCCATGTGAAAGAAGGCAACTGTGTAGCCGTATTCGACAGATTTTCACCATCTCACTCCGCGCCACGCCACTCTGGCACTCGTAGAGGTCACAGCTGTGGTATTCTATATCACTCTGGCATGAACAGTGGAATCTCTCCATGGAAAAAAGCTCTGACAGTTTGAACTCCTCCCTACAGCTTGAATGAGTTCCCCTCATCCACCTCATCACGAGGGGCTTATTTTAACAACACTGCATACTGGGAATTGTCTTTTCTGAAATTAGCAAAAGAGGAGCTGGGAATGGTAAGGTGCCAGGTCACAAAAAACCTAACACTACATCCAAATTTATTTTAAAAAATACTCCAAATTGTTATTTTGTCTTTCTGTAACAAGTGAAATGTGATAAACTCAAATGAACGCAAGCAAAGTAACTAGACAGATTTAGAATTAGAAATTGAAAAATTTAACTAGAGATTTCAAATCATAATGGTGCGTAGAGTTTCACGCCGTTCCGGTGATTACCTTTCAGCTCAAGTTAAGTAAAGTACATTATAAACTGAAATATTACTAGAACAGAGAGAAAAATGTTTCAGTTAACAAATGCTCAATAATAATAATTCCAACGTCAATAAAAATGTTGTTATTGGATGGAACAAACAATGAGTCACTGTAAAAACACTGTGAAATATATGTGCAACCATAAAGAGTATATAAATATAATAACATATATAACATATAACAACAACATACACCTGGCTTCCACAACAAGCTGTAAAATTAGTCTTGAGTACCAAAATGAATCACAAAGCCAGCACAAACAATACTGATAAACTGAAGACTCGTCCCTTACCCGATAGTCAAAAATAACTGTAGCATAGACACACAAAACCTTTAGCAGTGTACATAGCCTGATTTTAAATTCAGATTACTGAGAGTGGTTCCACAGAATAATCTATAGCTAAAATTTGGACACCTACGTGTCTTCAACTAAGACAGTAGACAATATAACTTAATTTGCATTTATTCTCACTCCACAAATAAAGTTAAGTAATATCTATAAATTATCAACAGGTCTCAAAGTCAACAGAGAGATGTAACTGTGGCATGAAGAGTTTTAAAAATGTATGTTGGACCAACCAGTAAACTCTTTACACAGAACTGCTGTTAACTCAAATCTAAAGCACGTAGTAGAAATAATCCTAGGCACAGGGGGTACTTCCAAATAGCAGCTCGTACAATTGTGCATATTAAGACCTCCAACAAACAATGTGTTAAATGCTCAGCAATTCCACTTTACCAACGATTCCTGTTGATACCAAGTAGCAGAAGAAGTACCAAATCCATGTTGACAGCGGCCATTTCCCACGTAACACACAGCACTTGTCCTTTGATGGCCATCCTCCAGTTATCTGTCATCAATGACAGAGGGCCAGCTCATGCGGACCCACTGGCGAGCCGCGAAGCATGCAGTTGCTTAGCTACTTGGCAAAAGGCTATATTTCGCTTCTGATTACGATCTGAAACAGCGCGATGATCATTTTCAGCCATCGTCATCGGTTAAGTGGTGACTCTGCACTACATTACACTCACTATAACGAACTACCAATGATGCCACAGTTTGTGTCAGTTTTTTGATCACCTATAATCTAATGGGTGTCAACTTAGCTGCTAGAAATTTGGGTTAATTCTAATGTCCAGTTCTACCCGTCGGCTTTGAGCAATCACATCATACCTAAGGCAAAGATGCTACAAAGAGTCAGTCTTCGAAAGTAGTTGATCATACTGGTAAACAGTCGAACGTAGCTTACGATAAAATTACAATCATAGTTCACGTGATTAATTACTTAGGCACCAATTATGTTTAAAGAATTGAAGGTAACGAAATCAAATAAGAACAGGAAAACAACAATATAAATGTTATAAAAAAGTTATCGTAATTAATGCGAGCAAGAAAAGCACAACTAACCTTAAATCGATTACAACATACCTGTAGCTCGTGGTGAAGCCCAACAGTTATAAAATAGCGTTAATTACTGACTAACGGGACTACCGTAGGAAAGTGTGGGTTTCAGGCAGGGGAAACTAAAGTGTAACACAACAACGGGAAAATGAAATTAAAAATAACATATGTGAAACATAAAAAGAACAGCAGCATGAAAAGTTGAGAAACCGACACAAAAATTCTAAAAGAGAACCAGTACACAGCTGACGAAATTTCACAAAAAGCAATCGAATCCAACGATTTCGTGTTTCATTATTTAGTTCGTTTATGCAGGAGGCGTGTGCACTGGTATGTAATATGATTTCTGCACTTGTAATTGTTCTGTGAACTATCGCGAAATAGTAACTAATATTGGAATCGTTAAATAGAATTAATGTATCAAGATCATTTCTAGTTATCGAATCCAATATTTATTACTTTTTGTAAATTTTCGTTACTTAGCATTGTATTTTTACTTTAGTATTTACTTGTCGGTTTTTACACATTTCATGATATTGTTTCATACACGTGCGTTGTCGTGTCACATTTTCTTTTCTCCCTCCGCCCCCCCCCCCCCCCTTCATAGATGCCCACGTTCCCACGGTAGTACCGTTAAATTGAATAATTATTACCATAAATTAACCCAATTTTATAATATTAAGACTTCATCACGGGCTATACTGTTTGTGCGTTTCTTACTCGCTTACAGTATGGTAATAATTTATTTTGCGCATACATGTTTCTCTTCCCTTTTGTTGTTACTTATTTCCTTCATTTTCATTTCGTTTTTATACATTTCGTGGCTAACTAGATAATCATGGGAACTGTGATTTTAATATTATCGTATGCTACATTCCTTCGTTTACGAATACCATCCGCTGCTTTCGAAGATTTCCTTAATGTAACGTCCTTACCATGGTCCTTGCCTTTGTTATGACGTCACTCATCAAAGCAGACGAGTAGAATCGGACACTAGAATTTATACAGAGGTTTGAACAGATACAGCACAGATTACACAAAACAATCTACTCTATAAAAACTGGGTTGTTTTGGAAATCAGCCTTACGCAAACAAAAGTAGTTTATTTTTGTATTTACCCACACATGTTTCGTGACCAATGTGTCGTTTTCTATGGGTCAAATTTTTGTTTCTTAAGATTACATCACTAATTGAACTGTATTATTATACATCGGTTTTAGTGCTCGTTTTATTCGTTTTTCTTGACAGCATGTCATCTGCAAAATTTTTCCTCCTCTTTCGTGTCCCTGGTTGGTGTCTCAATCAACTACCCTTTAGTGCATTGTTATCACTCAGTTTTTCACAAATTTTCGCTCACTACTTTACCTCACATGCACTTACACAAAATGTGGCGAAATGCGATCTGTGCAGACGCGTCTAACAACATTCTCAGTATGTATACATTTATTTTTAAAGCGTTTCTCTTTCTTGATTTCTTCACAAAACTTTCACCTTTACTGTCCCTCTCCAACATCGAGCAATAGTCGGCCGTCATACTTTCATTCTTACTATCTTCAGTGGTACCTCTTCTGCATAACTTTGATGTTCTTCACAGTCTTTACAGTAATATCCACGATTTTCGGAGATGTAGTCAATATGTGAGTGCAGGAAGTGGATTCCTACGTGTAAGAATCTACCCCATAGGAATGTTTAAACATGGTTTTGACCATGTTCTCGAAAATTGGAGATTCCTTAATTCCCTAGGAAGTTTCTAGTAACAGTAGTGAACATAATTCATGCACGTTTTTCTCTAACGTTCATCCTGTTCTGAAACTCGTGGTTCTTCTAAAATTTTGAGGGCAAACATGAATTCACTTTCCATTTTTTTTAACTAATGAAGAGGAAATTCACGGAAAGGTAGTTAAGATCGGATCCACCTTGAGGAAGAGCACTTAGAAACTGCTACATAAAATCCAGGAGAATAGCAAGTTAGGATAGAGGGTGTGACACTGTGATAGGGTATCTGTTGGCTGGTTGGTTTATTTGGGGGACGGGACCAAACAGCGAGGTCATCAGTCCCACTGGATTAGAGAGGGATGGGGAAGGAAGTCGCCGTGCCCTTTTGAAAGGAACCATCCCGGCATTTGCCCGAAGCGATTTAGGGAAATCACGGAAAATGTAAATCAAGATGGGCGGATGAGGGTTTGAACCGTCGCCCGCCCGAGCGCGAGTTCAGTGTGTTAACCACTGCACCACCTCCTCCGGTATAGGGTCTTGTCGTGAGCTTCTATGGCAAACCAACGCCGGCAACTACAGTTAAGTTATACATGCCGACGTTGCAAGCTGACGATGAAGAAATACGGAAAGTATATGAAGATATTGAACGGGTAATCGGTATGTAAGGGAGACGAAAATCTAATGCACACAGAGGACTGGAACGCGGTTGTTGGGTAAGGATTAGAAGAAAGTTTTAAAGGATAATGTGGGCATGACAGTAAGAATGAGAGAGGAGGAAAACGAACTGAATTCTGTAATAAACTTCAGATGGTAATAGCGAATAATCTCTCCAAGAATCTTGCACAAAATGCGGAGGCTCGGAAAGATTCAAGCTGGATTACACCATGGTCAGTCAGAGATTCCGAAATCAGATATTGGACTGTAAGGCGTACCCAAGAGAGTTAAGGACTCATATCACAACTTAGTAACGATGCAGAGTTGACCAAAATTTTAGAGAATCCTCTGGAAGAATCAGGGTGGAAGGAAATGGGATACTGAAGTACAGAGAAATGATAAGACGCATGATAAGACGATAAGTTCGTTAATGATGTGAATGGTACGATAAAAAAAACTACAGTAGGCAGTTCAGTTGAACAGGAAGGAACATCCCTATAAAGGGCAACCATAAGTACAAGGATGGTAACTCCGAATAAAGCGTAGGTAACAGAAGAGGTACGGTACTGCAATTGATCGACTAAAGAAGGAAGTTCGAAAACTGAAGGAAAGGAATGAAAGAAATAGGAAGTGCAGGGCAGCGAAGGCGAAACGGCTGCAGGGAAAATGCGAAGAAATGAGAAAAGAAGTGACCACCAGAAGCACTGCTTCAGCATTCAGAAAAACCGGCAAGGTGTGAGTAGCAGTCGCGCAGTGAGGGTTCCGTACAAACTTAACTAAGCATGTAGAAAGTTCATCCATTCGGGGAATCAAGAATCTCGACCATTTTTGTCTGTTATTGATACTGCGAAGACTCGGACCCAGGGAATCCAAGATTTTCGAGAATGTTTTAATTTCAATAATAGAAATGTGACGTAAAGTCATACAGGAGGCTGGCGACCATTTTGAAGGAATGACTTTACTGCTCATATGACGCGTTTCTGAATTGATTCATCAGACATTCAGGAGCGATTACTGAACGTAGTTACAGCGTTTCAAACTGTATGTGAAACAAATATTCTCAGACTCGCTCTTGGATATCCGATGACGGATAGATTGCAAAACATATCATATGAGCAATAAAGGAATTCCTTGCCTGATGCTTGACTTTAACCATTGGGACCATTGCGACACAGTTAGCCTGAATGCTAAAGCAATGATACTTTGATTTCAAGTTTGACGTCGGATAAAAAATGATAAAAGAAATATTGTTGTGTAATATTATTATAAATTAATAATCCTCGGATTTTTTTTCCTTTACTGTACTGTGAAACCTTACTTGCCAAATTTCATCATTTTAGATCAACAGCACGTACCCTACAGGTTAAGTGAGTGTGCGAGTATCAAAATACGTGACATAAATAGCTGTACCTTTGGACTGCAGTGACTTAGAAGCTGACATTTATTATATCGTCAAGGGACCATAAGCCTTAGTATTTCAACCTGACACGTCTACACGTTTATAAGAAAAGGGGGTTCAACAGACGGACGAACAGACAGACGGATGAGAAACGGTAAAATGTTTGGTATTTGCAGTTTTCGGACTTTTTATTTGGCTGTACTGCGATCCCTTTCTTTTTGCCAAATTTCATGATTCTAGGACAACGGAAATTACCCTGTTGGTCTTTATGAATTTGCGAGTTGTAAAATATGTGACATAAATGACCATGTTTTTGACTGTGTTGATTTAGGAGCTTCAACTTTTTACATCCCCAAGAGACCGTAAGTTTTACTACGTGGCATGAATTGCGACTTGATACGTCTACCCGTACCTAAGAAAATGAAGTGTTAAGAGACAGAGTGTCAGATAAGAAATGGCAAACAAATTTTCTTTTCATGTGATTTAATTACAAATTTACAATCTTAGGATTTTTTCCTTTAGTTGCGCAGAGAATCCTTTCTTTTTGAATTATTCCACGATGCTAGACCAACAGGAAGTAACCTACAAGTTTGGATGAATAAGTTTGCGAGTCTGAAAATATGTTACATAAATTGCCATTACTTTTGACTGCATTGACTTAGAAGCCTGAATTTCTTACACCGCCAAGGAACAGTAGGCCTTAGTATGCACCATCAACTTGATAAAACTATCCTATGTTGTTTCCGGTTTCACCGACTGAGGTACAGAACCCTTAACATCAAAACAACCTTCAGTGAAATTAAAAGCAAACTGGGTAACATAAAGAGTGCATTAGTAGTTTGTTAAACGCAAAGAAGGGAGGGGATAGATGGAAAGAATACACTGAAGGCCTCTATGAGTGCGAGGAATTTCCAAAAAATAGATAGAAGAAGAAATTGACGACCATAACGAAGACATGGGAAATCAACTGATAGAACTGGGAAAAGCTCTGTAAGACCTGAGATGAAATAAGGAAGAAGGAATAGATAACATTCCATCGGAATGTCTAAATTCATTGGGGAAAATGGTAACCAAACGATAATTGTTGCTGGTGGGTAGAATCTATAATACCGACGACATACCATCACACTTTCGAAAAAATGTCATCTACACAGCCCCGAGGGGTAGCGGAGCGGTCTAAGGCGCCTTGCCACGGTTTGCACGGCGCCCTCTGTCGGAGGTTCGAGTCCTCCCTATGGCATGGGTGTTTTTGTTGTCGTTAGTTTAAGTTAGATTAAGTAGTATGTAAGCCTAGGGACCGATGGCCTGAGCAGTTTGATCCCATAGGAACTCACCACAAATTTCAATTTCACCTACACAATTCCGAAGATCTCAACTGCATGTAAGTGCATAAACTAACGCACAATCAACTTAACAGCTCACGCAAGCAGCCTGCTGACGAGAATAGCATACATGAGAATGGAAATGAAAATTATGTTTCAGTTACATGACGATCAGTTTTGCTTCATGAAAGGTAAAGGTACCAGAAATACAGTTCTGACAGTGATTCTGATAACGCAAGGTAGATCGAAGAAAAATGCAGACACGCTCATACGATCTGCCGACCTATAAAACTGTCTGACAATGTAGAATGTTGCAAGAAAAGCTGGAGTAAGGTTCGGGGAGAGACGGGTGGCATATAGTATGTATAAGAACCAAGAGGGAACAATAAGATTGGATGACAAAGAAAACTGTCCTCGGATTAAAAAAAGGTGTAGGACAGAAATGAAGTCTTTCGCCACTGCTGCCAAATCTAAACATTAATTAAGCACTGACAGAAAGAAAAGCGAGTGGGTATAAAATTCAGAGTGAAAGGATAGCAACGGTAAGATTTGCCTATGAGTTTGATGTTCTCAGTGAAAGTGAGAAATCACAGGCTCTGTTAAACAGAATGAACAGTCTAATGAGTACGAGAATATGGATTAAGACCGAATAGTAAAAAGACAAATGTAATAAGAAATAACAGAACCGAGAATGACGATAGACTAACAACAACAATTTGGTGGAAAAGAAGTAGACGAAGTTAAGGAATTCTGCTACTTAGGTAGCAAAACATACTACGACGGATGGGGCAAGGAGGACATAAAAAGCAGACAAGCACTGGCAAAAGGGCATTCTGCTCCAAGAGAAGTCTGCTTATATCAAACATAGGCAAGTATCTGAGAAAGGAATTTTTGAGAAAGTACATTTGGAACCCGGCATCATATGATAGTGAATCATGGACAGTGTGAAAACAGCAACAGAAGTGAATCAAAGAGTCTGAGACTTTGTTCTACTTAAGAAATCTGGAATCAAAGTGAATGATAAGGAATAATGAGGATCTCTGCAGAAGAGAGACGGAGAAGAAAGGGACGTACGGAAAACATAGACAAGGAGAAGGAACTGATTGATAGGAAACGTGTTTATGCATCAGGGAATAACCTCCATGGTACTAAAGCAACGGTTCTTAACCTGGGGGTAATAACCACCATGAGGGGTAAAACGTTATCTTCTGGTTGATAAAAACAAATAGGTTTAATTGTGTTTCGGCCACGAAAATAAATTATCTCTAAAATACCATTGCTATTATCCTATTTCGTAAGACGGTAACTCCGATAAATAGATGACCAATAGCTACCTTCTTTTTTTCAGATACTAGCGTTAACATGACACAATGTGTTGGAAGTTATAACAACATATCAGCAATTTCCTCATTTTTGTGCCTCGATAAAACTATTTTTTAGAGCCTGAGTATAAATGTGCAAAATGCGACGACGAAAAGACACAGGTATATTAAACGTACATCCAAAACGCGTGAAGTCTGGGATAATCAGTTTAAAACATAGTTAATCGTTGTAAAGCAATACCCGGCTTTTGTCTTACATTCTTCTATTGTTATCTCTCTCTTTGCCTGTCAAGACGCATGTATCAATGTAAGTTTCGATAAGTGAGAATAATCACTCATCACTTTTGTTCGAACATTGTGTAATATTGCCGCGCGGAGTGGCCGCACGGTTTAGGACGCTATGCCACGGATAGCGCGGCTCCTCCCGCCGGAGGTTCGAGTTCTCCCTCGGGCATGGGTGTGTGTGTTGTTCTTGGCATATAGTTAGTTTAAGTAGTGTGTAAGTCTAGGGGCCGATGACCTCAGCAATTTGGTCACTAAGGAATTCACACACATTTGAATATTTTTGTGTCATATTCTTTTATTTTGCACCACAAATAGTCTTGGTATGTTATTGACAGGTTTTACGGTAGAAGTGCTAGTGAGACTGAAGGTGTGAAGACGAATAATCGGCTTGGACGATGACTGTTTACCCACCTTTGCAGCCATCTCACTGAGATCGCTGCGAATTGTAGTAATTACCCAGGACCTGCGTCCTATTTAAATTTAAGATGTCCGGTTTGCTGTTGGAAACAGTATTGGTGCATTTAAGATATTCGAAGCTGACACGGTCGCTAAAGTAAGAAATCAAGCCAGTTATTGCCGAAACATACAATAGTTCGCGCTAACTGAAGCTTTTTGATCGTCCACAGTTTAACTCTCCAACAGAGTTAAACTGGCGACCGATCGTATGACTACCAAGATACATAATTATTATGCTATGTATGTAATTTTATTTCGAAACATATGTGTTTTATGATCGTCTGTTTCGTTTTTCGTGTATGCCAATGACACGTAAGTGCGATGTTATCTGATCTGTGAGTTTTGGATGAAAAAGATAATGCACTTCATTTAAAATCAAGAAAAAGGCATGAAAGAAGGAGAAATTATAACTGATAAATTTTTCTGAACAAATCATTGTTAATGGCTACAACATAAGGAAGGGTACATTCATTGCTCATACAACCATTGTACTAGACCCGGATTTCGTAGCAATAAATGTCCGATTTAAGGGTATACGGAATGAGTTTTTCGATGAAAAATTTGGGTAAATGCATTTTCGAAAAATTTAGACTCTCCCGTTTAATACCATGTATAAAATATTTGGATGACGTGAATAGAACTATTTTAAATAATTTTTTAAAATAATTTCGACACACGATGTTCCGCACCTTGTATATGAGACGCGAAATATACCTGATATAGACAGCCTTGCCAGAGATATAACTCAGCACAAGAGAGTTAGCTTTTCTGTTGGCTACACTGCTAGACAGTTGACAATAGATTCTACACCATTTGTATTGCTTCCTTTGTGAGTACATCCATGTCATTGTTGTGAAAGTCGTATGTGGAGAAGTCATCGAGTTTTCTTTCCTTCAACATGCCAAGACCTAGTCTGAAGTATTTGGAAAGCGTGTACATTGGCGCAAGAAAGTAAAGTGTACTAAAAATTCGTCTGATTCATCTTCATCAGCATCTGATATCCCAGTAGCGACTAACCTCAACAGTGGTAGTGATACATTGAGTGATGCTGCTGCCACTACACCGGAAAGTGCTTCAAGAAGAAAACTAGATGGAATTGAAGAAGAATACAAGAAACTAAATGCTGGGACTACAAAATATGAGGTAATTAACGTCTCTTTATTATCAGACGTTTTGGAGAACAATGTGTGCTGCAAACAATGTGGAAAATGTGGTGTTTCATTGTAAACAAACTTACATGTTGGACTTGCTTGTGAATTAGAGTTGATGTGCAGTTATTGCGAACACAGTGTTACTTTCTTCAATTCCTCACATGTTACTGCAGATACAGGTAAACTATACGATACAAACATTAGACTAGTTTATGGATTATGGTGTATAGGAAAGGGCAGGGCTGCAGGTGTCATGTTGTGTGGTGTGATGAACCTCCCTCCTCCACCTTCAAAATTTAACAAACACGTAATTGCAATAGGCTCTGCTGTAGAAGATGTGGCGCAGGAAAACATGAAAGATGCTGTTGAGGAAGCAGTTGTTGAAAATAATAATAGCAGAGACTTATCCATAGCTTTTGATGGAAGCTGGCAGAAGAAAGGCCACACATCTCTGAATGGTGTAGTAACAGCTACACGTGTGGACACTGGTAAGGTAGTTGATGTGGCAATACTTTCCAAACATTGCAGATGCAAGGAGAAAATGAAAACTAAACATGAAGAGGTGTGTATGGCAAATTACTATGGGTCAAGTAGTGGTATGGAAGTTGCTGGTGTAAGAAGTATTTATCAACTCTCAGTAAAATGGTACAAAGTTAGATACATAAATTATCTTGGAGATGGTGACTCAAAGACTTTCAAAGAAATTGAGGAACTGGGACCCTATGGTAACGATGTGAAAATTTCCAAACTGGAGTGTGTTGACCATGTTCAGAAGAGGATGGGATCAAGACTTCGACGGCTCAAGGCTAGCATGAAAGGCAAGAAATTGAGCGATGGAAAAACTTTAGATGGGAAAAATAGACTGACAGATGCTACAATAGATCATATTCAGAAGTGCTATGGTCTAGCAATAAGACAGAATACAGCAGATGCAGAATTAATGAGAAGAGCAAACTGGGCTCTGTTTTTTCATACAGCTTCAAACAATGAGAATCCCCAACATGAGCTATGTCCAAAAGGAGATGATAGTTGGTGCAAGTACAACAGAGCCAAGGTTACTAAGAAACAATACAATCACCCTCATCACCTGCCACCTGCCATAATGGATGAAATAAAACCAATATTCCGAGACCTCGCAGATATTAGACTACTAAAGAAATGTCTTCATGGCCGGACTCAAAATCCAAATGAGTGTGTGAACCATGTGATATGGAATACTTTACTTTACTTACTTTACTTTACACGTGGCTAAGGCCTTATCGACCATACACCTGCTCTATGAGCCTCTTCCAATTATTTCTATCCAGGGAAATTGTTGTCCAATCAGAGTTGATGCCCATCCTAGCTGCATCTTCCCGGATATTCTCCATCCACCTAATTCGAGGTCTTCCTCTTCTTCTCTTTCCTTCTAATTTCTTAGTGGATGCTATTTTGGGTAGTCTGTTCTCCGGCATCCTTGCTACATGACCAGCCCAGTTCAGTCTTCTCTTCTTTAACATTTCCACAATGGTACTATGTTTGTACAGCTCCCGTAGTTCTTCATTTTTCCTTATCCTCCACTCCATGACATTTTCATCGAAGATTGGTCCAAATATTTTTCTAAGTATTTTTCTTTCAAATATCAACAGTTTTTCTTCATCTTTTTTCCTGAATGTAATAGCTTCACATCCATATAATGCTACTGGTACAATAGTTGACTGATAAAAACGGATTTTGAATTCAGTACTAAGTGATCTCATCTTTAAAATTTTGATACAGCTGTAAAAAGTTCTATTAGCTGCTGCTAGACGGGCGTCTATTTCTATTTCTGCTCTATTGTCTCTGCTAAAAAGACTCCCTAAGTACTTGAAGTGGTCAACTGCCTTGAAAGTGAGACCATTTACGGTCAGCGGTGTATTCTTTTGGAGTTTTTTACTTATGACTAGATATTCTGTCTTTTCTTCATCCACATGAAGTCCAGCTTTCTCAGCTATTTTGTAATAATTTTGCATCATCCTGATTAATTCAGCTTTTGAAGTGCTTATTAAGGCTACATCATCTGCATAAGCAAGTCTAGTAATGTTCTGTCCCTGCAGTTGGATCCCTTGTGGATTAGTTTTGGTGAATTCTTTATCAATCTTCTCTAAGATAATATTAAATAGAATAGGTGAGATGGCATCCCCTTGTCTCAGTCCAGTGTACACCTTAAAATTTTCAGTTTCTCCTGCAGGTGTCTTAACTTTGCATATGGTTTCTTCCAAACACATTTTAACTAATTTGATTGATTTTAATGGTATTTCAAATTCTTTCATGGTGTTTAAGAGTGTCTGTCGGTGTATGCTATCATAGGCCTTCTTGAAGTCTATAAATAGAATATGGATATCTACATTAAATTCCCATGCCTTCTCATTTATTTGTCTCAATGTGAATAAGTGATCCAAAGTGGATCTGTTAGTGCGGAAACCACATTGGTAGTCCCCAATCAGTTCTTCGGTTATGGGAATCAGTCTGTGTAGTATACACATCGACAAAATTTTATACGTGACATCGAGTAGGGCAATTCCTCTGTAGTTATCACAGACAAGGGGATCATTCTTCTTAAAGATGGGGCATATAATTGCAGTTTTCCAATCGGCCGGTATGTTTTCTGTCTCCCAAATTGTTTCAATTAAGGAATGTAGTTCTATTTCCAATTGTGGTCCTTCATTTTATAAAAGCTCAGCATATACTTGGTCTTCCCCACAGGCCTTGTTGTTTAATTTCTTTATTGTTTGTCTTATTTCATTTAATGATGGTGTGGTGACTTGTATATCAACTGTGTCTGGTTCTTCAAATGTAAAGTAATATTGTGGATCATTGCAGTTGAGCAGCTGTGTAAAGTATGTCTTCCATGTTTCTTGTATGTCATTCTTGTTTGTAAGTATTTTCCCATTATGGTCCTTTATAAACTGTTCCCTTTTAGTGAATTTTCCCAAGGACTTTTTTATATTCTGGTACATCTGCCTTGCTCTGTGATGCTTGAAATCATCCTCCGCTTCACTTACCATGTTGTTGTAGTGTTTTCTCTTCCCTTGTCTTAGAGTTCGTTGTGTTTCCTTGCGGATTTTATAATATCTCTCCTTTAGTGTAATATTGTCCATGTCTTGTAACCATGCCTTCCTCGCATTTTGCCTCTCCAGTACTCTTTCTTGGCACTTTATATTAAACCAGATTTTGTTAGTTCGTTTTCTTTTACCTATAGTTTTGGAAGCTACATCTTGAATACTGTTTCTGACGTGTCTCCATCTACTTTCCACGTCTTGCTGGTCACTATGTGTCAGTCTAGATTCCGATGGGTTAATTTCCATTTCTTTCCTAAAGTTTTCTTTTATTTTTTCTTCTGCCAGATTTTCTACATTGTACCTTTTAATTTCAACCCTATTTGTACTTTGTTTCTTTTTTAGCTTTATTTTCATTTGAGCTATGATTAACATATGATCTGTCTCACAATCTGCTCCCCTAAAAGTTCTAACGTCTTTAATACTGTTTTGAAATCGTCTTTGGATGGCGACATGGTCAATCTGGTTCACTACTTTTCCATCTGGTGATATCCATGTCCCTAAATGAATGCGTTTGTGTTGGAATTTTGTGCTGCTTAATGTGAGACCATTTGCCATTGCAAAGTTTATGAGTCGCACACCATTCTCTGAACTTTCATCATGTAAGCTGTAATTCCCAATGGTTGGTTTGTAGATTTCTTCTTTTCCTACTTTGGCATTAAAGTCTCCTAACACTATTGTTACATTATGTCTACTTATTGAATTATATGTCTGTTCCAGTTGACTATAAAATTCTTCTTTCACGTCATCTTCCTTATCTTCTGTGGGTGCATGAACATTTATAAATGTAATATCAAACCACTGAGCCTGAATTGTAATGTGTGATATTCGGTTATTAATTGATTTGAATTCCTTTATTGTGTCAATTGCTGTTTTATGAATGTAAAAGCCCGTTCCAAATTCATGGTGCTGACCGCAGTCTCCATACATTATTGTCCCGTCTCCTATTTTCATTGATCCCGTTCCCTGCCATCTTATTTCTTGGAGCGCTACCAGTTGTACCTTGTATTTTCCTAGTTCGTTTATTAGTATTTGTGCGCTTCCTGGGCGGTATAGACTTCTGACATTCCACGAACCAAAAGAGAAATCCTTGTAACTTTGCCAATTTCTGTTCCAGTAAATTCTGTCCTGTTTCCGAGGCATACCTTGAGTGTCCTGACCAGCCATTGTTTTACATGAGTGGGTTGGTAGCCCTCTGCACAACCCCCAACCTGGAGGACCAGGAGTCTTGATTTTGGGGTACTCTACCCCTAGGGATTTGCCTTCACCATGGCTCAACGAGTCATCCCTACCCGTGCTAGTTTTGGTCCACCCCGGGTATTTTATTTCCCCGGTACCCCCCATATCTGGAGAGCATACCCCAATCCGCCACCCGGGGAGGCGCCCGATGGGGGACTAGCAACCCCACACGTGATGTGATATGGAATAGACTACCTAAAACTGTGTTTGTGGGTATAAACACACTTCACTTTGGCGTTTATGATGCTGTTTCATAATTCAATCAGGGCAATATAACAAAGTGCAAAGTTCTGCAGAGGTTGGGGCTCTGTGTAGGACTACGAACTGCCGCAGCTATGCTTTGTTTGGACAAGGAACGGCTCAGGTCTTCAGATAATGCCATAAAAGTATATTCAAAGATGGCTAGACAGCATAGCAGAGCCATCAAGAGGAAGGTGTTGGACGATTCTGATGATACAAGCTATGGAGCAGGCTTGTACTGAAGTAAAAACTTTGAAGTTAATTTCCCTTAACTTTAGTTTTTTTGTGTATAAGGTACATTTTCTCAGGGCCTATTTATAGTAGAAAGATGAAATTTTCTGTAGTTGTTCCTTAAGACCTTCTAATATATCTGAATTAACTGATACGTGGAATTATTTTGTATTAATGGATGTAAATTTTAAAATACTTGTTAAAATGTATAACTTCTTTAACATTTACAAAACATAAAATATCTGAAAAACTATACATTATTTTTTCAAAATTAATAATTCAGCATAAAAGCAAAACATATCTCTGCGTTCTGTGAAAAAATCAACAGTATCGTCCAAATAACAAATGAGAAAATGTTCCTAACTTTTAGCCCAATTTAACATTGTAAGCATAGTGCGTTCCGTATACTCTTAAGGCTAATAGACTGAAAGAGTTAATCATTTAAAATATTGCGTTATTGTGTAATTGTTCTGCGTATTGTAAAGAAGGCCACTACATTGCGTATAATCATAATTAGATACAAGCAGCTCGCAGCAGTGACTAACATTCGTTTCACGCAGATGAAATATATGATGTTGAGATATGTGCAAAAACCATCTGTAAACTGTTTACAACTGCATTACAAAGTGATAAATTCGTCAAACTGTATTGCACGGTAGTATAGTAATAAGTATCAGCAAATTAGAATTTGTCTTCTTCGCGTACAGAAGCTAAGTCTAATCAGATGTTATAAGGCGAATTCTCCACTGAAAATTTAAATCACGTGATAGTTGCGATGAGTAAAGACAGTCACCATCTATGTTTGGAACTGTTGCTAAGTATGTTGCTACAGATCCACGGTGGAAACTAATACTAGAAAATTAGAGACAATGGCTAATGAGATGACTACTACGAAACAAAATTTGAATGGGACGGAAAATAGTATGTCCAGAATGAGAAACAGTGTGTCCACTTTTAAAGAACGGAAGAGTAGAAGGATGCGAAACAGTGATGAGATCATACCAAAACAAAACCACATAACTGACGACCTTAATAGCGCAATTGAGGAGCAGGAAAATTTCATTAACGATTATAATGGCTTAACCAATCAGGACCAACACGTTTCTTAACCGAATGAAGAGAAATTTGAACAGTTCACCGAAACATGGACCGAACAATACACTTCTATACAAATGGTCAGTGGCGACTTAAATCAAACGCAAAAAAGTAACAAGAACTGCCCAAATGGCAAGAAAATGTCCAAACTCGCGTTAATGACGAGACAGGAAACACAGAGAAAGAATTAAACGCGCTAAAGAAACAGGTTCGGAATGACAAATCCCAGGCACCTCAGGTAGCTGGAACTCGTGGTGTTTATCATAGTTCAGTACCCGATAAAAATACTTACGTTGGCTAAATGCATTCTAGTAACCTGTCGCCACAGAACCGTGCAAGCAGGAATACGGGGGCAGAGCCATCTTTTTTTGTTACTCTGCTAGACAGAAGACTACTCAAACTGAAACTGCTTGGAACTTTCAACGCCGTAATGAGTAGTAATAACGACAATCACAAAACGTACATTAGATGCAGTGCGAAGTATTTCTCGCAGCTGCATCTAAAGTCCTGTCGACGCGCTACGTCACAAGACGGAATTCGGTAACGCGAGCGATGGCTCGGACGTTGCGATGCACTCGATGCACAGAGCGCGGCCCGTCTTGTATCACCAAACAAAAATTGACGGAAACCCAAACGATTACCGTCCTCACGATCGTTATACAATACATTGAACATAACATGTTACCCATGCTGTGCCACAAACAATGAACTACTAATATAGGTCACGGCAGTTTACATCTTCCAGAATGAAATTTTCCCTCTGCAGCAGAGTTTCGCTGATATGAAACTTCGTGGCAGATTAAATTAATGTGCCGGACAGAGATTCGAATTCGGGCAAGTGCAGTGAGGAGGGGTCGTGAATGGCGCTTGGGTGGCTTAGGTGGAGCACTTGCCCGCGAAAGGCAAAGGACCCGAGTTCGAGTCTCGGTTCGGGACACAGTTTTAATCACCGCGGTAGTTTTATATCAGCGCATACTCCGCTGCAGAGTCAAAACTACGTTCTGAAAACGTCACCCAGGCTGTGGCAAGCCAGGTCTCCGCAATATCCTTTCCTCCGGGAGTACTAGTTCTGCATGTTTCGCAGGAGAGCTTCTGTGAAGTTTAGAAGGCAGGAGACGAGGTACTGACGGAAGTAAAGCTGTGAGGAGAAGTCGACAGTCGAGCGTGGGTAGCTCAGGTGGTAGATCACTTGCCCGCAAAAGTCCCAAGTTTGAGTCTCAGTCTGGTACACAGTTTTAATCTGCCAACAGGTTTCAGTTTAAATCTTAATTACTTAATTCCAGTCATATCCCACTACCAAAATATTGAAGGAAATTATTCGCACAGAGACCTTACGAAGTATTTCATCCGATAAACAAGCAAAAAGTGGACAACGGGCTCCGAAATTACAATTTTTTTTACATGAGGTCGTATTTTCACTTGTTCAGTCACGCACAACTCATCGCTTTCAAATTGTGGCTGAACTAAGTCAAAATAAAAGTGAACCGGTATTATTCCTCTCTTATGACATGAATAACGTCTGAGGTTTTCTCTGAGATGCTTTACCTATGTGCTACTAGATGAATGTTAATACTATTTTGTAAGTGACTGAAATACACTCATCCTGCCAACGGCCTTGTCAACGATGGCGGAGGAGCGGACAGATGCATTCCTGGCTAAGGGAAGTTTACTAGTATGAAATATAGGTCTTATTTTAAGGAAGAAATTTCTGAGAATGTAAATCTGGAGCAGAGTATTGCACGACAGTGAGACATGGACTGTGGAAAAACCGGAACAGAAGAGAATAGAAGCATTTGAGATGTGGTGCAACAAAAGAATGTTGAAAATTAGGCGGAATGATAAGGTAACGAATGAAGAGGTTCTCCGCAGGATCAACGAGGAAAGGAATATATCGAAAACACTGATGAGAAGAAGGGATAGGACGATGGGACATGTGTTAAGACATCACGGAATAACCTCCGTGGTACTAGAGGGAGCTGCAAAAAATAAAGACCGTAGGTTGCAAGTGCTACTCTGAAATGAAAAGCTTTACACAGGAGAGGAATTCGTGGCACATCAAATGAAACCAGTCAGAAGGATGATGAGTTAAAAAAAAAGGGTTGCTATGAAATAAGTATGTAATAAAATAGATACTGTCTCATGTAGAATAGGTAAGGTTACCTATCTACATTACCGAAATTCAGTAATTTGAATCAATAGGTAAACTAAGTTTAACTGTGTCAACTGATAAAATAAAATGAATACTCTAGTCTCACGTCCTGATCATAACACTTCGGGTATTGTTCATTTATAGGCTTTTTCGAATATACTCTATTTCTGCACTATAGATCCAAGCCATCTTCTCACCACATAATGATAAAAATGTAGAACCAAGTCACTGGTAGTAATTTAATTAATGGAATGCGATCTTGTAATGACATGTACCAGTGTGACTTCTTGTAATGACATGTACCAGCGTGCCTTCAAACACTTTGTTACAGGAAATGTTCAAAATGTCCTCCGTTAGCGAGGATACATGCTTCCACCCTCCGTCGCATGGAATCCCTGGTCCGCTGATGCAGCCCTGGAGAATATATTGTATCACAGCCGTCCACAATACGAGCACGAAGAGTCTCTACATTTGGTACCGGGGTTGCGTAGACAAGAGCTTTCAAATGCTCCCATAAATGAAACTCAAGAGGGTTGAGGTCAGGAGAGCGTGGAGGCCATGGAATTGGTCCGCCTCTACCAATCCATCGATCACCGAGTCTGTTGTTGAGAAGCGTACGAACACTTCGACTGAAATGTGCAGGAGCTCCGTCCTGCATGAACCACATGTTGTGTCTTACTTGTAAAGGCACATGTTCTAGCAGCACAGGTATAGTATTCCGTATGAAATCATGATAAGGTGCTCCATTGAGCGTAGGTGGAAGAACATGGGGCCCAATCAAGACATCACCAACATGGCCTGCCCAAACGTTCACAGAAAATCTGTGTTGATGACGTGATTGCACAATTGCGTGCTGATTATCGTCAGCCCATACATGTTGATTGTGAAAATTTACAATTTGATCACGTTGGAATGAAGCCTCATCCGTAAAGAGAACATTTGCACTGAAATGAGGATTGCCACATTGTTGGATGAACCATTCGCAGAAGTGTATCCGTGGAGGCCAATCAGCTGCTGATAGTGTCTGCACACGCTGTACATGGTACGGAAACAACTGGTTCTCCCATAGCACTCTCCATACAGTGACGTGGTCAACGTTACCTTGTACAGCAGCAACTTCTCTGACACTAACATTAGGGTTATCGTCAACTGCACGGAGAATTGCCTCGTCCATTGCAGGTGTCCTCGTCGCTCTAGGTCTTCCCCAGTCGCGAGTCACAGGCTGGAATGTTCCGTGCTCCCTAAGACGCCGATCAATTGCTTGGAACGTCTTCCTGTCGGGACACCTTCGTTCTGGAGATCTGTCTCGATACAAACGTACCGCGCCACGGCTATTGCCCCATGCTAATCCATACATCCAATGGGCATCTGCCAACTCCGCATTTGTAAACATTGCACTGACTGCAAAACCACGTTCGCGATGAACACTAACTTGTTGATGCTACGTACTGATGTTCTTGATGCTAGTACTGTAGAGCAATGAGTCGCATGTCAACACAAGCACCCAAGTCAACATTACCTTCCTTCAATTGGGCCAACTGGCGGTGAATCGAGGAATTACAGTACATACTGACGAAACTAAAATGAGCTCTAAGATGGAAATTAAGCGTTTCCGGACACATGTCCACATAACATCTTTTCTTTATACTTGGAAGGAGAGACAGCATTGGTCGTATTTTTTTGGTTTATTAACCGCAAAATCGATTTTCGTTCACTTAGTGACCATCTTCAGTGCTGTAATATACAATTTAAATTGGTAGGCACTGGTGTCAACAAGCTTAGAGCTCTAAGCTTGTTGACACCAGTGCCTACCAATTTAAATTGTATATTGCAGCACTGAAGATGGTCACTAAGTGACCGAAAATCGATTTTGCGGTTAATAAGACAAAAAAATACGACCAATGCTGTCTCTCCTTCCAAGTATACCCATTATCTGGTCGTGGTGCACAGGACACTCCATGGAGTTGCCTATCAATCTTTTCTTTATTTATTTGTGAGGAATGTTTCCTGAAAGTTTGGCCGTACCTTTTTGTATCATCCTATTCGATTATTCCTATTTAAGAGAGCCACTGAACTTGAGTAGTCATGATTTCTTCTTCTTTTTTCGTTCCTTCCAAGTGTAAGTATATCCTATATATAATATGGAAGTATCTGCCTTGTGTTAACAAATATAAGCTGTAAAAGTATTTTCTATTTTCAGTGAATACTGACAGGAATCCATTTGTGCTGGTAATGTAATCATGAGTACGAGGAGATTTCAGTCACTACAATTCTAGAAGTGAACTGTGCTTTATCTAGAGGATATACTTTTAGTATCAAACATCATGAATTAAAATCGATCATTTGCAAATCATAACATGATGCTGATGTTATATGAATAGACTGACTGAATTATCTTACCTTCAGTCATGTATGTAGAATAGGTAAAAAGGGATATGTCAGTTGGTGTTTATAAGTGAGAAAATAATGTGATGCTTGGTGTATCAGAAATATGTCTCTGACTGAGATGTTAAGATGAGTGGAGAGTTTTGATCACTGGACCATCTCACACTTCCATGAGCTATGAAAATACTAACATATACAACTGTAGTTAGTAAGTAATTAATGACCCACTAGAATAGTTATTAGACTTTCACCTAATGTGTAAGTGGAAGTATTAAAGTTATAGTTTTACAATGCTGAGAGGAAATAATTAGATGTAATGAATTTATTGTGGGGTTTACTACTTATCTGGATAGTCAAATGACTGAATGAGAGGTACATCGAAATTCCATTGCTTCCTTTCATGAGGCTGATTTTTGCACATTTTTTTGGTTGTAATGATTTCGTTCGTGTACTGGCAATTTTCACTTTTCAATTGATGAATAATTGATGTATCTTCTGAGAGGAATTGGAGCAATATTAATACTCCGATCCCTCCGATAAACTCCCTACAAAGTAAAAGAAAGTTCCAAATGTGTAAAATATAACATAAGATAAAAGCATCAGATGAATTCTCGGCTATATAGTACTCAACTACTCGCGAGTGAGGTCTAAATTCATATAAGATGTTTTAAAAGACAGGCAAGGAAGAAAAAAAGTTTGTTTGGTTCGGTCTCGGCCACGAATTGTGTTATGTGGTTCTAAGACCGCTTCTGATGCATAAAAAGTTAAAAGGGGACAGGTGGTGGTACGAAGTAGCTGTGTCGCACTTTGAATATGCTACTTGAATATACAGGTACATTTCACGTACCAGTGGTTGGACGTTGCCGAAGCGAGCAGTCACTCTAGAAGTCTTTACTTCAGGCAGTGGATAATGCCAAATACTGAAAACTGCTCGCGATGCACACGTCTTGAATTTTCACTATATCAACGACGGCTGTTCGCACCAGTCAGTGTGGCGCAATTCAAACAATCGGCTGCCCGGTGTGATGACGTAAGACACAATTATTATTGGTGATCTGATTCATATGCCGTATATTCCTAACGTTCAGTGGATAATTCCTTACAAATAAATGCTGGTGCAAGGATCAACGATCATTACCGGATAAGGGGAAAACAAATTAACTGTACCCTAAAATTAACTTTTCTAATCGCACACGCAACTGCTCTAATACGAGTCTGTCTGTTTTTTTCAAGTAATCCATCTAATGTGGACGTCGTCATAACCTCCTAGAATCCTGTCCTGAACGGTCCCGCGGTATCGTATCCATTACTTCCGAAAAGCTCTTCATGGATTTTCCTGTCTTTCGATGATGAGTCCTCAAACAGCACCATAGCGCCTGCAGTCCTACAAACCCGCTCCGTCATCTGCTGTCATAATATTTCTGTAACTAAAAATTAAAATATTATCTATTCTATTATGCACCTTATGTGGTAGGAGAAAACGTAGAGAAGGTTTCAAATTAGCATAAAAAATTAATTTAAAACTACAAATTTAGTTTCGGTCGTCTGGTATCATGTCGATTGGTTTTATTACTCCCCAAATCTTTGCTGAGGAAGAGAAAATTTAATTTTTTCTCATTTACTGTTACAGGTGGCAAAAGTACGGACAAATTTGAGTAGAATTATGAACGAAGATCATTTGATTGTTGGGAAAACTTTAACCGCTCTGTGATCATTTTGTGGGTGAACTCAGGTCACGATTGACATTTTAGATAAATATCTTCAAATTAATTCCCTTTTTAACTATGTATAACTCGCGGTCATCGGTCATTTACATCGATGTAAAATAGATGACACGTAACTGACGCTGGAAAGTTAATACCCAACACTGGATGAAGGCTGATACTGTCTGTGACTTAATGGTCCCTGCACATGATGCGTTGTTGACGGGACGTCAGGTATGTATGAAACCACTGCACGGGAGAAATTTAGGACGCTACAATTTGTAGGTGAAATATCGAGTTCAGCGTTGTTAAAGGGTTTCCTAAAGATCTAAAATGTCCATGATAGTCGCCTCCTATCTGCCTACGGCTAGCTCCAGTTCGTCTATTACTTCTGTTAAAACGAATGTTGTGCTACGATGTTTCTTGAATAGTAACTTGCAAGAATACGAATTGGATATAACCGGTGATTTGACAGCGTGTGCCTTACATAGTGACTTCACAAGTCGCTCTCTCCAGAGCTCAGGAACATGTCTGCTCTCACGAAGTAGCTCAAGTATCTGATATACTGGGCTATACTGGATCAATAATAACACTGAATATGATGTCATCGCATACAGTACATTCTGATGTGCAACACATTCTGGATTTGCTTGACGGTATTGCGAATAACATGCAGAACTTTCGTGGTCACCGTCGTTTACTCCCGCCAATTAATCAAGTGTTTGTATTTTCGAAATAGGCTAAAATATTTTACTCCTATGAAAACTGTTTCACCTGTGCTAAAAACAGTGCACTGTGAAATATTTCAGCAGGCTTAAGGGGCAGAAGGATGCAAGGAGAGATTATCACTTATGGATCAAATGTTCAAATGTGTGTGAAATCTTATGGGACTTAAGTGCTAAGGTCATCAGTCCCTAAGCTTACACACTACTTAACCTAAATTATCCTAAGGACAAACACACAGACCCATGCCCGAGGGAGGACTCGAACCTCCGCCGGGACCAGCCGCACAGTCCATGACTGCAGAGCCTGAGACCGCTCGGCTAATACCGCGCGGCACTTGTGGATCATCGAACTGGCCTAAATACAGCACAGACTTTCATAATCGAAAAAAAATTATATTTCTTTCTGCTTTTAACCTGAAATTAAACTTTTTGAGAAAATCATCGCAAATGTTATTGTACCATCGATGTTCTAATTATTATAACCACTGGTTATTAATAAGTACAATGGCGAATAGCGAATGCAACAGTTATTTAAAAATCACCTACAGATTGTAATATTAAACATACCGTTTTCACAATATTAATAAGCATAACAATAATTTAAGGATAAGGATTTTATTAATTTTTGATTAAAAACTCGTGAATATATTTATTTCATTCACAATATTTATTCCATTTATTCTTATAATACATCCAATTTAAAATATCATAATCAATCTAAACAGTATTAGTCAATAATACCAAATTAATTTTAGCTCGCGCAGTCTGCTCATAGCATGTTTACAGGTGGATGCTGTGAAAGGAGCAGAAACTCAGACTTTGCTACATCAACTACAGCTTTAGTGTCACTCAACTGACATTAGTGTTTCTTCCAGATAAAGCTAATACGTCAGGTAACTCTACCGAAGTGGTGACTATTCTGTAAAAAGCTAAATTTAAGCAAGATAAATGTGTTAGGCGGGGTCACTATGAGTCTAGAAACCTGGAAAATGACGCCTCCATAAATCGCTCACGGGACGCTCTCGGCAGTGGGTTATAGTTAATACGACTTTTTGGAAACTTCCACGTAGATTTTCTTAAAAACCCCGGACTGCCGAGCAAAAAGCCGTAATACTTGCCGATTTATTTAAACAATAAAAGTCTGCACCTAATTTCAGACAATACAGTGATCACAGTTTTCAGGTTCTAATTCTTAGCAATGTGTTCCATTGTAAATATTATAACCATCAAAGATAAATAAATTGAGATGACCACCCACAGCTTCTACGTACAGTATGAAAAAATATTGCACTAATATCATCACCCTAGCCTAGCAAATCTGTGTCATATAAGCAGATACCTCGAATGATACGTAACCACCTACATACCAGCTGTTATTACTTACATTCGACTCCACCTTATTCTTCAGCAGTGAACAATTCAGAGTCTTGCTTTTGAGACTATCAGACACTGCATCTGATGGCCTCACTAAAACGTAGCGAACTTTTGACCGCAACATTCCATCGAAATACCACAGACCCTCTCACCGCCGCAGCACGTGACAAACACAGTATTGTTTGCTGCGTAAGAGAAGTCGTAAACACCTTCCAGAAGCTTTCACACCTATGTGTCTACATTCTTGGCCAACGTAGTATTCTTTGTTTTGTTTACAGCCGTACTATAGAAATAGCTGTTCAACTACGTTCAGGCTCGAAAAGGTGAACCACTTGTCACACCTGTTGTGCTTGAGTGAAGAGACAGCGTTGGTCAGGGCTGACCAGAAATTCCTTCGCCCATGTAACGACTAGTATTAAGTTGGACCCTGAGTGGCTCGCATTCACATTAAGTGCAGTAACCGACGTATAGTATTGTCCCGGATGTATCAGACAGTGCGAATAATAACGTGTATCAGTGTTTGCGCCAGACGCGCGATGTATACGCAAGCGCTAAATACCTGGACGAAACAGCCTCGTAAGTGTGAGGCAGCGTAAGCTTCAGACAAAGTGCTCATAAACTTTTCATAATAATTGTCATGGCTACAAAACAATAACCTGGGAGTCTCCCTGCAACTTTTGTTCTTCTTAAGTGACGATGGAGTCCTTGAAAAGCGGAGAACCTCTAATCCAGTGGGAACTCGTAGCACGTTTGAAAGGCGAGCTGGGTCAATGGTGATATAAATGCGTGCCATTCAGTCACCCTACTTTTGCATATGCAGATTCTTTACACATTTGCATTTTAACTCAATAAACGGTATGTCAGATAAAAAAATGTAAACGTCGGATTAAACATAGGTTGGAATGTATGAGGCGGGGCGTGAAGTTCCATCTACAGGAATTTTACAAACTAACAGTATGCATGATAAATTAAATGCAGTTACATGGGATGAAGGAAACTGCGATTTGAACACTTGCCAAACAACTCACAAATAGTGTCACTCATACCGAAATTAATTCCGCTCGATTATTTTGCCACACAAGTCGTACCAATTTAACGAGAATTGCTTTCCTTATTGTAAGAGTGTGTGACGAGCTACGAACGCGAAACAGAACTATATGGGGTGGTCCATTGATAGTGACCGGGCAAAATATCGCACGAAATAAGCATCAAACGAAAAAACTACAAAGAACGAAACTCGTCTAGCTTGAAGGGGGAAACCAGATGGTGCTATGGTTGGCCCGCTAGATGGCGCTGCCATAGGTAAAAGGGATATCAAATGCGTTTTTTTAAATATCAGCCCCCATTTCTTATTGCACACTCGTGTAGTACGTAAAGAAATATGAATGTTTTAGTTGGATCACTTTCTTCGCTGCGTGATAGATGGCGCTATAATAGTCACAAACGTATAAGTACGTGGTATCAGGTAACATTCGGCCAGTGCGGACGGTATTTGCTTCGTGCTACATTACACGTGTTAAAATGGACCATTTACCAATTGCGGAAAAGGTCGATTCCTGTTGATGTATGGCTACTGTGATCAAAATGCCCAACGGGCGTGTGCTATGTAGGCTACTCGGTATCCTGGACGACATCATCCGAGTGTCCGGACCGTTCGTCGGATAGTTACGTTATTTAAGTAAACAGGAAGCGTTCAGCCACATGTGAAACGTCAACCACTACCTGCAACATATGATGATGCCCAAGTAGATGGTTTAGCTGCTGTCGCGGCTAATCTGCACACCAGTAGCAGACAAACAGCGCGAGAATGGGGTATCTCAAAAACGGCGGTGTTGAGAATGCTACATCAACATCGACTGCACCCATACCATATTTGTATGCACCAGGAATTGCATGGCGACGACTCTGAACGTCATGTACAGCTGTGCCGCTGGGCACAAGAGAAATTACGGGACGATGACAGATTTTTTGCACGCGTTCTATTTAGCCACCAAGTGTCATTCACCAACAGCGGCAACGTAAACCGGCATAATATGCACGATTGGGCAACGGAAAATCCACGATGGCTGCGACAAGTGGAACATTAGCGACCTTAGCGGGTTAATGTATGGTGCGGCATTATGGGAGGAAGGTAATTGGCCCCCATTTTATTGATGCCAATCTAAATGTTGCAATATATGCTGACGTCCTACGTAATGTTCTACCGATGTTACTAGAAGATGTTTCACTGCATGACAGAATGGCGATGAACTTCCAACATGAAGGCTGTCCGGCACATAGCTCGCGTGCTGTTGAAGCGGTATTGAATAGCAAATTTTATGACAGGTGGATTGGTTGTCGAAGCACCATACCATGGCCCGCACGTTCACCGGATCTGACGCACCCGGATTTCTTTCTGTGTGGAAAGTGGACGGATATTTGCTATCGTGATCCACCGACAACGCCTGACATGTGTCAGCGCATTGTCAATGTATGTGCGAACATTACGGAAGGCGAACTATTCGCTATTGAGATGAATGTCGTTATACGTATTGCCAAATGCATTGAGGTTGACGGACATCATTTTGAGCATTTATTGCATTAATGTGGTATTTACTGGTAATCACGCTGTAATAGCATGCGTTCTCAGAAATGATACGTTCACAAAGGTACATATATCACATTGGTACAACCGAAATAAAATGTTCAAAGGCACCTACGTTCTGTCTTTTAATTGAAAAAAAACTGCCTGTTACCAACTGTTCGTCTAAAATTGTGAGCCATGTGTTTGTGACTATTACAGTGCCATCTATCAAAAGCGAAAAAAGTGTTCCAATTAAAACATTCATATTTCTGTACGTACTACATGAATATGTAATAAAAAATACGGGTTACTATTTAAAAAAAACGCAGTTGATATTTGTTGGACCTATGGCAGAGCCATGTAACGGGCCAATCATAGCGCCATCTGGTTTCCCCCTTCAAGGTAGACAAGTTTCGTTCTTTGCAGTTTTTTCGTTTGACGCTTATTTCGTGAGATACTTGGACCGGTCACGATTAATGGACCACCCTATATATATATATATATATATATATATATATATATATATATATATATATATATATATATATATATATATATATCAATCGCTTAATTGAAAGTGAAAGAACATCCGCTGAAATATATTGGACATACAGGTGGTGGACAAAAACATGGAAACTCCAAAAAGACAAAGCATTACAATGTCTTACACACTCCAAGGTAAGAAAAAAGAAAGAGAGAAAACGTACGTGACGAAGGGATTATCCGTATGGGACGGAAGTCCATGGATGTGATGTACATGTGCATACAAGTAAATTATTACAATTAAAACTAAATAGGTGACTCATTTAGGAGAAACAGCTTCACAAATTGAGCAAGTCAGTAACGCGTATACATCACAGGAAAGCCGTTGGCATTGAAAACAAATTCCAGCAGTCTCGGAATAGTTAAAGAAGGCTCCTGCATTGTTTCCTAAGAAAATCTTATACCAGTATTCCCGAAAACTACTGACAACTGATGGCTCTAACGGATAGCTTCTGTCCAAATTAGACAACAAAGGCTCCAAAATATTCAAATCTGGTGACTGTAGTAGCGAGGAGAGTTGTGTCAATCCATCCTCTTGCTCACATACCAGATCTGGACGATGCGAGGTATGTGGACAGGAGACTTGTCATCTCGGAATACAGCATCATCATTGGGGAACAAACATCATACCGTGGAATTGACCTGATCAACCAAAATAGTCACATAATGTTTGACAGTAATGTGGTCATACAGAATAACTATGATACCCGTGGAACATCGCGGTCTCTCTCCGGAAATCATTTCCGGACACACTACACGTTTCACTTTTGATATGTTAACTATGCCTATGTTGGAAACAGTCAGAAACAAGACTCATTCCCCCAAATGACTTTCTTCCATTGCTCGCAGTCGAGGTTTTATGGCTTCGGCACCACTGTTTCCTGTTATGGTTATTTGCATCACTTATCTGTGGTTCTGGAATTCCAAACGACCTGAAGTTCCCATCTTTTGAAGCTGCCAGGGTTCACGAGTGCGACATTCATTTCTGCAGTGGCTTTTGCAGCTCTTACTTTCAGACGTAATTCTGTTTAAAGCTTCTGTCACAATCACTCGAGACATATTTTCGTCAGCGTTGCGACTTGGCGGATAACGTTTTTCCGCTTTCCTTGTGTGTGGTATATACCTTCAATATGGTGTTTCTTCAAACATTAAACACTTCGAAACTTCCTGCCAGATTAAAACTGTTTATATGCCAACTAGCTCCGCATATGACGAAAAGATTGATGAAATGTATGATAAGATAAAAGAAATTATTCAGGTAGTGAAGGGAAACGAAAATTGAATAGTTATGGGTGACTGGAATTCGACAGTAGGAAAAGGAAGAGAAGGAAACGTAGTAGGTGAACATGGATTGGGGCTAGGAAATGAAAGAGGAAGCTGCCTGGTAGAATTTTGCACAGAGCGTAACTTAATCATAGCTAACACTTCAATAATCATGAAATAAGGTCGTATACATGGAAGAGGCCTGGACATATTGGAAGGTTTCTGATAGATTATATAAGAGTAAGACAGAGGTTTAGAAACCAGGTTTTAAACTGTAAGACATTACCAGGGGCAGATGTGGACTCTGATCAAAATCTATTGGTTATGAACTGTAGATTAAAACTGAAGAAACTGCAAAAAGTTGGAAATTTAAAGAGATGGGACCTGTTTAAACTGATAGAACCATAGGTGGTATAGAGTTTCAGGGAGACCATTGAGGAACGATTGACAAGAATGGGGGCAAGAGATGCAGTAGAAGAAGAATGGGTAGTTTTGAGAGATGAAATAGTGAAGGCAGCAGAGGAACAAGTAGGCAAAAAGACAAGGGCTATTAGAAATCCTCTGGTAACAGAAGATACATTGAATGTAATTGATGAAAGGAGAAAATATAAAAATGCAGTAAATGAAGCAGGCAAAAAGGAATACAAACGTCTACAAAATGAGATCGACAGAAAGTGCAAAATGACTAGGCAGAAATGGCTAGAGGACAATGTAACGATGTAGAGGCATATATCACTAGGAGTATCATAGATACTGCGTACAGGAAAATTAAAGAGACCTTTGGAGAAAAGAAAACCACTTGTATGAATATCAAGAGCTCAGATGGAAACCCAGTTCAAAGCAAGGAAGGGAAAGCAGAAAGGTGCAAAAAGTATATAGTGGGTCTATACAAGGGCGATGTACTTCAGGACAATATTATGGAAATGGAAGAGGACGTAGATGAAGATGAAATGGGAGATATGATACTGCGTGAAGAGTTTGACAGAGCACTGAAAGGCCTAAGTCGAAACAAGGCCCCTCGAGTAGACAACATTCCATTAGAACTACTGATGGCCTTGGGAGAGCCAGCCCTGACAAAACTCAAGATGTAAGAGACATTCGAAATACCTCCAGACTTCAAGAAGAATATAATAATTCCAATTCCAAAGAAAGCAGGTGTTGACAGATGTGAAAATTACCGAACTATCAGTTTAGTAAGTCACGGCTGCAAAATACTAACACGAATTCTTTACAGACGAATGGAAAAACTGGTAGAAACCGACCTCGGGGAATGTCAGTTAGGAGCATCCCTCTTAGACTGGTTGTCACTTACTCTCTTGTAGATCAATACAAATTCCAAAATGATTTAGACAAGATATCTGTCTGGTGGGACAGTGGCAATTGACTCTAAATAATAAAAAGAGTGAAGTTATTCGCACGAGTACTAAAAGGAGTCCGCTAAATTTCGGTTACATGATCAATCACACAAATCTAAGGGCTGTAAATTCAACTAAATACTTACAGATTAGATCTACGAATAACTTAAATTGGAACGATCCCATAGGTAGTGTTGTGGGGAAGGCGAACCAAAGTCTCTGGTTTATTGGTAGAACACCTAGAAGACGCAGAAGGTCTACTAAAGAGACGATTGTCCTCTCTCTTCTGGAGTACTGCTGTGCGGTATGGGATGTGTATCAAGTAGGATTGAAAGGGGCCACCGAAAAAGCCCAAACAAAGGTAGTTCGTTTTGTATTAAAGCGACATGGAGTCGTGAGTGCCACGGATTTGAAACGCGAATTGGGATGGTAATCAGTGAAACAAAGGCGTTTTCATTGCGGCAGAATCTCCTCATGAAATTCTTGTTGTCTCGGCTACTGTGGGAGTCAGCACTGACACAAACAAGGAAGGAGATAAGCTGCAATAGCTGGTGGCTGGAATCCATAATGAACTGTACAGAACACTTGAAAATTAAGTGAACTCTTTATTCATAAAAAGAAAAGAAACTTATCTTTACTTCAGTGTCTGTTACTACTCTTAGAAAGCAGGCTAAGTATCGACTTCCTATTTCTCAGTACTGATGCTCTCGAAGTCTGCGATCGAACTGGGCGCAAGCTGCGATGGGTGGCTGGTTAAACCAGCGTTGACAGGGGGCGCTGAACTCTGTCTTACTGGAGGCGTGGCGCTGCCCGCTCTTTCCATTGGCACTTGGTTGAGCTGGGTCAGCTGGTCGCTGAGCAGTCGATGCTTTTGGACAGCACAGTTTCAACCATCAGACTTCTCCACATAATGTGAAACTGTTTCTTGGCGTCCATCTACACAGGGAGAAACGCTCATCATAATAAAAGAAGAAGAATCAGAGCCCTAACGGAAAGATGTAATTGTTCGTTTTTCATGCTCGCTCCTCTTGAGTGCACTGATAGAGGAATAGCTTGAAGGTGGTTTCATGAACACTCTGCCACGCACTTACTTGTGAACTGCAGAGTAATCATGTAGATGTAGATATTGATGTAGACTAGGTGCTGCTCCCTTCTGAGAAATTATTACAGTCGGGCGACGCTGGTACCTCTCGAGACCTCTACTCAAAGACACGTCCGTTGTGGTGTATCAAGAAATTGGACTTGTCTGAAGACGTGGACCTCGACGGCACGCATGTTTCTATTGCCGCGTCGAGAGAGAAACAATAATTATCAAAGCGCTGACAGTTGTCGATGCTTCATACGTCGTTGCGCTGTCCGTGTAGGTACCTATGCAACACCGAAAACGAGCCCACTTTCTAACTCGAGATGCGTGTCATGCAATTACGATCCTGCACGAGCGAGCGAAAATATGTCCGTCATCGCAGGCGCCAGTCGAACGGTGCCACTGAGATCCCGCATGGCGTTAGGTAAGCTCCTGTTTAAACATTAGCTCCTCATACCGGTCGTGGGATCGAGACGAACGGGAGCAGCGATGTCTCCGCAATATCGTTTCTTTCAGGAGTGCTAGTTCTGCAAGGTTCGCAGGAGAGCTTCTGTAAAGTTTGGAAGGTAGGAGACGAGGTACCGGCAGAAGTAAAGATGTGACGACGGGGCGTGAGTCGTGCTTGGGTAGTTCAGCTGGTAGAGCACTTGAAGGCAAAGGTCCCGAGTTCGAGTCTCGGTCCGGCACACAGTTTTGATCTGCCAGGAAGTTTCATATCAGCGCACACTCCGCTACAGAGTGAAAATCTCATTCATGTTTCAGAACAATTTCACAATGTGTACGATGTATAAGAAAACACAGATGTTACTCCAGCCATTCTTGATATGGAGAAGAAGGTGAATCCATCTGATTTTCGTGTAAGAAATTCACTGTGCCCTCTATTAACACACGCTGCCCCATTTCATAGCTCGCATCCTTCTGTATATCCATCCCATGGTCCCTACTAAATTTTTCCAAGTTGCGAAGGCACCTCGTCACACGTTAGCACTAGACAGATATTGGAGATTTAGGCGTCGCAACACTTAAAACTGCATATTGCTTTAGTGGGACGTATATATCGCATCAACCACGATAGGATTAACTAAGTGCGAATAACTCCCAAGTAATTTTAGTATCCCATCTGAAACTAATACAGTATCATTACCACAGACAATCACTGATTATACCCAACCTCTGCTCTTGTGATCGAATCCAACACCACAAAAATAGAGAGAGAACTGTTTTTCCAATTATCAGTCTAGTGACTGGTTTGATGCCGACCGCCACAAATTCCTCGCATTTTCTACCCTCTTTATCCCAGAGCAGCACTTGCACCTTACTTCCTTTTTCATTTCTTGGATGTTTTCAAATCTCTGTCTTCCCCTAAGCCTGTTACCCTCTACAGCTCCCTCTAGTACCATGAAAGTTATTCGCTGATGTCTCAACAGAATTACTACAATCATGTCCCTTCCCTTTGTCAGTGATTTCCATTTGTTCATTCCTCAGTCGATTCTACCGATAACGTCCTCATTCCTTAACATATCAATCCATCCGCTTTTCAACATTCTTCTGTAGCAACACATCCCAAATGCTTTGATAATCTTCTACTCCAGCGCTTCAGTTTTCGCAGTGTCTATGGTTCACGGTCATAGAACGACGTCTTCCTGAAGTGCACTCTCAGAAATTTCTTCCTCAAATTATGACCAATGTTTGATACCAGTACACTTATCATGGAGAGGAAAACCCACTTTGCCTGTGCAGCCGGCCGCGGTGGTCTCGCGGTTGTAGGCGCGCAGTCCGGAACCGTGCGACTGCTACGGTCGCAGGTTCGAATCCTGCCTCGGGCATGGATGTGTGTGATGTCCTTAGGTTAGTTAGGTTTAAGTAGTTCTAAGTTATAGGGGACTGATAACCACAGCAGTTGAGTCCCATAGTGCTCAGAGCCATTTGAACCATTTTGCCTGTGCTAGTCTGCTGTTTATGTCTTCCTTGCTCATCCGTCATAGATAATTTTGCTTCCAAGACAGTACAGTTCAATGATTTAGTCTACTTCGTCATCTAAAATTTTTATTTTCGTTCTGCTTTGTTTTAGGGCGCCAAAACAACTAAGGTTAAAAGCGTCCAAGTCATAATATTAGAGGACCTATAACTAAATGAACTTAAAAGACCAGTCGACGGAAGGAAAGATATTTGACTTCCCCTTGGAGAAATGTCCACAAAATACACCGTAGGTTGCATGTCCTTCTCCGTATCGTTACGACGGATTAAAAGTAGAACGCGATCGACAGCCGGCGCGTCGTTCACTAAAACGGTCGATAACTCAGGACGCAAATGTACACCGTAACCTAAGCGGTTAAAAAAAGAGTATTCGATCAGGAATCGGAGACCCATCTAAGGTTGGTGACAATTACCGCAAAGTTGTGTTGTTCACCATACAGCAAGTGATGATCGCTAAAATGACAGTGCCAAAACGCAAAATGAGGAGGTCGGCCAGGCCGTCGGGAGAGTTTTAACTGCCCAGAGCTTCTTCCCGTAAAGGAAAGAGCAGTACCGATGCCAAAATGACACCATCGGCCTGCAGACGGCAACATGGAGACCATCCGAAGGTATGGAAGAGCTTGGAGGCCAATGTAGGAAGACTGCAGCTCTCTCATTCTGAATTTTAATCGCACCCTAGAACCTTTCATTTATTTCCATCATAGCTACTTAGATCTCCCCATGAACCATGGACCTTGCCGTTGGTGGGGAGGCATGCGTGCCTCAGCGATACATATATCCGTATCGTAGGTGCAAACACAACGGAGGGGTATATGTTGAGAGGCTGGACAAACGTGCGGTTCCTTAAGAGAGGCAGCAGTCTTTTCGGTAGCTGCAAGGGCTGCCTTCCTGTGGTGGTACTGCGAACGGCTGAAAGCAAGGGGAAACAACAGCTGTAACTTTTCCCAAGGGCATGCAGCTTTACTGTATGATTAAATGATGATGGTGTCCTCTTGGATAAATATTCCAGAGGTAAAATAGTCGCCCATTCGGATCTCCGGGTGGGGACTACTCAGGAGGACGTCATTATCACGAGAAAGGAAACTGGCGTTCTACGGATCGGAGCTTGAAATCTCAGATCCATTAATCGGGCGGGTAGGTTAGAAAAATTAAAAAAGGAAATGGATGGGTTAAAGTTAGATATAATGGGAATTACTGAAGTTCGGTGGCAGGAGGAAGAAGACTTCTCGCCGGGTGAATATAGGGTTATAAATACAAAATCAAATAGGTGTAATGTAGGAACAGGTTTAATAATGAATAAAAATATTAATCTGGGTAAGCTACTACAAACAGCATAGTGAACGCATTATTGTGGCCAAGATAGATACAAAGGCCACGCCTACCACAGTAAGTTTATATAAACTTTCGTGGGCAAGTGCTCTACAAACTGAGCTACCCAAGCGCGACTCACGCCCCGCCCTCACAGCTTTACTTTTGCCAGTACCTCGTCTCCTACTTCAAAACTTTACAGAAGTTCTCCCGCGAACCCTGCAGAACTAGCACTCCTGACAGAAAGGATATTGCGGAGACATGGCTTAACCACAGCCTGGGGGATGTTCCCAGAATGAGATTTTCACTGTGTAGTGCAGTGTGTGCTGATATGAAACTTCCTAGCAGATCAAAACTGTGTGCCGGATCGAGACTCGAACTCGGGACCTTCGCCTTTCGCGGGCAAGTGCTCTACCAACTGAGCTACCCAAGCCCGACTGTTCTGAAACATTGTTATACACCTCAGTAATTCCGCTGGTTTGTACATAACTTGCTTGTAGTGGGTCATATATACCCTACAAAAATTAATACAGTGTAGAAAATGTTAGTGTGCGCTGTGTCAAAGGTATCTTCAAATGTTAAGGCGGAAACATGTCTGCTCATTGTCAGGAGAGTAAATATGTTTTCTAACTGATTTGTTATACTTACTATCCTGTTGAAATCATTATAAAATTAACAATTTACCTCTGAAAATCCTACGTTCACATGAGAACATGGATCTAGTTAGGTTTTTGAGACACGTGCATCCCACTTCACCGATTTTCAAAATCGGTCAGCTTAAAAATTCTTTTGGTAGGAAAGTGTCTTTTTTTTATCCAAAAGGAAGACAGTTTCTGAACTTCTCTGTTTCCATTACATGCAAAATAAATTTTGAACATGAAAGGGTTAAGTCCCTGGTTTTGTGGCGATCTTACCACGGAAGTCAGACTTGGTGAATGCAAGAAGATTTTTCTTAAGCTGTCAAGCATAGCAAAAAGAAAAATAATTTAGACACTGACAAGAACCCAGTGATAGACCAAGAAATGCGACGAATTTTGCGTCCTTTTGACTTGCCAATCCTTAGGCAGTTGCGAGCCTCTGGTGACAGTCGAACAGTCTCTGGGAGCATGCCGTCCACGCAGTGTTTTGCATTCCGGGGAGCCTTATTCACGGTCAGCGCTTCCTCTGTAGCTCGGTCGCAGCAGCGGCAGCTGTGAGGGGTGGAGGGACGCTTTTAAAGCGCCGGGCCGCCCCACGGCGCCCCGGCGGCCTACCTGGGCGCCTGGACGCCGCCTAACGAGATAATGTATGCGCCGCCGGCCTCATCTCGCGCTCGCGTCTGGCGCCCGCCGGCTCTCCAGCCAATATCCGCCAGCCTGCCGGCTCCGGCTGGATAAATAAAGAGAGTGCGCCTGCGCCGGCGCTAGCCAATCATGAGGCGCCGCACGTAGTCACACGGCGCCGCCGAGAAAATATACCTGCCGGCGGTGTCTCGCGGTGGCTCGCCGGGATATGAGGGAGCCGGAACGGAGCGGAGAGGCAAAAATTCCGGCTTACCTGCTCCTGTTACAGGCTGGAGATGCTGCACGCGCTCCTCCAGGTTCAATCCCGCGCGAGTGTCTTGCCTCTGTTCTGTGTCACACGATTGCATATGAAACTGTGATGGTCTGAGAAGAATTCTGTGCTCCTCGCTCAGCAGACTCGTAGTAACGCACTACTTGTACTGAAATGCAGGAGGATCTGCAGCGAATTGACGCATGGTGCAGGGAATGGCAACTGAATCTCAATGTAGACAAGTGTAGTGTGCTGCGAATACACAGAAAGATAGATCCTTTATCATTTAGCTACAAAATAGCAGGTCAGCAACTGGAAGCAGTTAATACCATAAATTATCTGGGAGTACGCATTAGGAGTGATTTAAAATGGAATGATCATATAATGTTGATCGTCGGTAAAGCAGATGCCAGACTGAGATTCATTGGAAGAATCCTAAGGAAATGCAATCCGAAAACAAAGGAAGTATGTTACAGTACGCTTGTTCGCCCACTGCTTGAATACTGCTCAGCAGTGTGGGATCCGTACCAGATAGGGTTGATAGAAGATATAGAGAAGATCCAACGGAGAGCAGCGCGCTTCGTTACAGGATCATTTAGTAATCGCGAAAGCGTTACGGAGATGATAGATAAACTTCAGTGGACGACTCTACAAGAGAGACCCTCAGTAGCTAGGTACGGGCTTTTGTTGAAGTTTCGAGAACGTACCTTTACCGAGGAATCAACCAGTATATTGCTCCTTCCTGCGTATATCTCGCGAAGAGACCATGTGGATAAAATCAGAGAGATTAGAGCCCACACGGAGGCATACCGACAATCCTTCTTTCCACGAACAATACGAGAATGGAATAGAAGGGAGAACCGATAGAGGTACTCAAGGTACCCTCCGCCACACACCGTCAGGTGGCTTGCGGAGTATGGATGTAGATTTAGATGTAGACGTACTTCAATTGTGGCTTAGAATGAAATTTCACTTTTACCTTAAAGTGCGAGGGCCGTTCAATAAGTGCACTACTGGCCATTAAGATTGCTACACTACGAAGATGACGTGCTACAGACGCGAAATTTAACAGACAGGAAGAAGATGCTGTGATATTCAAATGATTAGCTTTTCAGAGCATTCACACAAGGTTGGCACCGGTGGCGACACCTACAACGTGCTGACATGAGGAAAGTTTCCAATCGATTTCTCATACACAAATACAGTTGACCGGCGTCGCCTGGTCAATCGTTGTTGTGATGCCTCTTGTAAGGAGGAGAAACGCGTACCATCACGTTTCCGACTTTGATAAAGGTCGGATTGTAGCCTATCGCGATTGCGGTTTATCGTATCGCGACATTGCTGCTCGCGTTGGTCCAGATGCAATGACTGTTAGCACAATATGGAATCGGTGGGTTCAGGTGGGTAATACGGAACTCCGTGCTGGATCCCAAAGGCCTCGTATCACTAGCAGTCGAGATGACAGGCATCTTATCCGCATGGCTGTAACGGATCGTGCAGCCACATCTCGATCCCTGAGTCAACAGATGGAGACGTTTGCAAGACAACAATCATCTGCACGAACAGTTCGACGACGTTCGCAGCAGCATGGACTATCAGCTCGGAGACCATGGCATCGGTTACCCTTGACGCTGCATCACAAACAGGAGCGCCTGCGATGCTGTACTCAACGACGAGCCTGGGTGCACGAATGGCAAAACGTCATTTTTTCTGATGAATCCAGGTTCTGTTTACAGCATCATGATGGTCGCATCCGTGTTTGGCGACATCGCGGTGAACCCACATTGGAAGCGTGTATTCGTCATCGCCATACTGGCGTGTCACCCGGCGTGATGCTATGGGGTGCCATTGGTTACACGTCTCGGTCACCTCTTGTTCGCATTGACGGCGCTTTGAACAGTGGACGTTACAGTGCCTCTACCCTTCATTCGATCCCAGCGAAACCCTACATTTCAGCAGGATAATGCACGACCGCATGTTGCAGGTCCTGTACGGGCCTATCTGAATACAGAAAATGTTCGACTGCTGCCCCGGCCAGCTCATTCTCCAGATCTCTCACCAACTGAAAACGTCTGGTCAATGGTGGCCGAGCAACTGGCTCGTCACAATACGCCAGTCACTACTCTTGATGAATGGTGGTATCGCGTTGAAGCTGCATGGGCAGCTGTACCTGTACACGCCATCCAAGCTCTGTTTTACTCAATGCCCAGGTGTATCAAGGCCGTTACTACGGCCAGAGGTGGTTGTTCTGGGTACTGATTTATCAGGATCTATGCATCCAAATTGCGTGGAAATGTAATCACATGTCAGTTCTAGTATAATATATTTGTCCAATGAATACCCGTTTATCATCTGCGTTTCTTCTTGGTGTAGCAATTTTTATGTCCAGTAGTATAATATAATACATTTTTTTGGCGACCAATAGGTTGAAAAATGCAGAATTTGTTGTGGGACATCGCGGACTATTCCCGCCTCGGTAACTATAGTGTAATTAAATTCTGTTAATTGGCGGCGTTATAAGTAGACTTCAAAATGGCTCCTGTAATGGAGGTGCCTTCAAAGCAGAGAGCGGTCATTGAGTTTATTTTGGCGAGAAATCTGAGTATCACAGATATTGACAGACGCTTGCACAACGTCTACGAAGATCTGGTAGCGAACAAATAGACTGTGAACCGTTGGACAAGGTGCCTGTCATCAACAAGGCTGCCCAAACCAGTCCAACCTACAGCGTGCAGGCCGGCTGCACACGGATGCGACTCGTATATTGTTGGTACGATAGGACACTCTCATTCGAAATGATCGATGGATGATAATCAAATACCTCGCTGTACAGCAAGACGTCTCTGTTAGTAGTGCTGACATGTTCGTCCACCATATGGGCTACTCAAAGATGTGTGCCACCTCAGTTCCTCGCAAAGTAACAGAAGACCACAAAATGCAACGAAGGATCACCTGTGCGGAATTCCTTGCGCGTTACGAGAGTTATGGTGACAGCTTTTTTGTCCAACATCACTTAGAATCGGAAACAGAACGGCAATCCATGGAGTAGCGCCACCACCTCTCCTCCGAAGAAAAAATTCAAAGCCGCGCCCTCAGCCAATAGAGTCATGGCGCTGGTCTTCTGGGACTCTGAGGGGAGTTATTCTGCTTGATGTCGACCCTCATGGCGGAACGGTCAACTCTAGAGTGTAGTTTACTACAGTCAGAGACCTGAAGGAACTTCAGCGTATTCGTCCATATCCATGACAATGCATGGCCTCACACATGTCTTCGCATCTGGGAGAAGTTCAGAAACTTTCATTGCACCGATCTTCCTTATCCAATCTACAACGTGGATCTCGCTCCTTCATCAACCTGTTTGGTCCAATGCGGGAAGGAGCACGTGGCGATTATTGAGTTGCCAGGACATGGGATCCTACATCGATCTGTAATCCACCCCTCGGTAGCTGAGTGGTCAGCGCGACAGAATGTCAATGCTAAGGGTCGCCGGAGCGGTAGCTCAGCGTGTTCCGTCAGAGGGCCGATTGTCCTCTGTATATATAAAAATAAAAAAATTAAACAAAACTGAGTACAAGAATCGACGATCAACTTGAAAGGATGTCATGTGACGTCCGTCCAGACCAAACGAACCTAACAAAACCGAACAAAAATTAAAAAAAAATAAATAAAAGTGATGTGTTGGTAAATGCGCCAACACCTTGTAGGTAGAGGAGGCCGAAATGCACGCTATCTAACGCAGACAGGCGTGCATTCTGGAACAGGATTAGTAGTGAATGCTAATAAAAAAAGTATGCAGCTCCTCGAATACTTATCTTTTAATCATCCTTGTTGTATACATTGTTCTTGATGAGACATTTCATACGATAACTATCAAACTATGTAAGGCTAATGGCGCCTTGCTAGGTCGTAGCCATGGACTTAGCTGAAGGCTGTTCTAACTGTCTCTCGGCAAATGAGAGAAAGGCTTCGTCAGTGTAGTCGCTAGCAAAGTCGTCGTACAACTGGGGCGAGTGCTATCCCGTATCTCGAGACATGCCTTGTGGTGGCGCTCGGTGTGCGATCACACAGTGGCGACACGCGGGTCCGACATGTACTAAATGGACCGCGGCCGATTTAAGCTACCACCTAGCAAGTGTGGCGGTGACACCACAAAAAGGAAAAGAAAAAAGGGCCCGGGTTCGATTCCCGGCGGGGTGGGAGTTTTTTCCGCTCAGGAACTGGGTGTTGTGTTGTCCTAACCATCATTAATTCATCCCCATCGATGCACAAGTTGCCGAAGTGGCGTCAAATCGAAAGACCGCGAACTGCCTACCCGACGGGAGGCCCTATTCATACGACTTTTATTTTTATCGATCTGTAGAATTGTATCAAGCAGGCATAAAAGCCCTGCCAGTAAGGTGGCGTAAGGCGGTCACTTTGAACGAAGATTACGTTGTGAAATAGCGTCTTTTTACCCATAAGAGTAGCGAATAATATGGTCCACTGGAATCCTGAAGAAAATCAAGCTACTTTCAGGAAAAATGTCTTACATTACTTATTGAATGCCTCTCTTATAACATGAAGTTTGTTCATGTTCCACTACCTGACGAAAAAGAATTGTAGCAACCAGAAGAACAGTCGGAACAAAACGTATCTTCATACATGTTCATACCATCAATAGGTATGTAAATGATTAGACTGCAATTATCTGTAACAAGTGGAAAAGCCAGCAGACTGTATTAGCGTTATTTGGGTTTAATTTCCTTATGAGGGATGGTAGAGTATTTAAGGGCGGAAACAGCGTCAGATATTGAGTGATCACTGCGAAGGATGAGAAGGATGCGAACACGCCGTAATACTGGGGTGACACAGAAGCATCAACACCGGCCTGGCACACAGTGTTAATGTGCAAGGAAGTTTCAAATAATCGCATCTTCCTCTGCAGAGTAGAACTCCATTCTGCAGCGCCTGACAACGTTCGAAAGGGTCACCATTTGGGTGGCTGGTCGAATCGTGCAATATCCAGATTAAAGGGGCAATGAAATGTGACAGTGCCCCTATGTTGGACGGTATGGGAATGCGAGAGCAGGAGCACTCATCGTCAAGGTTCTCGCTGATCACGTCTGACCGCTACAATGGAGGATCGACTGTCCATGAAGCACAACGTAGCGCCTGCCATCCAAGAAAATTAATGGAGTTCTTGCAACATTCTTTGCCCTCCCACACTTTTTGCAGGAGATGAGCAGTATCCGAAGGTAGGAACTACTGCCTCATACACATTAACGCGGCGAGATAAAGGGCTGCAACGCAGTGGTGCCTTCACCAGGGAGCATGAGCTGTTGATGAGTGGCTGTGTTCAGCAATGAATCACGGTTGTGCGCTACGCCGAATTATCAACATCAGGGAGTATGGGGGAGAGGCACTGTGGTTTTATCTCTGGTGCCGTGTAGAAAGCCAGTTCATGGCTGGTAGTGACTGAGGTATCTCTCGTGGTGCAGTGGCACCTCATGGACATATTGCGTCCTCATATGTTACATCTCATGCTACAGTACCGTGGTGCCATTTTTCAGCAGGACATTTCTCCTCCACATACGCCATGTCTCTCTATGAAATGTCTGTATAATGCAGATCTTTCCCCGATAGAGCATGTGTGGTGCCAGCTTGGACCTCAGCTCCATCCTTGTGTCAGTATCCAGGATGCCAAAGACCAGTTACAAGAGACTTTGACCAGGTTGTCGAGAGCATACAACGGCTTTATAACGACCTTCCAACCAAATCAGTGCATGCATTCAAGCTACAGGGGATGAGACGTCATACAGATAAGTGGGCCCATGATGCCTAGTTCCTCATCAAACTGACTCGATATTGCCATCACTTAAATAACCACATACCATCGCAACCGGAGAAGTCCTTTTTCTTCATCAGGTTACCTCCCATGAGGAAATTGGGTGCACTCAGCAACTGTTATGTAATTTATGAATGATAGAGCGCGGCAATGAGTCGTCAGGCGTTCTTTTTTTTTTATTGTTTTGCATATTTTATTACGCAAATCCAGATTTCGGATAGTGCCTAGCCATTATCAATGTACTATTTTTTAAACTCATTGCATGTTACTTCCTTGTTGTTCGAGCGTAAGTTACAGTTCTTTGAATATCGAGTCTAAAAATCGTGCACTGATAATGGCTAGGCGCTAGCCGAAATCTGCATTTGCGAAATAAAACCTGAAAAAAAGGGCGTCTGATTACTGTGCTTTAACATTCATAAAGTTCTTTTTCTGTCAGATAATTTACATAATATTCTTTTCATTTTCTTATGAGACCAAACTGCTCAGGTCATCGGTCCCTAAGCTTACACACTACTAACTTAAACTAACTTACGCTAAGGACAACACACAGACACATGCCCGAAGGTGGACTCGAACCGCCGACAGGGGAGCCGCGTGGACCGTGACAAGACACTTCGACCGCACGATTGCTCCGCGTGTCTTCAATGTCTAAAGCTTTATTTATACGTATTTTGAGGTGTTCTACGAGGAGTAGCCATCAAATTTTCATTATCACCTCAAAAAACAAAGTTGAGTGATCATTTTCTTTTGCTTACAGATGCTGGTCTACATTTAATACAACGCACCACACTACTGTACGATGCCGCTAGAGGACTCGAACAAAGTTGGGCAGCCCACTGGAATGGCCACAGGTTTATGTGACTCAAGGGACATCGTCAAAGACATTTTGTAACACATGAATTAGCAGTCTTTAGAAGACAAACGCGAATTATCCCGCGGAAGCCCACTTACATTCAAAAACCGGTATTAAATGAAGAGTGCAGAAATAACATTCAGTTAACTTATCATTACTCCCATAGGACCCTTTCGGACAACGTTAGACTAACTGCAGTACGTATAGTAGCATGTAAGCAGTCATTCATCCTGCGCTCCATTACAAACGACTGGATGCGGCCGCATGTGGCACCATGTTAAGTATGCTGTGGCATTCTATTACAGTGTTTTGCGGAGTAAGTAGACTGTCTGAAAAACCTTCCAAAACTAAGAGGCAATTAATGTATAGTAAAGACATTGCCGGAATACATTTGTCAATGTAACATATTCAAGCAATTAAACAGCAAGATCGGAGGTTAATGAAAGCGCGAGACAACCTACTGAAAATTTGAAATGTTGGTACATAAATAACTGGTGTAAACTCCAGAATGTTGAATGGCAGAATACAGGCGTGCATGCATTGTGTCGTACGGTGCCTGATGTCAGTTTGTCGGATGGAGTTCCATGTCTATTACACCTGGTCTGTCAATACAGGGATGATTAATGCTGCTTGTGGATGACGGTGAAGTTGTCGTCGGATGTCCCTACATGCTCCATTCGAGACAGATCTGTGATCAAGAAGGTGAAGGCAACAGGTCGACACTCTATAGAGCACATTGGGTTACAACAGCTGTATGGTGTGAGCGTTATCATGTTGGAAAACACTTCTTGAAGTGCTGTTCATGACTGGCAGCACGACAATTCGTAACACCAGAATGAAGTAGAAGGTGCTTCGGTTAACTAAGAGAGTGCTCCCGTTATCATAAGAAATCACTCCTCATAAAATATCTGCAAGTGTTGTTGTAGTATGTCTATGTCGCAGTCAGGTTGGTTAAGGGGGCTCACTTGGCCTCCGTCAAACCAGCATATGACCGTCCCTGGGACCGAGGAAGAACCGGCTTTCACCAGAAAACACAACAGACCTCCATTCTGCTCTTCAATGAGCTCTCGCTGAAACTACTGAAGTCGCAGATAGCGGTGCTTTGGAGTCAGTGGAACTCATGCTACAGTGCGTCTGGCTCGTACCTGTCCTTGAAGTAACCGATTTGTAACAGTTCGTTTTGCCGCTGTTGTGCCAGCTGTAGCTCGAAATGCTGCTGCATACACAGTACGATGCAGCAGAGCCATAAGCCGAACACGATTGTCATCCTTCTCGGTACTGCCAAGAGGCCATCCAGAGCCCGGTCTTCTTGAGATCGTACATTCTCTTGTTTGCTGCCGCCAGAAATCATGTACTGTGGCTACATTACTGGCAAGTCTTTCTGCAGTACGCAGAACGAACATCCAGCTTCTCGTAGCTGTCTTACATAGCCTGTTGTTACATCAAACTTGATATGCATCTTCATACTGGCGTTACTAGCAACACTCTTATACGACTGGGTAATTTGAATAGACATCATTTTTCAGCACGACCACCAACATCCGCCCATAATTCTTTCTGGATGTTGGTATATTTTTCAGTGTATGCAAAAGCACCACGGAGCGCCAGAGAAACTGGTATAGACATGCGTATTCAAATACAGAGATACGTAAACGGGCAGAATACGCCGCTGCGGTCGGCAACGCCTATATCAGACAAGTGTCTGAAGGTGGAGATATAGTCGTCGAACGAGCGATGGGACACATCGTCTCCGAAGTGGCGATGATGTTGGGATTTTCTCGTACGACCGAGTGTAACGTGAATTTTTAGAATCCGGTAAAACATCAAATCCCCGACATCGATGCGGCCGGAAAAAGATTCTGCAAGAATCGTTCAACGCGACAGAAATGAAACCCTTCCACATATTGCTTTAGATTTCAATGCTGGCCCATTAACTAGCGTCAGCGTGCGAACCCTTCAACAAAACATCGTCGAAATGGGCTTTTGGAGCCGAAGGCCTATTCGTGAACCCTCGATGGTTGCACGAAACAAAGCTTCACGCTTCGCCTGGGCCCGTCAACACCGACATTGGACTGTTGATGACTGGAAACATGTTGCCTCGTCGGACGAGTCTCGTTTAAGATGGTATCGAGCGGATGGATGTGTACGGGTATGGAAACAACCTCATAAATCCTGCATGTCAGCAGCGGCCTGTTCAAACTGGTGGAGGCTTTGTAATGTTGTAGGGGTGTGCAGTTGAAGTGATATGTGACCCCTGATATGTCTGGGTACGACTCTCACAGGTGACACCTACGTAAGCATCCTGACTGATCACCTGTATCCTTTCATGTCCACTGTGCAGTCCAGCGGACTTGGGCAATTCCAGCAGGACTATACGACACTCCACACGTCCAGAATTGCTGGCAACCAAACTCCCCAGACATGAACATTATTGAGCATATCTCGGACGCCTTGGAACGTGCTGCTCAGAAGAGCTCTCCACCCTCTCGCACTATTACGGATTTATGGACAGCACTGCAGGATTCATGGCGACAGTTCCTCCAGTAGTACTTCAGACATTTTTTTAGTCCATGCCACGTCCTGCTGCTGCACTTCTGCATGCTCGCGTGTGCCCTACACGATGTTAGGCAGGTGTAACAGTTTCTTTGGCTCTTTAGTGTTGATATTAACTGATAAATTGGAGTTGTTTATTTATCAAGAGATAAAACTTCAGATCACATTAGTGAACATTAACTAAGAGTGAAATCCCATGCTGAGGTCGTGGAAGTGTATGGCAGCAAGCAATTCATCACCATATGACGCTGTGGTCCGTGGCGCAGACACTTCGAGTTTGGTAAAATAGAGCCAGCCGGAGTGGCCGAGCGATTCTAGGCGCTACAGTCTGGAACCGCGCGATCGCTACGGTCGCAGGTTCGAATCCTGCCTGGGGCACGGATGTGTGTGATGTCCTTAGGTTAGTTAGGTTTAAGTAGTTCTAAGTTCTAGGGGACTGAAGACCTCAGAAGTTAAGTCCCATAGTGCTCAGAGCCATTTGAACCATTTGAACCATTTGGTAAAACAGATTCGTATAACGAACATCTCTCTGTGACGTATCAGGAATCCCACGAGAAATCGAGACCTCCTTGCTCGACAACCGGCTTATTAGAATCAAGACGATAGAGGAAAATATAGAAATCAGCAATTGAAGTGTTTTGCACGACATTTTGAAAATGACAAATGATTCTAGGGCTGGCCACACCCTATCAGAAAGGGAGCCGAATAGAGGGAGCAGCGGAAACATTGCGGAGACTTCATGTTGATTCAGAAGACTTAGATAGAGGCGTAAAGAGCGCTGACGAGCGCTGGGTGTGTGCGTATGGCCAAGAGAAAATGCAAACAGTGGAACCACAGCGTCACAACTGTCAAAAAATGTACAGTCCAAACCATCAGGAAACGTGATGATTCTGAATGAATTATCGGAAGGCCGTTATGTGGTTCGAACAGGGTATATTCTTAAGAGGAAAAACTTCACAGGAACGTACTACAGATATCTGCTGACGATGTTGCGGGACGATTTCGACAGGAAACATCGCTGGAAGCTCCCGAAGGGTGCGTATTTGCTCGGCGACAAGGCTCTTCTGCATAGGACACGGTCAGATCTGCTGCTACTTCTCTGGAGTATCATATTTCCCTGACCACTCCCCAGTCCTCCCCACCCGCCTCGTATTTTCCTGACATGGCACTTACCCTTTTCAGCACATCATCCTTAGTCCGGAAAAAAATTGTTTCATCGGAGGGTGAGTATACAGAGGAGCACTAACACCATTGCCAGTATCCTTGGTCGCTGGTTGAGTTTTCCGAGGCGAAAGTTGCATCACTATTACCACCCTCATAGTGACACTTGCAAAACCCATTTTTGAAATTAATTTGTGAATTTGTGTCGTAATGGATTTAGTAAATCATGCTACCCAGCTTGATAACCTGTGTAGTGTGTCTTTAAATAAAAGAAATAAATTAGATGCATCAACTTCAGGTATGTAATTACAATGCAATTGTTTGTCTTCTTCTGCTTTGGACTATAGTTGAACTTACTGTAGCTGTGCATTACAATGTTCGCTAATAACTTATTCTGTAATTTTTTAAATCAGTCACTAAGATTAAAAAGAAACTAAGATTCACATACTATTATTATAGGCCATTTCGCTGAGTCACTTTTGTGAATTAATGAGTAACAGAATATTTGCTGGTAGACTTTCATTGGTACGCAGTATGTGGCTGATGGTCAGCTTTGTGAGACTTGAAGAAAAGCACACAGCCAGAGGACAGACTAGGCTTGGGTGTATAATTAATCTTAACAACAAAAAACTGCATGGCCCTTGGTATGTTCGTGACCAAAGTTTTGAATGATATTCTGTCGAAAACTGAAATGCTTCAAACAAATATTCCACTTGTCTCGCTCTGGGCATACTTTATAATCCACTATCTCCTCTGCTGTACCGCAAAATTCTGTCTGCGCGTGTTTTTACAGCTGATTAGCCAGAGGTAAGATTCGGATCGCTAATCCATTTTCTGGAAAGCGAATTTCGTTGGTTGTAGGCAACACACTCTTTTATCATACTGAAGAACATAATCTCAAAAATTTTCCACCACATAGCACATTAATCAAACTATTCTATTCAGAGACTTTGACAGCAGATTTTAAAGGTCCAGATGACTAATTTACTTTTAATGAACTGCTTCAGATCTGTATAATGACGGGTATAAGTTACCAAACGACCAGGCAACTCCATCACAAATATGCTGTCATTCCACAAAAAAATGGTTCAAATGGCTCTGAGCACTATGGGACTTAACATCTATGGTAAATAGCATTTATAGAATATAACAAAACATCATTCATAACTCATCTCATTACAGTAATTATTGGCATCATGTCATCTCATTACAGTAATTACTGGCATAGCATTTATGCATAAGTCATCTCATTACAGTAATCAGTGGTATTCACTGGCCCGTTACTAAACATGTAGCAAGTATTGAGTTTTACAAAACACTATTCATAATTCATCTCATTGCAGTCATTTTTGGCATTTATTTATAGAGTATAACAAAATATTATTAAGAACTCATTTCACTGCAGTAATTATTGGCACTCATTGGCCAGTTACAAACTATTCATATAGTTTTACAAAACATTATTCAGTGTTATTCACAAGTCATCATTCAAAACAGTAGGTATTGAGTGTAGCATCAAGCTACTGGTGTTTATATATGATATCATGTAAGTGACATAAGACGTATTTAAAATGTAAGATACTGGAACTAGTATTCAAGGTGTTCAGTCCAATAACACATAGAAACAATGGAATCAATACATCAGAGAAATTTGCATTATATTTAGGACTAGAAATCTATCTTACACTGGTAGTATTATTTAGTCGTATACTGGTAATAGTTGGGACTGGTAATAAAATTTTTTGTGTTATCAATACATTGCGTTGGGATCGATAATTAATTGCTGGGGCATGAAAATATTTGCTTTTGACTTATTGCTGGAAATAAGAATTAATAACGTCATTCGTCATGAGTCAGCTGTAGCAACGTTATGAAACAAGTACAGTATATGTGATCACATTCATAAATGATAGACACAACTGGGTAAGAAAATGCAAGTATTAGAACAGGTTTAATAACTAACTGCTTATAGCATATTAATGTCATAAAAAGCTTCTCCTGAAAAAAATACAAAATGGATTATTTAGCTGAAAGAAGAAATGTATTCATATTATGCTGAAAAGTAGTAAACTTCGAATTAACAGGTAATGAAACGTATACTTAAGATGTATGTACTCTAGCTGTCTTTCCCAAAACATTCAGTCATTATACTATGTGACATAAGACATACTGTCAAAAGGAATTGCCACAAATAGTTAAATAACTACATAGCATCTCTTAACTAATAGTAAATATATAAACTTCATTATTATCATCATCTGCAAAGAAAAACTTCATTATTCATATTATCATAACTTCGTCATTATCATCATCTGCAAAGAAAAACTTCATTATTCATATTACCATATTCTTCATGTATTATCATCTGCAAAAAATAGAAACTTATTTATTCATATTCATATTACCATTCTCCTCATACAACTATTCATTATCATTCATTATTTCATATAGTATAGAGTTTCTTACTTCTAGCATATTTCAAACTAACATTAACATGTGTAGTTCTGTCTGACAGCCTGCAATAATCGCTTCATATTCTGAAAAAAAAATAATAATTAGTCAAGACTGCTATGTTACAGTGTGTATAGTATATTCTTGTTAATGCTTGTTAATTCTGGTCCATTTACTCTTCATGACAAGATATTGCATTTTCTTTCTTTCAGTCCAATTGTGAAATTTCCCTTTCATAGTAAACCACTGTGGTTGTATAATTTATTTCTTTTACACGGTATTGCTTTCTGAAAACGATGGATGTGGATTAATATATTGCATTTAAATCATATGCTCATTAAATAAAAACTTGTTTCTAGTCATATAACTAAGCATACAGTATAGCATGACAGAAAACGTAATAGTTCAAAACCATAGGCAATTTTCAAGCACACAAAAAATGTACACGCAGTATCATAATGTAGTAGCAAAAATGTAGAATAGTCTAGATATTGAGATATCATAAGGAAAAATGTCAAAATCAACTGGTGTTTCTTACATCTTAAAGATTTCATAGTGCATACAGAGAAAAATTCTACTTTCGATAGGGAAACAATCATATATACACAAAAAATGGAAAATGTGCACGGTCTGATATATAACGACAAGAAAAGCGACCTGCTAACCTTACCTTGCCGGGCACTTGCCAGGAAAAAGTATGATAATCATCAGTAAGTGTTCAAATAAATATCTGCAAATGGCATTACAGTGCGACAAATCATAAAGTATGTTCATTCAATAAAGGGTTTAATATTGGAAATATGGTGATTGCCCTTGATTTTTCTGGTACTCAAAGTTTCGACGTGTGCTACATTAGGGTGAGGAATGCTACGAATTCTATATGGTCCTGCGTATAAAACTCAAATTTACTGCATCTACTTTTTCCTCTGTTGGATAAATAATGTGTGTGTACTAATATCTTCTGTCCTATGTGAAAGTCACGGCGTGTACAAACCTGTTTTTGCTGTCTTCTCCGGCACTCTGCGGCACGTTTGATATTGTTGAGTGCAATGTCGATTATTTCATGGTGGCGTAGTCGACGAGATGTAGGAAAAGACACTAATTCTTTAATTTTGTTGGGTGGTTCAACTTTTACAATATATCAGTCGGGGATAACTTAGTAGATTCATTTGGTATGGAGTTAATTACATCCTGGAATGAGAGTATGTGTGTATCCCAATCAATATGTTTTTTTATGGCAGTATATTCTACATCCCCCCATGAACCATGGACCTTGCCGTTGGTGGGGAGGCTTGCGTGCCTCAGCGATACAGATAGCCGTACCGTAGGTGCAACCACAACGGAGGGGTATCTGTTGAGAGGCCAGACAAACGTGTGGTTCCTGAAGAGGGGCAGCAGCCTTTTCAGTAGTTGCAAGGGCAACAGTCTGGATGATTGACTGATCTGGCCTTGTAACAATAACCAAAACGGCCTTGCTGTGCTGGTACTGCGAACGGCTGAAAGCAAGGGGAAACTACAGCCGTAATTTTTCCCGAGGGCATGCAGCTTTACTGTATGATTACATGATGATGGCGTCCTCTTGGGTAAAATATTCCGCAGGTAAAATAGTCCCCCATTCGGATCTCCGGGCGGGGACTACTCAAGAGGATGTCGTTATCAGGAGAAAGAAAACTGGCGTTCTACAGATCGGAGCGTGGAATGTCAGATCCCTTAATCGGGCAGGTAGGTTAGAAAATTTAAAAAGGGAAATGGATAGGTTGAAGTTAGATATAGTGGGAATTAGTGAAGTTCGGTGGCAGGAGGAACAAGACTTCTGGTCAGGTGACTACAGGGTTATAAACACAAAATCAAATAGGGGTAATGCAGGAGTAGGTTTAATAATGAATAGGAAAATAGGAATGCGGGTAAGCTACTACAAACAGCATAGTGAACGCATTATTGTGGCCAAGATAGACACGAAGCCCACACCTACTACAGTAGTACAAGTTTATATGCCAACTAGCTCTGCAGATGACGAAGAAATTGAAGAAATGTATGATGAAATAAAAGAAATTATTCAGATTGTGAAGGGAGACGAAAAATTAATAGTCATGGGTGACTGGAATTCGAGTGTAGGAAAAGGGAGAGAAGGAAACATAGTAGGTGAATATGGATTGGGGGACAAAAATGAAAGAGGAAGCCGCCTGGTAGAATTTTGCACAGAGCGCAACATAATCATAGCTAACACTTGGTTTAAGAATCATGAAAGAAAGTTGTATACATGGAAGAACCCTGGAGATACTAGAAGGTATCAGATAGATTATATAATGGTAAGACAGAGATTTAGGAACAAGGTTTTAAATTGTAAGACATTTCCAGAGGCAGATGTGGACTCTGACCACAATCTATTGGTTATGACCTGTAGATTAAAACTGAAGAAACTGCAAAAAGGTGGGAATTTAAGGAGATGGGACCTGGATAAACTAAAAGAACCAGAGGTTGTACAGAGATTCAGGGAGAGCATAAGGGAGCAATTGAACAGGAATGGGGGAAAGAAATACAGTAGAAGAAGAATGGGTAGCTTTGAGGGATGAAGTAGTGAAGGCAGCAGAGGATCAAGTAGGTAAAAAGACGAGGGCTAGTAGAAATCATTGGGTAACAGAAGAAATACTGAATTTAATTGATGAAAGGAGAAAATATAAAAATGCAGTAAGTGAAACAGGCAAAAAGGAATACAAACGTCTCAAAATTGAGATCGACAGGAAGTGCAAAATGGCTAAGCAGGGATGGCTAGAGGACAAATGTAAGGATGTAGAGGCCTATCTCACTAGGGGTAAGATAGATACCGCCTACAGGAAAATTAAAGAGACCTTTGGAGATAAGAGAACGATTGGTATGAATATCAAGAGCTCATATGGAAACCCAGTTCTAAGCAAAGAAGGGAAAGCAGAAAGGTGGAAGGAGTATATAGAGGGTCTATACAAGGGCGATGTACTTGAGGACAATATTATGCAAATGGAAGAGGATGTAGATGAAGATGAAATGGGAGATATGATACTGCGTGAAGAGTTTGACAGAGCACTGAAAGACCTGAGTCGAAACAAGGCCCCCGGAGTAGACAATATTCCATTGGAACTACTGACGGCCGCAGGAGAGCCAGTCCTGACAAAACTCTACCATCTGGTGAGCAAGATGTATGAAACAGGCGAAATACCCTCAGACTTCAAGAAGAATATAATAATTCCAATCCCAAAGAAAGCAGGTGTTGACAGATGTGAAAATTGCCGAACTATCAGCTTAATAAGTCACAGCTGCAAAATACTAAAACGAATTCTTTACAGACGAATGGAAAAACTAGTAGAAGTCAACCTCGGGGAAGATCAGTTTGGATTCCGTAGAAACACTGGAACACGTGAGGCAATACTGACCTTACGACTTATCTTAGAAGAAAGATTAAGGAAAGGCAAACCTACGTTTCTAGCATTTGTAGACTTAGAGAAAGCTTTTGACAATGTTGACTGGAATACTCTCTTTCTAATTCTAAAGGTGGCAGGGGTAAAATACAGGGAGCGAAAGGCTATTTACAATTTGTACAGAAACCAGATGGCAGTTATAAGAGTCGAGGGACATGAAAGGGAAGCAGTGGTTGGGAAGGGAGTAAGACAGGGTTGTAGCCTCTCCCTGATGTTGTTCAATCTGTATATTGAGCAAGCAGTAAAGGAAACAAAAGAAAAATTTGGAGTAGGTATTGAAATTCATGGAGAAGAAATAAAAACTTTGAGGTTCGCCGATGACATTGTAATTCTGTCAGAGACAGCAAAGGACTAGGAAGAGCAGTTGAATGGAATGGACAGTGTCTTGAAAGGAGGATATAAGATGAACATCAACAAAAGCAAAACAAGGATAATGAAATAGTCTAATTAAGTCGGTTGATGCCGAGGGAATTAGATTAGCAAATGAGGCACTTAAAGTAGTAAAGGAGTTTTGCTATTTGGGGAGCAAAATAACTGATGATGGTCGAAGTAGAGAGGATATAAAATGTAGGCTGGCAATGGCAAGGAAAGCGTTTCTGAAGAAGAGAAATTTGTTAACATCCAGTATTGATTTAAGTGTCAGGAAGTCATTTCTGAAAGTATTCGTATGGAGTGTAGCCATGTATGGAAGTGAAACATGGACGATAAATAGTTTGGACAAGAAGAGAATAGAAGGTTTCGAAATGTGGTGCTACAGAAGAATGCTGAAGATTAGGTGGGTAGATCACATAACTAATGAGGAAGTATTGAATAGGATTGGGGAGAAGAGAAGTTTGTGGCACAACTTGACCAGAAGAAGGGATCGGTTGGTAGGACATGTTCTGAGGCATCAAGGGATCACCAATTTAGTATTGGAGGGCAGCGTGGAGGGTAAAAATCGTAGAGGGAGACCAAGAGATGAAATACACTAAGCAGATTCAGAAGGATGTAGGTTGCAGTAGGTACTGGGAGATGAAAAAGCTTGCACAGGATAGAGTAGCATGGAGAGCTGCATCAAACCAGTCTCAGGACTGAAGACCACAACAACAACAACAACATATTCTACATAGTTTCCCTTAATCGGGCAGGTAGGTTAGAAAATTTAAAAAGGGAAATGGATAGGTTAAAGTTAGATATAGTGGGAATTAGTGAAGTTCGGTGGCAGGAGGGACAAGACGGGACAAGACTTTTGGTCAGGTGATTACAGGGTTATAAATACAAAATCAAATAGGGGTAATGCAGGAGTAGGTTTAATAATGTATAAAATAATAGGAGTGCGGATTAGCTACTACAAACAGCATAGTGAACGCATTATTGTGGCCAAGATAGACACAAAGCCCATGCCTACTACAGTAGTACAAGTTTATATGCCAACTAGCTCTGCAGATGATGAAGAAATAGATGAAATGTATGATGAGATAAAAGAAATTATTCAGGTAGTGAAGGGAGACGAAAATTTAATAGTCATGGGTGACTGCAATTCGTCAGTAGGAAAAGGGAGAGAAGGAAACATAGTAGGTGAATATGGAGTGGGGGGAAGGAATGAAAGAGGAAGCCGCCTTGTAGAATTTTGCACAGAGCATACCTTAATCATAGCTAACACTTGGTTCAAGAATCGTAAAAGAAGGTTGTATACCTGGAAGAACCCTGGAGATACTAAAAGGTATCAGATAAATTATATAAAGGTAAGACAGAGATTTAGGAACCAGGTTTTAAATTGTAAGACATTTCCTGGGGCAGATGTGGATTCTGACCACAATCTATTGGTTATGAACTGCAGATTGAAACAGAAGAAACTGCAAAAGGGTGGGAATTTAAGGAGATGGGACCTGGATAAACCGAAAGAACCAGAGGTTGTAGAGTGTTTCAGGGAGAGCATAAGGGAACAATTGGCAGGAATGGGGGAAAGAAATACAGTAGGAGAAGAATGGGTAGCTCTGAGGGATGAAATAGTGAAGGCAGCAGACGATCAAGTAGGTAAAAAGACGAGGGCTAATAGAAATCCTTGGGTAACAGAAGAAATATTGAATTTAATTGATGAAAGGAGAAAATATAAAAATGCAGTAAATGAAGCAGACAAAAAGGAATACAAACGTCTCAAAAATGTTATCGACAGGAGGTGCAAAATGGCTAAGCAGGGATGGCTAGAGGACAAATGTAAGGATGTAGAGGCTTGTCTCACTAGGGGTAAGATAGATACTGCCTACAGGAAAATTAAAGAGACCTTTGGAGAGAAGAGAACCACTTGTATGAATATCAAGAGCTCAGATGGCAACCCAATTCTAAGCAAAGAAGGGAAGGCAGAAAGGTGGAAGGAGTATATAGAGGGTCTATACAAGGGCGATGTACTTGAGGACAATATTATGGAAATGGAAGAGGATGTAGATGAAGACGAAATGAGAGATAAGATACTGCGTGAAGAGTTTGACAGAGCACTGAAAGACCTGAGTCGAAACAAGGCCCCGGGAGTAGACAACATTCCATTAGAACTACTGATGGCCTCGGGAGAGCCAGTTATGACAAAACTCTACCATCTGGTGAGCACGATGTATGAGACAGGCGAAATACCCTCAGACTTCAAGAAGAATATAATAATTCCAATCCCAAAGAAAGCAGGTGTTGACAGATGTGAAAATTACCGAACTATCACTTTAATAAGTCACAGCTGCAAAATACTAATGCAAATTCTTTACAGACGAATGGAAAAACTGGTAGAAGCCAACCTCGGGGAAGATCAGTTTGGATTCCGTAGAAATGTTGGAACACGTGGGGCAATACTGATCTTACGACTTATCTTAGAAGAAAGATTAAGAAAAGGAAACCTACGTTTCTAGCATTTGTTGACTTAAAGCAAGCTTTTGAAAATGTTAACTGGAATACTCTGTTTCAAATTCTGAAGGTGGCAGGGGTAAAATACAGGGAGCGAAAGGCTATTTACAATTTGTACAGAAACCAGAAGGCAGTTATAAGAGTCGAGGGGCATGAAAGGGAAGCAGTGGTTGGGAAAGGAGTGAGACAGGGTTGTAGCCTCTCCCCGATGTTATTCAATCTGTATTTAGAGCAAGCAGTAAAGGAAACAAAAGAAAAATTCGGAGTAGGTATTAAAATTCATGGAGAAGAAGTAAAAACTTTGAGGTTCGCCGATGACATTGTAATTCTGTCAGAGACAGCAAAGGACTTGGAAGAGCAGTTGAACGGAATGGACAGTGTCTTGAAAGGAGGATATAAGATGAACATCAACAGAAGCAAAACGAGAATAATGGAATGTAGTCAAATTAAGTCGGGTGATGCTGAGGGAATTAGATTAGGAAATGAGACACTTAAAGTAGTAAAGGAGTTTTGCTATTTAGGGAGTAAAATAACTGATGATGGTCGAAGTAGAGAGGATATAAAATGTAGACTGGCAATGGCAAGGAAAGCGTTTCTCAAGAAGAGAAATTTGTTAACATCGAGTATAGATTTAAGTGTCAGGAAGTCGTTTCTGAAAGTATTTGTATGGAGTGTAGCCACGTATGGAAGTGAAACATGGACGATAACTAGTTTGGACAAGAAGAGAATAGAAGTTTTCGGAATGTGGTGCTACAGAAGAATGCTGAAGATAAGGTGGGTAGATCACGTAACTAATGAGGAGGTATTGAATAGGATTGAGGAGAAGAGAAGTTTGTGGCACAACTTGACTAGAAGAAGGGATCGGTTGGTAGGACATGTTTTTATGCATCAAGGGATCACAAATTTAGCACTGGAGGGCACCGTGGAGGGTAAAAATCGTAGAGGGAGACCAAGCAGATTCGGAAGGATGTAGGTTGCAGCAGGTACTGGGAGATGAAGAAGCTTGCACAGGATAGATTAGCATGGAGAGCTGCATCAAACCAGTCTCAGGACTGAAGACCACAACAGCAACAACAGTTTACCAATTTCTTTCATTAGTCGTTCAGAAGAGTTCGAAGAAGCGTGATACCTGGATATATAGATCGAAGAAATGTTTCTAGCTCGTAACATACGTGTCCATATCGCAGATCGATATTGTGGTCCATTGTCGGAAATTACTTTCAATACATGACCTAGATGAAATAAAAAATGGTTTACAAATGCGTTCGAAATAGATATAGCAGTAGCTTTTGCGTAACAGAGTGAAGGTAACAAATTTCGTAGTGAGTTCAACAGCGACAAAGATGTAGTAAAAACCACTATTTGTTCTGGGAATCGGACCAAAAATGTCTACAGCGGCCATATGTCTCAATTTAACGGATACAATGGGATGTAACGGAGGAATATGTGAAGTCGTGTCTGATTTACCGTTCTGGCAGATTTTACATGACGCTAAAACTCGTCGAATACGTTTCTCCATGTTGGCAAAATAACAGTTCTGTCTCAGTATAAGAAAACATTTTCTGGCTCCGCAATGTGCGTAACTTAAATGAGTATACCAAATTAATTTGTTAACAAGTTCGTCAGGAATGCATAATAACCAATTGTTGCTGTTAGGGTGAGAGCGGCGAAACAGAATGTTATTGCGTACAGTGGAATAGTTTCTAATGGTAACATTATTCCTATCTTGCCAAAGGTGTTTAATTTCTTTCCATACGTTGTCTTTGCTCTGCTCCTGTGCTATGTCTCGTAATGATGACGAAATGAAATTTTCAAATGCAACTTGTTGAATGTACATGACGCTAAAATTTGCTTGGCAGAAGTTGGTTGCAATGTCTTGGCTGATTGTTGCTGAGAGAACGGGATAGTGCGTCTGCTACAATATTTTGTGCACCAGGAATGTGAACAATTGTAAAATTAAATTCCTGTAAATAAAGTTTCCATCTGCTTAACCTGTCGTGTGTAAATTATGCGGAAAGTACAAACTGTATATCTCTATGATCTGTGTAAACGGTCGTATGTCTTCCATAAAGAAAATGCCTAAATCTGGTAAATGCCCATACAATACGTAATGTTTCAAGTTCTGTAACAGAATAATTGCGTTCAGCAGGTGACAGAACGCGACTTGCAAAGGCGATGTTTTTAATTACTGTATTACCGTCTTCTTCAATTTCCTGAAAAATGTGTACGCCTAAAGCTGTGTTAGAACTGTCGGTGGCAATGGAAAAATTTCTGGTAGGATCAGGGTGTGATAAAAGTGGTGCGCTCAACAAAGCTTGTTTTAGATTGACAAATCCAGACTATGCTTGGCTATCCCACGACCAAATAGCGTTTTTACCCGTCAACTGGCATAATCTAGGGGTGTCTAAAGCAGAGTAATGAATAAATTTAAGGAAAAAGTTAATTAAACCCAAAAAGCTGCGTAGTTGTTTCTTCGTCGTAGGAACAGTAATGTCACGTAAAGTTTGAAGTTTTTCCGGGTCAGGCGCAATGCCTTCTGCTGAAATTACATGTCCAAGAAATTTTATGGACGTTTTGCCAAAGTGTGATTTGCTAAGATTAACCGTGAGTCCTTGTGCACGAAAAGTTTGTAACAGTTGGGCAAGAATCAGATTGTGTTCAGACCAGTTAGCTTCTGCGATAAGGATGTCGTCTATATACGTTGTGATTCTGTCTTTAAGTTCTGTCGGAAGTATAGTATTTAAACCGCGAATAAATGGTCCTGAAGAAATTGTTAAACCGAACGGCCATTTGTAAAATTGATAACAATCACCAAAACAGAGAAATGCTGTGTACTTTCTGCAGTTCGGATGGAGCTGAATTTGCCAAAATCCCGATTTCAAAACTAATGTGGAATAAACAGCAGTACCATGAAATTTCTGTAGAAGTTCTTCTAGTGTCTGTGGGCGATCTGTCTCATTAATAATAATGTCGTTGATGTGACGCGAATCAAGTACGAGGCGAAGTGAGCCATCCTTTTTCTTAACAATATGGAGCGGGCTTATGAACGGACTAACTGCCGGTTCAATAATTCCTTGGTCTAGCATAGCTTGTAATTCTTTCTTAACTTGTTCTCTGTAGATGTACGGAATAGGATAATGTTTGGCTTTAAATGTGTCATGCTGTTTAACTTGAAATTCATACACAAAACCAGACATAGTACCAGGGATGTTGTCAAAAACTGGAGCTTGTTGTAAAAGAATTTTGCGTAGTTGCGTACGTTCGTCGTCTGTATTTGCGCTGCTTTGTTCTTCTTTATCAGAAATCATTTGCATAACGTCATAGTCAGCTTCGTCTGGTGTATTGTAGTTGTGTACGTATCTGTGAACAATGTGGAATGACAGGCCGTGTTACGCGATGTAGAAATGACCTCTGTTCGAATAATTGCCTGTTCTACTGCAGATAAAGCGTGCTGAAATTCTAATGCCAGTTGTACATTCCCATCCTTTAACATTACATAGGAATTTTGGAAGTCAATAATTGCGTCATGTTGTACCAGAAAATTCGTACCTAAAATAACGTCTGTTGTCAATAAGGGAACAATCTAAAAATTTGAGTGGAACGTATGACCTGCAATACAAAATGATAAGTGTGTCTGTAATTTTACATCTACTGCTTTACTAGATACTGCTCCTTTTACTTTAGTTTTGCCTAATGGTAACGTAGGATAAATATTCTCTTTATTACATTCGTTGAAGGTTTCTTCATTTATAACTGACATAGGTGATCCAGAATCGATTACTGCTGAAAATGCGGATGCTCCAATCTTTACTTCAATTACAGGGTGGGAAATAGCTTTTTGAATAACTGGTTTTTCATGTGTCTCGGATGTCGTCAAAAGTAAAAACATTTTCGTGAACAAGAGTCTGTGTATCAAAAGTATTGATTACGTTGCTGGAAGGTTCAATCTCTACTGTATCTAGTCAAATTCTATCTGACGTGCTGTTATTTGAGGGAGGATGCTGTAGCATTTCGACTATTTATACTGTTCTGTTATTTCTTCCTGACGTATTAGGTTCGGGATGATACCTACTGTCTGGTTCATTCATGATAATCTGTTGTTGTGGTTGATTCTGCTGCTGGTAAGACCGACTGTTACGCTGAAAACTGTGCTCATAACTTTTACGTCTGTCATAATAATCATTGCTATAAGGCGCGTTGCGATAGGAATTGAAATGGTATGTTTTCTGTACGTAGTGATTTCCTTGTTGCTGTGCGTTACTATTTGGTGGAGCCGACGCTCTACGTGTAGGCGGCGAAAAATTAAAGCTTGGTTGACCTTGCAGACTCCATTGTTGGTTAGGTATGCTAACCGGCTGGTTTTGTTGCTGTTGTGGGGAAAACCTCTATTGTTACCAAAATGTGTTTCCTGTTGCTGATAATTTTGACGATACTGATAATTAAAATTTTGTCTGCTACTAAAGTTCTGGTGGTTGTCGTTCCTGCAGTGTCTATTACCTTTGCTAATGAAATAGCGTGATTACTGTATGTTGGTTGGCCTAGGTTATGACGTGAAAAATTTTTGTTTATGAAAGTATAATGTGATTGCTGATAGAAAGTGCTTGTAATCAAAATTGAATGTGTGAACTGGTTCAGGATTGCATGATAATCTGTTTGTCTGCATCTGCCCGGAATCCAAGTCACGTACTCTGTAGATTACCTAAGCTACAATGACTGTGTGAGTGCGACAAATGTTCGGAATGTGGCGTACGCTGTGTCGTGTTAGAGATTGAAACATTTTTCATCTCTGTCACTTCTAGCTGTAAAGATGACAATTTTCTAAGTAATGTATTACTGGACGAAACTACCTCACTGATTGTTTGCTGTAAGTTTTGGAATTCGGGTGTTTGATTGAACGAAATTGGTGACGTATCGTCTGATTTGGTGTCATTGTTATTTTCGATAACATCAATACACCTGGCCAATTCATCGATTTTTTCAGTCAGTGCTTTTACCTGTTCGTCATTTTTAGTGTCACAAACATTAATTTGGTTTTTGATTTTACGGGTGGTTTTGTTCAATTTCTTAACGTTTGCTTTAATGGCATCGGGATCCTTTATTAATTGCAATTGTTCAAGTCTGCTGGTCACTGTCTGAAAGTCTACTGCGTGTGTGTCTGTTTTTGTTTTAAGATCAGAGATTTCATCATGCAATTCGGTGTTCAACTGTTTTGATTTCGCCTGATACTGTAGCAATGTTGTCGTCTACGTATGTTTTTGCTTTCGTAAACAACTTTCGCTTATCTTCTTGTCTCTGTGCAGTAAATGTTTCCATGAGTTGTTTCTGTACTTTATTCTGTTCCTGCATAAATTTACGGTAACGCGTTTCACTGTTTTGTAGGTGGTGATTAAAACGTTCGTCAATTTGGCTGTTCTGTTGGTCAAATTTCGTGTCTACTTTCGCATACAGTGTGCGTGAAAGTCCTGATGACATTAATTTAAACTCGGCGCGTAGCTGTGTTGCGTTTTCAGAACATTGTTTAGCGACTGCACTAATTTAATCTCTAACTAATTTCGTTGTGACTGCATGTGTATTACTTAATTCTTGTGCAACAGATCTAATTTCTTCACTACTGTTCCTAGCACAAGCCTTAATTTCCTCACGTAATTGTTCTTTAGTATCATGACATTGCACGGCAACGGCTGTAATCTGTTCAGTAAGCTGTTCGATTGAGGTGTCAAGTTTTTCATTAATTTGTCTGAACGACCTGTCGTGGTTTTCATTCAACTGTTTGAAATTTTCATTAAGTTGTTTGTTCGATTCATTAAGGTTGTCGTGTTTATCAATCAACTGTTTGAAATTTTCATGAAGTTGTTGTTTGAGATTTTCATTAAGTTGTTGTTTGAGATTTTCATTAAGTTGTAGCAATAATGCCAAAACATGATCCAAGCCAAAATTAGCAACTCTATTTTCTGTGATGTGTGATGTTGTATCGGCAAGCGTCACGTTTTGTGTAACCATTTGGTCCTTGTCTGATTCACGAAAATGTCGCTCCATAGTCCGCGCTTCCACCACAGGTAGCTTGCTGTAAGAGACTCATTCTCTGTCTAAGATACGTGCGGTAATATTATACAGGCGTACTCAAAACATCAGAGTGAAAACTCGAATCGTCGTTGGTAATCAATCTGCAGAAGCAGTTTCACTCGACGAATAGAAGACTGGCTTCAGAAAAAGTAACAGCATAACCGAGTTGAAAGCTTGTGACGTGAGCATTGGACTATAAACGAAATCCAGCAATCACTGGAAAGTGATGACTATAGTGACATGAAGCCTTTGTAATACAACAAGAAATAAGATCTGCAGCAAGGACAGGTGCAAAGCAAACCGTATCAGATCTTAATCTAAAGCTCCAAAGCTCCAAAGTGCTATAAGCAGCAAGTGATATCAGAGCCATCAGTGAAATGAGACCATCAACTAGAACCTCCAGAAGTTAAGAGGACCAGCCCCACATGTTAAAGAGCCCAACATGAACCTAAGCTCACCAGAAGAACACGAAGTAGTTCCAAAGTCCCTTGTTCGCTCGTCGCCTCTCGTCTCTGTGCCTCCAGAGTGCTGAAATCATGTCTCTCGTCATTTCGTCGGCTGGTGAAACATTACGTCAGATTTGTTTGATTCCGATGTAGTGACCAACAGTGGACATCCAATTAGCAAACCTTTTCGTGAATCAGAAAGGACCAAATGGTTACACAAAACGTGACGCTTGCTGATACAACATCACACATCACAGAAAATAGAGTTGCTAATTTTGGCATGGATCATGTTATGGCATTATTGCTACAACTTAATGAAAATCTCAAACAACAACTTAATGAAAATCTCAAACAACAACTTCATGAAAATTTCAAACAGTTGATTGATAAACACGGTAACCTTAATGAATCGAACAAACAACTTCATGAAAATTTCAAACAGTTGAATGAAAACCACGACAGGTCGTTCAGGCAAATTAATGAAAAACTTGACACCTCTATCGAACAGCTTACTGAACAGATTACAGCCGTTGCCGTGCAATGTCATGATACTAAAGAACAATTACGTGAGGAAATTAAGGCTTGTGCTAGGAACAGTAGTGAAGAAATTAGATCTGTTGCACAAGAATTAAGTAATACACATGCAGTCACAACGAAATTAGTTAGAGATTAAATTAGTGCAGTCGCTAAACAATGTTCTGAAAACGCAACACAGCTACGCGCCGAGTTTAAATTAATGTCATCAGAACTTTCACGCACACTGTATGCGAAAGTAGACACGAAATTTGACCAACAGAACAGCCAAATTGACGAACGTTTTAATCACCAACTACAAAACAGTGAAACGCGTTACCGTAAATTTATGCAGGAACAGAATAAAGTACAGAAACAACTCATGGAAACAATTACTGCACAGAGACAAGAAGATAAGCGAAAGTTGTTTACGAAAGCAAAAACATACGTAGACGACAACATTGCTACAGTATCAGGCGAAATCAAAACAGTTGAACACCGAATTGCATGATGAAATCTCTGATCTTAAAACAAAAACAGACACACACGCAGTAGACTTTCAGACAGTGACCAGCAGACTTGAACAATTGCAATTAATAAAGGATCCCGATGCCATTAAAGCAAACGTTAAGAGATTGAACAAAACCACCCGTAAAATCAAAAACCAAATTAATGTTTGCGACACTAAAAATGACGAACAGGTGAAAGCACTGACTGAAAAAATCGATGAATTGGCCAGGTGTATTGATGTTATCGAAAATAACAATGGCACCAAATCAGACGATACGTCACCAATTTCGTTCAATCAAACACCCGAATTCCAAAACTTACAGCAAACAATCAGTGAGATAGTTACGTCCAGTAATACATTACTTAGAAAATTGTCATCTTTACAGCTAGAAGTGACAGAGATGAAGAATGTTTCAATCTCTAACACGACACAGCGTACGCCACATTCCGAACATTTGTCGCACTCACACAGCCAGTGTAACTTAGGTAATCTACAGAGTACGTGACTTGGATTCCGGGCAGACACAGACAAACGGATTACCATACAATCCTGAACCAGTTCACACATTCAATTTTGATTACAAGCACTTTCTATCCGTGAGAAAATTTAAGGTATTTAAAAATGACACAACACAGATTCACCCCTTGGATTGGATACAATAATTTAGCTTTGCTTTGCCACCAACGTGGCCCGTAACACACAAACTTGAATTTATTTGCAGTTTTTTGGACGGCGAACCGGTAACTCGTATGAGACCGATCGCGAGACAATGCTATTCGGTAGAAGAATTTCCGAATGCTTTTCTGTCAGCTTATTGGTCGAAGACGACACAGCGCGGAATCAAGGATCAATTAATTAGCTTACCGAATTATGAGAACTCAAATTTTTCCACTGTCACACAATTTTTTGAACACATGGTACAACATAACCAATACTTAAGTGAGCCATACAGTGAATCAGCACTTATCCAACTATGTATTTCTAAATTGCCACGATCGTTAAGAGTAGCACTTTTAACAGGACAGCAGAAAGAAAATATTACGGCACTTAGAGGTCTATTACAGCTTTTGGAAGTCAGCTTTTACAATATTCCTTCTTGACCGTCCTCCTCCTCTCATTTCCGAGAACCAGGATAGTGAATTTACGTTACTGTGCGCTTTAGCTGGGATTACTCACATGGTACCGCGCCCGGGTTCAGGGGTTTTCTCTAGTTCGTGATGACTGGGTGATGTGTGATGTCCTTAGGTTAGTTAGGTTTAAGTAGTTCTACGTTCTATGGGACTGATGACCATAGATGTTAAGTCCCATAGTGCTCAGAGCCATTTGAACCATTTTTGAACTCACATGGTCCATTGAACCGCCAACATAACGTATTTATAAACAAGTTACTATTTCTCCAGTGTGTTTTTATCGAAATGAATGTTCGTCTCACATATGTTCCACGTCAGCTCATTTTCAGTATACATGCTGTGTAGCAGAAGCATAATTATGTTGCTGCATAGGGTTGCCTTCCTAATAGTGCTCGTGATATGGAACGAGTATGAGGATTTAACATACAGCAATATCTTCAGATAGAAGAAAGATGCAAATATACACTCCTGGAAATGGAAAAAAGAACACATTGACACCGGTGTGTCAGACCCACCATACTTGCTCCGGACACTGCGAGAGGGCTGTACAAGCAATGATCACACGCACGGCACAGCGGACACACCAGGAACCGCGGTGTTGGCCGTCGAATGGCGCTAGCTGCGCAGCATTTGTGCACCGCCGCTGTCAGTGTCAGCCAGTTTGCCGTGGCATACGGAGCTCCATCGCAGTCTTTAACACTGGTAGCATGCCGCGACAGCGTGGACGTGAACCGTATGTGCAGTTGACGGACTTTGAGCGAGGGCGTATAGTGGGCATGCGGGAGGCCGGGTGGACGTACCGCCGAATTGCTCAAAACGTGGGGCGTGAGGTCTCCACAGTACATCGATGTTGTCGCCAGTGGTCGGCGGAAGGTGCACGTGCCCGTCGACCTGGGACCGGACCGCAGCGACGCACGGATGCACGCCAAGACCGTAGGATTCTACGCAGTGCCGTAGGGGACCGCACCGCCACTTCCCAGCAAATTAGGGACACTGTTGCTCCTGGGGTATCGGCGAGGACCATTCGCAACCGTCTCCATGAAGCTGGGCTACGGTCCCGCACACCGTTAGGCCGTCTTCCGCTCACGCCCCAACATCGTGCAGCCCACCTCCAGTGGTGTCGCGACAGGCGTAAATGGAGGGACGAATGGAGACGTGTCGTCTTCAGCGATGAGAGTCGCTTCTGCCTTGGTGCCAATGATGGTCGTATGCGTGTTTGGCGCCGTGCAGGTGAGCGCCACAATCAGGACTGCATACGACCGAGGCACACAGGGCCAACACCTGGCATCATGGTGTGGGGAGCGATCTCCTACACTGGCCGTACACCACTGGTGATCGTCGAGGGGACATTGAATAGTGCACGGTACATCCAAACCGTCATCGAACCCATCGTTCTACCATTCCTAGACCGGCAAGGGAACTTGCTGTTCCAACAGGACAATGCACGTCCGCATGTATCCCGTGCCACCCAACGTGCTCTAGAAGGTGTAAGTCAACTACCCTGGCCAGCAAGATCTCCGGATCTGTCCCCCATTGAGCATGTTTGGGAATGGATGAAGCGTCGTCTCACGCGGTCTGCACGTCCAGCACGAACGCTGGTCCAACTGAGGCGCCAGGTGGAAATGGCATGGCAAGCCGTTCCACAGGACTACATCCAGCATCTCTACGATCGTCTCCATGGGAGAATAGCAGCCTGCATTGCTGCGAAAGGTGGATATACACTGTACTAGTGCCGACATTGTGCATGCTCTGTTGCCTGTGTCTATGTGCCTGTGGTTCTGTCAGTGTGATCATGTGATGTATCTGACCCCAGGAATGTGTCAATAAAGTTTCCCCTTCCTGGGACAATGAATTCACGGTGTTCTTATTTCAATTTCCAGGAGTGTATATTTGTCGTCTTCTGTACTGCGTAACATCCCAGAATTTCGCTTGGGTGGTTTAGCAGAAAGTAAAACTTAAATGTAACTGGACAAAGCCGGCCGTTGTGACCGAGCGGTTCTAGGCGCTTGAGTCCGGAAGCGCGCTGCTATTACGGTCTCAGGTTCGAATTCTGCCTCGGGCATGGATGTGTGTCCTGTCCTTAGGTTAGTTAGGTTTAAGTAGTTCTAAGTCTTGGTGACTGATGACCTCAGATGTTAAGTCCCATAGTGCTTAGAACCATTTAACTGGACGTAAATTTCTACTCCGAATGAGGACCCACGTCCCTTACTTGTAATCAGGAAAAATAGAAACTTATGTTTCGCGTTGGAGAAGGCGAACAAATTATCAGTCTTCTGTTAACTTTGATGCAAACCGCCACAATCTTATCTCTTCTTGCAACCGCTTCATCCCAGAAAGTACGTACAGTACTTACACAGGGTATGCTCAGTTAATTGTCGTGTACATCGTAATTTCTGTCTTCCTAAACAGTATTCTGCCTCTATAGCTCACTTTAGTACCGTGAAAGTTTCTTAGAGCAGTCTTGACACATGTCTTCCTATCCCTTCTCTAAGTTAGTATTCGCATCAAGTTTCTTTTCTGACTTATACTCCTGTGTAACTCTTCATTTCTTATCAGTTCACTTAATTTTCAGCATTTTCGTGTCACTGCTCTTCAAAAACTTTCAACACTTAAATATTTTTCAATGTCCCCGTTTATCAATGATCCACTTGCATATATTGCCGTACATCAGACGTACAGAAAATTCTCACACTAAGTTTTATGTCTGTTATTAGTTGACTCCTTCTAGAGAAGAATGCTCTGTTTGCATTTACTTATCTGCTTGCTACATCTTCCTTGCTTCGTCCGTCAAGCCATATCTTGTTTCCTTGATAGCAGAGTTCCTTCTAGTGATCGCTAATTTTTATTGTAAGTTTGTGGCATGTCTCATTCCTGCTCCTGCTCAGTACTTTCGGCTTTCTTTGATTTACTCTCTTCGTAATCTATGCTCAGCAGACTCTTCATTCCACTCAACATATAATTCTTCCACAATTTCATAGAAGGTAGCAGTGTCTCCATTGATACACATGAGTAATATTATTTCAGCCTGAGTTTTAAAAGCATCTGTAAAATATACTTTTATGTACTCCATTTCTTCTTTGGCACACACATTGAATACTAGAGGAGAAAGGCTATAACCTCGCTTTTCACCCTTTTCAATCCGAGCACTCTTTCCTGGTCTTCAGTTTTCATGTTCCCTCTCGACTCGTATACATATTATATTGTAAGTAAATTAAATGGGTACGAAAATATGGAATGGTCCCATAATTGGCTCCAAAAATACTGTCAAAAATAAAACTGGTATATTGTATAACGAGAACCATGTACTACTTAGTGAATGATCCTCTAGGAAAGTGGGGGGAATGAAACATTTTATTTTACCATTTGATGGCACTGGCTCTGCTGCACGAAGGCTTATGCGATTAGAAAGGTATCATTGTCGTTAAATGACGTGCGACAGCTTCTATCTCTACGTATCCGCAGCTTTGTGGTCAATTGTCAGGGCAGCTTAACTCACGTCCTGTCAATGTTTCCTCCTTAATCGCCCTCCGGCCAGCGCTGTGTATTCTCCTCGATACCGCTGGTTGCTCACTGTTTCCTAAAGCTCAAGCATAATTTTTTATCTACAGTAATTAGACAGCAGAGGTAGCGGCCAGTTTATATTTGGAGGTGTGGGTAGATTAGCATTTACACAGTCTATTGAATGTTCAAGGACAAAAACACTAACGAAAGAAAACCAATCCAACAGAGAATCTACACATAGAATATTACAGAATGATAATAGCCGCTGGGATGATCACAGGAATCAGATTTAAAATCTGAAAACTGAATATAAAACAGACGTGTCTCGAGACAGCAAAGGCACAATGCTCTACGTGAAAAAGCGTGGGATTAAATTTCTGAATACTACTGCTCATGATGTTCTGTTCGCCTTTTCCAACTCTTGTCCTTCATGGTCCCATGTTTCTCACCATCTTGTTCTGGTACTTGTAGATTTAATTTGCTAAGTTCCCCAACTAAACTGCAATGCTGCGTAACTCAACCCTGTCGATCTGGGTCACAGGGTGTCAGCCTTTCCGATCCCACATCGAAAATTCTTTAGAAGGCAACCATCTCAAGTGTATACAAACTCAGGCCAGAGTCCGACGGATGTCTACACCGTCTTGAGTTGTGGCATCTGCCACCGGCCAGACAGAGGCTAACACGCCAGCTTCTTGCTAAAGGTCTGAGAATGTGTACAGCCGTACTCTATAATCCTGATTCGCCAAGAATGCTCCGTCTGAATATTCGTTTACAACGGAACGGCCTGTTGGGCCCCAATCAACCGTCTCAAATAATTTTAAAACTGGGGCAACCACAGCTCAACAACCACAATGCCGCAGTGTAACAATTGGCGTCGCTGGGCAATCTATGATAGAGCATTTGTAAGTACTCTCTTTTGGTATGAACTTTTAAGTTGCATTATTTTGTTAAGTATATATAAGCCTGTTCTTGTGGGGCGTATGTGATCCACTTCAGTTTCCTAGCTTAATGCGTAATATTTTCTTCCATTTTTATGTCTAGTTATAGTATTTTAGGGTATCTCAGGTAACTGCATTAATTTTGAAAACTATTTTGTACTGATATTTGCAACAGAATATGCAACTCGATAGTTGCGAAACCTGTTGTGTGGGTTTATAAATGACCTGAACAAATACAATTACAAAGAGCCATTGGACATTTCATTCAGTTTCATTTTGATAGTTTCAGCACCTTTTTGTAAAATAAATTGTTCATCATATGAAGTGTAAAACAATCACGCACAAGTAAGTGTGTCAGGTCCTTAGATACTGTCCTTAGGAACTTGTTGGCGTCTCTCAGTTCACAGTCCTGAAACAGGAGATCCCTTTCAGAGTTACATTAAATGTTAGTAAACCGCTTCTCTCCACTTTCTTTGGCATTATGAAGCCTCAAAAAAGTAAGGTACGGTTTAACTGGAACCCTTTCATTCTGAGCCACGAAATACTATAGTAACTGTGATTTTCGTCTACATCTACACACTTCAGTAGAATAAATACGGAAAATGGCGCATCCGTTGAATGAATAATCTTGCTTCCATTATCACGCACAATGTAAAAACTACATCTCTTAGTCTCTCTGAAAGTCATACAATCGTCATCCAACACATCCTCAACATCATTTTCTCATCGTCCATCTGTTATTATTGTCATCAACTTGGTTGCCTAATCTGTCTAGCTGGCCTTGGGATAATCCTTACATTTATCTGTTTTAGCTATATGCTGGTCATCAGGTGAATACAGTGCTCTAAAGACGAAATCCAGTGGAGGTAATGCAAGAGTAGGTTTAATAATGAACCAGAAAATAGGGATTCGGGTAAACTGTCACGAACAGCATAATGAACGCATTACCATAGCCAAGATGGACACGAAACCCACGAATGTATATGCCAACAAGCTTCGTAGATGACGAAGAGGTTGGAGTAATGTATGATGAGATACAGGAAATTAGTCAGATAGTTAAGGGAGACGAAAATTTTATTGTGATGGGGGACCAGAATTTGACAGTAGGAAAAGGCAGAGAAGGAAAAAATACTAGGTGAATATGGACTGGAGGAAAGGAATAAAAGAGCAAGCCACCAGGTAGAATTTTATAAAGAGTATAGTTTAACGACAGCTAACTCTCAGTTTATGAATCATGGAATAAGGTTGTGTATGTGTAACAGAACTGGAGATTCAGGAAGGTTTCAGATTGATTATATAATGACAAGACAGAGTTTCTGGCACCAGATTTTAAATTATGACATTTAATGGTACAGATATGGATTCCGACCACAATTTGTTGGTTATGAACTTTAGGTTCAAGCTGAACATATTGGAGAAAGGTAGTTGGATAAGCTGAAAGAACCAGAGGTTGTTGACTGTTTCAGAGGGAGCTTTCGGCAACGGCTGACTATAACAGTGGAAAGGATTACAGTAGAAAACGAATGGGTAGCTTTGAGGGATGAAACAATGAAAGCAGCAGAGGATCGAGAAGATAAAAAGACGACGCCTCGCAGAAATCCTTGGATAACACAGGTGATATTGAATATAAATGATGAAAGAAGGAAGTATGAAAATGCAGCAAATGAAGAAGGTGAAAGGTAATGGAAATGTCTCAAAAATGGATTTATACGAAATGAAAATGGCTAAGAACGACCAACCTAAGGATGTAGATTCGTATGTCATTAGGGGAAAGATAGATACCACCTACAGGAAACTTTAAGAGGCTTTTGGAGAAAAAAGAAGCAGCTCTACGAATATCAAGAACTTATATGGGAAACTAGTCTTAAGCAAACAAGGGAAAGCTGAAAGGTGGAAGGAGTATATAGAGGATCTATATGAATTTTAAGGCTTAGAACTGAAAGACGAGGTAGATGAAGATGAGAGTAGAGTATGAGAAAGCACTGAAAGGCATAAGTCGAAACAAGGCCCCGGGGGTTGACGACATTCCGTCAGAACTACTGAGAGTCTTTGGAGAGCCAGCTACGACAAAAATTCTTGCGTAAGGTGTGTAAGATGTATAAGACAGGCGAAACAGCTACAGACTTCAAGGTAAATAATTCCAATTTCAAAGAATGTAGTTGTTGGCAGGTGTGTTTAGTACCCATCAGTTTAATAATTCATGGGTGCAAAACACTAACACGAATTCTTTAAGGAAGGAAAGAAACACAGGTTGAATCCGGCATCGATGAAGAGGAGAAATGTAGGGACACGCAACGCTATACATACCCTACGACTTATCTTAGAAGATAAATTAAGGAAAGGAAAAATTATACTAAGAGTCGGTGGGCATGAAAAGGAAGTAATGGTTGAGACATGAGCGAGACGGGTTTGTAGCCTATCTCCGATGGTACTCAGTCTGTACATTGAGCAAGCAGTAAAGTAAACCAAGGAAAAAATTTAAGTAGGAATTAAAATTCAGAGACACGTAATAAAAACTTTGAGGTTTGTCGGTGACGTTGTAGTTCAATCAGAGACAGTAAAGGAGACTTGGAAGACAAGTCGTACGGGATGGACAGTGTCTTGAAAGGTGGATATAAGATGAACATCAACAAAAGTAAAACAATGCTAATGGAATGCAGTCAAATTAAATCATGTGATGCTGAGAGAATCAGATTAAGAACTGAACCACGTAACCTAGTAGATTATTTTTACTATTTGTGCAACAAAATAACGTGATGGTCAAGGTATCGAGGATAGGAAATGTAGACTGGCAATTACAAGAACAGCGTATGTGAATAAGAGAAATTTGTTTACATCAAATTTAGATTTAAGTGTTAGGAAGCCTTTTCTGAGGGTGTGAAGTGTAGCCTTGTATGGAAATGAAACATGGAAGATAAAGAGAGACAAGAAGAGAATAGAATCTTTTGAAATGTGGTGCTAGAGAAAAATACTGAAGATTACACGGGTGGATGAAGTAATTAATGTGCAGGTACTGCATAGGAATGGAAAGAAATTATATTTTTGGCCAACCTGACTAGAAAAGGGATTGGTTGATAGGAGGGCGCGTTCTGAGAAGTCAATAATTATAACTTTTGTATTAGAGAGAAATGTGAAGGATAAAAACAGTAGAGCGAGAGCAAGAGATGAATACAGTAAGCACATTCAGAAGGATATAGGTTGCAGTAGTTTCTCGAAGATTAAATAGTCGGCGCGGGATACAGCAGCGTGGAGTTACATCAAACCACCTTCTCATGGATTTTAAAAATTATTATTTCTTAAATTGTGTCTCATTTCTGCCTTGCTCGATCTCAAGTCTTCCAAACCCTGACAAACTGTGCTTCAAATCGACACTGAGGCCTTTCTCTACTACGGTAGCAGACAGTTCACGCCCTTTGTAGAGATCCTCATTCAACTTTTTCCCAATCTGTTCTGATCTCTTTTTCCGCAAATAATTTAGTTTATTCTGTAGGCTGAGTATATGATTACCAAGACCACTGCCTTTCGATTTCTTCATATTCTTCCTGCAACTGTTTAACTTCAGCAATCTTGCGTTTCTCATTGGTTTCATTTGTAACATATTTCTGCTTTCCTTATTTTGATTCATTCATAATCAGTTATAGTTTTTCTTTTGTTACTTGTAACTTATTCATAGTTACCTAAGTGACCTGATTGCTCGATTGCTGTGACTCCCTACCTGTTATTGTTGTTGTTGTTGTTGTTGTTGTGGTCTTCAGTCCGGAAACTGGTTTGATGCAGCTCTCCATGCTGCTCTATCCTGTGCAAGCTTCTTCATCTCCCAGTACCTACTGCAGCCTACATCCTTCTGAATCTGCTTAGTGTATTCTTCTCTTGGTCTTCCTCTACGATTTTTACCCTACACGCTGCCCTCCAGTATCAAATTGGTGATCCCTTGTTGCCTCAGAACATGTCCTGCCAACTGATCCCTTCTTCTAGTCAAGTTGTGCCACAAACTTCTCTTCTCCCCAATTCTGTTCAATACCTCCTCATTAGTTGTATGATCTACCCACCTAATCTTCATCATTCTTCTGTAGCACCACATTTCGAAAGCTTCTATTCTCTTGTCTAAAACATTTATCGTCCATGTTTCAATTCCATACATGGCTACACACCATACAAATACTTTCAGAAACGACTTCCTGACACTTAAATCAATACTCGACGTTAACAAATTGCTCTTGTTCAGAAACGCTTTCCTTGCCATTGCCGGTCTACATTTTATATCCTCTCTACTTCGATCATCATCAGTTATTTTGCCCTCCAAATAGCAAAACTCCTTTAGCACTTTAAGTGTCTCATTTCCTAATCTAATTCCCTCAGCATCACCCGATTTAATTCAACTACATTCCATTATCCTCGTTTTGCTTTTGTTGATGTTCATCTTATACCCTCCTTTCAAGACACTGTCCATTCCGTTCAACTGCTCTTCCAAGTCATTTGCTGTCTCTGACAGAATTACAGTTTTTATTTCTTCTCCATGTATTTTAATTCCTACTTCGAACTTTTCTTTTGTTTCCTTTACTGCTTGCTCAATATACAGATTGAATAGCATCGGGGAGAAGGTACAACCCTGTCTCACTCCCTTCCCAACCACTGCTTCCCTTTCATGTCCCTCGACTCTTATAACTGCCATCTGCTTTCTGTACTAATTGTAAATAGCCTTTCGATCCCTGTATTTTACCCCTGCCACCTTCAGTATTTGAAAGGGTGTATCCCAGTCAACATTGTCAAAAGCTTTCTCTAAGTCTACAAATGCTAGAAACGTAGGTTTGCCTTTCCTTAATCCATCTTATAAGATAAGTCGTATTGTCAGTATTGCCTCACGTGTTCCAACGTTTCTATAGAATCCAAACTGATCTTCCCCGAGGTCAGCTTCTGCCAGCTTTCCATTCGTCCATAAAGAATTCGCGTTAGTATTTTGCAGCTGTGACTTATTGAACAGATAGTCCGGTAATTTTCACTCTGTCAACACCTGCTTTCATTGGGATTGGAATTATTATATTCTTCTTGAAGTCTGAGGGAATTTCGCCTGTCTCATACATCTTGCTCACCATATGGTAGAGTTTTGTTAGGCCTGGCTCTCCCAAGGCCGTCAGTACTTCTAATGGAATGTTGTCTACTCCTGGGGCCTTGTTTCGACTTAGGTCTTTCAGTGCTCTGTCAAACGCTTCACGCAGTATCATATCTCCCATTTCATATTCATCTACCTCCTCTTCCATTTCCATAATATTGTCCTCAAGAACATCGCCCCTGTATAGATCCTCTATATACTCCTTCCACCCTTCTGCTTTCCCTACTTTGCTTAGAACTGGGTTTCGATCTGAGCTCTTGATATTCATGCAAGTGGTTTTCTTTTCTCCAATGGTCTCTTTAATTTTTCTGTAGGCTGTATCTATCTTACCCCTCGTAGATAAGCCTCTGAATCCTTACATTTGTCCTGTAGCCATCCCTGCTTAACCATTTTGTACTTCCTGTCGATCTCATTTTTTAGACGTTTGTAGTCCTTTTTGCCTGCATCACTTACTGCATTTTCGTATTTTCTCCTTTCATCAATTAAATTCAGTATCTCTTTTGTTACCCAAGGATTTCTACCAGCCCTCGTCTTTTTACCTACTTGATCCTCTGCTGCCTTCACTATCTCATTCCTCAAAGCCACCCAATCTTCTGCTACTGTATTTCTTTCCCCCATTCCTGTCAATTGTTCCCTTATGCTCTCCCTGAAACTCTCTACAACCTCTGGTTTTGTCAGTTTATCCACGTCCCATCTCCTGAAATTCCCACCTTTTTGCAGTTTCTTCAGTTTTTATGTACAGTTCATAACCAATAGATTGTGGTCAGAGTCCACATCTGCCGCTGGAAGTGTCTTACAATTTAAAATCTGGTTCCTAAATCTCTGTCTTGCCATTATATAATCTATCTGTAACCTTTTAGTATCTCCAGGGTTCTTCCATGTATACAACCTTCTTTCATGATTATTGAACCAAGTGTTAGCATTGATTATGTTATGCTCCGTGCAAAATTGTACCAGGCGGCTTCCTCTTTCATTTCTTAGCCCTGATCCATCTTCACCTACTACTTTTCCTTCTCTTCCTTTTCCTACTGTCGAATTCCAGTCACCCATGACTATTAAATTTTCGTCTCCCTTCACTACTGGAATAATTTCTTTTATCTCTTACATTGCATCAATTTCTTCATCATCTGCAGAGCTAGTTGGCTTATAAACTTGTACTACTGTAGTAGGCGTGGACTTCGTGTCTATCTTGGCCACAATAATGCGTTCACTATGCTGTTTGTAGTAGCTTACTCGCACTCCTATTTTTTTATTCATTATTAAACCTACTCCTGCATTACCTCTATTTGATTTTGTGTTTATAACCCTGTATTCACCTGACCAAAAGTCTTGTTCCTCCTGCCACAGAACTTCACTAATTCCTACTATATCTAACTTTAACCTATCCATTTCCCTTTTTAAATTTTCTAACCTACCTGTCCGATTAAGGGATCTGACATTCCACGCTCCGATCCGTAGAACGCCAGTTTTCTTTCTCTTGATAACAACGTCCTCTTGTGTAGTTCCCGCCCGGAGATCCGAATGGTGGACTATTTTAACTCCGGAATATTTTACTTAAGAGGACGCCATCATCATTTAATCATACAGTAAAGCTGCATGCCCTTGGGAAAAACTACGGCTGCAGTTTCCCCTTGCTTTCAGCCGTTCGCAGTACCAAAAAAGCAAGGCCGTTTTGGTTAGTGTTACAGGGCCAGATCAGTCAATCATCCAGACTGTTGCCCCTGCAACTACTGAAAATGCTGCTGCCCCTTTTCAGGAACCACTCCCTACCTAGAGATGTCATTTCTCTTTAACTGAACCACATACTATGTTATTCATTAAATACGAATTGCCACAGCGTAACCACCCTCAAGTCCAAATCCGAAAGCAAGATCGTCAGTGAATTTGCAACACGTGGCACTGAACATACATTTATTACGAACAGCGATAACAGAACTAAACTACTGGACGGATATTGCTGCTGTTTATACAGGCATCAAATACTCTAGAAAACACAAACTCTACAAACATAGAACAGTTAAAGAACATTCCAGAAATGATAAAAGCTAGATAACTGATAACTGCTAGGGGCCAGGCTTTTGCTGGCCACCTGTAAAAACGCCAAAGCCTGACCACTACGCCACACTGAATGTATGACAGCTCCCTCTTCTGGAAAAACAGCGATCCGATGTTCATTCACTTTGGAGTCGACTGCAGCATTCTGGAATTAGATCATGGTCTCTATATGGTAGCGCCGGCGGATCCTCGCGCTGTGATCGTGATGTTACAGCCTCTTCAATACGACGGGGACCGAAAGTAGCTCCTCTCGTCGAAGCTTCATGATTGTGGGTCTTTAGTTTCCTTCAGTCTCCCACCGTGCACCTGTGAATCTGGGCTGTGGTAGCTCTTCATGGATGACAAGGACGACGCGCTTTTATCTCGACTTCATATGTGGTGTCCGACAAGCGACGAGGACACTGCCCAAAACAGGTCTTTACTAACTTTTCCTATAGCCCTGCTTTCCGCACAGGCATTAAAATCCTTACCAAGAGTCCTGAGTCGTACAGGGGACGCACAAAAACATGGAAGTAACACCAGAAGCGCTTGCTGGAATGTAAATGCACATGCTAGCCAAGACCGCACAGTGCACTACTATATGCGACCAGGAACGGCACGTCTGCTATGTCCTCAACACATTACAAGTCTCAGTCGTGTTCTGTGTAGCTGGGAACGTGCGCGAATTGTTGCTGCTCGGTTAGTGGTGCTTCGTTAAGTAAGGTAGCCGAAGTGACTGGTGTTTCAAGATGCACCGTATCGAAGTTCTATACCGCCCACAGAGAATTTTTGACACTGTACCACACAAGCGGCTCGTAGTGAAATTGCCTGCTTATGGAATATCGTCTCAGTTATGTGACTGGAATTGTGATTTCCTGTCAGAGAGGTCGCAGCTCGCAGCAATTGACGGAAAGTCATTGAGTGAAACAGTAGTGACTTCTGGCGTTCCCTAAGGTAGTGTTTTAGGCCCTTTGCTGTTCCTTATCTATATAAACAATTTAGGAGCACCGTCTTCGGTTGTTTGCAGATGACGCTGTCATTTATCGACTAATAAAGTCATCGGAAGATCAAAACAAACTGCAAACGATTTATAAAAAATATCTGAATGGTGCAAAAAGTGGCAGTTGACCTTAAATAACGAAGAGCGTGAGGTCATCCACATGAGTGCTAAAAGGAACTCGTTAAACTTCGGTTACACGATAAATCAGTCTAATCTAAAAGCCGTAAATTCAACTAAATACCTAGGTATTAAAATTACGAACAACTTAAATTGGAAGGAACACACAGAAAATGTTGTGGGGAAGGCTAACCAAAGACTGATTTTTATTGGCAGGACACTTAGAAAATGTAATATACCTACTAAGGAGACTGGCTATGCTACGCTTGCCCGTCCTCTTTTAGAACTGCAGCGCTGTGTGGGATTCTTACCAGATAGGACTGACGGAGTACATCGAAAAAGTTCAAAGAAAGGCAGCACGTTTTGTATCATCGCGAAATATGGGAGAGAGTGTCACAGAAATGATACAGGACTTGGGATGGACGTCATTAAAAGAAAAGCGGTTTTCGTTGTGACTGAATCTTCTTACGAAATTCCAATCACCAACTTTCTCCTCCGAATTCGAAAATATTTTGTTGATACCGACTTACATAAGGAGGAACGATCATCAAGATGAAATAAGGGAAATCAGAGCTCGTACGGAAAGATATACGAGATTGGAATAATAGAGAATAGTGAAGGTGGTTCGATGAACCCTCTGCCGGGCAGTTGAATGTGATTTGCAGAGTATCCATGTAGATGTAGCTGTAGAAAGCGGATTAACATAATCTGCTAAATCTCAACGCGGACGACAGTTAGTGTTGAATGATCGTGACGTTTACTGAAGACTATTATGGCGAAAAGAAGAGGTCGACAGCTGCAAAAGTAATTGCAGAACTGAATGTCGCACGTGGGAATCCTGTCAACAAAAAGCAACAAAAAGGGAGCTCCATATGTAGGGATTACTGGGAGAGAAGTATTCGACATCAGTGATGCAGGTGACTGTAATAGTAAAACGTGGTGCAGAAGCTGTAAAACCTTGAGTATGGAGCAAAGAAGAAAGTCATTTGGTCGGATCAGCATTGTTACACTCCAGGATTATGAGGGAATGGGAGACTAAAAAATGTTCTATGTTCCCATAGCCCACCGTTGCTTCAGTGCTGGGATGTGTCAACACAAGCCAGTCACAAGGTGTAAACATTTCGTCACCGGTAGTCTCTCATCAAGAGTGCAACACCGACACTTCCGCGTGTGAGTGCAATCGAGCTCAGGAGAAAAGTATAAAACAAGGGCACACCGAACTGCATCTTAACATTAAGTAAGATAGGACACAAAAACGCCTATCACGGACACGATGGAGCAGTTATAGTACTGAAACAAATCAGTTACGCAAATGTCGCAAAACTAGAGATCACTGACCACTTGTAATAAACTGATTCAATTTGATCAATACAAAAGACGTGTCACAGCAAAGCGTCTCCCGATATAAATACGCCGACCAGCTAGCTTAGAGGCAGATCGATGGCGCCTATATCATTTGCACTCGATTATCTGATTATTGAATTGTGACATCTTGTATAACACTGTTCGCTGCCTGGCTTAACGTCAGCAGTTCAATAACCACGGATAGCTGGCACAGGAGTCCAGGACAAGAGCTGGCAATGATGGGTAATACATGTGTCCACCAATACCACTACAGATCGGTGACTAAAGGCTCTGATACTTCAGCATCATATGGACGAGAGGGCCTATTTGACAGGCCAGGATCACCATATATCACGCCAGAATTCACAGCACCTGACACAATGCTCCTCTGTTAGGACAACGTGGACAGTGACCAGAGAGGAACAGAGCACTCATGGGGCGGCGTGTAAACCAATCACACATGTAGCACAGTCATGCCTTCTTTGCATTGGACTGCCGCAAGGCAAGGGAGTATAGATCAGAGTGCGGCCAACCCAAAAGAACAGTGGTCATAGGTCTACGGTGTTGCAGTGTCCTCCAGCAGCTTTGAGTCTGCCACTTTTATTAAAAAAAGAATGTGTCAAATCTTAAGGAACTTAACTGCTAAGGTCATCAGTCCCTAAGCTTACACACTACTTAACCTAAATTATCCTAAGGACAAACACACACACCCATGCCCGAGGGAGGCCTCGAACCTCCGCCGGGACCAGCCGCACAGTCCATGACTGCAGCGCCTGAGACCGCTCGGCTAATCGCGCGCGGCTGAGTCTGCCACTGATGACGATGGATTCCACTACTGTCTTCGTAGCAACCGGTTGTTGCTGGGACCACGACTGTGAGATGTGTATACAACAATAGTTACATAACAACGAATCTTGTTTTATTGTCTCCAAACGACGCCCTGCAAGTCCTCAGGCCACATATCCTGGAAAACAATAGATTACAGTATGGGAGTGGGTGATGGCTAAATGGCTCTGAGCACTATGGGACTCAACTGCTGTGGTCATCAGTCCCCTAGAACTTAGAACTACTTAAACCTAACTAACCTAAGGACATCACATACACCCATGCCCGAGTCAGGATTCGAACCTGCGACCGTAGCAACAGCGCGGCTCCGGACTGGAGCGCCTAGAACCGCACGGCCACCGCGAAGGGAGTGGGTGATGCCTACAGTATTGTTTCACACTGTTCCCAAATTCTGGCCTAGCTTATATCCCATAAATGAAACATGTGATATCGGTGAGGGGCGTCCATAATGGTTTAGGTAGGCACATCGTGGTATTTCATGGGCACCGTGGTTACAACGTCGCATTAATCCCAAGGATAATGTGCTAATTTTGACTGATCAGGCCCCTTCCATGGTACAATGTTTGTTTCCAAATGACGAGTCGGCCGCGGTGGCCGAGCGGTTATAGGCGTCAGTCTGGAACCGCGCGACCGCTATGGTCGCAGGTTCGAATCCTGCCTCGCGCATGGATGTGTGTGATGTCCTTAGTTTGGTTAGGTTTAAGTAGTTCTATGTTCTAGGGGGCTGATGACCTCAGAAGTTAGGTCCCATAGTACTCAGAGCCATTTGAACCTAATGACGATGCTGCATACGACGTGAGAGGGCCATTGTTCACACAGCTCGCTTCGTCCGGGACTGGTTTGTGAGCACGAGGATGAATTATTGCATTTCGCTTGGTCACCACAATGTCAGTACTGCACAACCCCTATGGTATAATTTGTACAGGAGGATGTGTGATCGCTGTCCACCACCATCGTCGTTGCGTAAACTTAACATTATTTTACAGTTAGACCAGTATAAATTTCCCTTGAAAACCATACAGGACCTCTATTTATCTGTTCCAAGATGGCTAAAGATGTTTTGAATGCCAACAGTTTTCCTCCACGGTATTCGGCATAGTAATATGTTTTTTTGTGTTTGCATTTTGAAGTACTCTCCCCGTATCTCACTGGCCGGTGCTTGGCGTTATAGCGTTTTCGAGGTCCGTATGCAAGCCAGTTGCCTTGTTTCTTGGTCCTGGTGACGAGGTATCTCACGTAGTCATCCTGAGTATCACCCAGTTGAAGCAGGAACAATGTATCCATTGTCACCTCATCTTCAGGACAATGGAGCAGAAATAACGATGTGAAGGCTTTAGTTTCTTGCTTCACTTTGTTGTACGCGAGTTTTAGAATGGGCCGTACTATATCTCAATTTATACGTTGGACATAAATATACATCGGGAGCGTATACGCAAATGTCTTATTAAAGCATTCTGCAAGGCCGTCTGTCTGTGGGTGGTAGATAGTTCTCGCACTGTTCTCTTCTGGAAAGTTATCCCACCATCATAGATCATCACTTTAGGCGCTCCGTGCTTCAAAATGATGTCCTATAAAAGGAACTATTCAGTTTGCGGAGCATCAGCAGTCAGCACAGTTTTGGTGACAGAATAGCTGGTGTGGTAGTCAGAGCAGACTTACTGTTCACTGATTCCCGTTTGTAGACTTCGAGAACCTCCTCATAAAGATCGATTCCAGTTTAGCGGAATAGTGCTGCTCCAAGGAGATTCATATCAGATGCCCTCGAGGTAACTGCAGCACGTAGTACCGCCGTTGACATTCCTTACAGCACCTCACATACTATCTAACAGATCGATGGAGACCTGGCCAGTGATACCAGTGTCTAATTCTGTCTAAAAGTCTTCACGAGCCTCAAGTGACCTCCTACTTCCAGGCTTCTATGGCTTTCAGCAGTTATTAGTTTCTCCACGCCCGCAGTGTGTGCTAATTTCACAGCTGTCTTCTTAATTAATTAAAGTCGCTTCCGTTGCCCGCCGATACATTTTTTACGTCCAGTTAGGTTTCGGGATTTACATTAGGCGATTTTCAAGTGGTTCTGAAAACAAAATGGTTCAAATGTCTCTAAGCACTATGGGACTTAACTTCTGAGGTCATCATCCCCTAGGCTTAGAACTACTTAAACCGAACTAACGTAAGGACATCACACACATTCATGCCCGTGGTAGGATTTGAACCTGCAACCGTAGCAGCCGCGTGGTTCCGGACTGAAGCGCCTAGAATGACTCGGTCACAGCGGCCGGCTGTACATATAAATACAGATAGATAAATACTGTTCATAATCGAAGTTGAAGGAACAAGCTTATGCATGTACAGATTGTATACAGATGAATTACATAAACTGTAAAATTAAATAGATTAAGAGGAAAGAAAGTTATGCTAGCTATCAGCTTCATTAATTTTAGAAACGCCTTTGACAGTATCCATCGTTAATCTCCCTCATCTGTCCTTGCAGAACTTGGTTTACATCAGAAGCTTGACAGCCTCATTGCGGTCACTCTTCGAAATACCAAATCTAGAGGAAGGTTCAGAAAGGAATCCTCTGAACCTTTTGATATTCGAATTGGCCTTCGACAAGGTGATGGTTTGCCGGCCGGAATGGCCGTGCGATTCTAGGCGCTACAGTCTGGAGCCGAGCAACCGCGACGGTCGCAGGTTCGAATCCTGCCTTGGGCATGGATGTGTGTGATGTCCTTAGGTTAGTTAGGTTCCATTAGTTCTAAGTTCTAGGCCACTGATGACCTCAGAAGTTAAGTCCCATAGTGCTCAGAGCCAAGGTGATGGTTTGATTGTGTGCTGGAGAAAGACATGGAACAGGATATGTCCACCATCTGCTAAAACTGGAAGAAAGATATGATTTAAATGTATTGCATTTGCATATGATTTGGCATTGTCAGCAAACAGTATCGATGATGCAAAGTTTCAGGTAGAAGAATTGGAAGTATTAGCGGCAAAAGTTGAGTTTTTCAGAAAAAGGAATGCCCACCTTCCCAGTAGACACAGCCGGCCGGTGTAGCCGAGCGGTTCTAGGCGGTTCAGTCTGGAACCACGAGACCGCTATGGTCGCAGGTTCGAATCCTGCCTCGGACATTGATGTGTGTGATGTCCTTAGGTTAGTTAGGTTTAAGTAGTTCTAAGTTCTAGGGGACTGATGACCTCAGATGTTAAGTCCCATAGTGCTCAGAGCCATTTTGAACCAGTATACACATTCCATACTGTACTACTACTAATGAAGTTGAAATATCTTGACGAGATTAATACTCGGAATGCCAATTAAAAAGCGTCATATACAGTAGAACATATAAACTACAACGAGCACAGAGAACTACGTGGCCAACTTAAGAAAAACGATCTCTTTCAATAAATGCTAAACTTCGGCATTATTCCTCCGTCGGTAAACCGGGGGTAACATATACAAGCGGAACACTGTTTAAACTAAACATTTAGGAACAACTTATAAACTGCAGAATGTTGATGGAAGAATACTGAGAACGACTATCGATTAAAAAACCTTTAATTAATGGTCAGTGGAGACTCTTGCCCAATTCGGTAATTTACCAAAAAAGTGAATATTGTGCTGATATGATGAGGAAAAGAAGGGTTGCATTTGTTTGTCACATTTCTCACTTACTGAGCATTGGACTCATAAAAAAACTTTTTGACTACTTTTGGAGCAGTAAGAGAAATTCCAGGTAGTTTAAAATTGTTTTAAAGAAGCACAAATGTATCTAATTGAACTGAACATTACCCAACATCAAATTGAACACAGAGAAGAGAAGCTGCTGCTGAAGAACAAATACATATGACTGACATTCAGAAGATCACAGCGGAAGAAATACGTCATACCTGCAAAAGAAAGAGCCGCCAGATTACTCCGGACGAAGTTCTGGGACAGGACTCGATGTAGACTCCATTGTATAACGCTTAATTTTTGTGCTCAAATGTGGGAATAAGGTATATAAATAAATAAATTAATTAAGAGGATTGGCATGTTTAGCTTAAAAGCATTAGTGTCCAGACATATTAGACTTACTTACATTCAGCTTGTATGCCCTGTCCGCTGCAACTATTTTACACTTTTAATAAATATAAAATTATTTTTATCCTTTTATTGGAAAAATACTCAACGAGGGATTTTGATTACGTCTCCCTGCAGCAGTTCTTGCAAGGCACAGAAATCCTTCACGAAACGCCGTTAGTACAAGTAGATTCCGAGAAAACTCCGAAGATCACGAATGTGGCGAAAAGGCAGAAAAAATCTGTGACAATCTGTGACTGCTTTTCTTTTCTCTGGATCGAGAAGGACGCCATCACCATTCTTTAGACGTGCTCAAATGTTTATGTCTTGAGGAGCAAGAGGCATTTTCTTGGATTCAGACCGAGAACTGCAATCTGAACACACTTGAATATGGTTGTCGGGCTATTTACATGTTCATCAAATGTCTTAGTAAAAACAACAATGGCATCCAGACAACAAAGACAAGTCATCCAGTTAAGGAGTCGAAGTTTTCTATCACACGTTCGAAGATTGTTCGGTCGTTACACAGTCCAAATGGCAAAACTTTAGACTCACACAGGCCGTCAAGAGAGTTATGAAGGTAGTTAGTCTTTCACCGGTCATCCTCGTCAACCTCTATTTTTCAGTAGCCTGTTTGCACGCCAGCAGTTGAGAAACACTTTACTGCTTTCAAGTAGTATGGGATATCATCAGTGCTTATCAACAGATAGACATTTTTCTTTGTGATTCTATTCAGTCGTCGGCAGTCGGCGCAGAAACTCCATGCGCCATGTCAGATGTGGAACACATAAATATAAAAAGAAAAACTTGCATGCTTTGCTTACTTTCATTCTATTATGTCATACGGGATCATATTCTGGGATAACCCATCAAAAGCTTTTAGGGTGCAAAAGCGTTATAAGAATCATTTGTCCTGTAAGTTGAAGAACGTCATGTAGAAACCTGTTCAAGGAACTTTGTATTCTAACCACTGCTTCCCAGTATATTTATTTCTTAATGATATTTCTTGAGAGTAATATATCTCTACCTACAACCAATAGCTCAATACATAGTATCAGTACTAGGAATAAGAACAATCTACATATAGACCTAAAATCATTTACCTTGGTCCAAAAAGGGACCCAATACTCAGTAACACAAATCTCAATAAATTGCCGGCAACCATTAAAAACTTGGTTTCATATAAAGCACGGTTTAAACAGAGTCTGAAAGATTCTTTGATACCAACTCCTTCTACTCTATAGATGAATATCTTAACTGAGACTGTTAAGCCAGCTTAAGTAATATGTCCGTTAGATTTCAGTTTTGACAGCACTTGGCCACAACAGTCAAGGTTAGGTATTTTGTGTATGATAAATTTATTAATAGTGCATAATAATGTTTCATTCTGACAGCATCTTAATCCTGTAGATATTAGCTGTTCCAGTTTACCGCATTGTAATCATCTATTTCGACAATATCCTCACAAATGATCAGGGTAGTAAGTAGTATATTCAAATGATGTTTTTATGTTGTACTTTCTGACACGTTCCACACCCAGGAGAATTATTTCATTTTTTTGGTCTATGGTACGAAAACTGAATCTAATCTAATATAATATATTTTAATGTAGTCCGACCTCCTTGTTCCTAAGGACCAAAGGCAGCTCGAAATGTATTCGCAGTTGCGAACAGGAACAACCATCAGCTGTATAATGGAATGACGACAGTGAAAATCTGTGCCGGACCAGAACACGAAACCACATTTCCCGTCTTACAAGAGCGAACTCCTTAGTCGCTTTCGCTATCTGTGTACGACTCGCGGAAATGTGGGTCTGGCCTTAAGTCGTGCACAGGTAGCCAAAAGTTAAGGCGACTGCTCGCTTGTAACGGGAAATCCGTGTTCGTGTCCCGCCTGGCACAAATTTCCTTTATCCTTGTAACAGTCGATGGTTGTTCGAATTCGTAACTCCGATTACATTTCACGTATTTCACAACGGCTACAATCGCTGCAGTGGTTGTTCCTTCGGACATCACAGGCGCTACAATATTGCACCACAGATGAGGCTCAATGGCACTCTGAAAAGTCAGTAATGTCATCTGACACCGCCTTCTCCACTTACTCGCGGTTTACCCACCGTTCAGCCGTCGACACTCTATATAAGCGCTGGCTAATTCCTTGATGATCCGGGTGTTGATACGGTGTCTACCATGGACCATTTCCTCTGTCTTGTTCAGTGAAGATTCGAAATCATCCGAAAACTGACGCGAAACAGCAATGACTCGCCGATGTTCTTCTTCGGTCAGGCTTGAGTATGTTCGTAGTTCGACAGTATGTTCATATGTGTGTGAGCTCTTATGGGACTTAACTGCTAAGGTCATCACTCCATAAGCTTACACTCTACTTAACCTAAATTATCCTAATGACAAACACACACACCCATGCCCGAGGGAGGACTCGAACCTCCGCCGGGACCAGCCGCACAGCCCATGACTGCAGCGCCTGAGACCTCTCGGCTAATCCCGCGCGGCCAGTTCGACAGTAGCTGGTCGCGTGTTTGCTGTAGTGGGTCCTTTAACTGTTATGCAAGTAAAGGGGCAGAATCGCGATATTATGCAACTCACACCCAGGCGTGGTTATATTGAATCTGCACAACGTGTGTGTAACGTAGTGTTGTAATGGCCCTGATATAAATCCTATATGTATTGATTGGCCCCTCTTATAATTTATTGATTAAATTAATTGATCAAAGTTCCCCTCCAAAAATGTTAGGAAGGGATTCAGGTGAGTGTGACTGTTTAGCAGATAAACGCCGTCCTTAAAATATTACAATTACATTTATTTTATTTCAATGGAACAAACAATGATTATGAATTTGTAGAAGGAATGATCAGGAATCTGAACGTAAACCAAATATGTGAATCATCTGATATATGTCTTGGCAAGAATCTTGTACAAACGATACTGTATGGAATGTAGTGTGCTTCTGTACAGTGAAAAGGGGCAGAAAAGAGAAGAGATGAGATGTATAATAACGATAGACAAGTGGGTAATCGGATGTAGCAGCACTATATCACCTAAGAAAGCAAAGTGGTTCCACGGATGCCAACCCTGAGAAAGCTCAGTTCCAATTTTGGACAAGTGAAAAATCAACATAAATCCTACAGGCCGGGGCTGCGTTTGTATATCACCGATCGTATGGCGCAAGGCGGCGAGCTGATGACGGCTGCTACTAGTGGTCGGTTCCGCTTCACGGAGGTGGGCTTTGCCATGGAGATCAATCGAAGTGTGAGCGCGAAAAAACTTTAATTGTTTGTCTGGGTGGCGAGACAAAAGAAACTGCAAATGAAGTTATTCTGTAGCAAGGGCGGCAAAGTAGACGACCGACTCCTCTGGCGGCCAGGGACCAACAACAGCTCAAACTCTCTTCCGTCTGGCGCCCAGAGGGTGACTGCTCGCAGAACTCGGTAGGTCGTCGGCCTTACAACAAATTCGTCTAGATTCCATTACCGTACTACTTCAACCTAGGCGTCAGTGCCATTCCTTCCTGGCAATTCCTGACGGTGCCTGCAAACGTGTGCTGACGTAACAGTCGAGCAGTCTGTTGCTGTAGCATACGGGAATGTATTATCTTTGATTGGCAGTAAAAAGATACAAATTAACGTAAGCAGAATTTGTTTTTGGTGTGATGAATTGCAGCTTGCTCTAAACCTATGAAAATGTAATTTAATGCATGAGAGTATGAAAAACAATCCCGTAATGTCAGAATACAGTATTAGTGGTGTGATGCTTCACAAAATCACGTTGATTAAATATCTAGACGTAACGCTGCAACAAGATATGTAACGAGCGTACTTTCTGAATTAATCCATACAGTCATCTAGCTGCACTCACAAGGGAACCTCCACATCGCACCCCCCTCAGATTTAGTTATAAGTTGGCACAGTGGATAGGCCTTGAAAAACTGAACACAGATCAATCGAGAAAACAGGAAGAAGTTGTGTGCAAGTATGAAAAAAATAAACAAAATATACAAACTGAGTAGTCCATGTGCAGATGTTAAGTGCCATAGTGCTCAGAGCCATTTGAACCATTTTTTTGGGATCCCATCAGGACCTGGTGAATTATTTATTTTCAACCCATTCAGCTGCTTCACAGCCCCAGGGATGCCTATCACTATGGCCTCCATACGAGAATCTGTACGAGACTCAAACGGAGGTATGTTTGTACGATCCTCCTGCGTGAAAGATTTCTCAAATGCTAAATTTAAAATTTCAGCTTTTGTTTTGCTGTCTTCCGTTGCCAGGCCAGACTGATCAGTGAGTGACTGGATGGAAGCCTTCGACCCGCTTACCGATTTTACGTAAGACCAGAATTTCCTTGTGTTTTCAGTAAGATCTTTTACTAAGGTATGACGGTGGTAGTGCTTGAATGTTTCGCGCATCGTTCTTTCTACAGCAGCACGAATCTCTACTAGCTTTTGCCTGTCCTCATTCTCCCGATCTTTCTTGTACCGCGAGTGCAACTGTCTTTGCTTCCTGAGCATTCTCCGAATTGCGCTGTTAAACCACGGTGGGTCTTTTCCGTCCGTAACCCACTTTTTCGGCACATACTTGTCCAATGCGTGATTTACAATGTGTTTAAAAGTTGCCCATAATTCTTCCACGTCCATCGTACTGGAAGTAAATGAAGTCGATTCATTACTAAGTGGGATGCTAACGACTGCTTATCTGTTCTTTGTAGTAAGAATACTCTCCTAACCTTCTTGACCGACTTCTTAACTTTCGTAACTATAGTCGTAATGACAGTATCATGATCACTAATCCCTGTCTCTACACTGACACAGTCAATGAGGTCTGGCTTGTTCGTGGCTACCAGATCTAAAATATTTCCATTACGCGTTGGCTGTCGATTTAGCAGTTTTCGGATAATGTGTCCAAAAGTAATTCACACGACGGCTTGTCAGTACCACCTGTAATGAATCCATAGACATCCCAGTCTATACTAGATAGGTTGAAGTCGCCTCCGATTAATATAGCATGATCAGGGTACTTCTGCGATACAGAATGTAGACTCCCTTTGAATGATTCTAGAACTGTCACGGTGGAATCTGGTGTTCGGTAATAAAACCCCACAAATAACTTTATTTCCCCTAGCCCTGTTAAACGTGTCAAGATAACTTCACAATCACACTCTACTTCGACCTCAGTAGACACAATATTTTTGTCAACTGCAATGAAGACACCACCTCCTACGGTGTCTAATCCGTCTTTCCGATACACGTTCCAACCCTCACTAAATATTTCAGAACTTCCTATCTCAGGGTTCAGCCTTGTCTCAGTCCCGAGAATAATTTGCGCGCCACGCACTTCCTGGAGGGCAGTAAATTCAGGAAATATATTCCGAATACTCTGAAAATTTACTGCTAATGTCCTAATTCCCCTGCCTGCACGTCAACTGGTGAGTGTTCATAAGGACACCTCGCACTACTGCCTAGCCTAAAAAACCCCCATGTGCACGCCACAAGTACTCTGCTACCCGAGTAGCCGCTTCCTTTGTGTAGTGCACCGCTGACCTATCTAGGGGCGTCCTACAATTCCCCGCCCAATAGCGCAAGTCTAGAAATCTGCAGCCAAGACCGTCACAGAGTCGACGATGCCTCTGGTTGAAACCCTCCACTCGGCTCCAAACCAACCCCGATCCACTCTGGGAACGATGCTGCAAATAGAGATCCCTGCTTGCACCCCCAGCGCGAGGCCAGCGGTCTTCACCAAATCCGCTAACCGACCGTATGAACTGCGGATCGCTTCAGAACCCAAGCGACAGGTATCATTGATGCCGACGTGAGCAACTACTTGCAGACGACTGCATCCCGTACGCTCGATAGCCGCAGGCAAGGCCGCTTCCACATCTACAATGAGCCCCCTCCCCGGCAGACAAACCGAGTGCACGTTGGATTTCTTTCGAGCCCTGAGCGCTATTTCCCTAAGGGGCTCCATCACCCGCCTAACGTTGGAGCTCCCAATAACCAGCAAGCCTTTTCACCCATGTGCCTGCTCGGACCCTGCTGAAGGAGCGGCCTGTTGTGCCACCATTCATAGACGGCATTCCAGGCGGTGTTTTCCAACAGGGTAATGCTCGCTGCCATACCGCTACTGTAGCCCAATATGCTTTGCAGTGTGTCGACATGCTACTTTGGCCTGCTCGATCAACGCATCTGTCTCCAATGGAGCACTTATGGAACATCATCGGACGACAACTCCAACTTTATTCACAACCAGCATTAACCGTTCCTAAACTGACCGACAAAATTCGACAGACATGGGACTCTATCCCACAAGCTGACATTCGGCACCTGTATAACACAATGTATGCATGTCTTCATTCGTACATTTAACATTCTGGCGGCTACACCGCTTAATAATGTACCAACAATTCGCATTTGCAAGCCGCGCGGTCAGGGGCGCCTTGTCTCGATCAGCGCGGCTCTCCCCGTTGGAGGTTCGAGTCCTCCCTCGGGCATGGGCGTGTGTGTTATCCTTAGCATAAGTTAGTGTAAGTAGTGTGTAAGCTTCGGGACCGATGACCTCAGCTGTTTGGTCCTATAGAACTTGCCACAAATTACCAAATGTTTCCACATTCGCAATGGCGTATCTCACGCCTACATTAACCTGTGATGTTGCGATATTACTCACTCAAATATGTTACCTAGAAAAATTTATTCCTGATATTTCATTACTCTACATTAATTACTTTTTAGTATTAATTTTTTTCCGTGGGTGTATATGAGTTGTGGGACCCAGATTTCCAAATAAACTGGGCCACCCCTGTTTAGTTTGGACATTTAATTGCTTATTTATTGGGCAACTTTGCTTCTTTATGTGACATGATCTGATGGGGAGCAACCTGTTCACTATACAGATCGCCAGGTTGAGAGAACTTAGCAAGTGTGGAGCATGTCAAATGCTCAACTGTCATATCACAACAGCCGTATAGAGGTGAACACCTGTTTTCTTTTAGGCTGTTACTTTCATTATCTTTATCAAGCATTTGGGTGTGAGTGGTCATACGGCTACTGTTTGTACGTGTGTTCAACAAACGGTAGACGTATGACCGCTTACACGCTAATGCTTGGTAACGACTATGAGCTTAAAATTGGCCGACAGGAAATAAAAGTATTTCATACAACTACAGGTTCAGTAGAAACGTGCCTTCACTTCAATTTTGCGAACTGAACACACTAAATGAATCAAAGGTGGTAATTTACTGGAAAGTTTATTGGATGTACCATATACGCGTACACAAAGGAGACAATACACATGGAAATAGTGTGGTTAGTACTACTCGAATACTGTGCAGTTCTTAGAAACTCGCAGCATGTTGACTTCAAGAAAGAGATTAGCAATAAAGACATGTAATGGCATATTGCTTAAGAAAATGTTAAGTAGAAGCAAAGTGACTTTCATTCCATTAAAATTGAGGGTCATCGGTTCATACGACCGGTTTACCTCCTCCTTGTAGTATACGTCACTGAAGAAAACAGTAACACATAAATTGTTGCAACTGGTGTGAAATTTTTTTCAATTTGGTTGCTGGAAGCATTGCTCAGGGTATCATACGGAGAAATGTATAAGACTAGAGACATCCAGGGAATAAAAAGGTAATACCTAAGACCAATATGATCCTCGCGGATTGTTTACTAGCATGTACAGTGACTTTCTGTGGTAGCTTCGTACATTCAAGTGTAAAGACTTCGATGATTAAATAGTTATCAGCTCTAAGTATGAACATGGTACTGACCAGATACTTATATTTTCGTAGATTGTTGCAGGCCAGTATCGGACATACGCCTGTTGTGATAGCGTCTTACTGAAGAAACAGTAACGGAACCTCTCTGGAGCCAGACTTGAAGCTGGTACTTGTAGCAGGACAGGAGCAACTTAGGCTACTGCGAACACTTTATAACGAGTCATTTCTCAGCTGCCACGCACAAAAACACACACACTAAATACATGACTCTGCAGAATTTGAAGCTGTTGCACTCAAACTCACAGCTCGATCACCCTGAAGGTCAATCCTTACTTTGCCAGTCACATTAATGATGTAACATGCCTGTTGCTGAAATAGAGTTTTGGGCGATGAAATGGAGATGCATACTCCTTTATTCTTTGTTAAAATAGGCCAGAAAGAATATTTGGAGCACGGCACGGCTTCGTGTGGTAGTGTGGACTGTGGGGAAACTGGAATCGAAGAGAATAGAAGCATTTAACAGGTGGTGCTACAGAAGAATGTTGGAAATTATGTAGTGTGATAACGTATAAGGAGGATTTCCGCACAGTCGGCGAGGAGAGGAATATATGCAATACACTGACAAGAAAAAGGGACTGAATGATAGGACATCCGTCAAGACATCATGAATAAATTCCATGGTACTACAAGAGCTGTAGAGTGTAAAAACTATAGGGAAAGACAGAGACTGGAATAGTTTCTGGAAATAATTGAGGACGAAGGTTGTAAGTGCTACTCCAAGAAGAAAAGGTTGGCCCAAGAGAGGTGGTTCAAATGGCTTTAAGCACTATGGAACTTAACATCTGAGGTCATCATTTCCCTAGACTTACAACTACTTAAACCTAACTAACCTAAGGACAGCACACACATCCATGCCCGAGGCAGGATTCGAACCTGCGACCGTAGGAGCAGCGCTGTCCACGACTGAAGCACCTAGAACTTCTCGGCCACAGCGGCCGACCCCAGGAGAGAAATTTGTGTCGGGATGCATGAAACCATACAGAAGGTTACTGCTTCTTAGAACAAACCGAGAATAACATTCATTAGTGAAAAGATTCGATGGCCCTTTCCTTCGAAAACTGCTGTGTTCATTAAGCCACATATGTTATTCTAAAAGATTTTTTACAGAAAGGTGCAGAGCTATCCCCAGTAACATGTGGTTAGTGTTTACCAATACGGCGCGAAACAAGCTGAGATGGTTAGAGACGATTACTATGCTTGTGTACGTGCTTCCGGAAGAAAAGGAAACGAGATTTCAATGCAGTGTCTCAATCAGGATTATGTGTCTACCTCCATACAAAAAACGTGAAGTGCGTACATATGGTACGTCCCTTTATATCACTTATTTGAGTGTCTTCTCGTTGCATCCGTGTATGGAGCTCGGGAAGAGTAAATGCTTAAACGTCTCCGTGCTCCTTTAATTAGTCCAGTCTTTCCAGATCCCTACGGGGGCGATACCTAAAGGGTTGTAATGTATTAACATATTTCTCTCTTGTTGCTGATTCTTGAAACTTATTCAGTAGGCGTTGGTAGTATAGTTCCCATCATCAGACGTCTGCCATTTCATGGTTTATACGATATCGACGACGCTCTCCCGTGGATTAAAAAAGCTTGTGAGATTTTGTACCGTCCTTCTTAACAAACGTTTGAAGTCCTCACGTCTGATACGATTTTTACACAGTTAAGAAATGTTGCAGGGTGGATCGCACGACTGATTTTTTTCGTTTTGTGACATACGCAGGTAAACATTTGTGAACATTTATAGAGAGCTGCCAATCTTTTCAGCACTTAGACATGTTATGAAGATCTGTCAGAATATTTGTGCAGTTTTTTTCAGACAATAATTTATAATATATAACTGCATGATCA